>NC_052156.1:76864112-77529386 GCF_902713615.1 Scyliorhinus canicula
TTGCAAACCTTCCCCCAGTTGCCCTCCCCCAGCTCCAGACCCTCGGGCATGGTGGCCCTGGATCTGCGCATGGGCATCTCTCCCCACCCCACACCACACCGAGCCATACCACGTGCAGGTGATGGGTCTGAGCACGCTGCCAGCAGGCAGATAGGAGTCAGACTATGGCAGAGATTGAGGAGCACAAGAGCTCACCTCACAGCGGATTATCATCACAATCCTGACTTGTATTTGACCCGCATCACCCTGGAGTGATGTGTCACAGACTCTGAGAGGGTGCAACAGTGCAATCGGGCGGATGGGGGTGCGGGGAATGGGTGGGTGGTGGTGTGGAAGGATGGGGAGGGAATAGGAAAGGGAGAGAGATGGTGGACAACGCCACATCCTCTTTGAAGCCGGCGAGGATGAAGGCCTCCCTGGCCCTCTGGGCTTGCCGGACCCTCGCTGCTACCGCCTGTCCTCCATCCTCTAGCTGGTCCTGCGGGTCCTCCCCAGACTCATCCTCTAGCACCTCCTGTTCCCGCTCGCTATCACACTTATTTCCATTAATTCACGCCCGTGGTCCACATCGCACTGGGGGGGGGGGGGGGGGGGGGGGGGGGGGGGGGGGGCTGATAGGACTAGCACTGGTTTTTGCACTGAAACTGACAGTCAAATTTTGGGGAAAATCCACCGTTGGAATTGTAAATCAGCTGGCAATATTTCTGCTGAACCTAATCACAGAACTCTTGAAACATCTATTTTGCAGTAGGTTCAAGCATGGTGTTGGGGTGGAGAGAGCGGGTATGCACCATGCTAACATGCTGGCCTTCCACTCCCCTGCAGACAATGGATATTGGAATTCAAGCAGCAATGGTGGCATTCCTGCTAGTTGCCACAGCCCTGGGTGATGCCCTGCAGCTGTACGAGCTGGAGCTGCTCAAGGAGGAGGAAGCTGCAGCAGTGGAACCTGCCCCAGAGAATGAGGAAGCAGCTGGTGAGGACGGAGAGGCGGCAGCACAACAGGCTGAGTAGGATGAGGAGGTGCAAAGGAGGCGCCACATGAGGCCTTGTGTTTACCGATGGTGGCTATCAAGGTGACGGTCACCCTGAACCTCTATGCGACGGGGTCCTCCCAGGTGCGAGTGGGGACCTGTCCGATAGCTCACTGGGCTCGGTGCATCCGCACTGTCACGGAGGCCCTACATGCCCAGTTGGCTCAATACATCCATTTCAATGTGGAATGAGCCCACCAGGATGCCGGGCAACGGGATTTGCCACAATCACCGACATACCCCGGGTCAAGTGGGTTATTGACAGGATGCATGCCACCCTACGAGCACCAGAGATGACAGGCCAAGCTTCACAAACCCAAAAGGGATTCCACTCGATGAACATGCAGCTTATATGTGACAATTAGCTGCCCATCATGCACGGTGACTTCATTCTGGCACACTTGATGGTTTCAGGCCTCTTCGAGGCTCACCCCCAGCTGGGGGGGCTGGCTCCTTGGCGACAGGGGTTACCCACTGCGTGTTGTGGCTGATGACGCCTATCTGGAGGCCACAGACCAATGCAGAGAGCCGGTAAAACGGCGCCCATGCAGTGACTAGGGGTGAGATTGGGTGGTGCTTTGGCATCCTGAAGATGCTGTTCAGGTGCCTGGACCACTCTGGACCACTCTGGAGGGGCCTTCCAGCATAGCACTGGGAAGGTCACCCATATCATGATGGCTTGCTGCATCCTGCACAATATCGCGCAGCAGAGGGGCGAAGTGCTGGAGGAGGAGGAAGGGTAGGCCTCGTCCGAGGAGGAGGAGGGAGGGGCTGGGCCCGGGCAGGGATGGCAGGCAGTGCAATGTATGCACCTGGGCCAACATGCACAAGACATTCTAATTGCCCCCAGGTTCACCGACTAGGGTGGGATACCAGCCAGGGGCACGGACCCCACATCCCACCTCCATAACCATTCCCTTCCCACATTGGCTACCGCTCTGCTTGCAACCCCCTCCGTGATTCCGATCTGCCTCACTACGGGGTGCGGACCCTGGGTCTGACCCATGGGATGGAGGATGATGACAACCTGCCCTGCGATGAGCTCTGGTGCTCCGCATCCTTTGCCAATGTCTGACTCCTGCCCACGGTAGCACTTTCCACCATCCATCTGGGTGACCCTGCGTGCGAGCTGGCCAATCCATCATATGTTCCCATCGAATCCTCGTGGTGGCGGTGCTGGGGAGGCGTGAGGAGTAACGGGAGCAGGGGGGTGGTGGGATGCCAAAGCAGTGACCGCTGGCTGAAATGGGGTCCCAGGGCCAAGCCCGCACCCAACATCCGCCCATCCCCCCCCCCCCCCCCCCCCCCCCCCCCCCCCGCCCCCCCACCCCCCGCGCACCTTCCATGGCCAGCCCAGGCCAACCCGCACCTCACACTGCCAGAGCACAAAGGCAGGTTGTAACATTGTTACCCAGGTGTTTAATGTGAACAAGTATACACAGGTTTGTACCCTACTCCCTATCACTAAACTGTGCCCTGCACTGTGCCAACTTAACTGGCCCGTTTCTGGCCTTACGGGCCCTAACTCTATGTCCCGGTGGATCACCAGACGGTACATCAGGAGTGGAGGCGACCTGCTGCGTTTCTCGCACTGTGGTCTCGGTCCCCTTTGGCAACCGCCTTCTGGGATGACTGGGCCTGGATGGGCCTGGCTGCTGCTCGGATGTCCCAGGTGGCATGGTGCCGCCTGTTCTGCCAGCTGCCCACCAGATGCGCCAGGGACAGCAGTTGGGAGGAGTCCGAGGTGCTTTGGTGTTCCAGCACCTTCCCTCTGGGAGTCACTTGCATGGGCCCCTCACGTCCTCCACAGGGTGCCCGGTGGTCCCCGGGCTACTCCATGGGACAAGGGTACAAGTGGAGCTATCCCCCTAAGACCCTCCTGCCACCTGACGCTTCCAGTCCTGGAGGACCACTGCCGTCTTGATCAGGGTCTGCATGCTCACGGCCATGGAGCACAGAGAGTGGACCACCTCCGTCTGGGACTACCACATCAGCAATTGACTGCACTATATCCTTCTGGGACTGAACCACCTCTCTCCATGTCTGTGCCACATCGGCCAGTGCCTGGGCAATGCCGTCGACACTCTCAGCCATTGCCTGCTGTAACTGTGCCATGCTCAGGAGCCCCATCCAATGACCAGGTGGCTCTGGCACATGGCTGCCTGTGAGAGGGTAGTGCTGCCCTGGGTCCGGCCATTGCCTGCACAAATTGTCCCAGGCCTTGGACATCCTGACCATGACCGAAACCTTCGCCCCAAGACCTCCACCGTGAACGCCGTCTGTGGGGTGTGGGTTTGGGTGGTACACATGGTTGGCACCACCTCCTGCTCTTGCACGTGGCTGGATTCCTCCAACTGCACCTGCAGATGCTGGATGACCGTCGACAACCCCTTATGTATTCCCTGGCTCTGTTACTGGATCTTCACAATTGATGGGACTGTCCATTCCTGAAGCAGGAAAGCCCCTTGGTCGGCAGCTAGTTCCTGGTGTCCACCGTCCTCCCCCTTGGTAGTTCCTACCTCCACCTGCTACACCGGAGCATGTGTGTGGTGTGCACTAGAGTGTCCCAGGAGCGCATAAAAAAGGTATATAATGCCGGCCAGTTAGGCACCGGCAAGGCAGTTCATGTTGGGATCTACCGTGTGATGTATGTTATAGTGATTGTAAATAAACTAAGTTTCTTTGAACTACTCGGTGTGGTCTCTTTCATGGCCTTATAAAAGTTAATATGCAATCTATGGGATTCAAATCTCAAACTCTATTAAGAACAAATTTATTGTTATATATTTCCTTAGTTACCAATGTTTGGATATGTCAGTGGTTCTGATGACAAAATATAGCCTTATGATTAGAAATTGTCATATGTACTTGTGTGAGGTGATCCAATTATCTACTCAGTGGCCATCCATTGTTCTTTTCTGCCATTTCTCACATATAAATTATTTAGTCAGGATTAAAACAGGAGATATTCATCAGAACACACAGATAGTCATGACCAACTGACTCTTGAAATCATCTGGGATTTACCAACTTTTAAAGGATGCCTATAATAATAATAATCTTTATTGTCACAAGTAGGCTTACAGTAACACCGCAATGACGTTACTGTGACAAGCCCCTAGTCACCACCCTCTGTTCGGGTACATAGAGGGAGAATTCAGAATGTCCAAATTGACGAACAGCACATCTTTCGGGACTTGTGGGAGGACACTGGAGCACCCGGCGGAAACCCACACAAACATGGGGAAACGTGCACACTCCACACAGACAGTGACCCAAGCCAGGAATCGAACCTGGGACACTGGAGCTGTGAAGCAACAGCGCTAACCACTGTGCTGTTTTGCGCCTCTGACCCCGTCAAAATATTCAGAGTGAATCGGACAGCAGTTAACATTGACCACAAGATTCTAATATGATATAATATGACAATGCCCTTGTTTTATATAATTCAAAGAAAAGTTTAGGAGCCATTTATGAAGCAGCAATTTCAAACCACTATTAAAACATTTGGTTGCTAAATCATCCTTGGGTCATGGAGTTTGTGCGGCACAAGTTTTGTTAATCGCCCTGCAGCCAATCCTGAGAAAATGAAGTGTCGAGCCCATGAGAAATGAATGTTATACTGATGTGAAAGAGACTAAATGTTTCTGAAGTTCATGACAAGCTTCAGATCAGAACTCACTCAAGCCTGAGAGTCAAACTAATTCCAAACGGTTGGAACTCTGACATTCAACTAAAGATGAGGCTTATTCTTAATATTTTGCAACCATACATGTTACTTCATAGTACAAGTTAACTTGTGAACATCTTTTATTAATATGGTAAATCTCATAGATGCATGCACCATGCGTTGCTCAGGTTTTCAGTAGTTTGGACTGTCATTTATTGCTTTATTCTGCAATAGAATATTTTTTATGTTTTAACTAGTAAAGGAATCATATAAAAATGAAAAGTTGAATATCAGCAACATTTTTGATTATAAGTGGAGTATGAAAATTGGCAAGTCATGCTGCAGCTGTATAGAACCTTAATTGGGCCACACTTGGAACATCGTGTTCAATTCTGGCCGCCACACTACCAGAAGGAAGTGGAGGCTTTGGAGAGGGTACAGAAGAGTTTAACCAGAATGTTGCCTGGTATGAAGGGCATTAGCCATGAGGAGAGGTTGGATAAACTCAGTTTGTTCTCATTGGAACGACGGAGGTTCAGGGGGCGACCTGATAGAAGTCTACACAATTATGAGGGGCATGGACAGAGTGGATAATCAGAAGCTTTTTCCCAGGTTGGAAGAGTCAATTACTAGGGGGCATAGGTTTGCGGTGTGACGGGCAAAGTTTAGAGAAGATGTGCGAGGGAAGTTTTTTACACAGAGGTTAGTGAGTGCCAGGAACTCACTGCCGGAGGAGGAGGTGGAAGCAAGTACAATAGTGACTTTTAAGGGGCGTCTTGACAAATATATGAACAAAGAACAAAGAACAAAGAAAAGTACAGCACAGGAACAGGCCCTTCGGTCCTCCAAGCCCGTGCCGACCATGCTGCCCGACTAAACTACAATCTTCTACACTTCCTGGGTCCGTATACCTCTATTCCCATCCTATTCATGTATTTGTCAAGATGCCCCTTAAATGTCACTATCATCCCTGCTTCCACCACCTCCTCCGGCAGCGAGTTCCAGGCACCCACTCCCCTCTGAGTAAAAAACTTGCCTTGTACATCTACTCTAAACCTTGCCCCTCGCACCTGAAACCTATGCCCCCTAGTAGTTGACCCCTCTACCCTGGGGAAAAGCCTCTGACTATCCACTCTGTTTATGCCCCTCATAATTTTGTAGACATCTATCAGGTCGCCCCTCAACCTCCGTCGTTCCAGTGAGAAGAAACCAAGTTTATTCAACCGCTCCTCATAGCTAATGCCCTCCATACCAGGCACCATTCTGGTAAATCTCTTCTGTACCCTCTCGAAAGCCTCCACATCCTTCTGGTAGTCTGGCGACCAGAATTGAACACTCTACTCCAAGTGTGACCTAACTAAGGTTCTATACAGCTGCAACATGACTTGCCAATTCTTATACTCAATGCCCTGGCCAATGAAGGCAAGCATGCCGTATGCCTTCTTGACTGCCTTCTCCACCTGTATTGTCTCTTTCAGTGACCTGTGGACCTGTACACCTAGATCTCTCTGACTTTCAATACTCTTAAGGGTTCTACCATTCACTGTATATTCCCTGCCTACATTAGACCTTCCAAAATGCATTACCTCACATTTGTCCAAATTAAACTCCATCTGTCATCTCTCCGCCCAAGTCTCCAAACAATCTAAATCCTGCTGTATCCTCTGACAGTCCTCATCGCTATCCACAATTCCACCAACCTTTGTGTCGTCTGCAAACTTACTGATCAGACCAGTTACATTTTCCTCCAAATCATTTATATATACTACGAACAACAAAGGTCCCAGCACTGAACCCTGTGGAACACCACTAGTCACAGTCCTCCAATTAGAAAAGCACCCTTCCATTGCTACTCTCTGCCTTCTATGACCTAGCCAGTTCTGTATACACCTTGCCAACTCACCCCTGATCACGTGTGACTTCACCTTTTGTACCAGTCTGCCATGAGGGACCTTGTCAAAGGCCTTACTGAAGTCCATATAGACAACATCCATTGCCCTACCTGCATCAATAATCTTTGTGACCTCTTCAAAAACTCTATCAGGCTAGTGAGACACAACCTCCCCTTCACAAACCATGCTGCCTCTCACTAATATGTCCATTTGCTTCCAAATGGGAGTAGATCCTGTCTCGAAGAATTCTCTCCAGTAATTTCCCTCCCACTGACGTAAGGCTCACCGGCCTGTAGTTTCCTGGATTATCCTTGTTACCCCTCTTAAACAAACGAACAACATTGGCTATTCTCCAGTCCTCCGGGACATCACCTGAAGACAGTGAGGATCCAAAGATTTTTGTCAAGGCCTCAGTAATTTCCTCTCTAGCCTCCTTCATTATTCTTGGGTAGATCTCATAGGCCCTGGGGACTTATCTCCCTTAATATTTTTCAAGACGCCCAACACCTCGTCTTTTTGGATCTCAATGTGACCCAGGCTATCTACACACCCTTCTCCAGACTGAACATCCACCAATTCCTTCTCTTTGGTGAATACTGATGCAAAGTATTCATTTAGTACCTCGCCCATTTCCTCTGGCTCCATACACAGATTCCCTCGCCTATCCTTCAGTGGGCCAACCTTTTCCCTGGATACTCTCTTGCTATTTATCTACGTGTAAAAAGCCTTGGGATTTTCCTTAACCCTATTTGTCAATGACTTTTCGTCACCCCGTCTAGCCCTCCTGACTCTTTGCTTACGTTCCTTCCTACTTTCCTTATATTCCACACAGGCTTTGTCTGTTCCCAGCCTTCCAGCAGTGACAAATGCCTCCTTTTTCTTTTTGATGGGCCTACAATATCTCTCGTTATCCAAGGTTCCTGAAATTTACCGTATTTATCCTTCTTCCTCACAGGAACATGCCGGTCCTGAATTCCTTTCAACTGACACTTGAAAGCCTCCCACATGTCAGATGTTGATTTACCCTCAAACATCCGCCCCCAATCTAGGTTCTTCAGTTCCCGCCTAATGTTGTTATAATTAGCCTTACCCCAATTTAGCACATTCATCTGAGGACCACTCTTATCCTTGTCCACCAGCACTTTAAAACTTACTGAATTGTGGTCACTGTTCCCGAAATGTTCCCCTACTGAAACTTCTACCACCTGGCCGGGCTCATTCCCCAATATCAGGTCCAGTACAGCCCCTTCCCTAGTTGGACTGTCTACATATTGTTTTAAGAAGCCCTCCTGGATGCTCCTTACAAACTCTGCCTCGTCTAAGCCCCTAGCACTAAGTGAGTCCCAGTCAATATTGAGGAAGTTGAAGCCTCCCATCACTACAACCCTGTTGTTTTTAATCTTTTCCAAAATCTGTCTACCTATCTGCTCCTCTATCTCCCGCTGGCTGTTGGGAGGCCTGTAGTAAACCCCCAACATTGTGACTGCACCCTTCTTATTCCTGATCTCTACTCATTTAGCCTCACTGCCCTCTGAGGTGCCCGCCCGTAGTACAGCTGTGATATTGTCCCTGACCAGTAGCGCAATTCTGCCACCCCTTTTACATCCCCCTCTATCCTGCCTGAAACATCGAAATCTTGGAACAATCCTGTCCTTCCCTCAACCAGGTCTCTGTAATGGCAACAACTGTCATAATATACACCCAGTATATCATGGTGCAGACACACACTGATGGACACACACAGGGACCAATCAACATGTACAAACACTGCAGCCAATCACCAGTTAGAATACACACACTATAAAGGCAGAGGGCACCATGGTTCCTGCTCATTCTGGGGCTGCCTCTCAGTGTAACAAGAACACATCCAGCCCAGCACAGGCTTACACACGTACTGAGAGAATCAACTGGTTTGGAAAAGGCTTAGGTCTCTTGTTTAAGTTAGCATCATTTGGACCCACAGTCATCGTGTGTTAGTTAGCTAGAAGTAGTTAATAAAATTGAGCTGAACCTTCATCAGTGTTGGTAGCGTCTGTTCATCTCTCAATTCCATACTAGCCAACACTTCATGATACCAGGAGTTGAGGGATGCTAGCACTTCTGAGACCTACCGTTCAGTGATCTGCCTTCCACAAGTCCCGCACCATCCTACAGAATGGACTCCGTTTGCCTGCCGCCGCCTCTCCGCATTGCAGGGAATCTGGGCTCGAACTGGAAACTTTTCAAACAGCGCTTCCAGCTGTACCTCGAAGCCAGGGACCTGGAAGCTGCCTCGGACGCACGGAAGATTGCTCTCTTCCTCTTCACAGCCGGGGACCACGCTCTGCACATTTACAACTCGCTCACTTTCGATGAGGGGGAGGACAAATCGAAGTTCAAGACCATAATTCTGAAGTTCGACGGCCACTGCGCGGTCGAGGTCAACAAGAGCTTCGAGAGATACATGTTTCAGCAACGAATTCAGGGTAAGGATGAGACTTTCCAGTTCTTCATTACCCACCTCCACGTCCTTGCGCAGTCCTGCAACTACGGGTCCACCTCTGACTCCATGCTCCATGACCAGATTGTTTTTGGTGTTCAATCTGAGCCCCTGCGCCAGCAGCTACTAAAAGTAAAGCAGCTCACTCTCTCCACGGCCATTGAGACCTGTGTGCTTCATGAACATGCCTCCACGCGCTACTCCTGCATCCAAGCTGCTGAAACGGTGCGGCAGGCCCCTTACGAGGCAGAACGGGTCCAAATGATTAAATCTTTTCAGGCTCTGGATCTGAACGATGGCGGCCATTTTGCACACTTTTCGCGGAGTCCCGCGCTTACACGCAGCGAGCATGCTGACGTCACGGACCGCTTCGCGCAGGTGCGCGCTACACTGGATCGCCCCGTGCATGCACGGTGGCGTGACGAACATCCCGACGCTCCGGCATGCGGCAACTGCGGCTCTGCCCACTTAAAGCGGCTATGTCCCGCAAAGTCCCGACGCTGCCTGCAGTGTGGCAAAGGAGGCCACTACGCTGCAATGTGCAGATATTCCATGCCTGCTGTTTTTCAAAGGTCCACCCAGCCCCACAGAGACGTCAGGGCCATCCAACCTGCCATCAATGAACCTACTCCAGACCTTGATTCCGACTGTGCCTGCAATGACCCACAGGTCCCGTTCCAAATCGGCATCGTTACTACGAACAAGATGTCCCCCAAGCATGGCACTGAACCCGTCCATGTCCACAGCGTCAGCCAGGATGATGAGTGGTGTGGCACCTTATGGTCAACCGGTCCCCTGTCAGGTTCCGCCTGGACACTGGCGCTTCTGCCAATCTCATTGCGTCGTCCGATTTTCGCAAGCTCTGCGTACAGCCTGCTGTCCTGCCATCTGCGTGTAAATTGCTGGACTACAATGGCAATGCCATCGGCGCCAGCGGCTCCTGACGCCTTGAGGTGACACATCGTGGTCACACAGTCATTCTCCCGTTCGAGATTGTTACTGCCTCAAAAGCCTCCTTGCTTGGTGCACAGGCATGTAAGCTGCTCCACTTAGTGCAGAGAGTACACCCTCTCTCTTCAAGCGATGTGTCTGCATCCTCTGACTGAGACTTCAGGGCGCAACTCGACCCCATCATCCAGCAATACCATGGTGTTTTTGAAGGCATGGGCATGCTCCCCTACACGTACAAATTCTTACTCAAGCCCAACGTCACGCCTGTCGTTCACGCACCTCGCAGAGTCCCAGCGCCCCTCAAGGACAGCCTCAAGCAACAGCTCCAGGACCTCCAGGATCAAGGAGTTATTTCTAGGGTCACGGAACCCACAAACTGGGTAAGCTCCATGGTCTGCGTCAAGAAGCCGTCCGGTGAGCTGCGGATCTGTATTGATCCTAAAGATCTGAATCAGAATATCATGCGGAAGCACTACCCAATTCCGAAACGTGAGGAGCTCACGTCCGAGATGGCCCACGCCAAACTATTCTCAAAACTGGATGCCTCGAAGGGTTTCTGGCAGATCCAACTAGATGAGTCAAGCAGGAAGCTGTGTACGTTCAACACACCCTTTGGCAGGTTCTGCTACAACCGGAGGCCATTCGGCATCATCTCTGCTTCCGAAGGTTTCCACTGGATCATGGAGCAGATGATGGAGGGGATCGACGGCGTCCGGGTATATGTCGACGACATTATTATCTGGTCAACCAGAGCTTCTCGCCCACCTCAGAGACTGAACTTATGAACTCTGTACACATGTGGACCCTCTGAAATGTTGTTTTTTTTTCCTATATCCTTTATTGTTGCATTCGTTATCCAGTGATTTGTAAATAGATTCGTTGGTTGTTCCAGTTCATGGTAGTCATCTGCACCAGGCACCTTCCTCTGTAAATAGTCTTGTTCCCTGTATATAGCTTTGTACATATGTCTTCGCACCTCACACATAGCTAGGTACATTCTCCACACACCCACACTATTTATTATCACATGCCTAGATCAACATTTTTTTTATAAAAGGGGGGATGTCATAATATACACCAGTATATCATGGTGCAGACACACACTGATGGACACACACAGGGACCAATCAACATGTACAAACACCACAGCCAATGACCAGTTAGAATACACACACTATAAAGGCAGAGGGCACTACGGTTCCCGCTCATTCTGGGTGCTGCCTCTGAGTGTAACAAGAACTCATCCAGCCCAGCACAGACTTACAACACGTGCTGAGAGAATCAACTTGTTCGGACAAGGCTTAGGTCTCTAGTTTAAGTTAGAATCATTTAGACCCACAGTCATCATGTGTTAGTTAGTTAGAAGTAGTTAATAAAAAAGAGTTGAACCTTTATCAGTGTTGGAAGTGTCTGTTCATCTCTCAAGTCCACACTAGCCAACACTTCAACAACATCATAGTTCCAAGTACTAATCCAAGCTCTACGATCATCTGCCTTACCCGTAATACTGCTTGCATTAAAACATATGCACTTCAGGCCAACAGACCCGCTGTGTTCAGCAGCATCTCCCTGTCTGCTCTGCCTCAGAGCCATACTGTCCCTATTCCCTAGTTCTCCCTCAATGCTATCACCTTCTGACCTATTGCTCCGGTGCCCACCCCCCTGCCATACTAGTTTAAACCCTCCCGTGTGATACTAGCAAACCTCGCGGCCAGGATATTTATGCCTCTCCTGGCAGCATGGTTGGCGCAGGCTTGGAGGGCCAATGGGCCTGTTCCCATGCTGTACTTTTTGTCTTTTGTGTAAATATTTTAGAAATGCAGAAAAGCTTACCAGGCCAGATTACCATATTCTTGAAATATTTAGATGAATGTTTGAATTCCTACTGTATTAAAGGTAACTTTTTGGTTAGGATGCTAGGAGTATGAGGGGGAAAATGTTGTGCTTTTATGCAGAAATGTTGTTCAAAGTTAAAATTACCCTTCAATGTGCAATAACAATATGTCAGATATTAAATGTCTTGAGCAATAAATCATGTCTTGTTGGTGAACTCTACACCGATCACACAACCCAAATGATACTTTGGTTGATAACATGATGGCTGTTATTGAACAATTAAGCAATGTTTTGGGAGGAGTGCTATGTTAAACAACATGGCTCAACTCCCTTGGTGGACAATGGAATCTCATATAAGCATCTTAACCCATTTGTTTGGAACTGCCATGCAAAACCATGCCAATGAATCAATTGAAATAGCTGGAGGCTTCACACAGCATCAGGCTTAAAGGATGACTTTAATCTAGACACATGAGCATGCATTTGAGTGTATTGCAAATAACACTCCACTGTGCATCAATCAGGTACAGAATTCTAACCAAGTTAAGACAAATTAATTTGGTCCAATATTGTTTTGTGACCTCAGGGACCCCATCTCATGAAATGCATTTCCACAATAATCCAGTCTCAAGTAACACTTCATTTTTGATGTCTTATGTTCACTGATGCACATTTGAATTTAGTGTCTTTTGGCTAAATGAAGAATAACTAGTAACAGTAGCACATCACAAAAAGAAAAGATTTTCAAGGCATTTGAAAGCAGAGAGATAGTTGGCATGGCAGGAGTTGTTAAATAAGTGAGCACCTGAAAGTAGATGAAGGGAGAGGCAAGGAGTAAGTTAATATCAGATTAATCTATATTGAATATGGAGGGCATATGTCTGAAGTTCATTGAGATATGCCGCAGCAAGGCTAATGATTGGCTTGATGATGAGTTTGAAATCTCTATGGTACAGTGGGCAGACTTTTCCCACCATGTGGAGGGTCTCACTTTCAGAACCAAAAGTGGCTCCTGTACCTGCTCAGACGAATGGCAGGACCATAAGGGGCATTTACTGGCAGTGGCCAATTAAGAGGCCAGTACTGAGACCACTGTCCCATTAAGGAGAACGGTCTGCCTCTCCAATGTGAGGGCCAGCAACTCAGCAATGCCACCAATGGAAGTAGCCACTGCTGAGATTGCAGGCGAAAGGATCTGATGCCTCCAAATTGAGGTGCCCCCGAAACACTGGGAAAAATCTTTCTTTGTGTGCTTGGACAAGGAAGACAAGCCCCAGCGATCAGAGGGGTGATATAAGTTCTTGGTACAATTTGAATTTAAATTCCAATTTTGTTCATTTGCGATCATTTGAGACAGAAGTGCAAGTCCCCAGGACCTGATGGGACCTAACCCAGAATTTTGAGGGAAGCAAGGGAGGAAATTGCTGGGGCCATAATAGAAATCTTTGTATCCCCATTGGCTTCAGGTAAGATCCCAGAAGACTGGAGAAAAGCCAATGTTGTTCCTTTGTTTAAGAAAGGAAGAAGGGATAATTCAGGAAATTATAGGCGGTGAGCCTTACATCAGTGGTAGGGAAATTATTAGACAAGATTCTGAGGGACAGGATTTACTCACATTTGGAAACAAATGGATTTATAAGTGATAGGCTGCATGGTTATGTGAAGGGGAGGTCGTGTTTCACTAATTTGATCGGGTTTTTGGAGGAAATGAGGAAGATGATTGATGGAAGAAGGGCGGTGGATGTTGTCTACATGGACTTCAGTAAAGTCTTTGATAAGGTCTCTCATGGAAGACTAGTACAAAAGGTGAAATCACATGGGATCAGAGGTGAGCTGGCAAGATGGATACAGAACTGCCTCAGTCTTAGAATGATGTGGAGATGCCGGCGTTGGACTGGGGTGAGCACAGTAAGAAGTCTTACAACACCAGGTTAAAGTCCAACAGGTTTGTTTCAAACACGTGCTTTCAGAGCGCAGCTCCTTCCTCAGTCTTAGAAGACGGGGGTAGCAGAGGAGGGTGCTTTACTAAATGAAAGGTTGTGACTGATGGAATTCCGCAGGGATCAGTGCTTTATTGTTCATAGTATATATAAATGATTTGGAGAGAAATGTAGCTGATCTGATTCATAAGTTTGTGGACGACACAAAGATTGATGGAGTTGCAGATAATGAAGGGGATTGTCAGAGTATACAGCAGGAAATAGATCGGTCGCAGACTTAGGTAGAAAAATGTCAGACAATGTTTAATCCAGACAAATTTGAGGTAATGCAATTTGGAAGGTCTAATACAGGTGGGAATTACACAGTAAATGGCAGAACGCTTAAGAGTACTGACAGATCGAGGAGTTTTTTATGTACAGGTCCAAAGATCACAGAAAGTGGCAATGCAGGTGGATAAGGCAGTCAAGAAGATAATGCTCAAATGTTAGTTGCTCCAATTAACGAGGCCACATGGGCCTCATGTTGCAAATAATGGTCCTGCAGGCTGATTCGCTGGGATCGCATCCACCAGCTCCCCAGCAACAAGGGGGAACACACTTAAAATGATCCTGCAGAGCAAAACACACACAACAGGCAGAGCTACCACCGGGGAGACCAGCCGTACGATTCGGGGATGCCAACCTGGCCAGATTGTTGGATGTGTGGCAATCCACCACTGTATGTGTGCGTGTGCCTCTATTAGGGGATGTACAATAGTACCTGCTATTACTAGTCTGTCGGTAAGCCCCTGCCGGCTAGCTCCGCCCACAGGGAGCAGTATAAATATCCATGAGATCTCCTGAGCTGCCATTTTTCAGCTCTGTACCGTTTTGTGTTTCTATGTGCAATTGTTAGCGCATCAGGATGCAGTCGAGTCCAGGATACCCTGTTCCCCAAGGGGTTCGGAAGGTCAGACACCAGGCAGCCAGTGTCACCTGGAGGAGGTAGCAGTGATCGTCAGCTCCGGGGAGCATCTCCAGGAGGATTGGCACACAGTGCCATAAGAAGATCAATGACCTCCACCAAGCTGCATGGGTGGGTTGGCACAGGCCCCGCCAAAGGCCCCACCTGCCACTCAACCACACCCCCATTGATGACCATGTGCCTGCCAATACCTTTACCCAGCACTATACCGTGCCTAGGCCAACCCATGCCCAGGAGTGCCACCCATGCCGGCCACCCCCATTACACCCAATCTCTTCCAACCCCGCATCCCGCCATCCCCGCACCACCAGCCCCTCGCTCTGTCCGCGATGGACGAAGAACGTGGCTCACAGTGCCCACTCTGTGTCCCCGCAGGAGAAGCTGGTCCAGAGCAGATGGGAGAGGATCCAGGCAGGCAGCGGGTGCCGGACATCAGAGTCCTCACTCTCGACAAGGAATGGGCCCTGGAGGTGGCAGGGGTGCTCGAGGACAATTGGTCACTGACATGCTGCTGAGGTGAGGATCCACACAGAATGATCCATCCCTCCCACTGACAACATGTTCATTATCCCGCAGGATCTCCATCCGACGGTGTGTGTCCCCCACCCCCCAGCAGCTCTCATCCCCACCCTCCACCAGCACAGAGGCACACACCTTAGTGGGCAACAGTAGTGGGGCACATTCTAGTGAGCACTACACAGTTGCTGATGCACATAAGGTGGAGGCAGGAACCCCCAGGCAAACAGCAGTCTGAGGTCTGCTGCATCCCAGGACCCAGCTGGGTCCCAGTCAGATGCTGAGCCTCGACCAGGTTAACCCGGAGCTGATACAGTTTAAAGGGTGCAGCTGTGATAGTCAGAGGGGGATGTCATCAACACTCCCAAAAGGCTCAGAGCCGTTGGCGGATTCCCAGAGGCTACAGGTGCAGGAAATAGTGCTGGCAATGCATGGCACCAAGGCCAACATTGCTCGGCTAGTAAAAAACGTTGTACCCTAAAAATATGACACTTTTGGCACGTTCGTCCGCAACACAGGCCAAATACCAATCCCCTGCCCCTGCCCTCCGGGCCTAGCATCTTGGATTTGCCCCTCTTGGGGGCTCTCCCACCAGCCACACCTCCCCCTCCTCTGAGCGCTGGGACAGTGGAGATGGCTACTCATCTCCTCAGATCCCCTCAGCAGACATTCCGCCAGTTTCATGTTTTTAAAAAGCTGCACTAATCGGTGCCCACGTGACCACTTGCTGGGGAGATGGTTAGATTACGGGACTGTGTGAGATAGGGGTCTTCCTTGTTAATTGTATGGAGATTGGCGTTAAGTGTTGATCATTGGTTTCTCTAGACGTCACGCTGGATCCTGTTTTCACCAACAGGAGTGAGGCGGTTAGATCACAAACTGATCAGCACCTGGCACGGTTCTCGGTTTTGGCCTCTACCGCAATCTAGCGGCAGCGTCGCGCTCTCGCTCAAGCGTGATGCAACCGTAAGATCACGGCCCACAGGGCACAATCTGCCAGCCACATCCTGCCAGAATTAGAGAAGGATGCAGCCAGTAAATGATAGAAGAGGCCTCGCCTAGGATCACTGATGGCTGCAACGCCTCGGGAGATCCATCCAGGTCTTGTGAGACAACACATGGGCGGGACCCAGTCTTGCACGGTTTAGTCACTTTAAGAGCCCACATAACTGTGCTGTTGGAGGGTCTAACCGCCTCCCCAAGGTGACCCCAGCTGGTCACCATCTAGCATTGGTCCACACAAACATAGACCAGATGGAATGCCATCATTGGAGGCCCTTGGTTGGACAGAGACAGGCAGGATCGCACCCTGTCTCTCCCCCTGGCACCCTGGCACTTTGGCAATTCCAGGCAGACTGTGCCATGGTACCTGGGTGGCACTGCCAAGGGTTAGGGGTCCATGAGGGGGGCCATGGCCATGAAAGGAGGGATGAGAGGAGTATAAACAGTTGAAGGTGTAAAGGGCAGGTATGAAGGAGCCTCTGGGAGGTTGTGGGGGGTTGAAGGGTGGCATAAGGGGGCATCGGAAGGCGTGAAAAGGGGTGACCCTAGCAACCCCATAGTGGGGTGTCCTCACTTGGGGGGTGTGGGGTAATGCCCATGTGTGTGAGGAGTGAGAGTGCACATGGATGGGGGCTGTGAGAGACCCACAAGCTTACTTTCAAAATAGTGGCCCGATCTCTGAGGAGCCAGTCTGGCCAATGAGTTCAGCTCCCCCGTGATGGGTAATCAGGTGAGAAACTTCTCAGGGCCCAAAAAAGTGACTAAAAGTGTGGTTAGATAGCGGTGCAGAACTTGCTAACAAAGCCGAGAGAAATTCCTAGCCAAACCTGCCTGAAATGGCACTTCAAAACCTTTCCGTTAAATTGTACCCAATCTTTTTCAGCCAGGAGGTGAGCTGTGGGGTCAGGGTGGACGGGTACGCAACACCATTACTGCAGCAGGCAAATCAGCCATTCGGTTGCACATGCTCTGACAGCCCGCTTTAAACCTGGTGCCGGGGCCATAGAGGTGACACCCCCAGGGCACCCCCTCTCAGCTGTACGGGCGCTCCGGCACAACCTGTCCTATCTTTTTGGCTTTGATACGTGTTTGTGTGGGGAGTGTGTGTTCATGCACGGCTGCAGCTTTTGAGCCCTGCAAGTGTCCATCACGGACCCGGTGAACCGGTACCAATTTTCATGGGAATCAATGGTGTTCCACGTGGCACCGGTGCTAGCTGCTCACCGGTAGTGGAATGGGTGCAGGTGCAACGCCAATTTTCCTGGTGTGAAAGTCCATGGACTCTCTTATGGCATCAACACTTAGTCGTAGAAACAGAGAAATCCGCCCAAAATGTTTCAATTGTGGTTCTGCTTTTGGGTAAATAAAATGTAACATAACCTCTTCTATTTACCCATAGGACTCCTGTTAGATGCAAAATGTTTCTTGTCACCTCTAACTTGCCTTTTATGTTCAAAAGATCTCTCAACTTCTCTAAAAATGCAAAAGTTTGCTCCAACCTATTTATTTGTCCCTCAAACCCACCAGTAGGGGAGACAATGGCAGAGTGGTATTGTCACTGGACTAGTAATCCAGAGACCGGGGAAACATCTGGGGACCCAGTTTAATAAGGATATAGGAGTCCACACTGAGTAAAATGAAGAAACATAGTTTTATTTGCAACATAATGGGTGGGATTCTGCAGCTGCATTCGCCCAGAAACAGGAGAATTCCGCCTGATGTCAAGGATTTTTCCATTGTTGGCCCCTCGCCTTGGTGTTCTTGTGGTGGGCGGGGCAGAAGAATCCAGCCCGATATACCTCGACCGGGTTTCTGTTTGGTTCGGTGCCTTACTGGCCGACCTTTTATAAATGTTGATAGAGATCCATTGCCCCCAGCATGGGAGCTCGCATTCCGCAAGGACCACAGGGAAGATAATCATTACCACCCTGTCGGCCTCTTACGGGTTATTACACCTAGTTTCACTCCGCACCAGGGCAGATGGTGAAATTTTAATTCAATAAAAATTTGCAATTAAAAGCTGATGATGAAATGATAATTGATTGTTGTAAAAACCCACCTGGTTCACCAATGTCCTTTAGGGAAGGGAATCTGCCATACTCACCTGGTTATGGCTACATGTGATTTGACCGGCAATGTGGTTGACTCTTAAATGACCTGACAAACTTTCCAATTCAAGAGCAATAAATGGTGGGCATTGAATGTTGGCCCAGCAATGCCCACATTCCATGAATAAATATTTTTAAAAATTCATTACAAATGCACAAACCTGTATTCTTTCATATCGTAAACCTCCCCGTAACCTATCCTCAACTTAATTAAATCATTTACATACATTGAGGTTTTCATAGAATAACACAATGCGCTGGATTCTCCGGTCGCCGACGCCAAAATCGCGTTCGGCAACCGGCCGGAAAATCCAAGTTTCCCACCAAATCGGGGGCGGCACCGCTTTCACAATGCTCCGCCCTCCCCAAAATATGCCGCGCCACGTATCGACGGACACAGGACATTGCCTGAGGCCAGGCCCCCGATATTCCGCACCCTTCCAGCCGAGTTCCCGACAGCGTGGTCTCTCATGGTCTCACCCGTCGGGAACTCGGCCTGATGGCTGCGGACTCAGCCGAGCGCCGCCACAGTCGGGGTAGGGGGGGACATTATTCGGGGCTGGGGGAACTGTGGGAGGTGGTCCGGTGCGCACAAACTGACCGAAGGGGGTGACAATTTTGCGGGCCGGGTCTGCGAGTGGCCGTCGCCGTGTTGCACGGCGTGACCCCTGCAGGGCGCCGCCATGTGCATGTGCGGCCACGGACCTGCCATTTCTCTGGGGCATAATGGCAGCTAAAGCCAGGTGCTCTACACTGCTGTCCTGCTATCCCCCAGAAAAATGAGGAACCGGGGGCCGTTTTGCGGCAGTTTCTCTGGTGTAAAACGCCATCGTTCCCACGCCGGCATGGGGAAATAGTCCCAGAATCGGAGAATCCAGCCCAATATTCCTCAAAAGTATTAAAAATATCTGGAGTTGGATTCTCCGATCCTGCGGCTGGGTCTGCAGGATCCATCTGGTCCTGCAACTACAAAGTCGGCCCAGCCCCCATACCAATTCTCCGCTTGATGAGGGGCCAGCAGCCGTGCAGCGAAAAGCCCTCAGCTATACCTGCGGATATGACCACAGAATAGCCAGGTCCATGGCCAAGCATGCGCACGGTGGCGCCCTGCGGCGTGCAACATGGCGTCGGCCTCGCACAGACCTGGCCTGCCATAAACTGCCACCCCCGAACCACCCCCCACCAGTCCCGGAAGCCCCTGCCGAAGCCCCCCTTGCCAGCGGAACAGTTCCAAACCCCTCCCCCCTCCCCCCCACCCGACTGTGGCGGCGCTGGACACTGTCCGAAGCCGCCACGTGAGGTCTCCGAAACGTGTGAGCATACGCGAGCGACGCCGTCAGGGACTCGGCTCATTGGGGGCGGAGCATCGGGGGAGGGCCTCAGGTGATGACCTGGGGCCGTCCATACGGCGTGCGGTGTACTCAGAAATTACGCCGTTTTTGATGGGGCGCAGCATCACAAAAATGGCGCCGCCCCGATTTTGGCGTAAACATGGATTCTCCGGCCAATCGCCGAACGTGATTTTGGCGTCGGTGATCGGAGAATCCAACCCATAAACTTTGAGTATACTCATAAGACTTAAGCATCCAGTATTTAACAATAATTTTTTTTTCCTAATTATATCTTGGCCTTCAGAAGAACCAAGCAAATTATAGGTTCACGTTTTACTCCAGCACCTAAGCACAAAAATCCAGTTTGATACTCCAATGTAGTACAGAGGGACTGCTGCAACGCCAGAGGTGTCATCTCTCGGGTGAGACATTAAAACCAAGTCTCTATCTGCCATTTCAGTGGGGCATTAAAGATCCAATAGGATTATTTTGAAGAAGAGCAGGTGGGTTATTGATGTCCTGGCCAATGTATAGCTCTTAATTGGCAACAGAAAAATTATCACGTTGCTGTCAGTGGGAACTTGCTGTGTACAAATATGCTGCCATATTTCATACATTACAATAAAAATAATATTAATAATCGCTTATTGTTACAAGTAGGCATCAATGAACTTACTGTGAAAAGCCCCTTGTTGCCACACTCCAGCGCCTATTCGGGGAGGCTAGTACGGGAATTGAACCCACGCTGCTGGGATTGTTCTGCATTTCAAGCCAGCTGTATGACCCACTGTGCAAATGACGACTCTTCAAAAACCTTAATCGACTGAAAAGTGCTCTGGGACATCCTGTGGTCATGAAAAATATATACAAATGCAATGATTGGTGAAAAGGCATTTGGCCAAGCAGCAATTGAACTCCAGATGATCCCAGGATCAACATTGGCTCGCCATTGGGCTTATCTGAGCTGCGACCTCAAAAGGGTAGCCCAGGGGAGTAGGTTGGCTGCTCGGCGTCACATTTAGAGTTCCAGGCCTCTTGTGATGAATGCTACAGGCAATTGGCTGATTCATTTTAATTATCTACAAGGAGACTTTCTGAAAAGGGATGTTTAGTTGGCAGCCTGGTAACGTGAAGGGATATTAAAGTGAGAATATAGGTTTTATTTTCCATTGCACTGAACTCAGCTCATTTTCTCTTAACTGTTCAGGATCAAAAAACTAATCAGAAGCCTTGCTTATCGCATAATAAAGGAGGGAGAAATAAAGATGGCCAGTTGCCCTGAGACTAATGAGACTCATGATAGCAGTTACAGGCAGTGTTAGGAAGCTTGGAGACGAACACCTCCTTACCTCTGATGGGTACTGTGATCAAAATGGATATACAGGAAATACTCCCTGGAGTGTAACCATTCTTAATTCAGTTTTAGTTTAGATGAGAATCTTGTTAATTTGCAATGCAGCACATGCAAACTTCTGACAAAAGTACAATCATCTTGTAAACAAAGGAACCTTTGGTACTAAGTTTTTTCAACCAATTGTTCACAGCCTTAATTATTTGAAGCCTATTACTTAATATTCTGATTAAAGTTTAGCAGTGATAAGATTTTAGAAAGTATTGAGGCATATGAAAGTCAAAATAAGTTGTTCAAAGATGGAGTTACTTTCAATATCATCGTAATAGAGGGGATTTTCCCTGTCAATCGGCATTCCATGAGGGCACCACGCATATTGGTTTTGAGCCTTGGCAGTAGGAATTGTGATCCTGGTCGCCTGGAAAATAGTCTTTGTGCTCACGAGGGCAGACCCTGTCTTGGCATGTTACACACACTGAGGCGGCACGGTGGTGGTTAGCACTGCTGCCTCGCAGCGCCAGGGACTCGGGTTCAATTTAGGCCTTTGGTGACTGTGTGGAGTTTGCACGTTCTCCCCGGGTCTGTGTGGATTTCATCCAGTGCTCCAATTTCCTCCCACAGTCCAAAGATGTGCAGGTTAGGTGGATTGGCCATGGTAAAAGTTGCCCATTATTGTCCAGGAATGTGTAGGTTAGTTGGGGTTACAGGGATAGTGTGGGGGAGTGGACCTGGGTAGGGTGCTCTTTCTGAGGGTCAGTGCAGACTCAATTGACTGAATGGCCTCCTTCTGCACTGCAGGGATTCTATGATTAGTCAACACCACCATAGGGGCTAATTGCTTCCTTTTGATCCAGCAGAGGTGGCAGAAGAGGATTCTGAGGCAAGTCAACTCAGTCACCTCAACTGCATTGTGGGTAGCCGAAGAACCCCTGCAGTGACAAACAGTAGGAAGATCATACAGCAGAGGTGGCAGAAGAGGATTCTGGGAGAAGTCAACTCAGTGACTTTGACCGTTAAGTGGGTAGCCAAAGAACTGGTGTCAAGCAACAGTTAAGCCCGAAACATGACATGAGTGTTTCCCTCCCTTTCTCCTTGTCTAACTAAAAAAAAAGGCATTGTGAGGAGGACAAGTAAGGTAAGATTCTTATCTTATATCTTTCTGAAGTGTACAAGGGCAGAGAAGCAGTTAGGGCAGTGATCCTCCTGCCAGATGTGGGAGATTAGGGAGCTTTCTAGCATCCCTGACAACTATGTCTGTGGGACGTGTGACCAGCTGCATCTCCTCGCAGAGTGCGTAGTTCAGTTGGAGCAGCAGCTGGACACATTACTGAGCATACAGGGGCAGAGAGTGTGATAGGTTCTAGCTTCAGGGAGGTGGTCATACCACATGTCCAGACAGGTAGATGGGTGACCGCCACGAGAGGCAGGCCGGTAAGGCAGGGCCCTCCCATGGATATCCCCTCTCAAACAGGTATTCTGTTTTGGATACTGTTAGGGGGGAAAGCCTCTCAGGGGAAGATAAGAGCAGCAGCCAGGTCTATGGTACCACAACTGGTTCTGCTGTAGAGCAGGGTGGGGCTGAGTCCAAGCGAGTGATAGTAGCAGGAGACTCAATAGTTAGACAAGGAGAGAGGGAGGGAAACACTAATGTAATGTTTCGGGCTTAACTGTTGCTTGACACCAGTTCTTCGGAGGCACTCGCGGGCGTTTCTGTGGCTGTGAATGGGACTCTAGGATGGTGTGTTGCCTCCCTGGTGCCAGAGTCCTGTATGCCTCTAAATGGCTGCAGGGCATCCTGAAACAGGAGGAGAAACAGACAGATGTCATTGTCCACATTGGCACTAATGTCATAGGCAGGATGAAGGAAGAGGTCCTGCAAAAACAATTCAGGGAGTTAGGTCAGGAGCTAAAAAGCAGGATATCACCCATTGCCATGTGCTAGTGAGGCTCGGAAGAAGGAGATAGTACAGTTGAACACGTGACTAAAGAGATGGTGTGGAAGGGAAGGCTTTAGATATATGGATCACTGGGATGTCTTCTGGGGGAAGTGGGACCTGTACAAGAAGGGTGGGTTGCACCTGAACTGGATTGGCACAATTATCCCCCGTGGGAGGTTTACTAGTACTGTTTATGAGGGTTTAAACTAGTGTAGCAGGGGGGTGGGACCAAGAACAGCAGGCCGGTAAGTGTAGAGACTGGGGGGAAATGTTAGGCAGAGATAAACATAGTGCAGAGTAAGAGCAGGCAGATTAGTTCATCTGTGATGGTAAAAAATGTGCGGCGCTTGAGGGGAAGCTCCCTTGTGGATTCAGCCTAGCCCCTCATAATGAGGTTGTGCAGTTGTCTGTCTGTGATGTCTGCCTGTAAGATATCTTTGCGTTCCTGGATTCTGTGAGAAGGCAGCACTTCTATGGTCATGATGCCTATGCCTTCTTCATGATCTGCCTGGTCTGTAGTGGATAGGAAGGCTCTGGGAAAGTATCAGTCAAGTACAGCTCCTAACCACATATGTAGATGAAGCTGAGGTTGTAGCATTGTAGCTTTAGTGACATGCACTGCAGTTGTGCAGACGCTGTGTGAACAGGCCTTTTTGGGACAATTATGAGTGTCTGATGATCAGGTTCACCACAAATTAAGGGAGGAAATTTATGACAGGTGAAGAATAGAGCGAGGAGTTTCTTTTCGATCTGAGCATAATGAATATCAGTGTCAGTGGGGGCCTTGGTGTAAAGGCTATTGGTCTGCCATTCTGGATGCAGATTGTTCCAAGACCGTGCTGGGAGGCATCTGCTGTTACGAGTACATGTGCTCAAATGTCAAAGTATTGTAGCACCAGTGGGGCTGAGAGTGCCTGTTTGAGTCTGGTGAACACAGCTGTGTGGTGCTCCTGCCAAACCAGTTGACGTTTTGGTGGAGGAGTTGACCAAAAGGTGCAGTCACCTCTCTGCAACATGGAATAAACTTAGAAAGGTAATTTGTCAGACCAAGGAATCTCAGTAAAGCATGCTTGTCCATGGGGATGACCATCTCTTGTATGGATGTTTTCTTGTCTGGTTCTGGCTTCACAACATCAGCACCATGTTCTGGCACAGTATGACCACAAATCAAAATGTCACCGATAATGATTTTGCAGGGTTGGCCTGATATCCTGATCATACCGTCTTCCTTTACCGCAGCCACCATTGCCGGAACCCATTATCCGGCTTTTTCTATGGGAGTTATGGCACACAGTGTCATTATCTGATGCAGCTCATCAATGACTTTCTGCTTCAAGGCTACTGGTATTGCTCTCAGAGCACACACTGTTGGTGAAGACCAAGGGTTTGGGATGAAGACGAGTCAGGGTATTGAACTTTATATCACCCATGATCATAATGAATGGCGGAACAGGCTCAAAGAGCTGAATGGCCACCTCCTGTTTCTGTTTTCTACATATGTTACAATGTATACTCAAAAAAACCCCAGTGGGTTGTTTAAGCATAATTTTCCTTTCATGAATCCATGCTGCCTTGTCCAATCCAGTTAATACTTTCTAAATGTCCTGTTTCAAAACATCAGTGGTAGACAGCAGGGGTCTGCCATGTGGGGAACATGATGAGCCCATTTCCTCCTTCTGGGAAAGGGGCCCTTGGAGAAAGAAGTCAAAAAACTGAGTGGAGAGCCTTTCAAAGGCGTTTAATTTTTAGATCATGTCCTGATTCCTTCAGTACAGTGGGGTTGGACAACATGCGATAAATAATCAAGCCTATCACCACAGCCGGCTGTGACAACACTATTCCTGAGTTCCTCAAACACCTTTACCCACCTGAACATTGCTGGTTGGTTCAATACCTCACAAGGTTTATCTGTGAAAGAAGGCTGTCTAAACGTTGGCACATGTCCAAAGTCACCAGCCTCCCAAAACCAGGCAAACACCCAAATTTAGCTCCGTGCTTCCAACCAATATCTCTGCTCTCTGTGTGCTGCAAGGCCAAGAGTGTCTCATCTTGCCGCACGGATAGAGCCAGAGGTGAACAATGCATATCATTGTGGATATTCTCCGTTCAATTCAACTTCCCTGGCTCCGAGTCCTGAGCAATGTCCTGCCCCTTCACATGAGGGAGATTGGAACAAGAAATCCCCTGGAAAAGTTTACATCAACCCAAGCCTGCCGCTACACAAGAACAAATCCATCTGCTGCTTGCGTCCCATCATGCCAGCCTGTATGGCTAAGACCACCATGCCAAGGAATAACAGCAGGAGCTCTATGGCAGCAGGGATGGAACAAACACAACACCATTAAAAAATCCTTCCTCACCACAGGTCCCAAAGCTGCCCACCATCTTCATCCTGCCACGCCAACATTGGGCGCTCTTCAGCCATTTCCATATTAGCCTAGGCCTTTGAGCAGCAAAGCGGCACAAGTGGGGCCTTGCAGGGAACCAGCACTGTAGGGAACCTGGACCCCAATCAATGACTCACATTATTGGAGATTGACTCCCTGAGAGAATTCAGTGGAGGACTCAGAGAGCTCCATTTAGTCACTGCCAAAACTATTGCCTGGCATGATGGCTACTTCGGACATTAAAAAAAATTGGATGATTGGTTCAGTATCAGGTTAAACTCCTGTATTCATCGACGAGGTTTATTTCATTTCAACAACAGCCTGCAAAATCTATTCACCACTTCAAAAGCAGATGCTAGAGAAAAGTGTACGTGCTGTGATTTTTCAAATGCAGAGCTAGAAGTCATAATTACTGAGTTGGCGATCCTACCATGGAAGAATTCCAGAAAGATCTGCTCAACCAGCCCAAAACATAGAGCCCTATCCCATAACTCAATAACCCCTCCTAACCTTTTTTACACTAAGGACAATTTAGCATGGCCAATCCACCTAACCTGCACGTCTTTGGACTGTGGGAGAACACCGGAGCAGCCGAAGGAAGCCCACGCAGACACGGGGAGAACGTGCAGACTCAGCACAGATAGTGGCCCAACAGGGAATCGAACATGGGACCCTGTGAAGTCACAGTGCTAGCCATGTGTGCTACTATGCTGCCCATGAACTAGAGCAAAGGCTGATGCAGCTACAAAGAGCCGTGCACTGACCCAAACAGACAATCCACAATGAGTATCTTTAAGCAGTAAGAATGATCATCTGGTATTCTGTTTGAAACATATGAGAAACAGAAAATGGACATGATGGGCATAATGAGATGAAGAAAGTGGAAAACATGTTTCATATTCTCAATCTCGGGAAAACATAAATACTATCACACCATCCAAATTGTTTACCAAGATTCAAATGATCTGCCCTAAGAATGTTAGTAACAACTTATTGTTGACCAAGATTGGCACAGGGGCAAGTGTAAATATACTGCCTCTGCAAATTCTAGAGGTCATGTATCTACAAACATGGAAAGCCATGGCGAGAGCGACTACTGTAAAACTTTCAGCACACAACAGTTCCCTTATTCCATGTGCAGGGTCTATAGTCCGGGACTGCAAGTTAGTAAAGACTTCTGGGGGCACAGATATTCTCATTTGTAAAGACTAAAGGCCCAGTGATTGCAGGTCTTTGGCCATTCCATGACTTCGCACTAGTCACAATCCATGGAATTTGTGAAACATTACACGGTAGATCACCCTCAGGATCTACGCCTTTTGCCTCAAATGCACTTATCAGATTGCCTATCCCAGTGAAAACAGAAGATGAATCCTTGGAGGTAATCGTTGATATCATTGACATCGAACTTAAAGTTATTCTCCAAGTTGATCCAGTACATTTTTCACAACACAAATACCAGCAGCTGCAAGAAGGAACAGCAAAATATTCCAAACTACAGAAACTGTGGAAAACTATCACTGATGGATGGCCAGATTACATTTAGCATGTCCACAAATAAGTGAGACAATGTCGGCCTTACTTGGATGAGCTAGGCATCTCCTGGAAAGCAATTTTTAAAGGTACGCAGGTCATCACATCTGATATCCTTCAACAAGTCTGATTAGCAAGTTTGCAGATGATACTAAGATTGGTGGAGTTGCAGATAGCGAGAGGACATAACACTATTGACCCCATTGTGCAGTGTAGTAGCATATCCATAGGCACCCGCTCATCCCAACATATTTAATAAAAATTAGTCATCACATTCTTGCTCATTACTTTTCTTTCTTACCTTCCTTGTTCTCTGTTGATTTTTCGTGTTAATGCTGTCAACATGATTTTTGAAATGCAGGCCCAGCTGCCTATCCATCTTCATGTAGTTATTTAGATTCTTCGTAGCCCATTTCTGCCCATCGTGTCTTATGCTGAGAACCTTACTAATTGAAAGAGTACTGAAAGAGGCTGAGCATTGGAACAGACAAAATGAAATTCGTTCATCACATTTTGCCGATGAATCATTTCAGCATGTTTATTTCGGTCCGAGTTGAAAATGAACAGGCGCAGGAATAAGCTGGATTTTGGGCAGTGTTTCTTTTCGTCTATGAGAGTAGTGGAGTCTGTGGAACATGTTGTTGGTTTGTGCTACGTCTCGCATTAAGAGAGCTGGACTCTCCTTGACTGAGATTGCATCATATGGAAGGTAAGTGCGTGGTTGCCCAGTTAATGGGCGAGATTCTCCGAAATTGAGGCCAAGTGTTCGTGCTGTCGTGAATGCCAAATGGGCGCCACGCCAACACGCGCATGTGCAGTTGGGCCAGCTCATTCCTGCGCATGCGCAGTTGGGCCGCACCATCCTGCGCATGCGCGTGGAGCTTCTTACGCGCGCCGGCCCCTCACCAACATGGCGCCGGGGTTCTGGGGCCGGCTTAGACTTAGAACAGTACAGCATAGAACAGGCCCTTCGGCCCTCAATGTTGTGCCAAGCCATGATCACCCTACTCAAACCCACGCATCCACCCTATACCCGTAACCCAACAACCCCCCCCCCCATTAACCTTACTTTTTTAGGACACTACGGGCAATTTAGCATGGCCAATCCACCTCACCTGCACATCTTTGGACTGTGGGAGGAAACCGGAGCACCCGGAGGAAACCCATGCACACAGGGGGAGGACGTGCAGACTCCACACAGACAGTGACCCAGCCGGGAATCGAAGCTGGGACCCTGGAGCTGTGAAGCATTTATGCTAACCACCATGCTACCCTGCTGCCCCAAAGGCTGCGGAAGGAAGTAGGCCCGGTGGGGGAAGAGGCCGGCCCGCCGATTGGTGGGCCCTGATCATGGGCCAGACCCCATCCGAGGCCCCCCCCCATCCGGTGAAGGAGCCCCCCCACAGCCCCCCCCCCCCAGTGTTCCTGCACAGTTCCCGCCATCAGCAACCAGGGGTGAACGGCGTCATTTTTTTCACTGGCCGTGGAGAGTCGCCGCTCGCCGTTTGCGGCGATTCTCCGAGCAGCCCGGCGCAATTCTCGCGGCGCTGGTTTCGGGGGTTGGGAGAATCGCATGTGGGTGTCAGGGTGGTGTGGCGCAACTCGCACGGCGCCCCGGTGATTCTCCCACCCGGCGTGGGGGGTGGGGGGAGAATACCGTCCAATGTGTGCATGATCCATGGGATCTCCTTGTCTGGTTTCAATCACTGGAGGGGGCCAGCGAGGCATTTTTCAGATTTGTTCTCCCTTATTGGCCCTGGGCTTTATTTCTGCTTTTGGTTTGCCTTTCCCAGAGGATTACATAACCGCAGGCAGGGATGTCGGAAGTATCTAGCCATGATACATCATGAATGTTAGTAGTTGTTATATCACCTTCATATGACTTAATCATAGAATTTACAGTGCAGAAGGAGGCCATTCGGCCCATCGAGTCTGCACTAGCTCTTGGAAAGAGCACCCTACCCAAGGTCAACACCTCCACCTTATCCCCATAACCCAGTAACCCCACCTAATACTAAGGGCAATTTTGGACACTAAGGGCAATTTATCATGGCCAATCCACCTAACCTGCACATCTTTGGACTGTGGGAGGAAACCGGAGCACCCGGAGGAAACCCACGCACACACGGGGAGGATGTGCAGACTCCACACAGACAGTGACCCAAGCCGGAATCGAACCTGGGACCCTGGAGCTGTGAAGCAATTGTGCTATCCACAAGGCTACCGTGCTGTCCCATAATGGATTGTGTTCAAACGTTGCCAGGAAATTATGTTATTTGGTGTTTGCTTGTATTGCTTTTCACATGGCCAGGAGACAATCCTCTACACTGAACCAGTGCAGAAAGATATTACAAAATGCTTGTAACTCTATACAACACCTGACTGTTTCGAACTGCTTCAGAAAATTTTGCCTTCTGGAAGAATACCAACATCAGATATTTGAAAGAGCAATCTTCAACTCCAGTCTTCCTTAAAATATCAATTATGGAAGCAGACAAAAGCAAGGAGCGTCTCTGACTCTGTGAAAATTGAAGTAATCTCTTGTGAAAATAGCAAAGAGGATATTGCAGCAGGAGCAGCGAATTAGGGGTTATTTCACAAATGTCAAAGACCATAATTCATGACTGTCAGAATGGTGGATGGATTCTTTTGCTTGTGGTAAACTCAGCAAATATACAGCAGATTGTCTGAATTTGTACTGGATAACTTCAGAGGAGGTACAGTGAAATTGTGATACACAGATGGTGTATCTGTTCCCACTGATATTGGTCCTGTCACTATATTCATGTTTAGATCATCGATAGTCCTCAATCATTTTTACTTCATTTCAAAACAAAAGTTGATCTTTTTATTAAGAAGTTTAATGTCAAACTCTGAAATTTTCACTGGCTTTCGAGGTGAGTTTGGAGGAGCAGGTCATTCTGGGAAAATTTGAATGTTATCCTTGCCATCTTCCTTCTGTCTTTCCCTGGGGAGGAAATTTTCGTTCGTACTAGCCTGCAGCAGAAAGGAAATCAAGTATGTATGAAGGTAATTACACAAATCTTACTACAATGACTAGTGGATTAGTGGTCACACACAGTGTCAGGAAAACAGCAGCTTGGAAGAGGGGAGTGCACATTGGGAAGTTACTGGAGGTCTGTGACAGACACACGGGCTGTACTATGAAAGAAGGAAATGGAAAGACTGATATCAGTCATAGGCAGAGGCACAGGTCTTTCAGGATAATGGTAGTGGTCTTGGTAATGAAATGCTGGCAGCTCCCCACAAGGAACTCAATGGGACCACAGCCTTTCCTTGACTCCTTTCTATTTCCTGTCGAAGTAACTCGCTGCAAAAGTCAAGGCTGGAGAATTAGCAACAATCTTCAGTTAGAAATACCATGTGGATAATCCATCCCGACCTCCTCCTGAGGTCCTTAGCATATCAGAGCCAGTCTTCAGCCAATCCACAGGCGATCAAAAAATGGCTGAAGGCACTGGATACTGTAAAGGCTATGAGCCCTGACAATATTCCAGAAATAGTACTGAAGTAACCTGCTCACTGGGTTCCGCCAGGGTTACTTAGCTCCTGATCTCATGACAGCCGTGGTTCAAGCATGGACAAAAGCGTTTAACCTCAGGGATTAGGTAAGTGACTGCCCTTGGCATCAAGGCAGCATTTGACTGAGAATGGCATCAAGGAGTGCTGCCAAAACTGGAGTTAATGGGAATCAGGGAGAAAACTCTCTTCTTCTAAACCCAAGAATTTCCCATCTAGAAGGACAAGGGCAGCAGATGTATGGAAACACCACCACCTGGACGTTCCCCTCCAATCACAATCCTGACTTGGAAATAAATTGCCGTTCCTTCACTGTCGTTGGGTCATAATCCTTGAACTCCAGCCCTAACTGCACTCTGGGTACTGACACCACATGGGCTGCAACGGTTCACAAAGGCAACTCACCACCACCACCTCAAGGGCAATTTGGGCTGGGTAATAAATGCTTGCCAGTGATGCCCATATCGTATTCCATTAACAAATTTAAAAAAGCTCCTCCAAGTCACAGAGCTCTCTCTGTTCAGCCACAGTGAAGGCTGCCAGTGGCACTTTAAGTCCTTTACATTCAATCGTGAGCCTGCCAACCAGCCCTAATTAGGTGGTAATTCAGGAGTAAAGTTCCTCCGGTAGGCCCAATACTTGCTTTTTCGGGTCCCTGATCTGCAAATCACCCTGTCATTCATCCAAAGACTAAGAAGGCAAGGTTGCACTGAGGGAGTTAAAAATATTCTGAGGATAAATTACCGCAGAGATATTTTCCTGCTTGTTCACACTGTACTTCAGTGTTTCCCATGGCTTTTCCGCTTAAGTTCTGGACAATCAAGAGAAGCCTAATAGATATTTATCTTTCTGCACTTTTCTTCTCTTTGAATCAGAATTTGATGGACTGGATTTGAGATTAAGGTTCCACCCGAGAGCAGCAAAATGGTCAGGGTTATCTTTGCAGTGAGCAGCAAGTTTGTAATTAGCAGTAAGGCTCTGAATTGCTGTCTGATGATTGTCCATTGTGTTGTCATCCATTGGGATGGTGCTGCCTGCCTTTTGTCACCTCAGTAATTCAATGGGATATAAGCAGGGTAATGATTCACTTCCTTGCCACTGTATGGAAGTAATGCTTAATTCAATGTGGCATATTAGTTAGCACCTATCTAGTCCAATAAAAATGGTAGACAAAGATGCATGAAACTCAGATCAAGAAAACAATACCCAGGAACAAAGGAACAGGAACCAAACCCTTGAGCCTGTTGGCCTATTCTATTAGATCATGACGGAAGTGTATCTGAATTCCATCTCCCATCTTGATTCAGGAAACCTCAATATATTTGCATTTACTTAGCATCTTTCATGGTCTAAGGACATCAGAAAACACACATCTTGTTGAGTGTTATGGACAGGATGAGAGAAAACTGCCGAAATCCCTGTCTGTCCATAATCATTAAGATTTTGAGCAAAACATATGTGTGTTTTAATACCTGAGTCTGTGGACAATTTGAATAGCCAGAAGCAGCGGTTTTTTATAATAATCTTTGTTAGTGTCACAAGTAGTCTTACATTAACACTGCAAAGAAGTTAATGTGAAAATCCCCCAGTCGCCACACTCTGGCGCCTGTTCTGGTACACTGAGGGAGAATTCAGAATGCCAATTCACTAACAAACACATCTTTCATGACTTGTATGAGGAAACCGGAGCACCCAGTGGAAACCCATGCAGACACGGGGGGAACGTGCAGACAGTGACCGAAGCCAAGCATTGAACCCGGGTCCCTGGTGCTGTGAAGCAACAGTGTTAACCACTGTGCTACCGTGCTGCCCTTTTGTGGGTTTAAATAATGCAAAAGGATTGTTTATTCATGCAATCACGCCAAAATCTAATACTGTGAAACCTACTTTGCTTTATTAAACTATTGACAAAAATTCAGCTCAAGGCAGCATATCGCACCTGAGGAAGTGAACAAACGAATATGATGGACAGTAGGACCCTGAGGGTAATGTGTTCACAGACAGAGAACAAAAGGATGAGCACAGCATGACTAGGAAGGGGGAGGGGAGCTTTGCCTCGTGGAGAGAATAGTGAAAAGGATGCTGGGTAACAAGAGGCCCAGGATAAGTGAGTCAATTAGGATATATGACCAGGTCAGGAGGTGTGTAAAATGACCAATGGGAAGTTTGTATGCGAATCTTGATGTAATTTGAAGTATATCTCCAGTGTTCCTTTGTCCTGAGGTTCTTTTTATCCTGGGTTCTCAGAAGACAGTGTGTGTGTCCTGAGGTCCTATGGATTGAGTCAGCCTTGCAAGTTAGTTATCATTAAATGATATGATACCTGCAAATCCATCTCAGATTTTACTGAATCCAGACTGACAGCAAAATAATCAGGAATTAACACACCCAGTACAGTCCTTGCTGGGAGAACTAACCACACCTCGCCTTGCTTTGGGAAAGATTTTATCAGAGTTCATAACAAGCCCCAGGTTGGTGGCCTCTATTTGGGAACCTGGTGCTCCATGTGTTTCCTCTTGGTTCTCGTGGGGGTTGACAACCCGCCCCCTACCAAATTCCAAAAGTACCCCTTCAGCCACCAATCATGGGTGCTCTCTGTGCCACTTTGTGCGTGGTTGCACGTCTGCCTGTGGCAGCTCCAGGTTGGATGGGGTGTATTGGTTTGCCAACCACTGTTTCCTGGCCGACCGTTGAAGTCTCGCTGCTGGAACCTCGGTTCTAGACATGCCTTTGTCTGCCGGTATAGACATTTCTGCGTCCATCTCGGATCTGGAGTCCTTTTGTTGGACCGGGCGTTGTAACCTGTACGCCTGGGTCCTCAGGCTGCAACGTGGTTCCTGGCACAGCGTAGATGACACTACTGTCGGCAGAGTGTCCTGAAGTACGGTTCTCAATTCTGCAGGTGGCCAAGTGTTTCCTGTGGACTTTCTCCTGAATCCGGACTTCATATGAACCCGGACCCATTTGTTCCAGCACTACACCTGGGACCCACAATGCCCCATCACCAAGGTTTCAAACAGACTACATCCCTGGTGTGAAATGTCCACCTGGTGCCCTCAAATCATGGTGTCTCTTCTGTGTCGCCTGCTGCACTACTACCTTCCTGCTGAGACTTGGAAATGTCAAATTCAGCCATATGCTGAGACAGAGCCTGCGGCCCACTCGGGTGATTCCCATCATCACGTGTAGTGTCATGTCATAACTAAAAAGGAGCTGTGCCAGTCGCGCGTCCATGGATCCTGGGATTGCTTTTTAAGCCAGTTTGAAGGTCTGGACTGTTTTATCCGCTAAATATCGAATGCTGTTCCTCCTCAGAAACACAGAAAATTCCTCATGTGACTGGCTTCCCGTTATCCGTCACCAGGGCCTTAGGGATCCCATGGGTGCTAAAAAAGCCGTGGAGTTTCTCTATCATGGCCTTGGACATTGTGGAGGTCATCTTGCACACTTTGAGCCATTTTGAGTGGGCATCCATGATCACGGGGAACATGAACCCCATGAATGGTCCCACAAAATCCACATGTAGACAAACCCATGGGTGTCCTGGCCATTCCCAAGTATCATTACAGGCTGTCGCCGGGAGTTTCTGTTGCTCCTGGCAAGCCAGGCAGCTGCTCACGACCCTCTTGATCTCCCCATCAATGCGGGGCCACCTGACATAACCGTGGCCAACATATTAATCTTAGATGTCCTGGATGGCTACTGTGCAGGTCCTGTAGCAGGGTGTCTTGACCCTGTGGGGGGACGACCACACAGGCTCCCCACAAATGACGCCATCTTCTAGACTGAGTTTGGAGAACCTCTGGTCGAACGACTGGGGAGTTACCCGAAGGGCTTCCTTTTTCCTGCTGCTTAACAACATGAGGTGGACCTTCGCCAATTCTAAGTCGCGCCTGAGCAGCCATCACTGGTCAGGAGTCCATGAAGCTGAGTGTCACAATCATTTGATCTGCCACTGGTGGGGATGGGGCACTCACAGCCAAAAGCAGGTGGCTGAGGGCATCAGCATGGGCAATTTGGGTACCCGGTCGGTGCCGAAATGAGTACCCGTATGTAGCGAGCAAGAGCGCTCTTTGTTGGATCCTAGTTGATCCGATAGATGGGATTCCCTTATCCTCCCAGAAGAGGCTGAGCAGAGACTTGTGATCCGTGACAATAAAAAAATGTTGCCCATAAACCTACTGATGGAACCGAAAATCATTGCCAAGCCCTCTTTCTCTATCTGAGCGGAATGATACTCTGCATCCACCAGGGTCCTCGAAGAAAACGTAATGGGGCGCTCCATGCCATTGCCCCATGCATGGGCCAGCACCACCCCTTGTGCACCAGTGGCTGAAGGTAAGCATGCAGGTGCAGCAGGCGGTAAAGAAGGCATAATGGTATGTTGGCCTTGATTGCGAGAGGTTTCGAGTACAGGGGCAGGGATGTGTTGTTGCAATTATACAGGGCCATGGTGAAGCCACACCTAGAATATTGTGTGTATTTTGGTCTCCTTTACTAGACTGTTTCCAAGGATGGCGGGACTGTCATATGAGGAGAGATTGACTAGGTTAGGATTGTTCTTGCTAGAGTTCAGAAGAATGAGGGGGGATCTCATAAAGACTTATAAAATTCTAACAGGACTAGACAAGGTAGATGCAGGGAAGATGTTCCCGATGGTGAATGTGTCCAGAACCAGGGGCCACAGTCTGAGAATTCAGGGTAAACAATTTCGAACAGAGATGAGGATACATTTCTTCACCCAAAGATTGGTGATTCTGTGGAATTCGTTACCACAGGAAGTAGTTGATGATGAAACATTGAATATATTCAAGAGGAGGCTAGATATAGCACTTGGCGCGAATGGGACCAAAGGTTCTGGGAAGATATTCTCCATCACCCGCTGAAAAATCGGCAAGGTTGATGAAACACCAAATGGGAGGCAGGTGTACTCAACCCCCCCCCCCCCCCCCCCCCCCCCCCCCCCCCGCCGATAAGCATTAATGGTCGAACTTCCTGGACTTAGGGTTGAGCTCCACCTCCAAATAAGCATGGCTCATGTCCAGCCAGTCTGGTGCACAAAGCTCCTACCCGAGATATCGGGTAAGAATCCAGACGTGGAGCCCTGTTCCCAGTGAACTTTAAATTGCCGTAGAGGCAGATGGTTCTATCAGGCTCATTACTGGCAGCGCAGATGCAGCCTATTCCACAAACTGAACTGGGCGTATGATTCCCAGATTCTGCAGGCATTGAAGTTCCACATCAGCATTCACAAGTAGCGCGTATGGCCTCATCCTGAAATATTGAGGTTGACCAGCAGCATGCATGTAGATATGGGCTTTGGCCCCCTTTATCCTGCCCAGACCCTCCTGGAACACCTTGAGCATATCATATAGATCACTGGTACCCATCTTAAAGACCTATTGCCAATTGAAATGGCGGACTCTTAACCAGTCTCGTCCTAACAAATTTGGCCACGGTCCCTGCACCACAACTAAAGGAATGTGAACCGACTGCTGTACGTCTTTTTCCAGAATCATGGCGGTCTCCACAATTTTCAAAAGCCCCCCAGAATTGGTCACCAATCATCCTGTGGTATCGCGCAACAATAGGGCCATGATCCCTGCACACTGTTGCTGACATGTGCGGAAGTCCACAATGGAGGTGGCAGCACCAACATCCTCTTCAATTGTCACTGGATGACCATTTACTTAGAATGGGACCCGTATGGTGCAACGTTCGGAGCCATGACACAGCTTAACTTCATTAAACAGTCCTCCTCTATCGGGACAGCCACATGTAAGGCCCTGGTTCGTGATGACCTCGGTGATTGGCACGGACGGCGTTCTTTGCGCCAGAGGTGGCTCTGACCATCACACATTCATTGGCCATACAGTTGGCAATGCAACCGGTTCTCTCCTTCATCCTCGGGCGAGATATCCCAGCGGTCAGGGGTAATACCGAAGATTTGAACTCTGTTGTGGACTTGTCTCTGGGGCTGCTCTTTCGGAGGAACTCTCACTAACCAGCTACTGTCTTGTAACGTGGAAGGTGTGTGAAAGGAAGGACGGGCGAAACTATGGGCGCCATGTTCCATGGACCCCTGCAGCTACTGCATTCCTCTGGGGCTGCTCTTTCGGAGGAACTCTCACCAACTAGTTACTGTCTTGTAAAGTGGAAGGTGTGTGAAAGGAAGAACAGACCAAACTATAGGCGCCATGGTCCATGGACCCCTGCAGCTCCTGCATTCCGTTCTCTGTGTGCTCTCGAGATATGCTAAGTTCAATGGCCCACTTCAAATCAAGGGTGGTTTCTGCCAACAGTTTCCTCTATGTGGCCGTATTCTAAATGCCACACATGAGCCAGTCCCTCAACATCTCGGAGACAGATGGCCCAAATTCACAGTGTTCCGCCAGACATCGCAGGGGGTCAAAAGGTCCGTGACTGACTTGCCAGAAGGCCGCACTGCCATATTAATTTTTTTTTAAAATTTAGAGTACCCAATTATTTTTTTCTAATTAAGGGGCAATTTAGTGTGGCCAGTCCACCTAACCTGCACATCTTTGGGTTGTGGGGGTGAAATCCACACAGACACGGGGAGAACATGCAAACTCCACACAGACAGTGACTCAGAGCCGGGATTCGAACCCGGGTCCCCAGCGCCGTAGGCAGCAAGCTAATCACTGTGCCACCGTACTGCCCCGGACTGCCGTATTAAAATAATACCGTTGTATAATTGTGGAAGTCTTGGGGTAATCATGTTCCAAAACCAAAACGACCAATTCATCAAAGGATTTGAATCTGGTGCATCCGAGTATGTCAGACTCTTTAGATACCAAAGGTCTGGCCCCGCAGGTGGTCAGGAGGAGGACTTTCTGCCAGTTTTCCCCCAAAACCCTGTTTGCCTGGAGAAAATACCTCATGCGCTCCGTATATTGGTTCCAGTCTTCCAGGCCTGCATCAGAGGTTTCCAACTTTCCAAATAACGGCATGTTAAATTCTTACGTTACATCCAGCACAGTGAACTTGGTGAACCTATGAGCGAGTCCAGAGTTTTCTTTAACCCTGGTCACTCGTTCAGAAACTCAGAGGAAGCTGACGGTAAATGAACATAGTTTTATTAAAGTGTTTACAAAGTTCTGCTCAAGATAGCATATTACTCCCAATTCAGTCATTGCTGGGAGAACTAACCACACCAGGCCCTGTTTTGGGCATCTTAGTTTATGATGAACCCCAGATGGACAGCTTTTGTTCCCTGTCTGGGAAGATCGTACTCCACGAGTGTCACAGGGAGATCAATGATGGTTTTCGTGGTCCTCGTGGGGGTTATGAAACCCACTCACACAGTTGCACACAAAAGCACAGTCAAGTGGAAATGGCAAAGCGGAAAAAAGTGAGAGTTGGGAAACAAGATTGTCGCCGGCAAGTTCTCATTTCTTGATTTCCCAGACGCTTGCTGGTGATGCAACGAGGTTCCTTCCCTGTATTTAAATGCATTTTAATGATATGCATATCATTAAAGAGCCAACCTGTCACATGATTCCCCCCTCACCGAACATTCAAACCTTGCTGACATGACAGGTGGGAGAGAGACATGCAGGGCACTGCCCCTGGCACAGGTTGGCAGTGACAGCCTGTGTAAACCTGTGGAATGAGCCAGTACTAGGGGCCAACCCTCTGGGCAGCCCAGCTGAGGGAAGGGGGTCCCGTTATATGTGGTGATGGTGGGGAGAGTCCCAGGTTTGTGATGGTGCAGATCTGGCAGTGATGGTGGGAGTGGACAGTGAGGGAGGGTCCTGGCATTGCGGACAGGACCTGGAAGTGAGGGGGCAGTCCTGTAATTGAGGAGGGGGAGCGCCAACAATACTGCCGCAGTAGTTGTTGGTTGTGGGGGTTGGTGGACCACATAACTGTGCTGTGGGTGAGTGAGTGGGTGAGTCCCAATGCCTTCGTGTTGGGGTGGAGTGGATGGGAGCTGGGGGAATTTCACTTCAGTTCTAGTCGGAGCTCCCTTCAAAGATGGTGCTCCAACCTCTGTAAAGCCAGCCTCCAGTCTTGCCAGTTCTATCACGCCCCACCTAGCTAGACTGATGCCGTAAACTATGCTCCCTGATTCTTTTGTATCAGAGTGACTGAAAATCTGGTCTGAAATCTCGGCAGTGCATCTGGAAAAATATACGCTGGTTTTCAGTCAGAACCTGACACTCGGACAAGTTATTGGAAAATTCAACCCAAGGAAAGTACAGTTGAAGAGAAGAGGGTATTTTTACAGGTTATAAGCAAAATAAAACATCATAATTCATGTGATTGCCTTGTTCTGGAGAACACACATTGCAGGCCTAATGAAGAAGACATCTTCACATTTTGGTGACTACAAAGTTATTTCAGGATTCTCTCAAAGGGATGGACGTTCTGTTGGTCATGAAGTTAGTTGCTTGTCGTCTCATTACCCGGAGGTCAGTTGGCCACATTGACGGACATGAAAAGAAACAGGCTTGGAGACCTTGTGATGTTATGGCCTCAGATTTGTTTAATGAAAAGCTTAGGCAGCCACCTTTCTGAGTTTCTGCAGGCAGCATTTAAAGATTACAAAGGGACAAACATGGCTGCCTCAGCACGTGACTCCTCACAATCTCAGTCCCTCTTTCAAATATGCTGATGAATGATTATTCACATCCTGTTTTAAATTCCGTTATTCTTTAATTGTCCTTGAACTATGTGACTTCTGGGCAGATTCAGAGGGCCTGTGGGCCTGCAGACACATGTAGGTGAAGATAGCAGATTTCCTTCCCTAAAGGACACCAGTGATACTGGGGCTAGTTTTTAATTCCAGATTTATTGATTGAAGTTAAATGCCACCAGCTGCTCTGGAGGGAATTGAGCCCATCCCCATTAGCCTGGACCTTTGGATGACTGGAGCTGTTCAGCTGTCTCCTTCGGTTGTTTAAACCAGTGATGAGAAACTTCAATTATGAAGATAGATTGGAGAAGTTAGGACTGTCTTTCTTAAACATAACGTTGAGAGGCGAATTTGATGGAGGTGTTCAAAGTCATGAAGGGTCAGGATAGAGTAGGCAGGGAGAAACTGTTCCCACTTCTGAAAGGATTGAGAACGAGAGGGCACAGATTTAGTGTAATCAGCAAAAGAAAAAAGCCAAAGCAACAGGAGGAACAACGTTTCACACAGCAAGTCTGAAATGGACTGCCTGAGACTGTGATGGAGGCAGGTTCAGTCAAGGCATTCAAAAGAGAATTAGACTGTTATCTGAAAAGGAAGAATGTACAGGGAAATGGGGAGAGACAGGGATATTGGCACAAGGTCAATCACTCATTCAGAGAGCCAGTGCAGACACAACAAACAGCATATGCTCCTTCCATGCTGTAACAAATCTATGGTTCTGAGAATATCCCACATCAATACGTCTTTATCTAGCAAACCTTCTGGAGAGAATTTCCTGTCATCGACCTACATCAGTGAATCCACCGATCCTGGAAATCGAAGATTAACAATTGGCTTCACTGCCTCACCCGACAAGAATGAGAACATTGCACCTTTAAAGAGAAAAATTCAATAATTTCCAGCACTCTGATCCACCTTAGTAATCAACACAGGACTACCTACCAGCTTGTCATGAGCTTTACGTACTGGAACATTGGGCGCTATTCTCCCAAAAGGGAACAACGTCCTCCAGCGAGCGTGTTTAGACACGTTTTCCCGGTGCTTGCAGTGCCGAGAAACACATATTTACATGGTCGAGGTCGCACATAGCCCCGTTTTGTACTTCCCAGTGTAGTGAAGATCAGGACACAGTTTTTAAATGGAGTCCCAATCTCCAAGTCCCCCAAAACGATCACCCCCCCCCCCCCCCCAGCCCAAACGGACTATGTGAGAATCCCCAGCTCCCCTGAAACCCCCAAAACCTACGCCACCCAATCCCTGCCCCAATTGCACATGCGGATGAAATGGCAGCTTGGCACCTTAGCAGTGCCAGGCTTTCACGCAGGTATCAATGTTCCAGGCTGGTGCAGCCAAGGTGCCAGGTTGGCACTGCCAGAGTGCCAGGTGGCACCAGCCGTGTTGGTGGACCGCCCTGCTCAAAGGGCATGCAGTCTTTAGGCCTTCCTATCACCTGAGAGACCATCATAAATGTCATTCCACCTGGTCCCCATTTATGGGCATAAGTGTTGAACGGTGCTCGCCCAAGGTCTCTGAGGCAAAGGCGATAAATCGCAATGCCTCAGGTACTTCGGAAATCTGTACATTAGATTGAGGCTAACTGCCTCGCTCTAATATGCAGATTTCCCAAAACATGATCTTGCCCATTGTGGGCAGCATGAATATCGCAACGTCTTGCAAGGTTGCATTGGATCTCGCGAGATATGGTGAGCTGTGTAGATCCCAGGAGCAGGGTCTCCCAGTTTTGATTGGCCATGCTACGCAGTGACTTTTGGATGCAGCATGGCCGTTGGATCATGCCTAGTATGTTCTGGAAGAGTACTGTACAACCTTACAAATTCTACAATCTTACTTTTTAACTTTCAATATTCAGGCCTATATTTCTGCTTATGGATCATGAGCACAGAGCCAGTAAAATTCCCAGCTCTACAAACCTGACTCAGGAGAAACTGCAACAAAGTCTATTGAAACTTAACTGTACTAAAATAACATTCTCACTGATAAAAAATCATTCACTACATTTAAGTTCCTTCACTACTTAATTTAGTACAAACAAAAGTATTTGCATTCATAGCCCCATATCAAAGACTTTAGAACCATCTGAAACAGTCAATCGAACTGTGAATTGGCAGGCACCCCACTGTGATAATGATAGGTTGTGAAATCAGTCATGCAGCACACATCCTGTAATGCCATCCCTCAGGCTTATGTTGACGCCAACGCAGAATCCATGGACTTTTGCGACAGAAAAATCGGCACTGCACTTGGACCGATTCCGCTACCATTGAGGGGCTACATCGGTGCCACATGGAACACAATTGATTCCAACGGAAAACGGTACGGAATTCGCTGGGTCTGTGATTGACACTCAGGAGGCTGACAAGCTGCAGCCGCATATATACATACAATCCCCCCCACACATTCTCATCCCAGCCAACAAGATGACACTGGTTGCACAGGAGCATGCCCATACAGCTGATAGGTCGGCTGGGGTCAGAGGACATCCATAGGGGTGTTCAGGGGGGGCACCTATATGGCCCATGGCACTAAGTTCAAAGTAGGCTGTTAGCAGTGTGCAGAGCTGCATGGCTGCCTTGCAATGGTGTTCACTGACCATTCACCGCGACCCACAGCCCACTTCTTGGCCACCCCCCATGACTACCCCAGGCCCTGGCAGAAGACGCTCAGCCAGCGGCACAACTGTCAGCAAATTGTGGCGAAGTTGGAGACTTCTGTACACTTTCACCCACAGGAGCCGCCACACTGGTTTCACGATTTTTAAAAGCACAAGTGAACCACACTGTCAGGAACTCGGCCCATCGGAGGAGGAGAATCACAGAGACCCCAGAGACCGGGTTGGCCCGCCAATAGGGCAGCAGGGTAGCATGGTGGTTAGCATAAATGCTTCACAGCTCCAGGGTCCCAGGTTCGATTCCCGGCTGGGTCACTGTCTGTGTGGAGTCTGCACGTCCTCCCCCTGTGTGCGTGGGTTTCCTCCAGGTGCTCCGGTTTCCTCCCACAGTCCAAAGATGTGCGGGTTAGGTGGATTGGCCAGGCTAAATTGCCCGTAGTTTCCTAAAAAGTAAGGTTAAGGGGGGGTTGTTGGGTTACGGGTATAGGGTGGATACGTGGGTTTGAGTAGGGTGATCATGGCTCGGCACAACATTGAGGGCCGAAGGGCCTGTTCTGTGCTGTACTGTTCTATGTTTTATGTTCTAATGATATGTAAATGGTGTTAACTGCACATGCATTCTGGAACACATTGCTGCCGCTGTCAAGGTGCTGGAGCATTGCGATTTGGCGTCCGCCTCAGAACCGATACTTCACCCAATCGTCTTTCCCGATTTTGGCATCGGCTCACGGAGAATCCCAACTAACGGCGACTCGTGCCCATTACCTTTCTCAAAGGGCATCTTGCCTCTGCTGAAGGTGTCCATGACCAATCCAAAAGGGGCTCTTACATTTCCAAAAGCGTATCCTACTTCTCCAGAGAACTGTGGTACATTCAGACCTTCATCTGAAAAATGGAAAGCCCGTAAGTCGTGTTTGGGACACCACACTGATGAAATTGGATCTGACTGAAGGCAACTGTGCTTTTAAATGTGGAGCTGTTTATGTGAAACACAGATGTGTAAAGTAAAACATGCCCCTGCTCCACCCATGGCGAAAATGGGGGTGTCAGTTTTGGGCTCTGGGACTATTTTGGCTAAGCTGCAGGTTCTCTACACCCTCACATAAATGCAGGCCTCAGCCATCGCATGTTTTTGTTATGACAAAGATAATGGCGGGGATGCTCCATTTGGGAGACTATGGGTGGGATTCTCCATTGGCCGAGTCCGGAAACGGGAAACCTGATTGGGCGGAGAATCGGTTCTGATGCCAAAATCGGCAAGGGTGCCGATTTGATGCCAAATCATAATTCGACAGCGGCGCCAATGCATTCTGAAATGCACGTACAGTAAACATGTGATTAGTGGGCCTGACCCAGTATTCTCCGGGGCCTCCGTGATTCTCCTCCTCCAGTGGGCTGAATTCCCGACGGTGCGGTTCACTTGTGCTTTTAAAAATCGTGAAACCGGCATCATGGCTGATGAGGAGAGAGAGAGAAAAGGTAGGAGAGGGAGAGGCACGACTGGGGGCTGCCAGGCCGGACACTGGCCGGGCTGGCTGGGGGAGGGAACTGGCCAGGGACACCGCATCCCAGCACCACAAACTCCACCTCTCTCCCACAGCCAGGGTAGTGGGATGGAATGAAGGGAGGAGGAACTGGGAAGGTGGAGTGAAGGGATGAGGGACAGGGAGTGCAGGGAAGCGAAGAGGGGATGGATTTTATGTGAGCGGCAATGGGGAAGGTGGCACCACTTGGAAGGGGGAGGTTGAGGGATGGAGAGTGGCTGGGGTGACCCCCTATGGGACTGGGGCAATACCCATGCATGGACAGCCATTGAAATGAAATGAAAATTGCTTATTGTCACGAGTAGGCTTCAATGAAGTTACTGTGAAAAGCCCCTAGTCACCACATTCCGGCGCCTGTCCGGGGAGGCTGGTACGGGAATCGAACCATGCTGTTGGCCTGCTTGGTCTGCTTTAAAAGCCAGCGATTTAGCTCAGTGAGCTAAACCAGCCCTGCAGCCTTGCCGCAGCCTGCAAGGCAGCCAACTTGCTGTGCACCCCACTGACCACCCACCTTGGCCCCTGGTTCTTCAGAGTGACATCAGCTATATGGGTGCTCCAACCCCTGCACCCCTGCACATCACCTTCCACCAGACCACCACCCCACCCTGCTGCCACCAGCCGCGAGGCATCACATGGTCACTCAAGGGCAGCGCCCACCATAGTTCCAATGGGGGTGCCGGGTGACAGCCGCAGAGTGTACTATTGACAAGGGCAGTTTCAGCCGACAGTTCTTCTGGCATCAGGGATGGACGGCAGGGCCAGAGGCCCCTATGGTGCACCGACAGGGAGAGGGGTACGGTAACGGGTGCTGCATGCGGGGGTAGAGCCCGTAGTGACAACAGGGAACTCCATGAAAACCATTGGACGTGGTTGGGCATGGAGGTACGCACCATGCTAACATGTCGGCCTTTCATTCCCTGCAGACAATGGATATTGGAATTCAATCAGCAGTGGCGGCCTTACTGCTCGTCGCTGCAGGCCTGGGGGATGCCCTGAGGCTGTACGAGCTGGCGCTGCTTGAGGAGGAGAAAGCAACAGCTGCAGAGCATTTAGGAATGGAGGCTCCCCCAGACGAACAAGAGGCAGCCGCCCAGGATGGAGAGCTGGCCACCCAACAGGCCGAGGAGGAGGAGGAGCAAAGGAGGTGCCGCATGAGTCCTAGTGTGTACCGGCAGTGCCTGTCATTTGGGGACCTGCCGGACTGGACATGCCGTCGAAAACTCCTGCTGAGCAGCGAGACATATTTGCCAGATCATGGTGCACCTGGCACCGCTCGGGAATGGGGGAGGACATATGCTGCTGGTTGCTGTCAAAGCTGACGGTTGTGCTGAACCTTTATGCCACAGGGTCCTTCCAGGCGCCGAGTGGGGACCTGCTCGGGATCTCACAGAGCTCAGTGCACAGGTGTATCCGTGCTGTCACAGTAGGAACAATAGATCCACTTCAATGTGGATCGAGTCATCCAGGATGCCCGAGTAGTGGGATTTGCCACCATCGACAGGATGCCCCGCATCCAGAGGGTGATCTACACGATGCATGTCCCCCTATGAGAACGTGCAGATGACAGGCCGCTCTACACAAACCAAAAGGGGATCCACTCGATGAACGTGCAGCTGATGGGTGACCATTAAAACAGCATACAGATGCCGTGGATGCTTTAAAAAGAGCACTCAACACTGCAGGTCCCAGACCCACTTTCCCCGTACACTATCGAAGTAGCAAGCACCGACAGAACCCTTTCGGCTGTGCTCCTCCAGGAACGGCATGACCAGTTAAGACCCGTAGCATACGCATCCCGAGTATTAGACCCTGTCGAGCAAGGATATTCTGCCTGTGAAAGGCACCTGCTCACAGCTTTTTGGGCAGTACACTACTTTTCATACATTACAGGACTCAACCCCATCACCATCTTCACAGAGCACACCCCAACACAGCTATTATTAGACGGCCGACTTAAAGATGGCACAGTCAGCCGAATCCGAGCAGCCCGTTGGACCCTTCTTTTACAGGGACGGGACATCACCGTTAAAAGAACAAAGACACACATTTTCCTCGCGGACAATTTACAGTACCCAGGCACCCCTCATGAATGTGAAATTATCTCCTCACAGCACAACACAGGCCCATTCATTCCAAAAACACCTCCCAGGAAGATAGGTAGTTCACCCCAGAGACCCCAGCCCACAGACACTTGCGCACACCTGAAGATTTATGTGGATGGCTCCTCCACAGTTTTAGACGGCAAACGCATAACAGGATGTGGTATTTGTGTAGAGGACGTGCAGGGACGTGCCCTAGAAGAGATTTCCCTAAAGTTGCCAGGACACTTAGGCTCGCAGGCAGCAGAACTGGCAGCGATAGCTGACATCGTAGACCACCCCGATTTGTTCCCTACCCCAGCAGACATCTACTCAGACAGCCTGTATGTCTGTAATAGCTTAACCGAATTCCTACCCCTGTGGGAGACAAGAGGATTTGTTTCCGCAGACGGGAAACCCCTACCATCAGCCCCATTACTCCGCCATATTTTAAAGCAGGCAAAGGACAGGAAATACGGCATTGTAAAAGTTCGCAGTAACCACCGCTCTTCCCCACCTGGAAATGTTAAAGCAGACGCCCTAGCAAAAGCAGGTTCTAGGCATGGTTATTTTTGGACCCCCCCACAAAAGCGCCCCAGTACACGCAGTTCAGGTCTCACAGACCAACATACAGGATTTAGCCCAGGTGCAGAAACAGGACGAGAAACTCAGGGAAGTTTTAAAGGGAACCTTCCCAGCCCCTTATGACAAATTTAAGAATTCCATGACCACACATGACGGTGTGATTCTTAGAGACAGCCTTTATGTAGTTCCAGAGCAGGATAGGAACCAATTCATTAGTTTGTTCCATGACAATCATGGACATCAGGGAATTGAACCCACTTTAGCCCACCTCAGACCGCTCTGTTGGTGGCCAAATTTGAAAGCCGACGTAACACACTACTTTGAGAATTGCTTGATCTGTGCCCAGAACAATCCGGACAGACACGCAAAGAAGGCTCAACTTAGCCACACCAGCCCCGTTAATGGCCCATGGACTAACCTCCAGATAGACTTCATAGGACCCCTACCCCCTTGCAGAAACGGATATAAGTATGTGTTGGTGGTCATCGACACCTTCACAAAATGGGTGGAAGCATTTCCATCGCGCACTAATACGGCAAAGACCACAGCCACAATACTAACCCATGACATCTTTACAAGATGGGGACTCCCCCGCAGCATAGAGTCCGATCAAGGCTCCCATTTTACAGGACGAGTTATGAAAAACGTCCTCACAATTTTTGGAATTACTCAAAAGTTTCATATCGCGTACCACCCCCAGTCAAGTGGTATTGTCGAACACGGGGCAGCACGGTAGCATCGTGGTTAGCATAAATGCTTCACAGCTCCAGGGTCCCAGGTTCGGTTCCCGGCTGGGTCACTGTCTGTGCGGAGTCTGCACGTCCTCCCCGTGTGTGCGTGGGTTTCCTCCGGGTGCTCCGGTTTCCTCCCACAGTCCAAAGATGTGCGGGTTAGGTGGATTGGCCATGCTAAATTGCCCGTAGTGTCCTAAAAAGTAAGGTTAAGGGGGGGGGGGGTTGTTGGGTTACGGGTATAGGGTAGATACATGGGTTTGAGTAGGGTGATCATTGCTCGGCACAACATTGAGGGCCGAAGGGCCTGTTCTGTGCTGTACTGTTCTATATCTATATCTAACACATGAAAAGGACACTAAAAGCCACCCTTAGGAAAATGGTTCAGCAGAACAATAGCACCTGGGACTCAGTTCTCCCATTTGCATTGATGTTTTTACGAAACACGGTATCCACGTCCACAGGATACACCCTCCACACTCTCATGACCAGATGCCCCATGACAGGAACGGAATATTTGTTAGGCTTAGATTTGACCAGCCCTGCAGTGACAGCCCTCACACCCAAAAACGCTGTACAGTAGTTGACAGGAAATATGAAGGCGGGCCAACTCGCAGCCGCTGTGAGAATGGGCACAAGGAAGCAACAAAGCAAGGCTTGTTTCGATAAGGCAGTGCATGCCACTGAGTTTGAAGTAGGGCAGCAAGTAATGCTTTCCCTTTACAACCCCAGCACATTCCGGTCACCTAAGTACTCAGGTCCATACTCCATTTCGGACAAAGTAAGCCCCTCTGTCTACAAGATAAAATACCCTAATGGAAAGTCTGCATGGTTTCACATAAAACAGCTTAAGGCTTATGGCTCGCAGAACCACCACACACACCACATCCTGCGCGCAGCAGCAGACGAGCTCGCCCCGCCCACAGAAAACGCATTCCTACCCTCCCCCAGCCAGTCCAGCCCGTCCTCAGACTCAACATTGACTCCGCCCCCTGACACACGATTCCGCCTCTCCCGGCCCCCAGACAGCAGCGACAGCGACAGTGACTGCGAAAGCACTGACGACAGCCACAGCACACCACGATACTATCCCCCTGCACCAGGCCCCATTCCCAGCGACTCCGAGTACAATTCAAGTGATCCCTTCGAGGTCACATACATTAAAGCCCCAGACCCAGCCCGACGATTATGAATTAAACCCCTGCAATTCAAAACTAGACACACGATTCTGGCACCGGGACAATTCATTCAGGCTCATCAGGATTGATGAGATGGATTCCAAGTCACCCCACACAGCTTTGGCACAACTTCTACAGTCAAGAGCATGGCAGCCAGGAGAAGATGATGACACTGAGTCTGACTCCCACCACGCGAATCCCTTTGCGACCCTGTGCGCAACTGAAAACTGAGGTGTCTAGATGATGTTTAAAAAGGAACCGCTAGAGAGATATGGTGTCCTTTCTGATGGAACCTGCACGATATTCGTTGCATGTTTGTTTGTATGTGTTTGTTAAATGTTCAGTGTTTAGAATTTAAACAGCTTTTCACAGCCCCACGCCACCACTCCTTTAACGCCCCCTGGCAGTTAATGGAACAAGTTTGTCCACGGACAGCCACCTAGTTTGTCTGCAGAAACCTCTGACCAATTCGTAACTGCTGTTCTAATTTGTGGGTAGAAGAGGCAGTACTGCAACCCAGCACAACGACTACATTCTTGACCGTTCATGCCGGTTACTCAGGCAGTGGAGAAACGGCACTGATCCCCCCCCCCCCCTGCCTGAGGACCCCCCTCTAGTCAGCTAAGCTCGGGTAGATCACATCCCGTCCTGCCCGGGGATTCCATCCAAATCTTACCCACCACGGCCCATACGCACCTCATTTTGGCTCTTTCATTTCAAAGGTTTTTGTTGTTTTATAGTGACCCTTCGGTTGCTTTCCTCATGCTATTTACATCCTCAAACATTGGGATGATAAATCGCACAGGCTGCGAGACGGCTCGCACTGTGTCAGTATTTTTCAAGAATGTCTTGTTCAGAAATTCGGTTTTTAAAAAAAATGAGGCAGTCACAGATGGTGACCAATTATAAAGGGTAATTGGCAAAAAAGGACAGGCAGACAAACACACGAGATCTTAAGCAAGATAATGACAGATATTATGCTTGTGTTCACAGAATTCCAGAAGAAGACAAGAAGAGAAGAAAGAAGAGAAGAGAAGGAAAGATGAAGACGACCTCCATCTTTCTTATATGGACACTAGCAGGATCCCTTTGGTTGCGCGCGAACGCTAACCCCTTCACCCCCACCCCACAGGCCGTCAATGAATCACTCCCCCACAGTACACAAAGCCCAGTAGCAGTCAACAGTACCCCGACCTGGTGTGATACGTTTATCACTTGGTATTCCCTCTCGTATGTCGTTGAAGCACTTTTAGCACTGGCGATACTTTGCAGTATCGTGCAGACCATTCGAATGAAGAAATAGCAAAGGAGAGCCTACCGCTCTCACACCCCGGTATAGAGAATTAAATCCCCTATTTTTGGTTTCCACCAGGCCCCCGAACCCCTTGACATGGATTAAAGAACATTCGTTTTTTTGTTTGTGTGTGCTCGTTTGTTGAATTAAGAAATGTGAACTCTGTGTTTGACTGCCAAACCAGAGAAATTTGGATGCTGCTATTTTTGTACAGTTAAGATGTTAGTATATTTTTGAATTGTTTGAGTGAGGATAGTTTATTGAGAGTAGTTAGAGGTTCCAGTTTTTTTATTTTGTAATGCATGTCCTTAATGACATAGCGCCCCCATAGAGTATGTAAAAGTGTTTAGTTAAAAATATGTTGCATAGTTAGGGTCAGAGTAGAGCCTAGTCACGAGTGCCCGCTTGGTCAGAGAACAAAGACATTGCAGTAGTGTGATCCTTCACGCTTCGCATTGAGGATCACAAGGAGAGAGTGCAGCCACCTGGGGTGGCCACGTCCGATTCCAAAATGGATACTTGCAAAGAGTGCAGGGAAAAATGGACAACACTAGAAAACAAGCAGGTGCAAGGTTTCCTGTGGATTGGAACTTGCAGAACCCAGACAGAACTGAAACTAATAGCCATTAGCATAGTAATGAGCTATCTCCGGGGACAAAAAGAAACATTGAAACTATCTGTACCAGGACAGACTCCCCGGCGCCAGTGGAGGATAAAACAAAGGCAGGCCAACGGTTACCTCGAGCCCGCCCAACGATCAGGGACCGACCCCGTTATTGGAGAGAATCGATACAAACGATTGGGACATGGTCCAATTAATTGGGACAAAGTTTAGGGTCCGTCCAGAAGGGCACGAAACCCTGGGGGCTATAAAACAGAGTCTCCAAGGTCAGTTCGCTCTCTTACTCTTATTCTCTCCACCTTCACCTTGCAATTTGGCTCTCAGTGGCGAGAGGCCGGCCAAGCACCAGCCAAGTAAGTCTAAGGTCAATGCACGCTACAAGATAGGCGCTCCCAGCTACTATTCCATAGCAGTTCGAAGCCAGCAGTATCAGAACCGGACAACGGCCATTGTTCCTCTGACTGAGTGGACCACTCGAAGCTAAGTATAGGCCTTTAGTAGTAGTTGTAGTTTAGCGAGTAGAGTTTAGGCATGAGTAATAATTGCCTGTGTGTGTAAATGAATGATTGATTTCAAACTTAGTAACTGGTGTATCGAGTCATTGATCAGTATTCGGTTTTGAACCCTGTGATGGTATCAGAAAGATACCTAACGACTCTTGAGCAAAGGTAATTAAAACAGAGCAAATTAAGGGAAAGCATAACGAGCAACACTCCATACCCGAGTAGTGCCAGGTGCACCACCATGTGGCACATGTGGCACATGGTCTCCCCTGTTTTGCCAAATACATCAGCGGCACACATGGACCACCAGTTTCTTGAGCCTTACTGGTTGGTTCCTGCTCTCCTGGGGCAGGTTCTTCTTGTGCAAGTTCCTCCCCGAACAGGCCCTGTGCCTCCAGCCTTCTTCATCTGTCATGGCAGCTGTGGAAAGGGAAAGACGTGCAGGTTAGGTAGATTGGCCATGTTAAATTCTATTAGTGTCCAAAAAGGTTAGGCGGGGTTGTTGGGTTACGGGGATAGGGTGGAGGTGAGAGCTTAAGTGGGTCAGTGTAGACTCAATGGGCCGAATGTCCTCTTTCTGCACGGTATGTTCTATGTTCCATGGTGACTCTGAGTTGCACTTCAGCTCCACCCCCACCGCCAAAACCAACTCCCACCCCTCTGTCATTCCCACCGATATGTTGCCTTCCAAACTGCAGCCCTGTCTCCGTCAGTGAGTGGCATAGGCTGTTTGATGTGAGGAGCCTCTATTCTCACTACCCGCCCCGGTGGCTGTCACAATCCATGTCAGCGATAGGCTCTGCGGCCCTTGTCCGGGTTTTCCAATGAGGTCTACTGTGGGTTTCCTCACTGGTTGGGCTGTGTGTTAACCTGACAGCTGGGTGGCACCTAGTGGGACAGTGAAGAGGGTCATCACGTGAAGAGGCTTGTGTGTGGGCAGGTCCTGCAGATGAGGGTGAGGGAGGGAAATGTGCATCTGCTGGGAGTGTAGCTGTTGGGTCCTGGGTGTGACACGCAGGTTGTGAAAACCTGTCTAGCGACAGGATTGGATGGGAGCAAGGGCGCAGTCAGCAGTGCCCAGAGAGGGGCAGTGTGTAAGGGAGGGGGCCAATGGCCACTTTGCATGTACCCTTTGTTTGGGGAGAGCTCTGCTATTCTCTCCTTTCCCTGCAGTGGGGCTGCGCTTCTGATGAATGCACCTGGTGTGCCACTGATTGAGCTTGGCCACGCCTATCTCACTGATGGATCAGCTGGGGTCTGAGGGTTTCGAGAGAGGTGGCCTTGGGGATGTTCCCAGATGATCATAGGCTCTCTGAACATTTACAGTGAGCAGTCAGCCAAGCAAATAGCCAGAAGCCTGTAACTTGTACCAAATGGGTGCGTTTAAAACAAATGTTGCAGTAATGGTGGCCTGAGCCAGGCCACCAAGATCCCGAGGGGGGCATCATAAATCCATGAACCTGCCACCAACCCATTCCCCGCTACTCCTCCCAGCCCTGCAAGCCACCTCCAGCACGACAATTTTGAACAGCTTTTAAAACTTTGCTTAACTTCTCTCTCCTCCTCAGCAGCCATAGCGCCCAATTCGCATTTGTAGACACCTGTTTTAAATCGTGCCAGCCTGACTACTGCTTGAGAGGGGAAGAGTATATTGGGTCCAGTGAGCTAAAAAATATAAATGAATGCAAATACCGGTTTTGCATTGCCCGCCGGCTCGGGGCATACACCTTGTTTTTGCCATCGGGGAGCTAAGGAGCATGGCAGCCAAATTGGCGCCGGGCACGGAACTCGGTTTTTAATGGAATCCCGATTTTCCGCCCGACTGCAATTCGTGTTTCTGACATTGGGGGGTGGGGGGGGGGGGGGGGGGGGGGGGGGGGGATCAAATTCCTTGGCCAGGGTTCCCTGTTCATTCATGCTGGCTGGATTCTCTGTTCCCACTGCAGTGAATGGAGGTTCCGGTGGACGCCAAATTTCTTACTGACAGTGGTCCCAAGGCGAATTCGGAATGGCGAATCTCAGTCCTTTTCTCTCCAGTGCCTTGGCGAGTTGCCAAACATAGGCTTGTTACTTCCATGAGTCTGAGACAGCACATGTTAATCATCCGTTACTTCTTCATCTTACAAACTGTTCGCTCTCCCCCGTGGGACCTCATTCCCAGAGGAATTGTGGGCTGAATTCTTCAGTCTCCCAGCCTTGTGTTTCTTGGTGCTGCGCCATTCCCTGACAGTGGGATTCACTATTCCCGCCACTTGTCAATGGGATTTCCCATTGAAGACACCCCACGCTGCCGGGAAACCCGTGGGCGGGGATGTGCTGCAGGCGGGAAAAATAAATCCCAACAGCCGGAGAATTCCAGCTATTGCTTTTAAATTCTTTCATCAGAATCACCTCCCTAAGGTTTTCAAAGTCTTCTTCAAACTTCATTGTCGTATATCCCCGATCAAACGCCATTTCCATAGCTCTTGGAAATCTCACAACAGTCTGACTATTCTGTACTTAAATTTATAAATTTGTCCATTGGCCTCTGCCACTAACTCAGCTCATTGAGAACAGCAGTTTTCACTGTATCGTATTTACCAGACTCTTTGTCTGAATAAGTTGAGTACAACTCAAAGCTTTTCATATGAATACACTCTGTAGATAAATAGTCCAAATTTCCTTTGGCTATTTCCAGCTTCATGGCAATTTTCTCCAATGATACAAATACACCATAACCCCTTCCTCACTGAATTTAGGCACTCAATTAATATTTCTTGGCAAATCAAGATCAAAAGTTAATTCTGAGTCATCCTGAAATTTTACCGCCACCCGCTGTTCACAGGATCGTGTGGACCTGATTAATGCCAACAGCATAGGATTCAATCCCTGTTCCGTCTGGGGTGTTTTTGGGACCTACTTCCTTGCCCAGACCATGGTGCTGTGGGTCAGACTCCCCTCTGGGCAGAGAACTGAAGCAGAAGTCTGCACAAGGTCATCTATGTGCAGATCCACAAGGAATGGGAGAGGTCACAAATGAATATTTCTCGTCAGTCTTTACTTTGGAGAAAGGCACGAATGTTAGGGAAATTGAGGAAATAAAAGGTGATGTCCTGAGGAGTGTACATACTACAGAGAAGGTGCAGCTGGAGGTATTATAGCACATCAATATAGATAAATCCCCAGGACCTGATGAAATGTATCCCAGAACATTGTGGGAGGCGAGGGAGGAAATTGCCAGCCCGCTAGCTGAGATATTTAAATCACCGACGGTGACAGTAGAGGTGCCTGAAGATTGGAGGGTAGCAAATGTTGTGTCCTTGTTATAGAGGCTTATAAAATAATGAGGGGCATAGATAAGGAAGATAGTCAACATCTTTTCCCAAAGGTAGAGGAGTCTAGAACTAGAGGGCATAGGTTTAAGGTGAGAAGGGAGAGGTACAAAAGAGACCAGAGGGGAAATTTCTTAACACTGAGGTGTGGTGAGCATCTGGGATGAGCTGCCAGAGGCAGTAGTAGAAGTGGGTACAATGTTTTCCTTTGAAAAACAGTTAGACAGTTACATGGGTAGGGTGGGTAGAGAGAGATATGGGCCAAATGCAGGCAAGTGGGACTCGCTTAATGATAGAAACTGGGTGGCATGGACAAGCTGGTCAAAGCGCCTGTTTCCATGCTGTCAACATCTATGACTCTATCTATGTGTAACGGTAGCACAGTAGCCCTACAGTCTATAAAACATCAATAAGCTCTTCTGCAATAGTATTGGTTTCATAAGGTTTCAGAAACCTCCACCAGCTCAATTTCTGCACAGTCCACTGTCAATGTTACATAGCCATCCAACCTCCAGTCCAGTTATTGTTGAGTTTTGACTCGTGCTGATAAAGAGTAAGAGGAGAGGGAGCAATTATTCTGTCTCAATGTTTGCTTCTGGCAGCCTTGCAGAAAATGTGATGGCTCTTATTGAACCATTATTCATTTTGTAGTGCATGAAAATCTTTGAATTGTCATTTCGGAAAAACTCGAAGGCCTGAACCCAGTGATTCTGGGCTGTTATGGTTCACTGCTTATTATCTGAAGCACAGAAATAAATTGGAATCCAGAAGCCTTAGCGTGCAGGGTAGCACAATAGCACAGTGGATAACATGTCGCTTCACAGCTCCAGGGTCCTAAGTTCAATTCCTGGCTTGGATCACTGTCTGTGTGGAGTCCGTACGTTCTCCCCATGTCTGCATGGGTTTCCTCCGGGCGCTCCGATTTAGAACATAGAACATAGAACAGTACAGCACAGAACAGGCCCTTCGGCCCTCGATGTTGTGCCGAGCAATGATCACCCTACTCAAGCCCACGTATCCACCCTATACCCGTAACCCAACAACCACCCCCTTAACCTTACTTTTTTAGGACACTACGGGCAATTTAGCATGGCCAATCCACCTAACCCGCACATCTTTGGACTGTGGGAGGAAACCGGAGCACCCGGAGGAAACCCACGCACACACGGGGAGGACGTGCAGACTCCGCACAGACAGTGACCCAGCTGGGAATCGAACCTGGGACCCTGGAGCTGTGAAGCATTTATGCTAACCACCATGCTACCATGCTGCCCATTTCCTCCCACAAGTCCTGAAAGACGTGCTATTAGGTGAATTGGACATTCTGAATTCTCCCTTAGATTACATGAACAGGCGTTGGAATGTGGCGACGAGGGGCTTTTCACAGTTACTTCATTGCAGTGTTAATGTAAGCCTACTTGTGGCACTGACGATTATTATTATAAATAGACAATTCAGGTCAGATATTTAAAAATAAAATTGTTTATTTTGTTAGGAGTATGCAGTGGTCCCTTTGAGCTGGCAGTCCACTGTCGGCTGTGTGCTCAATACACCACTTTGGCACAGCGGCCCTGATAAAGGCATTGGATCCCTCATTTACACAGCCAAATAAGGGAATACATGTTTCAAATGTGGACACTGGATGGTTATATTTTTGCCAATTGATCGTGATGCCTTTTCATCTCAGAATGAACAAGCACTTCCTGCTCACTAAAAAGTGAGTCTGGCATGCAAAGGGTTCCATTCCCTTCCTCTTTTCAGTGATTCATAGAATGCATAGAATCCCTACAGTGCAGAAGGAGACCATTCAGCCCATCGTGTCTGCACTGACCTTCCGAAAGAGCACTGTACCTGGGCCCACTCCTTTAACCTTTCCCTGTAACTCTGCGCATTGGTCTTGGTCAATCCACCTAACCTGCATATCTTTGGACTGTGGGAGGAAAATTGAGCACCGGAGGAAACCATGCAGACATGGGGAGAACAGGTAAACTCCTCACAGACAGGCAGCAAAAGCCTGCTAACCACTGTGCTAACCACTGTGTCACCATGCTGCCCCGATTTCTGGGCTCTGGAATTACAAGAAAAAAATGCACGTGACAAATGGCATGGTGGCACAGTGGTTAGCACCGCTGCCTCACAGCGTCAGGGACTTGGGTTTGATTCCGGTCTTGGGTAACTGTCTGTGCAGGTTAGGTTGATTGGACATGCTAAATTGTCCCTTGTTGTCCAAAAGATTAGGTAGGCTCACAGCATTTTGGGGATAGGGCTGCTCTTTCCAAGGTTTGGTATAGACTCAATGGGCCGAATGGCCTGCTTCTGCACTGCAAGGGTTGAATGGGAAACTTGGCTTAACCTTAAATTAGTTTATTAAACCACCATATCACCGATAGAAACCACCTCATGATTTGACTGAAATTTGAAATCCGCCAGGTGGCTGGCTGGTCATTATCGGTATTGATTGTAGGTCTGGATCTGGAGATGACCGTCCCCGTCCTTTGTCAGCTGACTGCAGTGCCCATTTATCAATGTGCTTTTTCATAGTATCCCAGTCATACTATCACAAACTTGGACCTCAGGCATAGATTCAGTTAACTGCCTGCTGGATAATCTAGTCTTTCATCGCTCTTTATCTTGGGTCTTTCAATCTCCTGAGTGATGCAAGTTCAAAGACAATTTCTTGTCTCCTCCCCTGGTGTTTACATAGCCGAAGACAAGGTGATTTCCCTCACTGTGATGGGCACTAAACCCATCGCATTGTTCCGATACTAATGCTTCTTCCATTATTGCCAGGAATTGATGGTGATCCGCAATTACAGTTAAATTATGGCATTGTCCAGTTGTTAACGTTCTCCAAACCAATCACGAGTTCGAGTTTCAGTTAACTCATTCTTTCTGCGCATCAAGGTTGACTGTTTCATGTTCTTCGGACACCGGACTTTAATGCAAAGGCAAGAGAGAGCTGAAATTAAAGTGAGCGTACCACAATAAGAAACAAAACCATTCAGTTTGCCCCATTGTTTAGATCAGTCATCTTTTAGGTTCACGTCTTGAGTCCCTCATATCAGAAGTTACAATTTGTTTCTGCTCTCAGCAGCAATTCTACTCCAAGCTTAAGTACAACAATTTAGAAACAGCTATGCTTTCAAACCATAATCATAGCTGGTCATGAATTAATGCAGAAGCCTCTTGAGTTCTGGTTGGGAAATTATTGATGATTTTTCATCAGTAATGAGCAGCTACTTTTAAGCAAGAATCATTTGAGGTAAAATTGGAGATTTCAATTTAAATGATACCACAATCAATCTGAATTTTAAGTACAACAGGAATTACCCTAAATTATTTACAAATTGAATTAATTATAATGCCAAGATCTTCCGGCAGTTCACGTCGGTGGGACCTTCCAGTCCCGCCAACGATGTACCCCACTGCGGATTTCCCAGCGGCGTGGATAGATTCAATGGGAAATCCCATTGACAGCCGAGAAATACATTGTGAGGAGGCCAGACAATCTCATTCATTGTTTCAAGTATTTTTGGGATTCACTGAAAACAAGTGAAGTTAAATTGTTTCATCAGTAATGTGCCAGATGATAATATTCCCATTAATGTATGCAGTTCAATATGTAACGTTCGAGTACGTATCACAGCAATAATTGTCCTAATGATAATCTCGGAATATCAGAAGAGGGGTGAATGTTTTAGTCTCTCAGGATTGCCCCCGCCACTCAATGAGATCATGGTTGATCTACGACTTAATTTCAAATATCCACCTTTGCCCCATATCCCTTAATACTTTTTCCTGACAAAGTCGTATCAATCTATTTTAGTATCAACCATTAATCTAGCATAAATTGCCATTTGGGGAAGAGCTTTCCAAACTTCTACCACCCTTTATGCGAAACAGTGCTTCCTAATTTCATTCCTGAATGGTTTGGCTCAGAATTTTGGACTATGTTCGACGATGGTTTCATGGTCCTTAGAATTTTAGACTTTTAATTTTAGGTGCAACTGAAACATGGGCTGGGATTCTTCCCTGCCCGGCGGGGCGGGGGGTTCCCGGCATGATGGAGTGGTGTGAACCACTCCGGCGTTGGGACGTCCCAAAGGTACGGCCTTTGGCGCCACACCAGTTGGGGCCGAAGGAACTTCGCCGGGGCCTCACGGTAGCATGGTGGTTAGCATCAATGCTTCACAGCTCCAGGGTCCCAGGTTCGATTCCCGGCTGGGTCACTGTCTGTGTGGAGTCTGCACATCCTCCCCGTGTGTGCGTGGGTTTCCTCCGGGTGCTCCGGTTTCCTCCCACAGTCCAAAGATGTGCGGGTTAGGTGGATTGGCCATGCTAAATTGCCCGTAGTGTAAGGTTAATGGGGGGATTGTTGGGTTACGGGTTACGTGGGTTTAAGTAGGGTGATCATTGCTCGGCACAACATCGAGGGCCGAAGGGCCTGTTCTGTGCTGTACTGTTCTATGTCTATGTTCTATGCGCCGGAGCGTCAGCAGCTGCTGACGTCATCCCCGCGCATGCGCAGGGGAGGGGGTCACGTCCGCCTTCGCCATGGTGAAGACCATGGCGAACACAGAAGGAAAAGAGTGCCCCCACGGCACAGGCCCGCCCGCCGATTGGTGGGCCCCAATCGCGGGCCAGGCCACCGCGGGGACAGCCCCCCGTGGCCAAATCGGCAAGCGCCCCCCCCCCCCCCCCCCAGGACCCCGGAGCCGGCCCGCGCCGCCTGCTCCCACCAGTAAGATAGGTGGTTTGATCCACGCCGGCGGGAGAGCATGACAGCGGTGGGACTTCGGCCCATCGCGGGCCGGAGAATCGCCGGGGGGGGGGGTGGGCGCTGACCGGCGCGGCGCAATTCCTGCCCCCGCTGAATCTCTGATGGCAGAGAATTCGGGACACGGCGGAGGTGGGATTGACACTGGCCCCCGGCGATTCTCCGACCCGGCGGGGGGTCGGAGAATCCCGCCCATGGCTTCTTCCTGCTGGTATTCCAGTCCTCTAGGTATAAAGGGCAGCATTCTATTCATCTTTCTTTTCTTATTTGCTCTACCTGTTCACGGCATTGTAAGTCTGTTTGGACCTTCACTGTTACTAGATTTTCACCATTGAGAAAGTACTCTTCTACCCTTTTTAAGTCCAATGTTGAAATCCATTAGCCATGATTTTGTACTTTTGCTTAGTCTAGCAGTGTCCCTGTCATTTTACACATCCAAGTTCACTGCGAACAATACAGCCTATCTTTGTGCCATCATTAACATTGGACTTCTAGCTTTCTATCTCATCATCTAAATCTTTAATGAATACAATGAATATCCTTAATCTCTGTCTCCTACGGCTCAGCCAATTCTGAAACTGGTCAATAACTTTCCTTCAATACCATAAACGTCACCTTTAATTGACAATCTCTTATAAACGACTGTTTCCATGGCTTCTGCAAGTCTATATAAAGAACATCATTGAACAATCTCCTGGCCTACACTTGAGTCACATCATACCTCAGAGAGAAAGAAAGGCTTTCCTCTATGTACCACCTCTCAAGACATCAGGACATTCCACAGTACTTTAAATGCCAAAGAAATGCTTTTTAAAAATGCAGTTCCTGTCGTAGTATAAGGAGAGCAGGAACTGATTTTCAAACAGTGAAGTCCAACAAATAGCAATGTGTCTGCCCCCCACTCCCATCCGGAGATCCGACAAAACTGAAACCCCCAGAATCACCACTAGTGGGCAAGGTTGCAGCCCAATGTTCAGAATTGCTGACTGATGCACGATCAATTACACAAAGAGTGTAATTATACAAAGAGAGTCCCGATCAAGTTACAGGGTCAGTCGGTCCGGAGCCTTGATCTGCTGCTGGGAGCGCTGCAGTGGTGGCGGCAATTCCGGTGTCGGTCTGGTCCTCGGTGACTCCGGGAGCGTGCCGCAATCTTCGTCATCCTCGGGCGTGGGAAGGGGGAGGACGGATTGTCCTGGGGCGAGTTGCGGCTGGGTGCGCCGGGGAAGGGGAGGGTGGCGCCGGGCCGGAGGGGTGTGGGTGTGTGGAACCTGCTGGTGCCAGGTCCCTGAGGGAGACAGCATCTTGCTGGCCATCGGGGTACGCTATATGGGCATACTGTGGGTTGGCGTGGAGTAGCTGAACCCTTTCAACCAACGGGTCTGCCTTGTGGAGTCGTACGTGCTTACGGAGGAGTACGGGTCCTGGAGCTGCAAGCCAAGTCGGGAGCAGCACCCCGGCGGTGGACTTCCTGGGGAAGGCAAAGAGACGTTCATGTGGTGTGTCATTAGTTGCAGTGCATCGGAGCGACCAAATGGGGTGCAGTGCCCCGGGGAGGACTTCCTGCCTGCGTGAGGCCGGGAGATTTCTGGACCGTAGAGCCAGCTGGACGGCCCTCCAGACCGTCCCATTCTCCCTCTCCCCCTGCCCGTTTGCCCGAGGGTTATAGCTGGTCGTCCTGCTCAAGGTGATACCCTTGTTGAGGATCCCCTGTCACTGTGGACATAGGTGGGGAAGCTGAACAGAGCGAAGATGGTGTTGAGGCTTTGATGACGGTGGCAGACGTCATATCAAGGCATGGGATGGAGAAGGGAAATCTGGAGTACTCATCAACCACACTGAGGAAGTACGTGTTACGGTCGGTGGAGGGGAGAAGTCCACGCTGAGGCATTCAAAGGGGCGGGAGGCCTTCACCAGGCATGCACAGTCTGGCTGATAGGAGTGCGGTTTGCACTCCACACAGACCTGGCAGTCTCTGGTGATTGCCCTGACTTCCTCGACGGAGTAGGGCAGATTGCGGGCCTTGATGAAGTGGTACAAATGTGTAACTCACGGGTGACAAAGATTGTCGTGCAGAGTCTGGAGTCGGCCTACCCGTGCGCTGGCACATGTACCTCTGGATAGGGCATCGGGGGCTCGTTGAGCATACCAGGGCAATACAAAATCTCACAGTTGTAGGTGGAGAGCTCGATCCTCCACCTCAAGATTTTATCATTTTTGATCTTGCCCCGCTGTGTGTTGTTAAACATGAAAGCTACCGACCGTTGGTCAGTGAGGAGAGTGAATCTCCTGTCGGCCAGGTAATGCCTCCAATGCCGCACAACTTCAACGATGGCTTGGGCCTCTTTTTCGATGGAAGAGTGCCGAATTTCAGAAGCATGAAGGGCTCGTGAAAAGAATGCCACGGGCCTGCCTGCCTGGTTGAGGGTGGCGGCTAGAGTGATGTCTGCTGTGTCGCTCTCGACTTGAAATGGTAACGACTCATCGACTGTGTGCATCACGGCCTTGGCGATATCGGCCTTAATATGGTTGAAGGCCTGGTGAGCCTCGGCCGTTAGGGCAAAAAGAGTGGATTGGATGAGTGGGCGGGCCTTATCCGCATAATTTGGGACCAAATGGGCGTAGTAAGAAAAGATTCCCAGGCAACGTTTGAGGACCTTGGGGCAGTGGGGGAAGGGGAGTTCCATGAGGGGGCGCATGCGGTCGGGATCGGGCCCCAGAACTCCATTCTGGACCACATAGCCGAGAATGACTAAACGGTTTTTGCTGAACACACACTTTTTCTTGTTGTAAGTTAGGTTGAGGAGAGTGGCAGTGCGGAGAAATTCGGCAAGGTTGGCGTCATGGTCCTGCTGATCGTGGCCGCAGATGGTGACATTGTCCAGGTACGGGAAGGTGGCCCGCAGTCCGTACCGGTCAACCATTCGGTCCATTTCCCGTTGGAAAACCGAGACCCCTTTGGTGATGCCGAAGGGAACCCTGAGAAGGTGGTAGAGGCGGCCATCTGCCTCAAAGGCACTGTAAGGGCGGTCCGCCTTATGGATGGGGAGCTGGTGGAGGCGGATTTTAGGTCCACAGTTGAGAAAACCCTGTGCAATCTGATTGACCATATCAAATTTGCGTGGGAGGGAGTACGCGTCGAGCTGCTGTACCTATTGATGGTCTGGCTGTAGTCCACGACCATTCTGTGTTTCTCCCCAGTTTCCATCACTACCACTTGGGCTCTCCAGGGGCTGTTGCTGGACTCGATGATGCCTTCCCGAAGCAGTCGCTGGACTTTGCACCTGATGAAGGTCTTGTCCTGGGTGCTGTACCGTCTGCTCCTGGTGGCGACGGGTTTGCAATCTGGGGTTAAGTTTGCAAATAGGGAAGGTGAGTCGACCTTTAGGGTCGTGAGGCCGCACACAGTAAGAGGTGGCAGGGGCCCGCCGAATTTCAATGTTCGGCTCTGGAGGTTGCACTGGAAGTCCAGGCCGAGTAGCAAGGCAGCGCAGAGGTTGGCGAGGACGTAGAGGTGGAAGCCGGTAAACTCCATGCCATGGACAGTGAGAATGGCTGTGCAGTACCCCCGGATCGCCACGGAGTGCGTCCCGGAGGCCAGGGAGATTCTCTGATTGGTGGGGTGTACCGCAAGGGGGCAGCGCTTTACCGTAACAGGATGAATGATGCTCCCTGTGCTCCCAGAGTCCAGCAAACAGGAGATGTCATGCCCATCGATTTTCACATTTGTTGAAGCGGTTGCTAGGTTGTGTGGTCAATCGTGACCGAGGCGAGATGCGACTGGTCGTCAATGGTGGCAGACAATGGGGTGCCCGGGGGCATAGGTCCCGGTACAGTGGCGGCACCCACGGGCCGCACGTGTCGTGGGGAAGACAAGATGGCGGTGCTTGATGCTCCTGGGGAGGACAAGATGGCGTCGCCCATGGGCCGCACGTTGTCCGAGGAGGGGACGATGGCGGCGCCCACAGGCCGTGCGTGGTCCGAGGAGGGGAAGATGATGGCGCCCACTGGCCATATGATGGGGGGGTCATAACAATAATGGCGACTGAGCGGGCCTTGCACACCACAGCAAAGTGTCCCTTCTTGCCGCAGGCCTTACAAAGGGCGCGCTGGGCCGGACAGCATTGTCGGGGGTGTTTTGGCTGCTCACAGAAGTAACATCTGGGGCCCCCGGGGTTGGTTGGCGGGCGCGTGGTACAGGCGTGCCGTTGGCTGAGTGGGGTCTCCGATGGGGCGGCCGTCTGCAGAGTCCACAATGCGTAGGAGGGGGCCGCGAAGCCGGTGGTGTAGGCCTGGATGTTGCGTGAGGCGATCGTCAGTGAGAGCGCAAGTTTTTTGGTTGCCACGAGGTCCAGCGTGGCCCCTTCTAAAAAGCGCTGGCAGATGGAATCTGACCCTATCCCCGTAACAAAAGCGTCCCTCATAAGCAAGTTCGAGTGTTCATGGCCGTGTGACAGCCTGACAGTCACAGTCTCTGACTAGGGGGATTAGAGCACGTCAGAAATCTTCTACTGACTCAACATGGAGTTGACTACGAGTGGAGAGGATGTGTCTGGCGTAAAGCGTGTTAGTCCGCTGAGCGCAGTTTTATTTCAATAGTGCCATGGCATCGTCATAGGTCGGCGCGTCCTGGATAAGCGGAAAGACGTTGGAGCTCAGCCGCGTGTAGAGTATCTGAATCTTCTGAGCTTCAGGAATAGGGTCTGGTGCAGACCTGATGTAAGCTTCGAAACAGGCTAACCAATGTTCAAAGTCCTTTTTGGTGTTGCCTGATTGCGGATCCAGCTGCAGGTGATCCGGCTTGATGTGGAGGTCCATCTTCTGAAAACTTTAGCATATTAAATTGATGCACGATAAATTACACAGAGATGAGAGTTGAATGCAATCGAGGCTTTAACACACTAAGATGTGTGGCCTCCTACAGCAGCTGACGAAATGGCTGCTGTACAGGGAGCACACATATTTATACTCCGCCTACTGGGCAGAGCCAGCAGACAGGGAACTACCCCCGTACCTGTAGTACAGGGCCTTACCACAAATCACCTAATATATAAATCAGTGGTGACTACCACACTGACATAGTCTCAATTAAGGATCTCCAGAAGTCCACAAGCTTTGAGCATGACCAGAACATGTGCGCCTGGTGCACTGGGCCCCCCGAACACATAACAGATCTATCATCCACTCCTTCAAAAAACCAACTCATTCTAGCCTTTGTCAGGTGTGCCCGGAACACCACTTTTAGCTGGGTGAGACTCAGCCTCGCACAGGATGAGGTTGAGTTCAGCTTCCTCAGTGCTTCACTCCAACCCTCCTCCTCCAAGATTGGCCCCAGTTCATCCGCCCACTTTGCCTACAAATCCTACCCCACTATCCACTGATATATACCCGACGTGTTGACGACCTCTGAGCACGAGCAGGATAAGATCCTCTTGTGCAAGGTAGAAAGCTGGTTTACCGGAAAGACAAAGTACATTTTGACCCAGCTACAGACCTGAACGGGGGTGGAGGCAGACGTCCTGGCCTTTGCCTCACTGGTGACAAGGAGGCGGATCCTCTTTGACTGGGGGTCAACCACTCCGCCAAGCGCCTTGGCATGGCTGGGTGACTTGATGGAATTTCTGCACCTCAAGATGTTTAGGTTTACCGTGAGAGGGTCAGTGGAAGAGTTTTACCATAGATTTTGACTGTTTATGATGTACTTTGAAGAGCTGGACACTGTTAGCTGCTCGGGGCATGAAGGGGGAAGTGGGTGGGTGGGGGGGGACTTAGTAACTAAGTTATACTGTTGCCGAGGAAGGCAGGAGGGGTGGGGGAGAGGGTTATTCTGTTATTGTCTGTTTGGTATAAAATAGAGAAAATTATAATTAAAATATTTTTCAAATAACAATGTGGTGAATGATGGCTGAGGGATAAATATTGGCCAAGGCATTCTGGTGGGCAGCTCTACTCTTCTTCAAAATAGTGTCATGGGAGCTTTTACATTCATCTGAGAGGGTGGGCAGACTTCAAGTTTGAATGTCTCATCAGAAATGAGGCACCTTTGACTATGCAGAACCCTTTCCATGCTCAGGAGTCCAACTTCAACTCACAATTTTCTGTCTCAAGGATGTGTGTGTTATCACTGAGCCAAATTAGTTCAGTGGGGGAGTAATAAACTAAAATTAATCAGCATGTGAAATTGTTGCTGCTGATCAGGATTCCGTTGTCTTAGATGGTTTATAATACATAGTTCACTGCACTGGTGAGAAACCAACTGAAGGGTAAACGTATTCAAACAGTACGGGGTCTGAAGTCTGACAGGTGAGGGAGGATGAGTCCATTTGTGACCTAGTACATCTTATCTTTCTGGAGAAATTAATATCCTGCTATCAGACAGGTTAACAGATAATTGAGATGAATGAATTGGAGCTGTTATGAACTGAATGAAAAAGCCCGAAAATAATTGCACATCAGTCCCAGCAGCAGATAGTGACAATCTAATTGCTGTTATAGTCAGACAAGATCAAAAACAAATATTCTGCTGTTATTACTTCATACAGAATGAAGTCAGCTCCTCAGTGACAAGCTAATCGGGCACAGAGAGAATAGTTAATCTCCTAACTTTGAATGATTGTGATACACCACAGGATCTCGCGGAAGCCTAATCATGGTGGCCGCAGGTACAGTTTCATTGCTTTGACTTCTTGCATTCCAACATTACATCTTTTTAAGTAGCAATCTTGCAGAGTCCTGAGCTTTCACTTGTTGTGAATTTCCAGTCTTTTTTTTTTGTTACCTGTTATCAAACCACATTCTAACTCCATCCTGATATGCAGGAGAGAGGGAGTGCTGAACTTTTGTGGGACATTGGAACCATTTTTGGGGACCATGGGACCTGTACAAGGCAGGCGGGAGGTTTGCTGGTAGTGTTGGGGAGAGTTTAAACTACCTTGGCAGGGGGTGGGATCCTGAGAGAAGTTCAACAGGGGGAGCTGCACAGCCAAAATTAGAAAAGACAGCAAGTGAGTCCAGAAGGCATAGAAACAATACGCCAGTTAAGTCTGTTTAGCACAGGGCTAAATTGCTGGCTTTGAAAGCAGACCAAGGCAGGCCAGCAGCATGGTTCAATTCCCGTACCAGCCTCCCCGAACAGGCGCCAGAATCTGGGACTAGGGGCTTTCCACAGTAACTTCATTTGAAGCCTATTTGTGACAATAAGCGATTTTCATTTCAAGTCACAAGAAAGTTTGGCAAGATTGGATGGTATTTATTTTAATGCAAGGAGTCTTACGAACAAGGCTGATGAATTGAGGGCACAAATTAAAACATGGAGGTATGGTGTATTTTCTATCACTGAGATGTGGTTGAGCAAGGGGCAGGATTGGCAGCTCATTATTCCAGGATACTGGATCTTCAGGCGAGGCAGGGAAGGAGGTAAAAGAGGAAGTGGGGGGGTCGCAATTTTGATCTTGTCATCAATAACAGCAGTATCGAGGGATAACATGTTAGAAGGCTCTTCAAATTTAGCCATATTAGCAGAATTTAAAAACCAAAAAGGAGCAATCACGTTGCTGAACGTGTTCTCTTGGCCCCTTAACAGTTCAGGAGAACTAGAAGAGCAGATATGTAGGAAAATTTCAGAGAAGTGTAAAAGTAATAGGGTAGTGATAGTGGGGGGTTTAAACTTCTCCAACATTAAGTGGGGTCGTCATAATGTGGAATAATTAGAGAGAGAGGGTTTCATATAGTGCATCCAGGAGAACTGTTTAAGCAAGTACTTAGAAACTCCTAAAAGAGAGGGGGACGGTCTTGGATTTAATTTTTGGCAACAAAGCTGGGCAGGTGATTGAAGCATCAATGGGGGAGCATTTTGCAGACAGCGATCAGAACTCTGTTCGACTCAAAATTACAAGGTTGGGCTTGAAATCAAAGTTCTGAAATGAGGGAAGGCTGGTTTTAATAAGATCAAATATGATTTGATCAGAGTGGACTGGGAGAAAACACCTTTCGGTAAATCTGAGACAGAACAAGAAGGAAATAGGGAGAGGATGGGACCAACATGTTCCAATGAAGAAAAAGGTGGGATCAACAAATCAAGTGAACCCTGGATATCGAGGGGTATACAACATTGGATAAGGAGGAAAAAGGAGGCTTATGGCAGATATTGAGGGCTCAAAACATCAAAAGCGCTAGAGGCATATAGAATGCGCAAGAGGGAACTTAAAAATTAAATTAGGAGAGCAAACAGGGAAATGAAAGGATACTGGCAGGTAACATAAAGGAAAATCCTAAGTTGCTTTACAAGTATATTAAGGGTAAAAGGATAATGAGGGAAAGAGTACGGCCCATTAAGGACCTCAGTGGTAATTTGTGTGTGGAGGCGGAGGATGTGTGCATGGTTCTAAGTGAATATTTGTGTCAGTGTTCACTCATGAGAGAGATGATGTGAATGGAGTAATCAGGAATAACTGTGACAAAATTAAAGAAATTAACATGGACAGAGAGGAGGTACTGAGTGGTGTGGAAGGTTTTAAAGTAAATAAATCTCCAGAGCATGACCAAATGTAGCCCAGGCTGTTCAGTGAGGCAAAGGAGGAAATAGCAGGGAAGCGGGCACTAATTTTCAATTCCTCCCAGGCCACAGGAGAGGTGCCGGAGGATTGGAGAATAACCATGTGGTACCATTATTCAAGAAGGGAGGATGGGATAAACCAGGAAACAATAGGCCAGTCAGTCTATGACAGTGATGGGAAACTATTGGAAGCAATTCTGAGAAAAAAATTGAGCTGCATTTGAAGAGGCAGGTGTTTATTAAGGACAATCAGTGTGGTTTTGTTCAGGGGATGTCATGCCTAAACAACTTGATTACATTTTTTGAAGAGGTGACCAGGTGTGTAGATGACAACAATGCATTTGACATCATCTACTTGGACTTCAGCAAGGCTTTTGATAAGGACCCACATGGGAGACTGATAACGAAGGTAATAGCCCATGGGATCCAAGGAAATTTGGGAAATTTGGGAAGTTGGCCGAGTGGTAGGAAGCAGAGCGCGATAATTGAGGGGTGTTTTTCTGACTGGAACCCTGTGTCCATTGGGGCTCCGCAGGGATCAATGTTGGGGCCCTAGCTGTTTATGCGAATAATTTTAAATTGAAAGCAGGGGGGTTGATCAGTAAGTTCATGGATGATACAAAAATTGGTGGGGTGGTAAATAGTGAGGAGTGTAGCCTTGATTTGCAGGAGGATATAGACAGGCTGGTCAGATGTGTTGATCAGTGGCAAATGGAATTCAATCCGGATAAGTGTGAGGTAATGTACTTGGACAGGACTGACAAGGCAAGGGAATACATGGTAAATGTTAGGAACCTGCAAAGCACTGAGGATTAGAGGAGCCTCGGTGTTCATGTACACCGGTCCATTAGGTAACTGGGCAGCTGGAAATGCAGTTAAGAAGGCATTTTGTATACTTGCCTTTATTAACCGAGGTAGAGAGTTTAAGAACAGGGACGTTGGAACTACTGGAACTGTTTAAAATTTTGGTTAGGCCACAGACAGAGTATTGTATGCAGTTCAGGAATCCACATTATAGGAGGGATGTGATCACACGGGAAATCGTGCAAAGGAGATTCACCAGGATATTGTCTGGGCTGGAGAGTTTTAGCTATGAAGAGAGATTGGATAGACTACGGTTGTTTTTCTTGGACCAGAGGAGACTGAGGGGGGGCATGATTGAGATGTATAATATTGTGAGGGGTATAGATAGATGAGACAGGAAGAAATGTTTCCCTTTGGTGGAGGGATCAAAGACCATGGGGCATAAATCTGAGATAAGGGGCAGAAATTTTAGAGCAGATGTGAGGAAAAACCTTTTTACCCAGAGGCTAGTGAGAGTCTGGAACTCTCTGCCTGAAAGGGTGGTGGAGACCCTCATAACATTTAAGAAGCATTTAGACGTGTATTTGGGATGCCACGGCATACAAGGCTATGGGCCACATGCTGGAAAATGGGATTAGGGTACTTAGGTGGTTGTCTTTGATCGGCCCAGACGCAATGGACCAAAGGGCCTTTTCTGTGCTGCAGGCCTCTATGACTCGATGACTATTACTCTGGAAACTTCAGATGAAAATGTTTATGGATTATTGCAAAGTTCAGAGACCCTTGTTCTATTCTGCACCCCAAGGTGTTTTGGTGATTCATTTGGACACAGAGAGAAAAAATCCTAAGCAGTTGGCTAACCATTCTTTATTCAACCCATCATTATTAATATAAATGTCAGACATTTCAGTTGGCAGGTCTAATTTGAAGAAGCAAGAACATTTTTTGAAAAGAACAGCAAAAACAGTATTTAAATCAACTCAACAGTAGGGATGAGTGCCTCCAATTTTTGTTAATCACAAATATTTCAATTTTATTTGCATAAGCTAATCTTATCACTTTCATTCATAACCACTCTCTGTGCAACAATCATAAAAGGTCATCTGATCTTTGAATTCATATAAAGCCAATTTACATTGTACAATGTTAAAAGGACAGCATAAATAAAATGATTAATGCAAATAATCCACTATGTCCAACTCGCTTTATAAATTACCCAGCACCGTGAAAGCCAGAATTCAAATTCATGTCATGAGGAAATCAAGACCCTGGAGGACAAAAGGCTATCAAATATGGTAGACAACTGTACAAAATGAGAGGATCGGGCAAAGGTTTCCATCATATATGGAGAGAAGGAAACTTCTTAAATGTTGATCCCTCAATCAGCGTCACGAAAGATTTGATTGCCATATGTGGGATTTTAGAATCATAGAATCCTTACAGTGCAGAAGGATGCCATTCGGTCCATTGAGCATGCACCTATCCAAGGAAGAGTACCCAACCTTGGCTCACGCCTCCACCCTATCTCCGTAACCCAGTAACCACACCTAATTGTTTTGGACACTGAGAGGCAATGTTTCATGGCCAATCCACCTAACCTGAATACCTTTGGACTGTGGGAGGAAACCGGAGCACCCGGAGGAAACCCACGCAGACACAGGGAGAACTTGCAGACTCCACACAGACAACCTCCCGAGGATGGAATTGAACCCAAGACCCTGGCACTGTGAAGTAGCAGTGCTAACCACTGTGTGAAAATGATCTGTTGCGTTTTCCTTTGTTACAATGGTGACTGTACTTCAGAGGTATTTCATTGTTTCATTGTGTTTGGGATCCTGTGGTCATGCAAGGTGCTTTCTAAATGCGAGTCTTATTTTTTATTTATTTGAATTGCGTAAAATCGAGACCTTCAGTGGTATAATCTTGAAATGCAGTGGGATTATCCGAATCTGTGTCAGTGTCAGGTTGGTTAAAAATCCAACCCACAACTCTTTTTGAAATGTAGTTTAACTCTGCTGCTCTAAAAGAGCAACATTCAGAAAATGCAACGAAACAGTGAGTGGGCATGATCCACTGTTGATGTAAATTTATTGCTGATTTTGTTAAATGGTGTAAACCATCAAGAGTTACATCTAAAGAGCCCATAAATCGAGGTCTCAGCTTGCATTGATGGCAATAGGATTAACAGTAAGCTGACAGTGATAACATCGATCAGCTGTTGTGAAAGAAACAGTAATATTAAACTGATAACAGGATTAACTCCATATGGGAAGGTTAATATGGGTTTTAACTCCTGCGCTTGATAAAATATCAATAAACTGTAGCAGGGCTTTCTTTAGAAGACAGACTTTTGACATATACATGATCAAATGATTTTATAAATGCACAGACTCCCCGTTTTACATAACAATAATCATAATAATCTATATTATTGTCATAATAGGCTTACATTAACACTGCAATGAAGTAACTGCGAAAATTCCCCAGTCGCCACACAACAGCGCCTGTTCGGGTACAGAGGGAGAATTCAGAATGTCCAATTCACCTAATAGCACATCGTTCGGGACTTGTAGGAGGAAACCAGAGCTGTACAGACAGTGACCCAAGCCGGGAATTGAAACCGGGGCTCTGGCGCTGTGAAGCAACATTGCTAACCACTGTGCTGCCGTGTACTCTCACGCATTTGTGTTTTTTTTTTTAATCTATTAATTAGCTGAGTATGTCAACTGTGCCAGAAAGATAATTCAGAACAGTTCAAATCAAAGTCCAGCTGATTGCTGTGATGCGATTTAAACCCTTAATTTACTGTAGTCATTGTCAACCTTTTAAGATGTTTCCGTGCACTGAAGTCAATGCTAAGCCACACTCATAGAAATGTAGTCCCCGTGCACACAGAACTCTGCTTTAACTCTTCATCCAAACCAGTGCTCAGAATCCAAACAGATTATGTGACCCCATTTCCAGACTTCACCAACATTATACTAACAACGAACCAGAAGTCGCTGGCCTCTGAGTGATAGCGTCCTGAACAAAGACATAGGTCTGTGAGTGATTCAGGAGATCGAGCAAAGGGCATTATTAATCCATTAGGACAGGGGAAGAGTGCCAGCCAAAATGAAAAACCAGTAAAATGTGGAAAATGAAGGGTACCAATATTACCTGACCAAATTGGTCTTGTAATACCTTGTAGTGGAACTCAGCATTACTGGTTCCAATATGACTGGGTGACACGGTGGCACAGTGGTTAGCACTGCTGCCTCATATTGCCAGGCACCTGAGTTCAATTCCAGCCTTGGGAGTTTGCACTTTCTCCCCATTCCTGTGTGGGTTTCCTTCGGGTGCTCCGGTTTCCTTCCACAGTCCAAATATGCACAGGTTAGGTGGATTGGCCATGCTAAATTGCCCCTGAGTTTCCAAGGATGTTAGGTGGGGTTACAGGGATAGGACAGTGAAGTGGGCCTGGGTAGGGTGCTCTTTCAAAGCATTGGTGTAGACTTGATAGGCTGAGTGGCCTCCTTCTACACTGTACAGATTCTATGACTGATTTTCAATGGGATTTGAAAACTCAGAACTGTTTTTTAAATCACCCTCAGTGTATTAACTGAATATTCTGGATACTGTGGTAATGCTGGTTTCTATAACATGATTTCTAGATAAAGGCAGCATACGATTATTTCAGAGTTAAATAGAACAAAAGGTAAAGAAGAAAGAAATACTTGAACGTGAAGCGTTTTTAAGTGTAGTTGCAGTTTTAATGTAGGAACTATGGCTGTCTATTTGTAAACAGAGAGTTCCAACAAACAACGATCCAATATTGCTCCATGCATGAAGGAAGATGCTCCTGCTATTCTTTGAAAGGAAGATTTACATCAATGAAATAAAACAGCCATGGCCTCAGATGAAAATTGTATCTAAAGGACAGCACCTCTGACAACAAAAGCACTCCTTCAGTGCTGCAATGGTGTGTCATTGGGATCTCATGCTCAATGGAGTGGGCCTTCTGAATTAAAGGCTAGTGCTACCAACTGCGATATGGTTGACAACAAAGTACGTTTGTGCAGTGTATCAACTAAATGAGGGAAAGCTGGCTTGGTATCCTGGATCTGACAGGTTGAAGTTCTGTGTTGACAAGCTGTGCGTTATCATAGAATCATAGAATCGACAGTGAAGAAGGAGGCCATTCAGCCCATCGAGTCTGCAACGGCCCTTGGAAAGAGCACTCTACTTAAGTACACACCTCCACCCTATCCCCATAACCCAGCAACCCCTCCTACCCTTTTTGGACACTAAGGGCAATTTAGCATGGCCAATCCACCTAACCTGCACATCTTTGGGTTGTGGGTGGAAAACGGAGCACCCGGAGGAAACCCACATAGATCCGGGGGGAACGTGCAGACTCCGCACAGCCAATAACCCAAGCCGGGAATCGAACGTGAGACCCTGGAGCTGTGAAGCAACAGTGCTAACCACTGTACTACCGTGCCTCCCACCATGCTGTGCCGCGCTATGGTCTATATTGATAAGTCCATAGCAGAAGAACTGCTGGGAAATGTCAATATTTTCCAGGAGACATAGAGGGGAATCATTAATCTTGAGAATCTTGAAAGGGGAGTTGCAATGCAAAACACCCAAGGGTGGCATGTGATGTGTTGGGTAAGCTGGGTCTATGTGGACTGCGTTTGATGCAGTGTAGAGAGAGACAGGCTTCCAACACTTGAAGAGATGCAACACGATTTTATTGAACAACTAACTATAATGCATGCTTAACTGTGGTTTGACACTATGCTGACTTGACTGGAGACCTGAGGCTAACCTGTCCAGACTAACTGACTACTACATGGTGTTTGTACTAGCTGCTGCTCACGAGCTCTGACTGTCTCAGAGGCTGGATCCCGAGAGAGCGGGAAAACTGGTGCCCTATGGCTGTATAGTGGTCAAGTCCTGTCTGGTGATTGGCTGCTGTGTTCTGTGTGCTCACTGGTCATCCTGTGTGTCAATCACTGCCTGTCTGCACTCCATCATATACCTGGATGGATATTATGACAGCATGGTGGCACAGTGGTCAGCACTGCTGCCATACAGCACCAGTGACCCAGGTTCAATTCTGTCCTTGTCTGTGTGGGGTTTGCACTTTCTCCCATGGCTGGGTGCTCTGGTTTTCTTCCACAGTACCAGATGCGCAGGTTAGGTGGTTTGGCCATGCTAAAATGACCCTTAGTGTCCAGGGATGTGCGGATTAAGTGTGGTTAGGGGATTGCAGGGAAAGGGTGTGAGCCTGGTTCGGGTGTTCTTTCAGAGGTCAGTGCAGACTCGATGGACCGACTGGCCTCCTTCTGCACTGTAGGAATTCTACGGTACAGCTATCTAGGGGTTTACCAAATCTGGTACATCAGAAGGATTTCAAAACACATACTTCAAAGTTTTTCCAATGCTAGTTTAGTTCCTAAATCATGTTTAGGAGTATGTCCATCTCTTCTATCACTGAATTTGGAATATATCATTGCCAGGACTTTTCAAAAGGTGAGGTTTCCCTTCCCACCATCTAAGGAATTGGCAGCAATCAAATTCCCACCATTATTCACTGTCCCACAGCCATTTACTGGCTGGAAGTGGGACTCCCACTCCTCACTCAGTTGGATTCCCTGCTTCACTGAGATACAAGCCAATGTGATTAGGAAACGGAACCTAGACTCCTAGTCCCAGGCATCCAAGAGGAGATAAGTTTTAGGGGTGTCAGGGTAGAGAAGGGAGGGGTTGGGCAGTGTTGAGTAGGGTAGAGGTGTTGGTGGCGAGGTCGGTGATGGTGAGGGGGGGGAGGCGGTGGGGGTGACGGAGGGAGTTGGGTTGCTGCGGTTAGATGGAGGAAGCACCTGCAGTGGTCATACCCTTTGAGGGGTGATTGAACCATCAATTCACCAGACACGTGTTTCCGATGTGAATCTAGGCTTTAGCGACTTACTTCAGAGCCAGCCTGTTACCTGTCAATTAACTCGTAGTGACCTAGGCTGACTCTGGACACGGATACTCATACAGCTGCACTAGGGGGAGGAGTCGTGGGCGGAACCAAGGGTGGAGCCCAGTACAAGTTCCTAAGTGCTCCCAACGCTACTCCCCCTAGTGGTGGGATGGCACTACTGCGCTTACAATAACAGTGTGAATTAACATATATACATTCATATATTACATTCACCACATTCACCCCCTGCAAAAAAATCAAGTCCGGCGGGGGGGGGTGGTCTAGTCTACAACGTCAGTCTGTCCGGTGGTCGAATTGTCCGCTGTGATCTGCGGAGCACCGGGGTTGCAGCCTCTTGCGGTGGCTGGATGGGTGTAGTGTGTTGGGGTACGATGGCGTACTCCAGGGAGGGTTGTATTCGAGCTTCATACTCTCCTGGTTCGACCGGGGACTGGGGTCGCTGGGGGCTGGCCGGCGCGGGTGCACGGGACTGGTGGAGCGAGCTCGTGGGCTCGGGAGCGCAAGGGGGCTGCAGCATGGGGTGTAGGGTGAGAGATCCTTCTGTGGGGGCAGAGTGGGGGCTGGATCCGGTGGGTGCCAGATCCCGGAGGGATACAGTGTCCTGACGGCCGTCAGGGAACTCGACGAATGCGTACTGGGGGTTGCAGTGGAGCAGGCGCACCTTCTCAACAAGGGGGTCGGTCTTGTGCGCCCTGACGTGTTTCCTCAGGAGTACGGGGCCCGGCGTCCTCAGCCATGCCGGAAGTGAGACCCCCGTGGTAGTGCCCCTGGAAAAAATGAAGAGCTTCTCGTGAGGGGTCTGGTTGGTCGCCGTGCACAAAAGGGACCTAATAGCGTGGAGCGCGTCTGGGAGGTCTTCCTGCCACTGGGAGACTTGGAGCATTCTAGACCGGAGGGTCAGTAGGACGGTCTTCCAGACCGTCGCGTTCTCCCTTTCCACCTGTCCGTTCCCCCTGGGGTAGTCCTGCTCGAGGCAATGCCCTTTTCGAGCAGGTACTGACGCAGCCCGTTGCTCATGAAGGACGAACCCCGGTCGCTGTGTACGTAGCTGGGGAAACCAAACAGGGTGAAGGTGCTATGCAGGACCCTAATGACTGTGTGGGAGGTCATGTCGGGGCACGGGATAGCGAATGGAAAGCGGGAGAACTCGTCTACGACGTTTAAGAAGTAAATGTTCTTGTTAGTTGAGGGGAATGGCCCTTTGAAGTCAATCGCGAGGCGTTCAAAGGGCCTAGAAGCCTTGACCAGATGGGCCCTGTCTGGTCTATAGAAGTGCGGTTTGCACTCCGCACAGATCGGGCAGTACCTGGTGACCGCTTTTACCTCCTAGTTGGAGAAAGGCAGGTTTCGGGCCCTGATGTAGTGGGCGAGCCGGGTGACCCCCAGGTGGCAGAGGTCATTGTGGATACTTTTTAATCGGTCGATCTGCGCGCTGGTGCATGTCCCGCGGGATAGGGCACCCGGAGGCTCGTTGAGCTTCCCGGGTCGATATTTGATATCGTAATTGTAGGTGGAGAGTTCGATCCTCCACCTCAGAATTTTATCGTTTTTTATTTTGCCCCTTTGCGAGTTGTTGAACATGATGGCAACCGATCTTTGGTCGGTGATGAGGGTGAACCTCCTACCTGCGAGGTAGTGCCTCCAGTGACGGATAGCTTCCACAATGGCTTGTGCTTCTTTCTCGACTGAGGAGTGTCGGAGTTCTGAAGCGTAGAGGGTACGGGAGAAAAATGCAACGGGTCTCCCTGCCTGATTTAATGTGGCTGCAAGAGCTACCTCTGAGGCGTCGCTCTCTACCTGAAATGGAGTGGATACATCCACTGCCCGCATGGCCACTTTGGCGATGTCCTCCTTGATGCCGTCGAAAGCCTGGAGTGCCTCGGCTGACAGGAGAAATCGTGTGGTCCTATAGAGTGGGCGGGCTTTGTCCGCATATTGAGGGACCACTGGGCGTAGTAAGAAACAAATCCCAAGCACCGTTTGAGGGCCTTGGGACAATGAGGGGGAGGGAGTTCTAAGAGGGGGCGCATACAGTCTGGGTCGGGGCCCAGGACTGCGTTTTCCACGACATAGCCGAGGATGGCTAGTCTGGATGTGCAGAAAACGCATTTCTCCTTGTTGTACGTGAGGTTGAGTTTCTGGGCCGTCTGGAGAAAACGGTGGAGGTTGGCGTCATGGTCCTGCTGGTCATAGCCGCATATGGTGACATTGTCCAAGTACGGAAACGTGGCCTGCAGCCCGTACTGGTCCACCATTCGGTCCATTGCTCGTTGGAACACCGAGACCCCATTAGTCACGCCGAAAGGGACCCGGAGGAAATGGGAGCTGGTTATGCAGATTTCAGACCCACCGTGGAAAATAGCTGATATTGGGCGATCTGATTTACCATGTCTGCAATCCTGGGGAGGGGATACACGTCGAGGAGCGTGAATCTATTTATAGTCTGACTGTAGTCGACCACCATACGGAATGTTTCCCCGGTCGTAACGACCACCACCTGAGCTCTCCAGGGACTATTGCTGGCCTCTATAACCCTCTCACTGAGTAGCCTTCGGACCTCTGCTCTGATAAACACCCTATCCTGCAGGCTATACCGCCTGCTACGACTGGCTACGGGTTTCCAGTCCTTAGTGAGATTGGCAAAGAGAGGAGGGGGAGGGATTCGCAGCATAGCGAGGCTGCAGATCGTGAGTGGGGGCAGGAGCCCTCCGAAGCTGAGGGTGAGGCTCTTGAGGTTACACTAGAAGTCTAGGCCTAATAAGAGTGGCGCGCAGAGTTCGGGCAAAACGTAGAGTTTAAACTTTGAGTAACTAGTGCCTCGGATTGTGAGTGTTGCGGCGGTGCGCCCCTGGATCTGGACCAAGTGGGAGCCTGAAGCGAGCGCGGTAGTTTGCTGTGCGGGGAAAACGGGGAGCGAGCAGCGTCTTACCAGGTCTGGGTGTATGAAGCTCTCTGTGCTCCCGGAGTCGAAGAGGCATGGTGTTTTGTACCCGTTGATATGGACCTCTGCCATCGAGTTTCGTAGATCCTTCGGTTGGGATTGGTCTGGGGTGACTACGCTGAGTTGCGGGTAGTCGGCGGCTCGATTAGCTGTGCTGGAGTGGCCCCGTGATGACTGCCCTCTGAGTTCGTAGTCTTGTTCGAATTCCTCCGCTGAGTTGTCCGAGCGCGGAGATGCCGATCGGGCCCGGGGATCGCACGTGGCGGGCGGCGAGGAAGATGGCGGCCAAGATGGCGGCCCCCATGAATCGCACGTGGCTGGAGGGGGCGGAGTCGGGGCATCGGCCGCAGCGTTTCGGGCCCCGCGGGGCTAAGAGTGCGGGGATCGGTTACTGCGAGTCGCTGGGGAGTTTGGGAAGCTGGGGCCCTTTTTGCAAGGCGCACTCTAGCGTAATGCCCTTTTCGCCCGTAGCTGCTGCAGGTCGTGTTGCGGGCCGGGCAGTGCTGCCACGGGTGCTGGTTCTGGCCGCAGAAATGGCAGGCTGGAGCAGCATAGTGGCTTGCTGGGGCAGCATAGTGGCTGGCTGGGGCAGCATGGTGGCTGGGCGGCCGCGTAGCACAGGTCTGGGGGAGTTGCTGGGCAGGGGCCCATGATTGGGTCGCGGGGTCCGCGGGGAACGAGTTAAGGCTGCGGAAGGAGACCTCCATCGTGTTCGCAGCTTCCACAGTTTTTTTACGTCCTGGGCCCCCTTTTCCAGCAGTTGTTGGCGCACATAGTTAGACCTGAGGCCTGCTACAAAAACATCGCGTACCACCAATTCCCTGTGTTCAGCCACGGTAACCACTTGGTAATTACAATCATTGGACAAATTGTTAAGTTCTCTTAGGAATTTGGCGAGTGATTCCATAGGCCGCTGATGGCGAGTCGTAAACACATGGCGAGTGTAAACTTCATTAATTGGCCTTACATACATTTTTTCGAGAACTGCTAGCGCCGCAGTATATGAACTGGCCGAGTTTAGTTGCGTTGAGATTCTATGGCTCACCCTCACGTGCAGAAGACTCAGCTTCTGATCCTCTGTCGTTTCGGCTGTGCTCGCTTCGGCCAGGTAGGCCTTGAAGCACCGGATCCAATGGGAGAAGATTTCTTTAGCCTCTGCATCCTGCGGGTTGAGTTCCAGGCATCCAGGCTTGAGGGCCGATTCCATAATCGATCTTACTGTTCTTAAGTCGATTAAATTGATGGAACCATCAATTCACCAGACACGTGTTTCCGATGTGAATCTAGGCTTTAGCGACTTACTTCAGAGCCAGCCTGTTACCTGTCAATTAACTCGTAGTGACCTAGGCTGACTCTGGACATGGATACTTATACAGCTGCACTAGGGGGAGGAGTTGTGGGCGGAACCAAGGGTGGAGCCTAGTACAAGTTCCTAAGTGCTCCCAGTGCTACTCCCCCTAGTGGTAGGATGGCGCTACTGCGCTTACAATAACAGCGTGAATTAGTATATATACATTCATATATTACATTCACCACAGGGGGAAGGGTGGGCACATTCAAAGGATGCCCTTTGTTAGAACGAAGGACCATGCCTTCCCGCCTGAGGCCTGAGCAGCATCATGGCTTGGCCTTTTCCCCCTGCACCTGAACTCCTTTTGCCAAATTAATGATTGAAGCTGGGTGGGAAATGATTCATAAGTAGTCATTAATTGGGCCTCAAGTGGGGTAAGTGCAAGGGGCCAGTTTATGGGCTTCACTCATCCCACTGTAAAATTGTAGCAAAGTCAAGATGGGCAAGAGTCCAGTGGGAAGCTCATCCAAAGAATTTTATGGCTACAAACAACCTACAAACCTGCTGGCTAGGTTACATTAAACCCTGCCCCATGTTTTGATTGAAAAACTGACATATGAAGGAGCACATACTTCCTGAATGAATCCTGCTGAATTGGCTGAATGGGCAGCATGGTAGCATAGTGGATAGCACAATTGCTTCACAGCTCCAGGGTCCCAGGTTCGATCCCCGGCTTGGGTCACTGTCTGTGCGGAGTCTGCACGTCCTCCCTGTGTGCGTGGGTTTCCTCCGGGTGCTCCGGTTTCCTCCCACAGTCCAAAGATGTGCAGGTTAGGTGGATTGGTCATGCTAAATTGCCCTTAGTGTCCAAAATTGCCCTTAGTGTTGGGTGGGGTTGCTGGGTTATAGGGTTAGGGTGGAGGTGTGAATTTGGGTTGGGTGCTCTTTCCAAGAGCCGGTGCAGACTTGATGGGCTGAATTGCCTCCTTCTGCACTGTAAGTTCTATGATTCTTTGGGTCATGTGTTGCTGCAGACATTTTCATAACTCAGGACATCAGAGGAACCGACAGGTAACCATATTAAAATTTATCTGAGGTGACATACGCTGAGAAATGTACTGAGTGAGTTTTGAAAACATGGGGCTGGATTCTCCGCTGGCAGGATGCTCCATTTTGCCGGAAGCCCAGGGGTTTCCCGATGTCGTGAGGCTGCCCACAATGAGAAGCCCCATTGACTAGCCGACGTAACAGAGCATCCCGCCGGCTGGGTAAAACAGAAAAATGGTGCAGCGGGGCAGAGAATCCAGCCTTTGAACAGGCAACTGATGGATATTGTCCAAAATATTACCAAAGAAGAGATTTCTGATCAAAGTGCTCTATAAATGTCACAATTAAAGTTGAATATTAATTAGGGTATTTTAGAAGGTCAAGAGGTTATAGAAAATGACATATGCAGTGAAATTCCATGTAGCAGAGGAAGGGGGAATGAGTGAATGGGGAAACACTGCAGGCACAATATATTTATCGGAGAGGAAGTGAAAACAGTAGGTGTTTAAGGTCACGCATAGGCTGCAATTTAAATAGACTGCTTTATGCAGGGTGATATTAAGCTGGTGGGGTTCAGCTGCATCCATTCTGGCAACTGAAGGAGTATTCCATCACACTCCAGACATGTGCCATGTAGGCAGCAAAAAGGCTTTGGGAAGTCAGCAAGGAGGTCGCTAGCCACATAATGTGAAGCCTCTGACCTGCCCCAATAGTTGCTACACTTCCATTTGAGTTTGCAGTTAGTGATGTTCCGAGAATGGCGGTTTGGTACTTGGTGATGTCAATGCCATTGAATGTCAAAGGAAAGATGGTTAGCCCATACACTATCGGAGGTGCGGTCAGGAGAAATATCGTCGGTTTCCAAGGTGAAATTATTGTTTTGCCAGTAAAAACAACTCTCAAGTAAATACTTGGACACTATAGTTTGTAGTGGTGTGTTGGCGAATCATCCATTCGATTGTGACTGCCTTTAGTGCAAGTAAAAGGGTTTAAAATAAAAGCCATTGGACAATTGTGAGTCACATGGGGGCTTACTTCAAACGGAGGATCAAAGTTTTCAGTACACTTACTGTTGTAGTGGGTAGATCAGCGGAGACCACACACAAGGCACTGAAATGGGCTGTGGGAACGCAAACCTATGGGGCTGCCGACTTTGCAACCTATGCCCGGGAATCGATAGCGAGACGCAGAAATGGCTGAGAATTTATCTGCTTTAAACAGAGAGAATATAAACAGCAGGGAAAACATGCTAAAGGCTGAATCATACAGGTCAGGGAGCTGAAATCCAAAAAGGATGGGAAGAAAAAGCGCCATGGACGAGTTTGATGAGGAGGAGACATGGAACTCTTGTGAGGAAAGGCTCCAGTCATTCCTTAAAGCCAATCATACAGCAGCAGACCTGCACACTGCAACCTTTCTCAGCTCAGTTGTGAGGAAAACATTCATGTTACTACAGAATCTAGTACACGCAGCTAAACCAGGAGACAAGTCAAATGATGAGTTAATGACTGTCTTGCAAGAACATTTTTCTCCCAGTCCACATTAATAGCTGAAAGATTCCTGTTTTCCCATCATGCACGAGAGGAAAGAGAAAACATTCCACAATTTGTTGCATCACTGTGGAAGCTAGCAAGGTACTGAGAATTTAGCTAGACTTTGGATGATACATTTTGTGACCGATTAGTTTGTGGCCTCAGGAATTAAGCCATCCATGAGGAAATTATTGACTGAAGGTGCATTAACCGTAAAATCTGCGATAGAAATCAATACATCTGTGGAACTTGCTGCGATAGAATCTTTGTTGATTGGAGCTCGAGCTAAAGTCCATAAGATGGAGTCTGTGAGAAGCAGATCCATCAAGAACCTACCATGTCATTGTTGCAACCAAGTGGGGCATATGGCTGGAAGCTGTTGTAAAAGTTGTGGTAAAGTTGGTCACATTGCCAAGGCATGATGGTAACGCCAACCTTCATCAGCACAAAAGAAGTGTTCTAAATATGTCTAAGTAAAGAATGTGAAGATGATATAAGCATTACAGGGCAAACATTTTCAAGACCTGTAACATATTTTTCTTCTATCCTTTTTCATGGCCTCTGGGTCATCACTTAATGCCTCTCCATAATTGTCCTTGAGGGAGGTATTTAAGAGTCTCCTACATTGCTGTTGATCTGGAGTCACATATCGACCAGATCTGGTAAAGACTGCAGATTTCCTTCCCTAAAGAACATTAGTGAACCAGATTAATTTTTACTATCATCGACAATGGTCATCATTAGGTTTTTTAGTCAATTCAAATTTCACCATCTGCCATGTTGAGATTTGAACACTGGATTGGGATTTTGCTTATTGTTACGTGTACCGAGGTACAGTGAAAAGTATTTTTCTGCAAGCAGTTCAACAGATCATTAAGTACATGAAAAGAAAAGGAAATAAAAGAAAATACACAATAGGACAACACAAAGTACACAATGTAACAACATAAACACCGGCATGTGGTGAAGCATACTGGGGTGTAGTGTTAATGAGGTCAGTCCATAAGAGGGTCGTTTTGGATGTTAGACATTTAGCTGCTGTTGTATATAGTCAAAGGTATTGCTCCTTTTACAAACACCTTTATTTCACTTCAACAGACTCTGCACAAAACTCTATCTTCACATCACCTGACACAAAAGCCACCTGAAGCCCCTTTACATATCTGTCAATTATTGGATACTGAACATAAATGAGACATCTAATTCGAATGTCTCTTAACCCAATACTTAACATAGGAGTCTGGTGACAGTGGGGAAGAAGCTGTTTTTGAGTCTGTTTGTGCGTGTTCTCAGACTTTTGTATCTCCTGCCCGATGGAAGAAGTTGGAAGGGTGAGTAAGCCGGGTAGGAGGACTTTGATTATGCTGCCGCTTTCCCCAGATAGTGGGAGGCGTAGATGAAGTCAATGGATGGGAGGCTGGTGCGTGTGATGGACAGGGCAGTGTTCACGACTCTCTGAAATTTCTTGCGGTCTTGGGCTAAGCAGTTCTCATAACAGGCTGTGATGCAGCCAGATAGGATGCTTTCTATGGTACATCTGTAAAAGTTGGTAAGAGTTAATATGGACATGCCAAATTTCCGTAGTTTCCTGAGGAAGTATAGGCGCTGATGTGCTTTCTTGGTGGTAGCGTGACGTGGGTTGACCAGGACAGATTTTTGGAGATGTGCACGGCTATGAATTTGAAACTGCAAACCATCTCCGCCTCGGCCTTGTTGATGCTGACAGTGTTGTGTACAGTACTTTGCTTCCTGAAGTCAATGACCAGCTCTTTAGTTTTGCTGGCATTGAAGGATAGATTGTTGTCGCTGCACCACTCCACCAGGTTCTCTATCTCCCTCCTGTATTCTGACTCGTCATTATTTGAGACCTGGCCCACTATGGTCACATCGTCAGCAAACGTGGAGATGGAGTTGGAACCAAAATTTTTCCACTCAGTTGTGTGTGTACAGTGAGTAGAGTAGGGGGCTAAGTATGCAGCCTTGCAGGACCGCGGTATTGATGACTATTGTGGAGGAAGTGTTGTTGTTTATTCTTACTGATTGTGGCCTGTGGGTCAGAAAATCAAGGATCCAGTTGAAGAGTGAGGAGCTAAGTCCTTGGTTTTGGTGCTTTAACATGAGCTTGGCTGGGATTATGGTGTTGAAGGCGGAGCTGTAGTCAATAAATAGGAGTCTGATGTCGGAGTCCTTCCTGTCACAATTCTCCAGGGATGAGTGTAGGGCCAGGGAGATAGTGTCGGCTGTGGATTGGTTGCGGTGGTATGCAAATTGTAGTGGATCAAGGCGTTCTGGGAGTATGGAGGTGATGCACTTCATGACCAATCTCTTGAAGCACTTCATTGCGACTGAAGTCAGGGCCACTGGACGGTAGTCATTGAGACACGTTGTCTGGTTCTTCTTTGGCACAGGTATGATGGTGGTCTTGATGAAGCAGGTGGGGACCTCGGAGTGAAGTAGGGACAGGTTAAAGATGTCCACGAACTCATCTGGCAGCTGGTCCACGCAGGCTCTGAGTGCACGACCAGGGACCCCATCCGGACCTGTCGCCTTCCGAGGGTTCACTTTCAGCAAGACCGATCTGACTTTGGAAGCTGTGATGGTGGGTATGGGAGTGTTATGGGCTGGTGGGGCACTCGACTGGGTATCCAGAGCATTACTCTGGGTCTCTGGATTACTTATCCCACTATGCCATTGCCGTCACTTTAGGAAGTCCTATACCTATTGATTTTCCATTCTTGCTTTCCCACTATGTGAATTAGAACAAATTGCATACTTAAAATAATCTAAGTAACTCAGACATCCAAAGGGGCTTAACAACCAATGAGGTACCTTTGAAGTGTAGTCACTGTTGCGATATTGATAAATACAGCAGCGAACTTGCACACAGCAAGGCCCCACAAACACTGATCAAATAAATGACCAGATAGTCATGTTGGTTGCAGGATATCTATATTGGCTAGGTCTCTGGGGGACCCTGTCTGTTTTTGAAATCGTGCCAGTCTACTTTCATCTGAGAGGAAAGATGAGGCCTCAATTTAACATCATGTTGGAAAAAGAGAGCAGCACAGTGTCAGGACTACACTCCTATCGGGCTCAGTCTTGTGTTCCAAGTGGAACTTGAACTTGTTGCTTCCTGAGATAGAGTTGTGGATGCTACCACTGAGCCATGTCATAATATCCACTCATGTATATAATGAGATGCAGACAGGCAGTGATTGACACACAGGATGACCAATGAACACGCAACACAGAACAACCAATCACCAGACAGGACACCACCACTATAAAGCCCACAGGGCATTAAGACTCCCGCTCTTTTTGGGACCCAGATACTGAGACAGTCAAAGTGCACAAGTTAGTGGGCACTACTGCCATGTGGTAGCTAGTAAGTCTGGTCGAGCCAGTAAGAGGTCATCAGTAGGATTAGTAGAGTGTCAGCCCACAGCTGAACATGTACAGCAGTCTATAGTTAAATAAAACAGTGTTGGATCATCTCCGGTGTCAGACATTTGTTTCTAGCTTCCCTGCATCCAGTTGCAGTCAATGTCGAACCAACCTGCCTCACACATCAAGCCATGGTTGACACATAAGGAAAAGCACAGAGTACACTCATTTTCTTTGAAGTGTCTTAAACACCCTGAGGAGGAGGCAACAAGGTGGCACAGTGATTAGAACTGCTGCCTCACGGCGCCGAGGTTCCAGGTTTGATCCTAGCTCTGGGTCACTGTCTGTGTGGAGTTTACACATTCTCCCTGTGTTTGCGTCGCCCCCCATAACCTAAAGATGTGCAGGCTAGGTGGATTGGCCAAACTAAATTGCCCCTTAATTGGAAAACATTAATTGGGTGCTCTAAATTTATTTATTTTTAAATCAGCTTGAGGTTGTGAAAAATAATCCTTAAATGTAAGTATTTCTTTCTAGTTTGAGGTACTGTGCCAATTCCGCAATTCCCACAATGTCTCAGAGTCCCTTGCTGTTCCAGGCAAAATACATCAAACTGCAAACCCTTGTGATTTAAATGGACATTAAAGACTGTACCAAAACATGAGGTAGAGTAGAGTCAGATTCTCCATGTGTTCTGGCATGTAGTACTTGTTCAACTACATTTCTAGTTAAATAGGAGACATAGGCTCATGAAGGCACTTTCCTCTTTGCTGTAATAACATTTGCTTCAATGTACTTGGCTATTTAGACGCCTACAACTTTGGAAAATGGCCAATGAGCTGATGCCTGAGTCTGTCAATGCTAATTTCCTCCTCTCTCTGGAGCCTGGTTTGCCTTCAGTTTAAACCTGAAGAATTATTCATTCCGAGTAATGCCTTTGTCGGTGAAGGCATCAATAACATGGCCAGAATTCTCCGGTCGTTGCGATTCAACTTTCCTGCTGGCAGTGCACCCCTGCCAGCAGGTTTCACGGTGGCATGGGGTGGTTGCAATGGGAAATGTCATTGACAATCGGCGGGAAGATAGAATCCTGCTGCCAGTGAACAGCGCACAGCTGAGAAACACACGGTTGATAGACCAGAAAATCCCACCAATGGTTTGTTGCAGCGTTCATGGAAACTATAACTACAGATCTGTGCTGTGGGAAAAGAGGGAAAGACTATCAAGAAACTCCCCAGTGATCTGAAGTTGTGTGGTGCACAATTATTCAATGGACAGCTGCATCATAATGTTACCAGCAGAGCATTCTTCACCAAAAGGGAAAGGGTCGTTCATGGCAGCAGTGCACAATTTAACACGACCCAGTAGTTGATAACTTATGGAATCACTTTGAACATTTAATGCAGTAAAGTCAATAAGATTTATAGTTAAATCTTCATCTTAATATTCAGAGGCAATTGTAACCTGACCTATTCATCTGGTTTTACAATCCATCCAATTTTATTCTCTGCCGACGCAGTCTAATATAGGTGAAAACTAGTGCATTCCTCCAGATCCCAGGGGTTTGCCCAGCTGGTCGATATTGGTGTTTATTTGTTCATTAATGTTATAATAATTGAGACTCTAATTCATCTTACTGATTTGATGGAATTTACCTCAAAGTGTCGACTATGTTTCCCATTCAGTACCACGCACGCTAAATATAATGTAGAACCATATGATGGTTGCAGCAAAGAAGGAGCACTTTTGGCCTGGCGAGCACATACCAGCTCATTTAAGAATACTCCAGATCATCTCACTTTAACATGCAGATTCCTGAGTTACCCGAGGCATGGATCAATCTCCTTCGCCTCAGAGACCTGGGGTGACCACTGTTCAGCAGAGGTGTCCACACTTGGCGACCAGATGGAATGGTCCTCGTGGGGGTCTTCCAGGGGATCGGAGGCCCCCATGTGCATTCCGTTTGGGCAGGATGGTACATTGGCACTGCTGGTGCCCCAGACACCCTGGCAGTGCCATCTGGATGCCAGCCTGGCACTGCCAGGGTGCCAGATGGCCCTGCCAGATTTCAGTGGCACTGCCAGGGTGCCAGGTTGGCACTGCCAAGGTGCCACGCTGGCATTATTTTAGGTGCTGAGGATGCCCTGTGCTGGTGTTGGGGGAGTGCAGAGGGAGCCGGGTACTCTCCCATAGTGTGTTGGGGCTTCGGTGGGGTCAGAGGTTGGATCAGGAGCCTTGGAGATCGGACAACATTTAAAAATGGCATCGCAATCTCTTGCTTTCTTTCTTTCTTCAGGTTTAATGGATTTAGGATAAGGGAGGTCAGTCAATCTAATCCCATGAAGAGATTCGGCAATTAAAATATTTTATGAGTTTGGTAGCTTCAACTCTGCAGGTTTAGGTTCAGCTATCTAAGATTCCCCGATCTCAGGAAACTCAACAGAATCAGAGGAGAATAGGTGAGCTTCGGGGCGAACCGAAGTACCTTTCTAGCATTGCTTGTGGCACAGGAGGTGCAGGTATACTTTTCTCCAGCCTGGCCCGCTGGTTCTCATGCTTACCTTCCCTTGGATTGTGCTCTCCTGTGTCATCATTATCCCCCTCCCCCAGCCCACTAATATGGATCCAATCGCAGAGCAGCTACAGGCTTCCTACCTGTGACTGCGGACTGATCCTTGCCTGGTTGGGAATCAAGCGTGTCAGTCAGGCAGACAGGGATCTTGTCAAAGTAAAAAAATCAATGATACTCCCATAGCATGCGGAGAAATCTTTCTGAAACTCTACCCCTACACCCCCCCCCCCCCCCCCCCCCCCCCCCCACTCACCTCCCCAACTACACCACCGAATCAACTGACCCCTGTCAAAATTGGGACCATAATTTTACTGCATCAAACAGCTTTGACTTGTTTGCCTCAGAGTGGTGAGAGAAATAGCTGTTGGTATAACCCTATCCAACAATTAACAAGGCTGCCATTTGGTAATGTCTGCCAATATGATTGATGATAATGAGTCAGCAAACACCTGGACCTTGATAAAGAATTAATTTAATTTAATGACAGACTAATGATAGGAACGAAGGTTTAAGAAAATTATGTAAACGTGCCGGTAAGTGTGTGTTGAGACCTGAAGATGTAACTGGGAGCTCATTTCGAAAGTTCAGATGAGATGGCAAATCAGAAATGAATTTCAATTATGGGTAGATGTTTTGTTTCAAAGAACATGGTATGTGATGGAACATCAATTCACACGAGTTGAGTTGCAGAAGAGAACAGTGGTTTTAATAAGCTAAGAAATATGCCAGCCTGCTGCTGCTCCCGCACGGAGATCTGGCCACAGGTCTGCCAATTATATACCTCCCCCGAGGGGCGGAGTCACAGGCGGAGCCAACAGAAGCATCAACACAACAACAGTAAGTAATGGTGAATAAGAACAGTGAACATATATAAAGTGGTGGATAACAGTAGGACTAATAACGAATAACGGTAAATATATATATTGCAGCAATATGTGGTTCACCACAGTATGCAGCATTTAAAATCTCTTTAGGTTATTGGAGTATGAACCATACAGCCCTGTTGCCAGTAGTTTAAATCCTCGAGGCACAATTCAACATAGAACATCATGATATTCTTCTGTAACAGATCAATCGATTTGTCTTTTAACCAGGACAGACTCCCTGTCCACTGAATATTTTAGCCAAGTGTAACACCACAGAATTGCTGTCAAATCGAGTGACAATTTGGGTGAGTTTCAAGGATATGGTTACGTTGGATTCTAATGTTTAATGAAGGACTGAGATCTTATTTTAAGCAACCATAATGCCAATCAAATCCATTTTGTCAAATGAAGGCCACTTCACATTTCTTCTCATCTTTGTTTAACCGTGAATTTGCCACATTTTGTTGTGTTGACGCTGGGACTGAATCAGGAGTATTCCCCAGTCCCAAAAGGGGGGCCAGTGCCAGAGCCATTCAGGACATGCGAATGGGCCAGCACTCTCCCCATGGAAAAATAGGGCAATTCCAACTGACGCCGGAGTCGGGTTCGCTGGGGCCGGGATTGGCACTGGAAAACTTGACAAACTGGAGCTGCATATAAGCACCCCACTCCCCATACACTCTTTTTACAGTCAAGAAGATGGCACCCTGAAGAGCAGCAGCATGTTACACGGATGCAAAGCTCAAGGCAATGCTGGATGCCATGCAGGAGAGCCAGGACGCTCTGTTCTCCAGGATGGGAAGAAGGCCACTAGTCGCCGATGCCAACTGGGTCTGGGCAGAGGCAGCACAGGCAGTGAGCACCATGAGCCCCACCATGAGGACCAGCCAGCAATGCAGCAAGAAACTGCATGACCTCAGGGTGGCCCGGGTGAGTCAACACATATGTGCCTCTGGCATTTCCTGGCAGTTAGAGATTGCTGCGTGAGGATGGGCAACGCACCAGGCCCACCAAGGTGTGTCACCATCCTATGCCCCCTGCCTCACACCCTCACCCCTCCGAGAGGCTGATTGTACCCCAGTCGCCAGCAGCACCCTTGCATCCCACCCTGTACTAAACACCAATACCTGCACTCCTCACCATGGCTGGGTGCCCTGCACACACAGGCCACCAACTGCGGACCCCTCCATGCAGCCCACATCCGAGTGCTTCACACTGTGCGTTATCTGTCCCCTGAAGAGAAGACAGCCCATAACCGCTGGAGTGGGAAAGGATGGGAGGGGGCCCACCGGACCTGTGACCTTTGTTCTGCGCCATCCAGAGGGGTCCACTGTGGGTATCCTCCATGGATGAACATAGAACAGTACAGCACAGAACAGGCCCTTCGGCCCTTGATGTTGTGCCGAGCCATGATCACCCTACTCAAACCCACGTATCCACCCTATACCCGGAACCCAACAACCCCCCCCTTAACCTTACTTTTTAGGGCACTACGGGCAATTTAGCATGGCCAATCCACCTAACCCGCACATCTTTGGACTGTGGGAGGAAACTGGAGCATCCGGAGGAAACCCACGCACACACGGGGAGGACGTGCAGACTCCACACAGACAGTGACCCAGCTGGGAATCGAACCTGGGACCCTGGAGCTGTGAAGCATTTATGCTAACCACTATGCTACCGTGCTTCCCACATGAGTTGTGTGATGCCCCGCCAGCAGGGTGGCACCGGGTTGTGGGGTGGTGTGGGGGTGGTCACCTTGTGCCACCGGCTGCCTCCATGCTTGGTGACATGCATGCGGCCCGGGCCCAGGAATTCAGCTTGCTGAGGGTGGGTGGGCACCTGTTGGTACCACAGCTGTAGTGTGCTATGGATCCTGTGTTGTGATATCCTGACCGGGTTCAGGATGGATGGGAGCAGGGGTGCATTAGACAGGCAGGGCTTGGCGACAGCCGGTGGTCCTGAGGAGTGGGCTGGCTGATTGTGTTGCTGAGAGGGGTAGTGTGCCAAGGAGTGTGTCAAAGGCCACAGAGCATGCATCCACTGTCCAGGGTGGCCGCTACTATTCCCCTGCTTCCCCTGCAGTGGCACTGCGCTTCTGGTGAGTGAACTGAGGAATGCCGGCACCTGGTGGGCCACTGGGTGCGCATGGCCCTGCCCGTCCCGTTGCTGGGTCACCTGGTGTCTGAGGGTTCCCACAGGCGGCCTGGGGGGGGGGGGAGGGGGTCATCCATATGACCGGTGGCGCTCTTCACATTTACAGGACATGGTTGGCAGTCAGCGGAATGGGCAGTCAGATGCCTGCCCTGCAGCCTCTGGCAATGGTGGTCTATGCCTGGCTACCCCGATCCCGGGGGGCACCGCCAACCCATGGCCCATCTCCGGGTGGGTCCCTGCTACTCCCCCCTGGCAGATGGCCCCTTGAGCCAGCAGCATAACTGTCAGCCCATTATTGCGCATTTGGAAACTTTTCTTAACTCCTCTCTCCCTCAGAAGCCACAGCTCCTGGTCCCCATTTTTAAATACCAAAAGTGAACCGCGCTGGTGTCACGTCTGCCTTTGCAGTGATGGAGAATCGCGGAGGCTGAGAGAAACCCGGTTATGATATGCTAATGCTTGCAAAAGCCGGTTTTGCATGCTGGTGCCACCAGTGGGGCACCGGAGCATGCCGATCGGTGCCAACTTCGATTTTCAGCACACGCCCGAGTCTCTGCCTGATTGCGATTCGCGATTCCGGTGTCACTATGCAGAGAAACCAGCCGCCCGTCAGGAATTCCCTCAAGGGTTGGCTCAATCATCTGCCATAATTTTAATCAAAACCCCATTTTTCCATCCGCCCAGTGTTCCTGTTGATCAAATCGGAAGAATCACTGATGAGATTCCAGGCAGAATTACTGGACTTTTGAAAACCATTCAACTCAGGGTGTATGGTTTCACTCTTCCTCATCCATTTAAAATGGAGCTCCAAAGAGAGGTGACACAATTTGCTGGTTGTGGCATTTGCACTCCGTGGGTGAGGAGCATGATCATTATTCAATGACTTCTGTGACAGACTGACACAGCTGAAAGTGTTTAAAAATCCTTTCTACCGTCAATGCGAAGAGTGCCCTGCCAGAGATTCAGGTCAAACATATTGAGCTCCAAAGCAATGATGAATGAGGAGCAAGCTTAATGCAGTGGGTGTGTTGCCAGCCTTTTAACATCTGTCCGAAGAGTTTGGGAGTTGGCGCTGCCATGTCCAATAGAAATTTCCATCATTTGGCAGTATGTATGTGCGAACAAACAATTCCACAAATAGACTTGCAGAACTCCCACTGCTGAAGCAAGCCCAGATCTTGAGTCTGAAACAATATCATGCTTGTTCAATAAATAACGTGAAGCCAGTACATAAATATAAAGTGTCGAGATATTATTCCATAAACGTGCAAACGTTGCCTCAAGAAAAGATGGCGATTGTGTTGGGCATTGTATTTAATCATGGGATGGAAGGTGTCTTCCGCCCATGGTAGGTTTGGCGGCAAGGATATTTAACCAGATGGGGACTGCCAACTCTCCACCTCCACCCTGATTTAGTCTGTAACGCAAGGCCAATGGGTGGCTTTCCTGCCCCGATGCCGAATGTGATGCTTCATTGGGCAATTAATGTCCCGCCGATTCTAATATTAACCCAATGGCGAGTAATGGGCTTGCCATGTGTGGAATACAATGGCTCCCGGGGATCCCACATTCAAAACAACTCAGTGCCTAATTGAGGGACCTGGCATTGGCATTGGCAGGGTTGGGGTGGGAGGGGAGGTTGTCCACTGATTATTAACACCCTGACTCTGGCAGCACCCTACCTTGCGGTCCCCACTCCGCAAACCTCCTCCGTCATCAATTGCTTGTGACCAGTTGTGTCATTCCAACTGCAGCCACCACCTTCCCCGTGGCGCTGCAATTCCAAAGAGCTGCTGGCCTCTGATTGGCAGGCAACACTTGTTAAGCGGGACTTCCATCCCTGGGGCTTCTGATCCAAAGGCCTGTCAACTGCCTGATTGGCAAGTTCTATCAGCAGGCTTTCCTGGAAAAAGGCAGCGCAGGGGCAATGCCAGCTCTCCAGCCTGTGGCCGAGAGCCCTATCACTGGCACAAGATTCTGCCCATGGTTTTGCCCAAGCACACACGATGTTAATCATTTGCAGTTGACTCAATGTTTGTACCATACAGATCCAGACCCTGCTACAAACAGCCCTCTGTTGTATATTTCTGGTGTAGTCTGAATATGTAATTCATTATTTCAATTTAACGAATATCTGCCTCATGAGGCTCCGGCCTCTTGCACGTTTCATTTTTGCTGAGGGCTAATAATGTCATGTAGCAGCATCATTAGCAGCTAGCCCATCTCTCTTAGGAGGCAACCATGCAACGTGCTGTCATCCCAGAATAGTGAGCCCATCACTCCCTTAAGATATCAGCCCACAGGGAGATGTGAAGTATCATAGAATCATAAAATAATACAATCCCTACAGTGCAGAAGGAGGCCATTTGGCCCATCAGGTCTGCCCCGGCCCTTGGAAAGAGCACCCTAATTAAGCCCACGCCTCCACCCTATCCCCAGTAACCCAGTAACCCCACCTAACCTTTTGGATACTAAATGGCAATTTAGCCTGGCCAATCCACCTGACCTGCACATCTTTGGACTGTGGGAGGAAACCGGAGCACCCGAAGGAAACCCATGCAGATACGGGGAGAAAGTGCAAACTTCACACAGACAGTCACCTGAGGCTAGATTAGAAACTGGGTCCCTGAAGCTGTGAGGCAGCAGTGCTTAACCCTGTGTCACCATGCCGCCCCTTTTAAGGACATATTTTAATATCCTTCCTTGTTGGAACTGCTTCAAGGTCAAGTTGCCAGGTCACAATATTTTTTATTGTCCAATAATTATAAGTAGTGGAACTTAATTCAAGGTTTGATAGCTGAGAGAGAAATTATATAGAAATAGAACATACAGTGCAGAAGGAGGCCATTCGGCCCATCGAGTCTGCACCAAACCACTTAAGCCCTTACTTCCACCCTATCCCCCAAACCCCAATAACCCCTCCTAACATTTTTTGGACACTAAGGGCAATTTATCATGGCCAATCCACCTAACTTGCATATCTTTGGACTGTGGGAGGAAACCGGAGCACCCGGAGGAAACCCACGCAGACACGGGGAGAACATGTAGACTCTGCACAGACAGTGATCCAGTGGGGAATCGAACCTGGGACCCTGGCGCTGTGAAGCCACAGTGTTAACCACTATGCTCCTGTGCTGCCCAAAAGTCAACATTCAAGATTAAATTGGATACGTGGGTGAAGGTAAGGTAGAATAAAGGAACAAGGTGGATAAATGCTGACATGAACTATTTGAATCAAATGCTCTGTTTCTGTCTTTTAACATCCATGTATTTCTATCATGAGCATGTTCAGGAAATGATCTATTGAAATGAAGAATCCTTGATAGTGATTAAGTAGCATTTATACGCTCAGAATGCAATCTGATTCTGTTGATACATATTAAAGGATGTCGTACAGATGGCTAACTGCTCAGGAATCTAGCTCTTCTCTTTTCTCTAGCTGTCTGTATGTCACTGGCCTCCATCTCTTAATGTGCTTCCTGTTGATACTGCTTCCAGGTCAAGTTGCCAGGTCACATGGACTAATATTTCGTATTGTCCAAAAATTATAATTTGTCCCTTTTCTTCTTTTCATTTTTCCCAAATTTTCTTTCCTGTCACTGTTTCGAGTAAAAGGCCGTCACAGTCTTAAATTCCTGACTCTCTCAAACCTAATCAATAGCATGTGGAAAGGTCACCAGATCTCTCCTTCATCCAGCTTTCCTGTTCTCTGATTAGTTCGTTGTGAAGGCTCAACATATTTGCATTCCTCTGTTGCAACTATCTCCTTTGGCCAAATGATGGGCAAGGATCTTATTATCTTTTTCAATTGCCATGCCATGTAAGAAAATGAGCAGCGATCATTCAGAAAATTCTCAAATTACACAGGGTCTTGGTTCTAACTTCTGTTTATATTTTTTGTAACTGGTTTCCCAGCTACAGAGCCTGAACGCTTTGCTCCTTCCTGTTTGAAGATAAAAGAGGGTGTATCAAATTAGAAAGTGGACAGTGTCATGTTCTTGTGCTGGCTGGAAGGAATGATGCACAATAGAACATCTAGTTCTTGATTAATTAAAGTATTTTATAATAAAACAAATGCATAGTAAAGATAACTATAAAAATATATTACAAACTATTAATACTGATAAATTATCCTAGAGCTACTGCAAGTATGACTATTCACCAACACGACTAACTCCCAACTCCTCGAGGTACAGAGTCACATGGTAAATTTACATTGCCACCTGCTGGTCAGAGGTCGTGTACATCACTATATACATGACTGCTTTTGCATATCATCACAGAAAGATTCTTAAACAAAAGGGAGGCAGTAAACATACAGTGATACTGCATAACTCTACAAAGATGCATGTTGTCCTTCTGACTAGGTTTGCAGTTTCCATTGTATATCATGAGCTATGGTTACCATGAAACTTTCCAACCCCACCCAAGGATTGGAAGGAAATTAGGCAATTTGAAACACGTTCATCATTATTAACCACACACATCAATGTTGGTAATAATTATTTTATCAGCACGGAAAAGGTTTCCCAGCAGTAGCCAGGAATGTTCCTCGAGACTGCAGTATCAGGGAATGTGTGCTGTAACATCAAGGAAATAGTGCAATGTGTTCCAGTTGGGAAAAGACCATGTAAAAGGTTCCTGCTGGGTTAATTTGTGAATAGTGGCCTCGGAGTCATTTCATAATTAAATTGAAAATGACAACCTCTAGTGCCTCTCTGCGGCACGGTAGCACAGTGGTTAGCACAGCGTTGCTTCACAGCGTCAAGGTCCCAGGTTCGCTTTGCGGCTTGGGTCACTGTCTGTGCGGAGTCTGCACATTCTCCCCATTTCTGCGTGGACTTCCTCCAGGTGTTCCAGTTTCCTCCCATAAGTCCCGAAAGTCATGCTGTTAGATAATTTGGACATTCTGAATTCTCCGTCCGTGTATCCGAACAGGTGCCGGAATGTGGCGACTAGGGGATTTTCACAGTAACTTCATTTGAAGCCTACTCGTGACAATAAGCAATTTTCATTTTCATTGCAGTGTTAATGTAAGTCAACTTGCGGCAATAAGGAATATTATATTATTATAGTTGAAATTATTTTGATTCAGGAAGGAAAGATGGTCACATAATTGGGCAACAAAATTTTCAAATGCCTGAAAAGACACATAGTTGCTCTCCACATGAGAATGTGAAATGCGGATGCAATTCTAAACCAAGGATTCAATTCCAGGTCTTTTGAATCGAGGCATAGAAATGGAACGTATCAAATCACATCTTAATTCTCCTATTACTATGCAATTCCTAATCAAGTGGCATCCTTCCATCTGCGAGAGATGATGGGAGTTAATCAAGCAGTAAATGTCTGAGTTATAAAGTTCATAATGCACTGGAATGGGTGCTCAAATCTACTACCAGATTTCACTCAGAGAAAGCTCCTTTAAAAACCGAATTAATTTTACCTAAACTGTAAAGATCCATAAACTATGTTTATTTGTAGTCGATTAAAGTAACATTCCACACATAACGGCAGGAATAAAATAGTTGTGTTTTGCACCAAGATTTTTCTGAATTGTTTCAGGAACTCTGCTCTGTTCAGGACACTTCATGGACAAGGGTCGCGATCTACTGGCTGGGTTGATCACAGGCGCAAATCCTGTAATGCCCACTAATTCACACGCGCAGCCAAAAATCGCTTACTTTGAGATTCTGCCTGCCAACCACCACCCCCCACAAAACCACCACCCCTCTCACATCACCGCCCCCCACCACCCCCCCCCCCCCCACCACCACCCGCAGGTGATGTAATCAGTTTCATGCATGAACCTGATTTCCATGCATTTTAATACTTTAATATACACTTACCGGGCTTGATGTCGTAATGTCCGCCTGTGCCTGCAGTGATGTGGTGGGATGGGGGGAACCCAGATCCTTGCGCTGTGGATGGGTGGGTCCCCCGATTCTCATGGGGGCTTCTCCATGTCTGTGGGGAGACGGGGGAACACTGGGCGGGATTCTCTGACCCCGGTGCGGTCAGCGCGGCGCTGGTCAGGGGCTGTGCTCGATGGGCCGAGTGGCCGCCAAGATAGGCCGAGTCCCGCCGGCGCCGTTCACATGTGTTCCTCCCCGGCGGGACCTTGGCCTTCATCCTGCGGGGGGGCGGCTTGTTGGGAGGAGGGGGGTCCGACCCCGGTGGGGCCTCCACCATGGCCTGGCCTGCGATCGGGGCCTACCGATCGGCGGGCCGGTTTCTCCTGATGGGGGCCTATTTTACTCCACGGTGAGCCCCTGAAGCTGTACGCTGTGTTGCATCGGGGCCGGCACAGAGAAGGCTACTAGCGCGCAAGTGCGAGTTAGCGCCGGTCGTAACACGCATTCGCGAATTCGCGCCAGCCGCAGCGCGCATGCGCAGACCCGCAACGCCCGTTTGACAACAGTATCGGCAGCTGGTGCCGTGCTGGGCCCCTGTAGGGCACAGGATCGCTGATCCTGGGGGCCTTTTGACGCCGTCATAAAACATGACGGAGTTTACGACAGCGTCAACACTTAGCTTAAGGATCAGAGCATCCCGCCCACAATATTTAACGCTGATCAGGTGCCCTTTAAGGATGGCACCCTGATCTCTGTGGAGCCGCTTTTGCCGGCTCTATCAGATCCTGCTCTACCTGAATGATAGCGCAAACCACTGAGTGCCCGAGATTCTGGACTGAAAACTCAGCTGGGAAGAGATCCACGCTGGTTTTCAGTCTGAACCTGACACTCTGCGGCTTTTGGGACAATTCCACTCAAGGTGTTGATGTGAATCTACATTCAAGCTGAGGTCAACCAGAAAGAAAAGCCTGCTTAAATGTTCATTATTTGGGCAGAATACAATTGCCCAAACCTTAAAATACTCAAGAAATGAAACAATTTTGCAGTTCATTCAACTGAGAAACAATAATACTACAATTTCAGAATGAGCATCTTCTACTGTGCCCTTTAATTTTGTTGTGGAATGAGAGAAAAGTACTTTGCTCGCTGATGATCAATGAGCTCAGTATGGGTTCATGCAAGAGTGAAGATAAATGACGCAATGTCACATGGTCTAGACTATTATTATTGGGGGAAGAAATGCTGTGATCTTGCAAATGTAAGAGGTAGTGATTAATATTCAGTACCTGAATAAACAGTTACTGTGCTTTCTGAAACTAATGCACAAGTAATCTTCTTCATGGACCATAAGAAATAAGAAGAGGAATAGGGCATTCAGCCCATTGATCTTGCTCTTCTATTTAATAAGACAATGGCTGATCTCACACTCACTAAGTCCACTTTTCTGCCTTGTCTCTGTAACCCTTAATTCCCCTAAAGATTAAAAACTCATCGATCTCAGCCATGAAAATGTTAGAGCCTGGTCGCCACAGCTTCCTGGGGTAAAGAATTTCAAAGATTCACTGCTCTTGAAGAGAAGAAATTCTTCCTCAAATACGTCTTAAATGAGCGCCCCCTTATTCTGCAACTCTGCCCTCTGGTCCTACAGTCTCCCATTAGTGAAAAGACATCCTCCCAACATTTACCCTGAAATCTAAACCTGAAAAATATATGTTTCAATCATATCCCTCTCACTCTTCTGAACTCCAAAGCATACGGTCCCAACCTTTTAACCTTTCCTTGGCCAGGATTCTCCATTTTGGAGGCTGTGTTATGCATGGCAAGGAATACCAGGAATTCCTGAGAGAGTTCAAAGAGAGTTAAGTGCTGTCAATTTCCAGCTCAGTACTTCAAAAGTACTCACGCATGGAAAAGGATCGGGTGAATAGAATACACTTGACTGTCTTTGATGTGGTTGACGTTTGCAAATATTGTGGTTACAGCACTTAGAGTTACTCATCCATGAAGGAAATGAATGAAGCAAGGCTGGCACCTGTGTTTGTGGAATCTGTCAATCACAGCTCACAAAGTGAAAAGAATGAATGGCTTTCAGCTAAAGGTTCGAAGTGGTTTAAACACAGGTCAGTGCTTTTCTCTTTCCAGGAATGGATACGTGGTGTGTCCTCTATCTAAGTGAACAGGTGTATGCCCAGGTGAGTGCTATATCAGTAATTTCTTGTTGGGACTGCTCTCTAGCTTCCAGAAAAGGGTCTCCTTTCTTGGGGGGGAGACCTGTGGAGGATTCCTTATGCTCGGGGATCTCTGGAGGGCCCCTTTAGTTGGGGCTGTCTGGGAGGGGGTCCCTTTAGTTAGGAGTCTTGGGGGGAAGTCCCCATATCCAGAGGTCTCTGGGGAGACCCCCTATTCAGGGGATTTTCAGGTGGGTCCTTCTATTTAAACTGTCTCTGGGGGACCTTTCCGGTGGGTCTCCGTGGTGGGTTTCCCTTTCTAGGGGTCTGTGGAGGGGTCTCCCTATCTAGGGCTCTCTGGGTGTCTGGAGGGGTCTGATAGGGGAGGGGTGGGCAGGCCACCCATTGTGGGGTGGCCTTCGGGTGGACTTTGAGGGCAACTCCCTAAAGGGGTTATCCCTGTGACCCACGGCGAGGTAATTAAAATCAGGGCCATGCTGGGAAATACCAGTAATGATCCGCACCCACGTAGTACCCAGTCTAGAAGACCGAAGAATGGTGAGGGCCTGGAGATTCTGGTGCCTGGCCTGCTAAGTAAATGGGAATGCGTCAGTCTCAGAAGACCATGGCTGAGGGCTTCAATAGCATAGCCCAGACTCAGAGGTCCATTGCTAAAGGGTTTCAGGGCATGGCCCAGGTACAGAGGTCCATTGCTGAGGGATTCAACAGCATGGAGCAAACAATGGTGAGCTTCCAGGACTGGAAGTGCCAGACGACATTGAGAGTACCATGGAGTAGCCAAGGGGCCTACTAGCACCCCAACGGAGGACAAAGCTCTGGAGCCTATTCCAGAGCCTTCCATCAAGGAGTTTCTGTCAGTTTCCAGCCCTTCTGAAATCCCCTTTTCCTGATACCGGCACACCGCAGGGGCAGTGGGAAAAAAAGGGTGCTGCGGCTAAACTATTGACACCCGAAAGTCAGCCGGGTCCCTCCAGGTCTAGGCCCTGCAGAGGACACCAGCCAAGGGCATCTCTGGTCACAGGGAGCAGAAGTCAGCAGATCACCTCCACATCTGATGTGCATCTTGGAAATACATCTAGATGTAGCAGTGGACCATGGGAAATTGAGAAGCAGGTGAAGTTAGACACCGTTAGTAAGGCCGTTGATAAAGTTGCATTGTCACGAATCACTGTATTGAATAATATTACACCCAAAGCCATAATGCGTCGGTTTTAGACCCATCTCCCACAGGGATGTTTCACCTTCCTATCTGAATTGAGAAATTGCAGGCTCTCCAAGCAAACCCAACAGTTAGATCCCCGTAAGACCCTTATGACAGACACCCACGAAGACTGCCTCATCACTGAGTGAACCCTTAATCTTGTCCCATTTCCCCCCTTGGGACAAAGAAGTGTAGCCTTTACCCTCACTCAGATATGATGTCGGGAGTTAGTGTGCAGTCAGCAGACAAACAATAGTCAAACATAAACTGAACCTGAGGGGCATCACAGCTTCACTCACAAGTAATCATCACCTACATGTCTTGACTAGCAACTCAATCAAATAGCTGACACAGGTCCTTCACCCTGGTGATATGTCGATGAGACTTTCGGAAGGGGTTGAAGGTTTGGGGGTTGGGGAGAAGGTTTAGGGGTGGAAAGGATTTGGGAGGGGTGCGGGTTGAAGGTTTTCAGAGGTGGTGGGTGTTGTGGAGCTGCCAGACAACAAGCTTCTTATTGTATGAGGCAATGAGGGCATCGCTGGTCCTCCTGGCTGATCCTCCTAGGACGACACTATGAGACTCATTATAATGGGACTCCACCTCGACCAAGGGCCTCTGCACTGGTGTCAACAGTCATGACTTGAATGGGTGGCCCTTGTTTGCCACGAAGCATGCTGCCAGCTGGATGGGCCTCAAAGACCCTGGCAATCTGAGAATGCCCCAGTATAAAGCTGTTATGCATGGTTTCAGGGGAATTTGCATGCGCATGATGTCCATCCAGTGATCACAGTTGGACATTCAGGAAGTGGAACCCCTTATGATTGAGGAAGGGCATTCCCTGATGCAATGATACTCTCAGGGACACATGTGTCCCATCAATGGTGAAGGACATGTGTCGGCTGTTTGATTGAGTTGCTCGTCAAGACATGTGGGTGATGACTACTTGTGAGTGCCATTCCGGTGATGGCGGCAAATCCTGAAGTCCGAGCATCCTGGTGGGCCCTCCCCGATGTCAAACTGGATGAAGTCGGAGAATTGGACATGCAGAGCATCCGTGACCTCTCAGATGTACCTTTGGGTTGACGATTGAGAGATCCCGCAGAAATTGTTGGATGACCCCTTGAATGAGACTCTGGTGAAAAGGTTCAGGGCCGCCATGAGTTTCTCAACAACAGGGAGCAGGTGCCCTCTTCCTCCAAGTTGTGCCAAATCTGTAAGGATGTGGTAGAAGTGCTGCACTGTCTCCTTGTTCAGCTGAAGTCTTCGGCATCACATGGTGTCCAACAGTTCCAGGAGTGACGTGTAGGTCATGTAAACTGGAGGACTCCTCCTCTGACATCTTCCACCAACCCCCGTTCCATCCTGATTGCAGGCCGGGTCTTGAACCTAACCAGCGGCCTCCTGTCCCCCTGGTGCAGGCCCCTTCCTGGGTTCGGCTTCTCAGAATCGCCTTGTCTGTTTGCCTCCAGTGCTGTAATTAGAATTATTGGCAGCTTCCGTTGCTCCACACCAGGACAAATCGATAAATTGGGAGGAATGGGAAAAAGAGAGAGATATTTAGTTAGCAACCCATTCTGCCACCCTCAATCCCTCCCAACACTCTTGTCCTTGTCCTCCTGTTCTGTAAAGCTGAGTATACGACACCATCTCTGGTGGCCAGCACTACCTCAATTCTCTGCAGTCCATCACATTTCGTCACTTAACTGCCCATGGCCACTGCCTTCGTCCCACGAGAGTCGCCTATGTGCTCACATCCAGTTGTTCCCGCCCTTAATATCAGCAACAGTGGGGGTCATCATTTGTTGGGGCAAATGAGCGCCCATGTTAACCTCGAGGGCTGTTGGATCCTCCAGGACATTTGGGTGCTCGCAGTTGCGAGTCTCCACACGATCCCTCACAATGCCCTGCACTCAACCTTCATCCTGTGCTGGCTCAAGACATACACTGGAGGCTTCCAGTAGTTAACAAAGGAGTTTATTGATGAAAGACAAAGGCAGTTAAGTGATAGAAACAGAACATTATACAACTCTTTACGCTTTGGCTCCCTGGTTCACATTGCCCACTGCTTCCAGAGCCCTACGCAATCTCCCTATTGGCCAGAGTTTGCATGCTCCTGGGCAATCGGCCCAATGCTGGTCACATGGACCATGGAGCCCACCCCCTTAAAGGGGCCACACTGCCACACATCCCTTTGCAAGGGTTTCAACCTCTTGCTTTAACTGTGCTGTCTGTGGGCTGCAGGGTCAAATTATGATGGCCAGTTAGTTGGATAAGCCAGACATAGAAATGTTAGAGGGCACAACTATTCTCTGAGGCAGGGAAAGACGACACTAATAGGTGCAGATCATAGTCAAGCTTAGTTGTCCTATTTTATAATTACTGTCATTCCTTAACATTTATCACTCCTGGGCACCCACTGCAGTATCTCTGAGTGATTGTGCTGTGGTTCTCCCCCCCCCCCCCCCACCCCCCTCCCCCACCCCCCCCCACCCCCCACAGTCCCAACCGCCCCAGTCTAGCCATCACAGTCCTGTCTTCTCTCGCAGGGTTACATTGAGCCAGCCCCTCAGGTTGGTGATCTTCAGCCTCATCACTTCCTTCCCCACTTCATGGGCCCCACTCCCCCAGTCAGCGCAGACCCATCAAGCCACTGGCAACTGTTACCTGTGCATTTATTCTCACTTCTTTCGCACACAGGCTTAAGAATCATTAATAGTCGTAAAAAGGTTTTCAGACAAGAAGCTTGGTCAGTCATCTCTGGGGGTGGTCAGAGGCTGAGGGGAAAATATCTTTCACTAGATTCCCTGAGGGCAATCAACAGCCGTGTAAACAAAGAGACTTCTCATTCACTCTGAAGTGCTAGGTAAACAACAATTTGTTTACTCTGGGTTCTGTATTGCTTTTAAAATAGACAGTCTGGGAACTGAATTTAAAACAGACACACAGCAGGCGTACTAACAACACGGACCTATTGTGACCCCCATTCCAGGGGTGACCCCTGAACTGCCCCCCTCACCCCCAGCTTGACCCCCCCAACCCCTGAATCTTTGAACGACTACCCCCCCCCCCCCCACCCCTCCACGGTTGTCCAGCAGTAACTTTCCCCTTGTGCACTATGGTATACGGTGGAGGGAAACACTGACCTCCTTCCTCCCTCTTGGAGTCCATGCCGCCCAGTTCATGCTTTTAGACTCCATAAAATCCAGACAGTGCATCATCCACCCACTCTTTTTAAATTGCCTTAGAGCCCAGAGGTGGGGTGACAACGCTATTGCTGTCGGAAAGAACTTCGGCAAAGGCACCAATTTGGAACCCGGCTTCCTGACCCGAAAATGCTTGTGCCATTCTAGCAGGGATTTTGTTTGCAAGACTCTACCTGTTATTCCCATGGGCCTCTTGATCATGTAAATGATCCTAATTGGCTGCACATTTGTCCAGGAGAAGAAGGCAAAAGATGAACCAAGGTGCTACCAAGACACAGATAGAGAGAGCCAATTAAAATCAGAATATTGCAATTCAAGTGGCAGTGGCCTAAAAATGAATCGCCCCATGGGGGGTCATCTCACATGTACACACATGCACCAATGCAAACATGCAACCTATCACACACAGGTTTCCTCATGAACATGTATGTGCATGTACACATGCATACAGTGGTTATTATTTTTAAGTAAATATATAAATACAAGTTGCTAATTCAATTATTTTTCATATAATATTTATAACCCTGGAGTCCAACATTTGCTTTTATTCAAATTTTTCTTTTCTCCCATATTAATTTGAGCATAATGGGAAGTGGGGCTTTCAAGGTTATAATTTACACGGCTATGGTTTCATCAGCAGCCACAGGAAGGCAGTAAACAATACAGCACATCTGCACCGATCGCTCTTTGATACTGTTTAAAAAGCTACCAATCAGAAATGAGACAAGTTAGTTCACTACAATCATCTTTCCCTCGGGTTTCCTTTGTGGGACTGTTTGAACTTTGCAAAAACCAATAATGAAGTCTAAAGGTTCACTGTTGAAAACAAAATCAATTTAATGCATAAAAGTCAAAGAACATGCACACTAATAACTACAATTTATCATAAATATTTAACTACATCAAAGATATGAAAAGTATAATGAACATGGTTACTTGTACTCTAAACCCAACTTCCAAACTCAAATTTCCTTCTACACCCATTTGACTTAGACTCTCCAAATAAACTCAAGTCAGCTACCAGAAAAAGGAAAATTAACCACTGCATCTGAGCACGGTTTGAAAGATTCTTATAGGAGCTAAATTTTGTGCGGCATCTTCTTACTTCTGATAAGGTTGCCCCATCAGATGTTCTCCAGCTGACTTCCAGTCGAAAACAGGCATTGCTAGTGTCTTAAGCACAGCTATCTCAAGGTAGAATTCTCCTGGTTCTAATATTCCTTACATCTAGGGCGGAATTCTCCATTTCTGAGACTCTGGGCGACAATCTTCGGCCGCATTGGGCTCTCGCTTGAGTGCAACACGGCTGGTGAATGCCGGGAAAGCCTTCCAGTGAGCCTCCAGACTGTCTCTGCATTTCACGAGATTGTCTAGAGACACGCGAGTTGCCAGTGCCGGAATTCCGCTCCAAATAGGCATGACCGAATGACGCACATGGACCTAGGACATAAACCTACTTACGACCTACCTGCGTGGGATCCACCAGCCTCCCTCGATTCCTCGGCCTCCAGAGGGAGGCTGCAGCCGGGCTCTAATCAGTGCTCGTCCACACAAACATGGATCAAAAGGGACGGCACCTGGTGTGCCACCCGAGCCACCGGGATCCCAGGGTGGTCAGAATAAGTGCAGAGTGACTCCCTGGCCTTTTATCTGGATCGCGGGAACCTTGGCACTGCCCAGCTGGCACCTTGACACTGCCACCCTGGCACTGCCAATGTGCCTGGGTGGCACTGCCAAGCCGGCAGGAGCACTGCCTGGGTGCCAGGGTGGCAGTGGAAGGGTGTCCGGGTGCCAAGATGTTACTGCCAAGGGTCAGGGGGCGAGGGTGGGACATGCCCATAAAATGAGAGTGGAGGGGGGTTTTGAAGGGTGGAGGAGAGCAGGGCTGGTAAGTAGCTGCCTCCGGGATGTTGGGTGGGTGATGGGTGGGGTCCTAGAAAGGAGGGGCTGCTCTAAGGGGACGTGGGGGGCACTGATGAGGGTGACCCCCAGGGACCCCATAGTGGAATGTACTCACTTGAGGGGTGTGGGGTATTGTCCATGTGTATGGGGGGTAACATTTCCCCTGGGTGGAGTGTGTGGAGGACCCACAAGCTTACTTAGAGACCGGGGCACCCTTTCAAAATGGCAGCCCGATCTCTGAGTTCAGCTCCCCAGGGCCCCCAAAAAGTTCTAAGGCTGCGATTCATCGTGAAAATTTCCAAGTGCTCTGGTGAGTGGGAATTGCTGTGAGTTTCCCAGAGGCCGACCCAGCAATGCCGGCAACACTATTCAATGTTAATGAGGTCTCACAGGCTTCCCACCCTGAAAGCCGACTCGCCAGCTGATTCGGCGGGACCCTGCTCCCCAGCCCCCCGCTAACGACATCGAGCAGCACTTAAGCTGCACTTGCTCAGCTAACTCTATCCCGCTCGCAATAATGGTGCCGAGGAGACCTGCCCCAAGATTTGGGATACTGACCTGCAGAGTCACCTGGATGAGGTGGAGGCCAGGAGGGATGTCCTGTTCCCCCGCGGGTCCGGGAGAGTGAGCCACAAGACAGCCAGTGCTGCCTGGGATGAGATGGCGGCAGCAGTCAGTTTGGGCAATATGACCAGGAGGACTGGCCTCCAGTGTCGGAGAAGGTCAACAACCTACACCAGGCAGCCCGAGTGAGTAGACACCAATGTCCCATCCCCCAACCCTCCAAGGGAGTATCCCCCCAGGTGACTCCCAAACCTCCCCTCCATCCCCCTCCTCCTTCAGCACTCCTTCCACCTACCTCTTCAAGCCAACCTCCATCCCAACCCTCCCTTCACACCACACCCTACTACAACTACGAACCATGCGTGTGGCTAACAAAGCCCTCTCTGTGTCCTTCCAGTAAAAGCTGTCCCATAATCGGCGGGAGAGGGCCCAGACTGGCGGTGGGGTGCTAGACTTGAGAATCCTCACCTCCTTCGAGGAGCGGGCACTGGAGGTGAATGGGGTGGCTGAGAAAAGGGCGGTCACTAACACAGAAGCTGGTGGATGCTGCAGAAGTGAGGAACCACCGGGATCCACCCGGTGGACCTGGCGACGTGAGCAGTCATTGCCTTACTGCCTGACCCATCCCTCCCACTGACCGCATGTCCATTTTCTCGCAGGTCCAGCAGCCATTGGCACCGGCCCATCCCAGGTGGCTCCCTTTCCTGACTCGGGGGAGAAGTTCCGGCACAGCTGTCATCCCCACCCTCCATCAATGCAGATACATACAAACTGGCTGGGTCATAGAAGGCAGAGAGTAGCAATGGAAGGGTGCTTTTCTAATTGGAGGGCTGTGACTAGTGATGTTCCGCAGGGAACAGTGCTGGGATCTTTGCTGTTGTAGTCTATATAAATGATTTGGAGGAAAATGTGACTGGTCTGATTAGTAAGTTTGCAAAAGATACAAAGGTTGGTGGAATTGCGGAGAGCGATGAGGACTGTTAGATGTACAGCAGGATTTTGATCAGTTGGAGACTTGGGCAGAGAGATGGCAGATGGAGTTTAATCTGGACAAATGTGAGGCAATGCATTTTGGAAGGCCTAATACAGGTAGGGAATATACAGTCAATGGTAGAACCCTCAAGTGTATTGAAAGATAGAGAGATCTAGATGTGCAGGTCCACAGGTCACTAAAAGAGGCAACACAGGTGGAGAAGATCTTCAAGAAGGCATACGGCATGCTTGCCTTCATTGGCCGGGGCATTGAGTATAAGAATTGGCAAGTCATGTTGCAGCTGTATAGAACCTTAATTCGGCCACACTTGGAGTATAGCGTTTAATTCTGGTCGCCACACTACCAGAAGGATGTGGAGGCTTTAGAGAGGGTTCAGAAGAGATTTACCAGGATGTTGCCTGGTATGGAGGGCATTAGCTATGAGGAGCGGTTGAATAAACTCGGTTTGTTCTCACTGGAACGACGGAGGTTGAGGGGCAACCTGATAGAGGTCTACAAAATTATGAGGGGCATAGACAGAGTCGATACTCAGAGGCTTTTCCCCAGGGTAGAGAGGTCAATTACTAGGGGGCATAGGTTTAAGGTGCGAGTGGCAATGTTTAGAGGAGATGTATGAGGCAAGTTTTTTACACAGAGGGTAGTGGGTGCCTCGAACTCGCTGCCGGAGGAGGTGGTGGAAGCTGGGACTATAGTAACATTTAAGGGGCATCTGGACAAATACATGAATAGGATGGGAATAGAGGGATACGGACCCAGGAAGTGTAGAAGATTTTAGTTTAGACAGGCAGCACGGTCAGCACGGGCTTGGAGGTTCCTGTGCTGTACTTTTCTTTGTTCTTTGTTCACACCTCAGTGGGAAATGTTATTGGTCAGGCTTCAGGGGCACATTCTGGTGAGCACCACACCGCTGATGATGCGCATCTCATGGAGGCAGGAACCCCCAGGCGAGACAGCAGTTGGAGATCTGCTGGATCCCTGGACCCAGCTGGGTCCCAGCCTGATGCTGAGCCTCTGGAACAGGGTTACCCGGAGCTGATGGGGATGATAGGGCCCAACCTGAATGTTCAGAGAGAGATGTCAGCATCACTCCAGCAGATCCATAGCCGATTGGCGAAGTTCCAGAGGCTACGGACGCAGGAGATGGCATCGACAATGAGTGGCACCGAGTCCAACACCGCTAAGGTGGCAAACGCATTGGAGAGCCTGGTGTACTACGTCGACACCATGAGTGAAGTAGATGACGGCCATGGCTGAGGGTCCCGGCAGAATGTCTGCCTCACTGGGGGGTGTCACCCAGTACCAGGCCGGCCTTGATGGCGTTCTGTGGGATGTGTCCCACTCTCAGATGGGAATGGCCGAGGCGCTGCAGAGCATGTCCCAGTCACTGAGGAGCATCGCTGAGGGCATCACCATCATGGTGCGGGCCATGGGGACCCGTCAGGGCTGGCAGAGCCAGACCATTCAGGGGCAGCTGGGACATGAACCAGCTGCCCCACGGTCCCAAGGTGAACCCCAGGCCCTCTGAGCATGAACCAGGAGGAGGGGATGCTGGGTGGCAATCCGGACCAGTCCCATGGAGTGGCGACAGCGGCCACCAGCTCCCCCGAGTTCCACGCTCTGATGAATCCACGTCTCACAACCAGCACACAGGACAGGGCGGCATGACAAGTTAGCCGTGGCCCTCCAGCCTCAGAGCCCCCAGAGGACACCCGCCAGGTGCACCGAGGACCATGGGACGAAGTAAGAAGCTGGTTGTCTCCACCTCAGATGTGCAGACTGCGGAACACCTAGGCATAGTGGGCGAGCTAGGAGGGCCACGCACGTTGAGGATTACTGAGTACACCGGGGTAGGGGAGGGGGTGGGGGTTAGGTAGGGGATGTAGAAATGGTGAGATTGGGGGCTCGGGGGATTGGGGGGGAGGCAATATCGAGAATGGGGTATTGTACAGCACATTAAACAACTTTTTGCACAACCATTATGATGCCTTTGTCACTTTCTTCCGCAATGCGGTTGACCCCTGGACTCTTTGCTCATCAATCCAGGCTACCCCCCCCCCCCCCCCTCCCCACGTGGCACCCAGCCTCTGGCCGTGGGAATGTCCCCGGAGTCGTGTCCCATCCCCTGGGTCCTGACGGAGTCCCTGGTCATGCAATCAGATCCTGCACGGACCAACTGGCGGGTGTGTTCAAGGACATTTTCAACCTCTCCTTACTCCGTTCCAAGGTTCCCACCTGCTTCAAGAAGTCCACCAGGTGCCAAAGAAGAACCAGGCAATGTGCCTCAATGACTACCGTACGGTGGCCTTGACATTTATCATTTGCAAGTGCTTTGAGAGGCTGGTCATGAGGCACATCAACTCCATACTCCCAGAATGCCTTGATCCACTGCAATTCGCATACCCCAGCAACCGATCCACAGCAGACACTATCTCCCTGGCCCTGCACTCATCCTTGGAGTATCTCAACAACAAGGACTCCATACATCAGACTCCTAGTCATTGACGGCAGCTACTCCTTCAACACCCAGCCAAGCTCAAATCAAAACTCCAAAACCTCGGACTTGGCTCCTCCCTCTACAACTGGATCCTCGAGTTCCTGACCCACAGACCACAATCAGTTAGGATAAAGAATGACACCTCCTCCGCAATAGTACTCAATACTGGGGCCCCGCAAGGCTGCATACTTAGCCCTCTACTATACTCCCTATACACACATGACTGTGCAGCAAACTTTGGCTCCAACTCCATCGACAAGTTTGCTGATGATGCGACTGTAGTGGGTCGGATCTCAAACAATGATGAGTCAGAGTGCAGGAGGGAGATAGTGGCGTGGTGTAACAACAACAATCTCTCCCTCAACATCAGAAAAACTAAGGAGCTGGTCATTGACTTCAGGAAGTAAAGTATCGTTCACACCCCTACATCAATGGTGCCGAGGTGGAGATTGTTGACAGCTTCAAATTCCTAGGTGTGCACATCACCAACAAACTGTCATGTCTACCCAAGGTGACGCTAAGACCAAGAAAGCACAACAGTGCCTATATGTCCTCAGGAAACTAAGGAAATTTGGCATGTCTACATTGGCTCTTACCAATTTTTTCAGATGCACAGCAGAAAGCATCCTATCTGGCTATCTCAGCCTGGTGTGGCAACTGCTCAGCCCAAGACCATAAAAAACTACAGAGAGTCGTGAACACAGCCCAGTCCATCACACAAACCTGTCTCTCATCCATTGACTCTGTATACACCTCCCATTGTCTTGGGAAACCGAGCAGCATAATCAAAGTCCCCTCCCACCCGGTTTATTCTGTCTTCCAACCTCTTCCATCAGGCAGGAGATACAAAAGTTTGAGAACACGCACCAACAGGTTCAAAAACAGCTTCTTCCCCGCTGTTACCAGACTCCTGAATGGACTGAACGGATCTCTCCATCCATCTTCTCTACTGGGTAGCACTACACTCTGTATGCTTCACCCGATGTCTGTGTCTATGTATTTACATTGTGTATTTATGCACATCCTATGTTTTTCATGTATGGACTTCTGTCCAGGCAGAACAATACTTTTCACTGTACCTCGGTACACGTGACAATAAAGTCAAATCCCAATCTCCCGTTCTTACCACCAGCCATTGGTGTGTTTGGAAGGATTTTCAGGTTGGCACTCAACCTGTTTGACTGAGTTATGAACCCACCTTCCTTGGTCATCACGTCTTGGGGGGACTCGAACCTGGAGCTTCTAGTTGACAGGCAGGGACGCTACCTAGTGTGTCACAGGACTTCCTAAAGTGTATTACACACATAATCAACAACTTGCATTTATATAGTGCCTTTAATGTGGTAAATTGCCACAATTCGCTTCACAAGAGTGTCAACAAACATGAAAATAGGCACCAAGAAGGTGATGTTAGGTCAGGTGGCCAAAGGTTTTGTTAAAGAAATAGGTTTTGGGAAGTGTCAAAGACCTCTGATTATCAGCTGCAGCAATGCACATGTGATGTTACAACTCCAAATGTCCATCCGGCATTTGATTATCAAAGTGAAATAAACTGTATATGCTGCTTTTCCAATTAATAATAGTCAGAATTGTCAATGGTGCCCATGAATTGCATGCTGACTTCTAGTACTCAACTGTTTATTTGACGATCTGAGTCACCGACTTCCTGCTTGCAGGTGAGAATGATTTAAAAAGAGTTTTCTGACTATAATTGGAGTGTTTGATGCACAGGTTTGTACATGTGTTGTACAACTTAACATCCAGACAATAGAGACAGTGAACCAACACAGTGCAAAGCCTTGAAAGTGAATAAATAATTAGTCATAATGTTTCTGCCATGCATGTAGAGAGTTGCCCATTCCGTCAGATGATTAAACCTTTTTAATTGTGCTCTCTGGGCACATCAATTACAATAGTGACTTTTCTGTCAGGCACTACCATGGTGCCATGTCGTGGAATCTCCTAAAAGCTCTCCATATCTTTTTACAGGGCCACCCTTGAAAACTATCTCTCTGACCATGCTTTAGATTCCACCAGCACCACCACACCCCTCACTGAGGGTTATATTTTACTGGATCCCCAGCATTGCATTTAGACTAACTTCCCCCTGTACAATGCGCTGGACTGGGAACTATCCGATAAAGCAAATTAAATCATTAGCTTTGGACGTTTCTGCCAGTTTTACCTTCATAACTCTGAATGAGAAGGAAAAAACATGCTTCTAACTATTTGGAATGACCGAGCCCTGCACGCACCCCCCCTCCCAACATCCCTGCAACGCCCCCCCCGCCAGGGAACCCCTCATACAATGCCTCCCAAGAGGACACTACACCTCCCCCACCCATCCAGGTACCCCCGCTGGTCATTGCCACTCCGAGGAAGTCATAGGCATTTATTTTTGGCTCTGTGCCCTATTCTGATTCTGACTAGCCTTGTGGACATTTTACTATGTAAAAGATGCTATACAAATGTAAATTGTTGTTATTTTGCAGCTGTCTTTTATATTTCATCGAGATTGATAATGATTCTTCATAGAGCACAGAATTCACATCGTCGATTAAGCTGCAACATGTTTGGTTGCATTCTGAATCTGTCATGCAGATTTAGTAATCTTTATTGTCACAAGTAGGCTTATATTAACACTGTAATGAAGTTACTGTGAAAAGCCCCTAGTTGCCACATTCTGGCGCCTGTTCGGGTACACGGAGGGAGAATTCAGAATGTTCAAATTATCTAACAGCACATCTTTCGGGACTTGTGGGAGGAAACCGGAGCACCCGGAGGAAACCCACGCAGACACAGGGATAACGTGCAGACTCCACACAGACAGTGACCCAAGCCGGGAATCGAACCTGGGACCCTGGGGCTGTGAAGCAACTGTGCTAACCACTACGCTATCATGCCACCTTACCTTCACTGCCAAAGCAAGATCATTCTGGTTAGCTCAGCTGCAGGTGTTGATGGTCTGAACCAAGCAAAAAACCTAACCCCTCACTTGGAAAGCACAGCAAGTCTCGTCAGAACAAAACGTATTGTTTTATGTTAAAACTGTACAGCTGGCCCATGCTTCACTCCTGACAGTTATCGTTGGCAATTCTGAGCTGCAATGATTGGGAATAAAGCTTTCCTATAAGCCAGGGCATTGATGGCAAAACTAGAGTCCAACTGATGACTTGGGGACAGTAAAATAGCAGAGTGGATCGATCACCCATTATAGAAGCTGCCTGATTTTCATTTTGCACTGATTGAGGGTTTAACATTGTTACAATTGTATCAGACTTTTATTGCTCAATGCTGTTGCAATACTCAGTTTATGTCACAAGGGGTGATAGAGTCTGCAAATTTCACTGATGCATATTCTGCAATAAAAGATAGAAAAATGAACTCACAGCCTTTACCTAAAAGGATCAATGGGACGCTCAAATTAAAAACTGAGATCCAAATGCAGATTTTACCCTGAACCCATAGAAATTTTATTGTAAACCTTAATGGTTCTCCCCCTCCCCGCCTCCTCCTTGAACTAAAAGAAGAGAGAGGGAGGCTGTTAGATAACAATTTGTAGCTTAGAAACAGCAGAGCCTCAGCAGTGTGCATCCCCTTGACCAGTAAAGATGGCAGGGACTCTGGGAAAGCTTGTAATGTGTGCGTTATGCAAGATGTGGGAGGTTTTGGATCCTCATTGTGTCATTATAGGAAATGTAAAGACGACAAAGGGTTAATGTAATGATGTAGTTAACTACTAGATCAGGGGTGGGCAAACTATGGCCCGCGGGCCGCATGCGGCCCGCCAAAGGTCTTTATGCGGCCCACCAAGATCAAGTCATTAAAAAAAACAAAAACAATTTAAAAAAAAAAAAAAATTTTTAAATTATTATTTTTTTTCATAAGGTTAATGGGAGGGGGGACTGTTGGGTTACTGGTATAGGGTGGATATGGTGACTTGAGTAGGGTGATCATTGCTCGGCACAACATCGAGGGCCGAAGGGCCTGTTCTGTGCTGTACTGTTCTATGTTCTATGTTCTATATGAGGCGCCCAGAATGATAACCGGGTGAAGCGCCATTTTTGAAAAGTAGAGAAAAAGAGGGCTAAAGGTAGGATGCCGCCGGGGGAAGCGCTGAGGTATATGCCGCACGCTAATTGGTTACAACCGGGACTATTAATTAATATACTATGCGGCCCTTTAAAACTGTGAATTTCTGAATGTGGCCCTTGCACGGAAAAGTTTGCCCCCCCCTGTACTAGATGGAGCTAGTTACAGAAGTATGTAAAGCAGTGACTCACAGATCTCTGGGAGAGTGCTGGAGAGAGCAGTGATAGAGAGTGCAGTACAGTATTAGATAAAGTGCTCTGATTAGTGCAGTTGAGTATAGATTATAGATTAGCTTATTGTTTACTTTAGGAGTAAGTGGCCAAACTTAATTTGAATAGTGTAAATAAATGTGAGCTTTGTTTATGAACTTAGCTTTTGTGGTCTTTGTGAACACTACATCATTCATCCTGAGAACAAGAGTCACAAAGAACACCACACTCAAGACATCCAGGACAGTCATATCTGCAAGAAGTGCCAGGGCGCAGCAGTCCTTGAACACTTTGTGGCATATTTGGAGCAATGACTCGCTTAACTGCGCACCATACATGAGGGAGAAAGGTTTCTGGAACAATCGTAGCAGAGGGTGATCACTCCATATTGTGCTAGGCAGGTAAAGGGAGTGTAGGGATAGCAGGAGAGTGGGTGAACATTTATCAAAAGGAAAAGCGATGGCAGGTCTAGGAAACCCAGGACTCCTTGGAGTTGTCTAACAGGTATAAAACTATGATGTGAGCAACACGACTGAGTCAGGGGTAGATGACTCGAGGGAAAACCATCGTACCCTGGTGCCCGAGGCTACTCTGAGAAAAGAGAGGGAGGCTGGTAGGCAGATTAGAAAGATGATAGTAGTGGGTGACTCAATAGTTTGAGGGATAGACTGTCTAGTTTGCAGCCGAGATTGTGAGTCCCGTATGGTCTGTTGCCTTCTGGGTGCAGGGGTCCGGGACATAATGGATCACCCGGGAAAACCTCTGGAAATGGAGGGTGAAGAACTAGAGGTTGTGGTTGGTGTGGAAGCCAACAACACAGGGTGGACAACTTGGAGATGTTGCCTCCAGCTTCAGGAGTTAGGGAGTAGGTTGAAACACAGGACCTCCAGGCTAGTAATCTCTGAAATACTACCTGTGCCACGAGCTTCACCATTTAGTTAAAGGCAGATCAAGGAGGTAAATGTGTGGCTTGAGGGATGGTGTATAAGGGAGGGGTTTAGATTTCTGGGACATTGGGATCACTTTTGGGAAAGAGAACAGCTGTGCAGAAGAGATGGACTTCTAATATCCTGGATGAGATGGTAAATAGTGGGGGTAGATTTAAACTTGTAAGGCAGGGGGTGGGTTGACAAATTGGCATGGGTTTAGAAGTACCAATGAGGGTAAAAGAGAGAAGATGGAGAATAGGGAAAAGAAGTGAGGGAAGGTTTAATGTTGACAGTAAACAAAGAAATGGTCGTCTCCCAAAGGGCAAAAAGAGATAAAGGCTGGTTTAAATTGTATGTATGTAAATGCATGGAGTATAGTGAACAAAATTGGGGAACTGGAAATAGAAATTGTTCTGGGGCACATGACATAGTAGCATTGACAGAAATGTGGTTCAAGCTAGAACAGGACTGGATACTTAGCATCCCAGGTTATAAGGTTTTTAATAGAAACAGGGAGGGTAAAAGGGAGGAGTTGTAAGTCTTGGTCAAAGATAATATCATAGCCCTTGAATGAGATGCAGTTCCTGAATTAGAATTTATGCGGTTGGAGGTGAGAAACAGGAGGGGAGCAGTTGCCTTCTTGGGTATTTATTATAGGCCTCCGAAGAGTGGGGAGGAAGGAGAAGAGAGCATCTGTAGGCAGATTATGGAAATCTGCAGAATAAGTAGGGTTGGGATAGTTGGAGATTTCAATTACCCTAAGGTAGACTGGGAAATGGGCAGAGTGTGGGGCATGGAGGGAAAGAAATTCAGGAAATTTGTTTGGAACAGTACATTCCAGTTCTACCAGGGAGTAAGCTGTGTTGGATCTGGTCCTAAGAAATGAAACAGGCCTGGTTGAGAACATCAGAGTAGGGGAGCAGTTGGGAAATAGCAATCACAATATAATAAAGTTCAATATTAAGTTGGAAATGGATAAAAATTAGTCATGCATTAAGATCCCAGACTGGAAAAGGAAAAACTTTAGGGGTCTAAAAGTTGAACTGGAGCAGGTTGATTGGAAACACATTTTGGAGGATAAAACAGTAGACGGAAAATGGGAGACTTTCAAAGGAGAGATGAATAGGGTGCAAGCTAGGTACATGCCCATGAGAAATAAAGATAGGGGATCCAAAGCTCGAGAACCCTGGATGACTGAGGTATTGATAAGAAAATAAGGAAGAAAAAAGAAGCATATGATATCTGCTGGAATAATAACAGCAATAGAAATCAAGAAGACTACCCCAAATGCAAAGAGAGGCGAAGGCTGGAATAAGGAAGCCATCATGTGAGATAAGATATGTACACTTAGAGAAAAATAAGTTAATGTTAGACAGTCAACATGGCATTATCAAGGGCAGGCAGTGTCTGACAAATTTAATTGAGTTTTTTGACAAGGTGATACAGGCAGTAGTGTTGTGGTTGTGGATAAGAGGAAGCACGAGGAAAGGATTGCAGGTTGTGCTAAAACAAATAGTAAAGCGTTATTCAAACATATTAATAGTAAAAGATTAGTGAAGGATAGATAGGAGCCCATAAGGGACAAGCAAGATAAGCTATTCACAAAAGCAGAGGGTATGGCAGAGATACTAAATGAGTACTTTGCTTCTGTCTTTACCATAATAGAAGATGGTGACAATGGCCCAGTTGAAAATGTGGGTGTTGAGCAACTGGCAATATAGTGATAGATAAAGAAGAGTTGCGAAAAAGGCTGACAGCACTTCATGTAGAGAAGTCACCAGGCCCGGATGGGATGCATCCTGGATTGCTGAGAGTTAAGGGAGTAAATTTAGGAGCCATTGACAGAAATTTCCCAGGTCTCTTTGAACATAGGATTAGTCCCAGGGCACTAGAAGATTACAAATGTGACACCACTGTTTAAGAAAGGGGCAAAGCATAACACAGTGGGAAAACTTATGAAGGCCATCATGTGGGATAAGATATGTACACTTAGAGAAAAATAAATTAATGTTAGACAGTCAACATGGCATTGTCAAGGGCAGGCAGTATCTGACAAATTTAATTGAGTTTTTTGACAAGGTGATACAGGCAGTAGATGAGGGTAGTGTTGTGGATGTTGTATATTTGGACTTTAAGAAGGCATTTGATACAGTGCCACTTAGAATCATAGAATCCCTACAGTGTGGAAGGAGGCCATTCAGCCCATTGAGTCTGCACCGACCCTCCAAAAGAGCTCCCTACCTGTCCAAGCCCCGATAACCTGCACAGGTGGTTGGGCGGCACGGTAGCACAGTGGTTATCACTGTTGCTTCACAGCACCAGGGTCCAGGTTCGATTCCCAGCTTGGGTCACATTCTGTGCGGAGTCTGCACTTTCTCCCCATGTCTGCGTGGGTTTCCTCCGGGTGCACTGGTTTCCTCCCTCAAGTCCTGAAAGATGTGTTTGGTAGGTGAATTGCAGATTCTGAATTCTCCTTCTTTGTACCTGAACAAGCGCCGGAGTGTGGCAACTAGGGCTACGGAGATAGGGCTGGGGAATGGGACTAGCTCGGTAACTCTTTTGGGAGCTGGTACAGACATGATGGGCCAAATGGCATCCTTCTGTGGTGTAAAATTCTGTGATTCCTATTTCCAGTTTCCATTTGTAATCACATTCAGTTTTTTTTTTGCACAGCTTTAAGTGTTATGATATATGGCAAATCTCCCCTTAATGCGTTTCCGATTGCCAGATAGCACATTGAATTCTATTTGGAGAGTAACACTGTTGTACTGATATTGTTTCATTAAAATAAAACTCTGAGCTACAATCCTGCAATCCGAAAAAAACAGATTTTGTTCAATTAATGACTTGTTCATTTTCTGTGAATTTACCTAAAACGATTGCATGTCATTTGTAAAACATTTACAAATTGTGTTTATGTAGCACTTCTAAAATAGAAAAATGCCCCATGCCAGGTTAAGTTATGAATAAGCCTGAACTTTCACAACTAACCTTGCTGTGCCCCATAATGCTGAATATGTCATCAGACCCACTCATCTACAGAACTTAAATAAGTTACTTTCTTCATCCTCCAATTCTGATGTCGTGGTCACATCGGGTGTTTTGATATGACTTTCTTCTTGCTGACTCACTGCGAATTAAATTTGTTAGCTCTCAAAAATGGCAACAGAGTTCAATTGATTTGTGTCCATTCAATGTTACTGAGGCAGCACACCAACTTCGCCCACTGCATGTAGCCGGCACTCCACGCAATGTTCACACTTTAGCAGGGGGCCGAATATCATGATTGCTGAGCAGTGCTGAAAGCGAGCCTGCACTCGTTGAAGTTAGACTGCCTCTCTTAAAAGGTAGATGCGTTGTGGTTGAAATAGGTCAATGACGGGAAACCGTGACCAATGAGTGGGCCGCATGAGTGGCCCTCCTTCATCTCAGTGGGCCATGAGATTGAAATCAGGCTTTGTGACTAACCATGACTCCATGAATGAGATGAAATATATTTAAAACATGTAAAGTATTTCACAATGAGTTACAGAAAATGCTTAATCGTTTACATATTAATAGAGCTCACATCAACTTCAAATAATAAAAACAAAAGAAACATTTACACTTTGGATGCAGAGCCAGTGCACGGCTCTCACAGTCAATGTTAGTAATCAGCATGCACCTCACTTCACTTGACCTTGTTTTATGTGCACATTGCTTCATTCATCACAGTCGGAAAAAAAAGAATGTGGATGGAATTCAGCGGAATGCGATAAATCTGCATGTACGCAACGGTCAACAAAATGTCTCGTGGGGAAGCACGGTGGCACAGCTGCCTCACGGCGCCGAGGTCCCAGGTTCGATACCGGCTCTGGGTCACTGTCCATGTGGAGTTTGCACAATCTCCCCGTGTTTGCGTAGGTTTCGCCCCCACAACACAAAGATTTGCAAGGTAAGTGGATTGAACACGCTAAAATTGCCCCTTAATTGGAAAAAAATTAATAATTGGGTACTATAAATTTTTTTTTTTAAATGTCTCGTGGGCTGCACTCAGAATCCAGATGGACCACATGTGGCCCCCGGCTGCAGGTTACCCACCACTGGAATAGATGCTTGGAAATATTCTACAAGTATATTCGATCTGAGAAAGAGTTATGAATGGCTGACCATGTGAAAGGGAATCCACAGAGGTTTGTGGAAGCTGCACTGGAGGTCTTGGTCAAAGAAACAGCAAGACGCAGAGACGTCCCATACCTGTCCTCAGTGGGAGAAGGCGAGAGGTGGGGCAGGAGTCCCTCCAGCCACAATACTCAAAATATATGGCAGAGACAGCAGATAAAGTTATTTCCAAGGACTTTGGAAATGCAGTGCATGAAGAAGATTAATGATCTTACATAAGTGATCAAGGTCAGCCCATGAACCTTCAAATGCCACATCTGGCCAACTGCAAAACTAGCCTCCTCCATTGAACAGTTTTTTTTTGTAAATTTAGAGCACCCAATTCATTTTTTGTTTCAATTAAGGGGCAATTTACCGAGTCCAATCCACTGAGCCTGCACATCTTTTGGTTGCGGGGGCAAAACCCATGCAAACACGTGGAGAATGTGCAAACTCCACACGGACAGTGACCCAGAGCAGGGATCGAACCTGGGACCTTCGCGCTGTGAGGCATCAGGGCTAACCCCTGCCCCACCGTGCTGCCCTAAATGTAGATTCCATTGAACAATTAACCATACTCTCACCACTTACCAACTACACATGTTTATCAATCAGAAATCATACCTAACGTTCATATACTTCACTTCACCCTCACACACTGAGCACTGCTGAAAGTCTCTTATCCTTTATAATTTTGCAAAATCCACCAGCTATTCAGCCTTGACTGCCACATCACCCCACATATTGTATGATACTCATGGACACAATTGACTCTCTCTTAGTGGAAAATGTTGCCTGAGGCAGCAAAGGAAAACTAGCAGGAAATCTGCATGCTTGCATGTTCAAATCCCCATGGAGGAGACGCTGGTGTACAGAATGGGAAGTGCCATTGCAGAGGCTGTGATCACTGGCAGAACTGAATCCTTTGCAGATGACCATATCCTCCTACCCTTGTGGATAGAAAGCATCTCTCATCCTCTGCACCTTCTTGACCGAGGCCTTCTTCATCGGAAGATCTAACAGCCAATGATCTTCCATGTTGTGCTATTTTCCTAACTTTCCAAGGGCAGGATCAGCTTCACAGCATTTCCAGCCACAATGTATCCCATTTAGAAGGTGCCGTAAAACTTTAACTGGTGCTAGCTTTTCACAACCATTCCACATCACGGGTTTACTGCTGGCTGTACACTAGTAACATGATTACAGACGATACATATAGCACAGAAACAGACCAATCGACTCAAGCAGTCCAGGCTACTGTTTATGCTGCACTCAATTCTCCTTCCATATTTTTCACCTAAATCTCTCATCCTAACTACACTTTTCCTTCTTCTTCATATGCTTATCTACTTTTCCTTTAAATGCATCTATATCATTCAACCACTCTCTGCATGAGCAAGTGTCACATTCTCATCACTCTGAATTTCCAATTGGACTTCTCGGTGACTATCTTATATTAACGGCCTCCAGATAAGCTCTTCCCCTTGAAAGGAAACATTCCCTCTGCATCCGCTCAATCAAAACCTTTCATTATTTAAAGATCTCTATTAGATTACCCCCTCAGCCTTTGTTTTTAATATATAAAGAGAAGAGAAGACCTGGCTTGACTATCATTTCCTGATACGTATATTCATGCATTTCAGAAAGCAACCTTGTAAATCCTCTCTGTACCCTCTCCAGTGACTCAATGATATCATTTTTATGAGATTGTGATTAGAAGTGTCACAGTACACAAAGTGTGGTCAAAACAAGGTATGATGCAGATTTGACATAATACATAGAACATACAACATACAGTGCAGAAGGAGGCCATTGAGTCTGCATCAACCCACTTAAGCTCTCACTTCCACCCTATCCCCGTAACCCAATAACCCCATCTAACCTTTTGGACACTATGGCCAATTTAGCATGGCCAATCACGTCTTTGGCCTGTGGGAGGAAACCAGAGCACCCGGAGGAAACCCACACAAACACGGGGGAGAACGTGCAGACTCGGCGCAGACAGTGACCCAGCGGGGAATTGAACCTGGGACCCTGGCACTGTGAAGCCACAGTGCTAGTCACTTGTGTTACCATACTGTCCCTACTTTTCAATTATATCTCTCTGAGAATAAAATGTACTGCTTGGTGTGCTTTTTTTCCCTGACCTTACTAACCTGCGGCACAACTTTTAGTGATTGATGTATTTGTACTCTGGGATCTCTTTGTTCCTTTATCCCAACTAGATTGTCACCTTCCAAGTAATAGGTGGCCTCCCTCTCCTTCCTACTAAAATCTACAACCTCAGTTATATCTGCTCATTCCACAAGTATGTTAATGTCCTCATGTCTTTAGTTGCCGTCCTCCTCAGTACAAACCATCAAAACCATCCTTCCTCCTCCCCACCCCACCCATACCAATTTGAGCCAAGTTGGTGTCATTAACAAATTTCAAAATGCTGTTTCTGATTCCATGAATCATTAATATAAATTGTGAACAGCAGTGGTCCCAGCACTGATCCTTGTGGAAGACCACATCCCACCGTCTGCAACTCTGAATATCCATGTTTCGCTCCCACCCTCTGCTCTATGTCTTGAAGCCAACTAACAATCCATTCTGCCCCTTGTCTTCCAACTCCACATTCTCTAATCTTATTCAGTAGTCTATCATGGGGCACCCTTATTGAGGGTCTTTTAAAAATTCAGATAATTTACAAATACTGCATCATCATCCTTTCTGTTCCCTCCTCAAAAGACTCAATAAAGTTGATCAAGCAAGATCTTGCCGTTTGTAATCCATGATAATTATTCAGTATTATTTTCTCGTCTGTGCTCCTCTATTCCCTCCTTTAGTAATGGATCCATTATTTTTACTACCATTGGTATTAAGCTGACCGGTAATGAGCCGGTAAGATAAAGTTTGCATGCTGCTTGCATCGGAGCAACCGGCGCAGGTTGCCGCCCTTGTGTATATTTTCTGTGGGTATCATCTCTTAGTGCATTATCAGCAGTTCTCATCAGAAACATTCATCATGGAGAATCAGGGAACCTGCAGTTCTGTGCATACCTGAGCATTTCACAATGTAAAACATAATGGTGCTATTTGTTCGCTCACCATCTGGATGCTAATTGGACAAAGCATATTGGCCACCTGGAGCAGACCCTCCCCCCACCCCGATTTTGCATCCATCAATTTCACTTCAATGAAAATTGTTCTACAATAGGTGTAGACATTTGTAAAGGCCAAAATCACTATCCCTGGCATTGCAACTGTGGACTTCTGAGCCCGGTGGGTGCTTTAGCAGCTCTACCCCCAACCACTTCCATTATCTCTATATCAACAATCAATGTGAGAAGAAAAAAACTGAATATGGTGGATGAGATTTTATTGAAGGGCTTGTATGGAGCTTTTTTGTTTTATATTGAACTGTTCCGGCAATACGTCCCGATATTCTATTTCCTTTTGCTTCGTCTTGTATCACGGATTGTACGAAGTTCATGCACTGTAACAATCTTTGGTTCCTTTCCCACCTGACTGTGTTAAACTCAGATCAAGCAAGACCCACACTTGACTTTGACTTTCCTGACTGGGTCAGAGCCCAAAGACTTCCGTAGCCCCACCCCCACACCCTTCAATATAGTAGCAGTGATTAGAAGCAGCTATCTATTTTCCTGGGGGGGATTCCACTATAATGGAGGGGCCCTACTCTCATAACAGTACATTTACCTGACAACTGCCAGACATGGGTCCCTAACCCCAGTGCACTGATATTTGATTGTAATTTGTTTTTATCTAGACCTTAACATTTGCACAGAACCTGGCATCAGCTGCAAGTTAAAGTCAGCATCCCCAGCGATTTATGCAAACCAGGTTAAGTCTCTCCTCACGCTTTCTCTCTCAAGATGTTCAGACAAGTTATTTTTACTGATCTCTTCCAGCAACCATTTACAATTCCAGCAGAGATCATGTGTTTTTACGGGGTAAAATTAATGTCCGACCCCATTAACGCTGAATACATAAACATTCAAGAAATGATGGAACTGAAAATGTACAATAATCTTTCACCGTGAACACTTGATCACTGAAATATAGTATATATTTAAAACTATTGCAAGACATAACAGTTTCCAAATTGATTTCCATCATTTCAGTTTTAATTTGTGTTCTTTCAATTGATTAGGATACTGAGAAAGTTTTATTAAAGCTTGGTTCAATTGTATCCTTGCAGACAGCATACTGTTGACTGGATCTGGAAAGGACAATAAAGGAGACTGGGTTATAAAGGTTGTGAATGATCGTTACCTTCATTCCTGTTGAGAGGGTATTGCAGGCAGATGCTTGAGATCTCCAGGTTACGGAGAGACAAACCTGACTAAACGCGTTCTCTTCAGGTAAGTAGCTCCTCAGGGAAGTCCTCACAGGGATCTGTCCTACCTGTCAATTCTCGAGAATGGGAAGGTGGTTGGAGCAGGCGGGGTGGCGACGGACATTTTCCAGTGGATGGCATTCTTCTGGTATACTGCCAGACTCTGCTTCCCTTCCAGCTGTGCTGCTCTTCCTCCTCCTCTGAACTAATGATGCCCACAGAAAAGTAGATGGCTGCTCCTGACTCACGACATCCACCGAAGGGAGTGGGCCAGTGGTACAAAACTCTTGAGGTGGTCTGACCCAGTCATTGGCAGGCAAAGTCAAATGTGGGTCCTGGTGTCAACAGAAATATTGATGAGGACAATGATTCAATGTTACTAAAACTGTTGAGCAAAGTTCCCAGACACTTCGAAGCCCCTAAGCCACACTCATTGTCCTTGGCCAATTTGAAACTCGCAGCTGCTGCACCTCTCATGCATATTGGCTGGGATTCTCCTTTTGAGGGGCTGGTTTAGCTCACTGGGCTAAATCACTGGCTTTTAAAGCAGACCAAGCAGGCCAGCAGCACGGTTCGATTCCCGTACCAGCCTCCCCAGACAGGCGCCGGAATGTGGCGACTAGGGGCTTTTCGCAGTAACTTCATTGAAGCCCACTCGGGACAATAAGTGATTTTCATTTCATTTCATTTGAGAGATTAACGGCTGGATTCTCCATTTCTGAGACGAAGGGCCGGTTTCTCCGATTTTTCGGCTAAGTGCCGACACGACTTGGGAACTGTGGCGTTTTACGACAGAGAAAACGGCGCAACACCTGCCCCGCTTCTGCTACTTTAAATGGGCTAGCACCTTTCCCACATGGAACGCAATCAATTCTATGGATTTGCCAGGTCCGAGATTGGCGCTCATGAGGCTCACATGCCGCAGCCGCACTTAAACAATCCTCCCCCACACACATAGCGTATCAGCCAACACGATGGCTGGAAGGAGAGCAGCTCCACGGTTCAAGGACACTGATCTGGGCACCCCCCTGGACAGGTCCCCACTCGGCGCCTGAAAGGACCCCGTGGCATAAATGTTCATGGCGACCGACACCTTGATAGCAACCAGGAGCGGGTGTCCTCCCCATACCCTTGCAGTGCGAGGTGTGCCATCACCTGGCACATGTGTCGCACTGTCCCCCTGCTCAGCTGGAGGCTTCGGCGGCATGCCCAGTCCGGCAGGCCCTATAATGACAGGCGGTGCATGAGGCCTCAGGCGGGGCCTCCTTGGCACCTCCCCCTCCTCGGCCTGTTGGGCTGCTCGGTCTCCATCCTCGATGGCTGCCACCTGTTCTTTTCGGCACCCTCCGCTGCTGCACGCTCTGCTGCTGCAGCTTCCTCCTCCTCCTCGAGCAGCGCCCACTCGTACAGCCACAGGGCATCCTCCAGGGCTGTGGCGACTATAGCGGGAAGGCCACAATTGCTGGTTTAATTCCAATATCCATTGTCTGCAGGGGGTGAAAAGCCGACATGTCAGCATGGTGCGTACCACATGCCCAACCAGGTGCAACGGACTACATGGTGGCCCCGGTTGGCATTGCGGACTGTGCCCCTGCATGTCAACCCCCATCCCTGCACCCCTGGCCCCGTCGGTGGCCGGCACCATGGGGGCCTCTGGCCCTGGTGCCTGTCCCTGGTGCCAGGGTACCATCGCCTGGCACTGCCCCCATCAGGGGTATACACCATGGCCCCTGTAGGGCCTACTGTGGGTGTTGCTCTTGGTGGCCTTTGGTGGGTGACGGCCAGGAGGGGCGTGGCGGGGGGTAGTTTGAGGTGTGGGGGTGGGAGAGGGTGGGGGCACCCATATGGCCAGTGTCACTTAACAACCAGAGGCCAATGTGTGTGGTCAGTGGGTGCGCAGCAAAATGGCCATCTTAATGGCGGTTCATGTCTGGGCACCATCCCAGTCCCGTGGCAGGCCACTCCTGCCACTCGGCCTGTTCCCCCCATCACCCCACCTCCCTGGCCTTGGCAGAAGCCCCCCATCCCAGCCAGCCAACCAGGGTCTGGCCCAGCAGCCCCAGTCGCTCCTCTCTGTGTTCTACCTCCTCGCCTCTCTGTCCTTCATCAGCCACCACGCCGGTTTCACGAGCTTTAAAAGCACAAGTGAACTGTGCCGTCGGGAACTCAGCGGCTCAGAGGAGAAAAATCACAGAGGCCCCGGATAATACCGGGTCAGACCCGCTAATGACATGCAAATAGTGTTTACTGTATGTGCGTTCCGGTACGCGTTGACACTGCTGTCGGCGTGAATGAGAATCACAATTTGACATCAAATTGACATCCGCCGTGATTTTGCCGTCGGAACCTATTCTCCGCCCAATTGTGTTTCGTGATTTTGGCGTCAGCAAACAGAGAATCCTGCCCTACAGTCTCCTTCCAGAGATGAATCAACCCCCCACCTCCCAATTTTCTGCGCCCTCCCCCCACTTCTCCCAAGTACCTGACTTGACTCGCCCACCACCAAGACCTCCTAAATAGGGAGACCCACCAAGGGACATCATAAATAGGGAGCTACTCCCACCCCCAGGATGCCCTAAATAGGGTGAGTCACCCCAAGGACCTCTAAATAGAGAGCCTACCCACCCAAGACCAACTAAGTAGGGAGATATTCCAAGGACCTCCTCAATAAGGAGATCCTCCCAGAGACCCCTTAAGTAAAGGGCCTCGTCCAGAGGTACCCTAATTAAAGGGACCCCCCGCCTCAGAATCATGGAATTTACAGTGCAGAAGGAAGCCATTGGGCCCATCGAGTCTACACCGGCTCTTTGAAAGAGCACCCGACCCAAGCCCACACCTCCACCCTATCACCATAACCCCGTTAACACCACCCAACACTAAGGGCAATTTTGGACACTATGGGCAATTTAGCATGGCCAATCCACCTAACCTGCACATCTTTGGACTGTGGGAGGAAACCGGAGCACCCGGAGGAAACCCACGCACACATGGGGAGAATGTGCAGACTCCGCACAGACAGTGACCCAAGCCGGAATTGAACCTGAGACCCTGGAGCTGTGAAGGAATTGTGCTAACCACTATGCTACCATGCTGCCCCTAACTCAAGGGATCTCCACACAAACCACCCCCCCCCCCAGAAAAGAGACACCTGTCTGGAAGCTAGAGAGCAGTGCAGACAAGGGCACTGAAAAAAAAATCACTGTTGTAACACTCACCTGAGCATACACCTGTTGGCTCAGACAGAGGAAGCACCACCAAGGCGAGTTAAGTGCTATCAATTTCTAGCTCAGCACTTCAAAATCATGAAGGGGGTGATTGGAATGCACTTAACTCTCTTTGATGTGGACAATATTTGTAAACATTGTGGTTCCTGCACTTAGAGGTACTCATCCATGAATGAAGATCTGCGAAGCAAGGCTGACACCTGTGTTTGTGGAGCTGTCAATCACAGCTCACTAAGTGAAAATAATAAATGGCTTGCAGCTACAGAATCTGAGGGATTTAAACACAGATCAATTCTTTTCTCTTTCCAAGAATGGGCATGTGTTGCTTCCACTGTCTGAGCCAGCAGGTGTATGCTCAGGTGAGTGTCACAACAGTGATTTCTTTTCACTGCCCCTATCTGGACTGCTTACTAGCTTCCAGACAGGGATCTCCTTTCTGTGGGGTCGGGGGAGTTGGGGGGGGGGGGGGGGGGCAGTGGGGCAGATTACTTTACTTAGAGGGTCTCTGGGGTGAGTGAGTTTAGTTAGGGGCTCTCTGTGGTGTCCATTTATTTAGGGGGTCTCTGTGGGGTCCCTTTAATTAGTTGGACTCTGGGGGGTCTCTTTAGTTAAGTAGTCCTGGAGGGGTCTCTCTATTTAGGGTGTCTTGGGGTGAACATTGGCTTGGGTCTGGTCGCGAGGGGTGGCAGGTTGTGCATTGTGGGGGGGAGGGAGTGCACCCCTCGGCTAGACTTTGGGGCCAACTCCCTTAAGGGGTTACCCCCTCAACCCACCGTGATGTCCACCACGTCAGGTACACATTTGGTAATACTTGTTGTGAATCCCATTCACATGACTCCCAGCACAGAGGACCAGAGAATCATGGGGGCCCAGAAACTCTAGGGCCTGGCCCACTAAGTGGATGCAAATGAAATGAATGAAATGGAAATCGCTTACTGTCACAAGTGGGTTTCAAATGAAATTACTGTGAAAAGCCCCTAGTCACCACATTCCGGTGCCTGTTCAGGGAGGCTGGTTTGGTAATTGAACCGTGCTGCTGGCCTGCTTTGGTCTGCTTTTAAAAGCCAGCTCTTTTGCCCTGTGCTAAACCAGACCCTGGCATGAGGACCCATTTTCATCCATTAGCATCCTCCAGCTGGTGCATGGTTGCCAACCCTGATCCAATCACCAGCAGGGGGGCTAATAGCTATTGGTTCAGTGCCTGGTGTAAACCTCGATTTCGACTGGACGCATGATGCCCCATCCAATCACGATTTTGGCGTCATGGGGCAGAGAATCCAGGCCAGTAACTGGACGAGTAATCCAGAGGCCTGCAGGCTAGTGATCTGAGGACACCGGTTCAAATCCCACTGTGGCAGCTCGTTCAATTCAAATTCAATTCATAAATCTGAAATTGGAAGTTTATCTCAGTAAAAGTAACCACAAAGTTATTGTCAATTGTTTTAAAAGCTCATCTGGTTCACTAATGTCCTAGAAAGAAGGAAATCTGCTGGCCTTATTCTGCCTGATGTTCTTATGACTCCAGATCCACAACAATGTGGCTGACTCTTAACTCCCCTTGGAAATGAAGATTAAGAATGGGCAGTAAATGTTGGCATTGCCAATGACACCCATGAAAGAATAAAGAAAAAAAGTGCATGATCAAGCTTACCCATTACAATGTGGGGAACGTAGGCATAGAAGAAGGAAACTCACATTCATTGCATCCCTGGGCTTGACAAGTGAACCTACCCAAATGTGGCCAGCAGGGTTCAACCGATAGAATGGTTGATGGAAAGCACTCAGGGGAAACACATACAACAACTTCCACCCAAATGTCCTTGTTTGTATAAAAGGTGCTGTGCTGACCCAGCAGGTCAGTGTGACAAAGACATTGATGAAATTCACCCCCAGATGTCTCTGCAGTTTCTAGAGGTGTGAACAACACATTTGGATGGTTGGGGGGCATTTGCCTCCTGATGGGGCAGAAAAAATACAATAAAGCTGGAATAGAATAGAAGCAGGAGATTTTGATGCACAGAAAGGGTTATGATCCATAAATCTTCATCCATCTATGACAGGAGAAAAATTATTGGCCTCTATATTTAGAAATGAATACTTTGCAAATCTACCTCATGAAACTTTCTTAGCCAGACTCTTTGTGGTCAGATCCATTTCCCTCCAGTATCAAAAATGATGAGCGGAGGTCTGATCTCAACGTTAAAGCATATTCAGCAAAGGTATGTTCAGCAGTAGGGCGTTAATGTATCCATGCATTTGCAAACTGGCACTTTGAAAACCCGATGGAAGGAGCTTTCATTTAGCTTTGCCCTGCATGACGCCTATTCCAGAATCAATTACATTTTTGCAAATGTAGCTCTTGCACAAGAAGTATTAGACGCTAATTATCATTGCTACCATAGATCATACTGCCCCTATGGGGTTTCTATTCCTCCCATTTATGCAGAAGGAAAATATTAAAGTCTTTGAGATTTAGCATACCCATAGCACAAACCAGAAGATTTGGAAATCATTTCTACATAGAGCCTTTTGATTGTTTTTTTTTTCCAAAATCATCTTGCTCTTAATTTTCCTGTTTTATTCTTGGAGTTTTGAGCGCTGTAAATTACTACTGTACAACAAGAAAAATAATGAAAAATGGAACACGATAAGCGATAAAAAAAGGCAAATGGCTTGCATAGCTCAAGCATATATTAACATCTCACGTATTTAATTCCGATAAAAGGAAAAATATTTAAATTAATTCTGCGATTCTATGATTAAGGTAGGGAAATTTTGCTCACCGGCAGTATGATTTGATGGTGACACCAGAACATTGTAGCCCTGATGCCCTGTTCTGTAACACCCTTCCTGTGCAGCTCCCACTGGGGAGAGTAGGTTCACAGTACTAATACTGCAGAATCCATCCTTGCCTCCATAATCCAGAAATAGTTGGGTCCGAAAAAAATAATCCTTGTCCTTATAAATAAAGGCACAGAGTATGAAAGTAGAGAGGTTATGTTAACACTGTGGCAGCCTCTGAACTTTTTCTCAGATCACCTGGCCTGACTGCAGTCGCACCACCCGCAGTGATAACCCTATCCTTGCAGGCACTTCCTCCTGAGGTGGCCAGGCCCAGCCGGGAACTTTCCTGACTCTCGCAACCATCTCCAAAGCATTTGAGAGGGAACGTTATGCACCAAAAATATTTGGCCAATCATAATGAATCGGAGCAGAAATAGTTCCTGGATTACCACAGGAAGAGTGAATATTTCTCTTGTCCTTTATATTTTCTAAACCAGAGGAAGCAAAAGAAAAGAGAGTCGTTTAAGGCTAAGTCACAACAAGGCTAGGACATACAGAATGCTCATTCTGTGCGATGTATGTCGGGACACTTCCAATGTCCATGGCGATCATGTGCGCAGGAAGTATCTACATTTGCAGCCATTCAAAATCTACATTTCAGAGTAGGAGCTGCACCTGGCATCACTGTGGTGCATCTGCAAGGATGAGGGCCCAGATTCTCCCCAACCCGGCGGGGCGGGGGGTCCCGGCGTGATAGAGTGGTGTGAACCACTCCAGTGTCGGGCCGCCCCAAAGGTGCGGACGTTTAGCAGCCAGGCCCTCACCTTGAGGGCCTAGGCCTGCGCCAGAGTGGTTGGCGCTCCGCCGGCTGGCGTGGACGGCCTTGGCGCCACGCCAGTTGGGGCCGAAGGGACTTCGCCGGCCGGCGTAAGTCCGCACATGCGCCGGAGCATCAGCGGCTGCTGACGTCGTCATGGCACATGGGCAGGGGAGGGGGTCACTTCCGCCTCCGCCATGGTGAAGACCATGGCGAAGGCGGAAGGCAAAGAGTGCCCCCATGGCACAGGCCCGCCTGTCGATCGGTGGGCCCCAACCCGCGGGCCAGGCCACCGTGGGGGCACCCCCCGGGGCCAGATCGCCCCCCCCCCCCAGGACCCCGGAGCCCGCCCGCGCCACCTGCTCCCGCCGGTAAGGTAGGTGGTTTGATCCACGCTGGCAGGAGAGGGTTGACAGCGGCGGGACTTCGGCCCATGACGGGCCGGAGAATCGCCGGGGGGGGGGGGGGCCCACCGGCGTGGTGCGATTCCCGCCCCCACCGAATCTCTGGTGGCGGAGAATTCGGGACATGGCGGGTCGGGATTGACGCCGGCCCACGGCGATTCTCCAACCCGGTGGGGGGGGGGGGGGGGCGGAGAATTCCGCCCAAGATCTTTGTGGATGGCATGGACAGTGAGATAGTCACACAACTGTTAATGCGTGTGCAGGAAGAAAGGGAATGGGTGACTGCCAGACAGAACAAAAGCACAAGTAGCGCAGGAGTGACCTGGGTCCATCTTCCTAGCAGATTCTCCATTTTGGGGACTGTTAGTGCAGGTGGTTTCTCAGGGAATACAGCAAGCCCGTCACACCACAAGTGGCTCAGATGCATAGGGGTGGCAGAAAGAAGAATGAGAGATCAATAGCGATACGTGATTCTTTCGTAAGGGAACAGATAGATGTTTTTGCAGCCGCAACCGTGATACCAGGATGATATGTTGTCTTCCTGGTGCCAGGGCGAGGATATCATTCAGCAACCGTGGGACATTCTGAATGGGAAGGGTGAACAGCCTGAGGACATGGTCCACATTGATACCAGTGACATCGGTTAAAAAAAGGATAAGGTCCTGAACGCAGAATATAAAGAACGAGGAAATAAATGAAATAACAGGATCTCAAAGGTAGTAATCTGGGGATACTCCCAGCGTCATGTGCTACCAAGAACAGGAATAGAATAACCCAGATCAATCTATGGCTGGAGAGATAGTGGAGGAGGGAGAGTTTAAGATTCCTGAGGCATTGGGCCCAATTCTACGGAAGATGGGACTTGTAAAGGTTGGCGGGATTGCACCCTAACAGGACCAGGACCAATATCCTCGCAGGAATATTTGATAGAACTGTTGGGGAGGGTTTAAACTAGAGTAATAGTGGGATGCAAACTTAAATGGGGAAGCACAAAAGAGAGAATCAATGATAGTAATGAAAGACAGAAAAGTAGAAAGCAAAAGTGGAAGGCAGAAGAAACAGAACATCACCTGAGGCCCTCTCCCGATGCTTCGTCCCCAACGCAGACTGTGTCCAGCGCCGCCACAGTCGGGGGGTTGGGAGCCGTTCCAATGGCCGAGGTTGGGGGGGCTTCGGCGCGAACCGGGGTGACTGGTGGGGGGTGGTCCAGGGGTGGTGAGGGGGGTTACAGGGATGTCATAATACACTCATGTTCATAATGAGATACAGACAGGCAGTGAGGGTGATGCGACCATCAACTCACACAAGACAATTAGTAGAAGTGAACAGTGGTTTTAATAAGCTAGATCTGTGCCTGCCTGCGACTGCTCTGTACTGACTACTGCCTACAGGCTGCAGGTTTATATATCACCCCCGAGGGGCCAGAGCCACAGGCAGAGCCCACAGGGGCATCAACATAATACAATACAATACAGTGGTGAATTGAAGTAGCAATACGTTCACCACATTCACCCCCTGTTAAAAATTGAAGCCCAGCGGGGGTGAAGTGGGCTCACATATCAAGTCTATCTGGAGCCTTAATCGTTCTCTGTGATCGTCTCAGCTCGGGCTTCACTGCGGGCACAGGTGTTGGGCTCGCCACTGCGGGCACGGCTGTTGGACTCGTTGACTCCGGGAGCGTGTCGTCTGGAGCTTCATCATGATGTGTCGGCGACGGGGGAAGGGGGAGTGTAGGCCGTGTAAGGGTGGGGGCAGTGTTGGATCCCCAGGGGGGCAGCTGGTAGGCCGCCATGAGGGATTCAGTTGGTGGTGAGAGGCGGTGTTGGGGGGGCGGGGGGGGGGGGGGGGGGGGGGGGGGCGTTGGTGATGGTCGCTGGGGAACCTGCGGGCGCCAGATCCCGGAGGTTCTGTGTACCGATTTATGGTCTGGCTATAGTATACAACCATTCGGTTCTTTTCCCCTGTCCTGACGACCACTACTTGGGCTCTCCAGGGGCTATTACTGGCCTCAATAATCCCCTCCCTCAAGAGCCTCCGGACCTCCGACTTGAAAAATGTTCTGTCCTGGGCACTGTACCGCCTGCTCCTGGTGGCGACGGCTTTGCAGTCGGAGGTGAGGTTCACGAAGAGCGAGGGAGGGGCGACCTTAAGGGTCGCGAGGCTACATACGGTGAGAGGGGATAGGTGTCCGCCAAACTTCAGGGTCAGGCTTCCGAGGTTGCACTGGAAACCCAGTCCTAACAAGAGAGGAGCGCAGAGATGGGGAAGGACATAGAATTTAAAATTGGCGTACTCAGCGCCCTGTATCGCGAAGTTCACGACACAGTACCCCCGGATCTGCACTGAATGTGATCTGGAAGAAAGGGAGATTGTTTGGGACATGGGGGAAATCTGGAGGGAGCAGTGCCTTACTATGTCCGGATGGATGAAGCTCTCCGTGCTCCCGGAGTCGAACAGACAGGGCGTTTCATGCCTATAGACCTGGACGGTCATCAGGGAGTTCTTGAGGTGCTTGGGCTGTGACTGGTCAAGAGTGAGGGTGCCGAGCTGCGAGTAGCCGGCATGGTCGGTGGTAGCGAGGTGGTCCCAAGGTGGTGGCCAAGTTGCCGGCCCTCGTCGGTCGCACATGTCAGGCGGCGTTGAAGATAAGATGGCGGCCCCATGATTCTCACATGGCAGGCTGGGTTGAAGATGGCGGCCAATATGGCGGCCCCATGAGTCGCACGTGTCAGGTGGAGTTAAAGATGGCGGCCCCCACGGACAGCATGAGGCGGATGACGCATCAGAAGGGGGCGGTACCGGCAGGCAAGCAGCCACGCTGCGGGGTCTGCGGGCCTGTGAGTCTGTGAGTTGGGCCTGCGATTTTGGAATTTTGGGTCGGGCCAAGCAGACTTTGAGAAAATGCCCTTTCTTGCCGCAGTCGCTGCAGGTCGCCTTCCGAGCTGGGCAACGCTGCCTGTGGTGCTGGTTCTGACCACAGAAATTGCAAGACGGCCCCCCGGGTTGGGCGGGCAGCCTCGTGGCACAGGACTGGGATACCCTCGGGTTGGGTGATGGCCGCTCCTCCGGCGCCCACGAGGAAATCGGGTGGTCGGAGGGGAAAGCATTTAGGCTTTGGAAGGCTACCTCTAATGAGGTGGATAGTTTTAGTCTTTTCGAGGTCGAGGGCGCCCTTTTCGAGCAGGCGCTGTCTGACATAGTTGGACCGGACTCCCGCCACATAGGTGTCCCGGATGGCGAGTTCCATGTGCTGCGAGGCCATGATGTCCTTGTAGTTACAGTTCCGAGCAAGTACCCTCAGGTCGTGTAGATATTCCTCCAGCGAATCCCCGGGGCGTTGACGATGTGTGGTGAGGAGATGACGCACGAACACTTTGTTCACCGGCCTCAGGTAATGTCTTTTCAGGATCGCGACCGCATCTGCGTACGTGGTCCAGTCTTCGATTAGTAAAGAGATTCTGTGGCTAACCCGGGCGTGGAGGAGACTCAGCTTGTGTGCCTCGGTGACGGCGGGCGAGGAGGAGGCGGTGAGATAGACCTCAAAGCAGCGGAGCCAATGTCAGAAGATTCATAGAATTTACACTACAGAAGGAGGCCATTCGGCCCATCGAGTCTGCACCGGCTCTTGGGAAGAGAACCCTACCTAAGCCAACACCTCCACCCTATCCCCAAAACCCAGTCACCCCACCCAACACTAAGGGCAATTTTGGACACTAAGGGCAATTTAGCATGGCCAATCCACCTAACCTGCACATCTTTGGACTGTGGGAGGAAACTGGAGCACCCGGAGGAAACCCAAGCGCACACTGGGAGAATGTGTAGACACCGCACAGACAGTGACCCAAGCCGGGAATCGAACCTGGGACCCTGGAGCTATGAAGCAACTGTGCTAACCACTATGCTACCATGCTGCCTTTTGGCTTCAGCTGCCTGTTGGTCGAGTTCCAGTCGATTCGGTTTGAGGGCGGCTTCCATTGCGATATCTTAGCTTATTAAATTGATGCGACCATCAATTCACACGAGACGATTAGTAAGAAGTCTTACAACACCAGGTTAAAGACCAACATGTGTGTTTCAAACACTAGCTTTCGGAGCACTGCTCCTTCCTCAGGTGAACAGCCATGGGGACCAAATTCACACCTCAATACGCCAACATCTTCATGCACAAGTTTGAACAAGACCTCCTCACTGGACAGGACCTTCAATCGACGTTATACATCAGATACATCGATGACATTTTTTTCCTTTGGACCCACGGCTAAGAATCACTGAAACGACTACACGATGACATCAATAAGTTCCATCCCACCATCAGACTCACGATGGACTACTCTCCGAAATCAGTTGCATTCTTGGACACATTCGTCTCCATCAAGGACGGTCACCTCAGCACTTTGCTTTACCGCAAGCCCATGGATAACCTCACGATGCTCCACTTCTCCAGCTTCCACCCTAAACACATTAAAGAAGCCATCCCTTAAGGACAAGCCCTCCGTATACACAGGATCTGCTCAGACAAGGAGGAGCATAACAGACATCTACAGACGCTGAAAGATGCCCACGTATGAACGGGATATGGCGCTCGACATTAATCGACAGTTCCAACGCGCCACAGCAAAAAACCGCACCAACCTCCTCAGAAGACAAACACGGGACACAACCGACAGAGTACCCTTCGTCGTCCAGTACTTTCCCGGAGCGGAGAAACTACGACATCTTCTTCGCAGCCTTCAACATGATGAAGATGAATACCTTGCCAAGGTCATCCCCACACCCCCACTACTTGCCTTCAAACAACCGCACAACCTCAAACAAACCATTGTTTGCAGCAAACTACCCAGCCTTCAGAACAGAGACCACAACACCACAGAACCCTGCCATGGCAATCTCTGCAAGACATGCCAGACCATCGACATGGATACCACCATTACACGTGAGAACACCACCCACCAGGTACGCGGTACATACTCGTGCAACTCGGCCAACGCTGTCTACCTCATACGCTGCAGGAAAGGATGTCCCGAAGCGTGGTATTTTGGCGAGACTGCAGACGCTGCGACAACGAATGAACGGACATCGCGCGACAATCAGCAGGCAGGAATGTTCCCTTCCAGTCGGGGAACACTTCAGCAGTCATGGGCATTCAGCCTCTGATCTCCAGGTAAGCGTTCTCCAAGGCCGCCTTCAGGACGCGTGACAACGCAGAATCGGCGAGCAGAAACTTAAAGCCAAGTTCCGCACACATGAGTGCGGCCTCAACCGGGACCTGGGATTCATGTCGCATTATATTCATCCCCCACCATCTGGCCTGGGCTTGCAAAATCCTACCAACTGTCCTGGCTTGAGACAATTCACACCTCTTTAACCTGGGGTTACCCCTACCTCTGGATCTGTAAAGACTTGAAAAAAAGTGTTTGAAACAAACATGTTGGACTTTAATCTGGTGTTGTAAGACTTCTTATTGTGCTCACCCCAGTCCAACGCCGGCATCTCCACATCATGGAGACTATTAGTAGAAGTGAACAGTGGTTTTGATAATCTAGATCTGCGCCTGCCTGCAACTGCCCTGTACTGAGTGTCGCCTACAGGCTGCATGTTTATATACCACCCCTGAGGGGGCGGAGCCACAGGCGGAGCCCACAGGGCATCAGCGTAATACAATACAATACAGTGATGAATTGCAGTAGCAATATGTTCACCACAGAGGGACACACACAGGAACCAATCACCACACAGAATACAGAACAACCAATCACCAGGCAGGACACTGCAGGGTACAGTATAAAACACACGAGGCAGGAAGGCTCGGCCTCTTCGTACTGGTGATAGCTGTAGCAGCAGTCAGGGTGAAATGTACAGTCAGCACCTACTACCCGTGGCACAGGGCAAGTCTGGGCAAGCCAGACCAAGGTTAGCAAGCTTAGATTGATGGAGTGTCGACTCACAGCGAACTGTGTACATTATTCGGCAAGTTCAATAAAACAGTGTTGAACCACCTATAGCATTGGAAGCCTGTTTTCAAGTGATACTGCATTGAGTTGCAGTCCGCGTTAATCCTACACAGATAACACATCAACGGAGACACTATCTGGCAGGTCAGGTCTGCACGTGACCGGCGCCATGTTGTATGACGTGACCGCTGCAGGTCACCGCAATGCGCATTCACGGCCATGGACTCGGCAATTCTCCATCCATCTGCAGGTAAAGCCAGGGTCTAGCCCCCCACCGGGCGGAGCATCAATGCGGGGGCAGCACCGATATTTTGGTCGTAAGATTAGACACATGCTCCAGACATAGCCTCAAAATCACAGAATCCAGCACCATGTTCAGCTGCCCGAGGAGAATTGCAACTGATTTACAATCCCCTGGGAGCGCAAATCGGGATGAAACTCCGTGTCCCTTATGATGCAAATTTATGCGTGGTGAGGAATAAGGGGGGTTCCTGAGAGAATCCTGCAATCGGGCTGCAATTTTGAGCGGGTGGCCAAATAGCGAAGTCCTGCGGTCGGCCACCGCCCTCCCCCGAACCACAAATCTGCCCCGAATCCCTCAGCACCACAAAGCAGTTATCCACTCCCGGATTGCCTGGATGTGCCCCCTTCCCCCTAAGTACGGAGTTGAACCAACGTGCCACCACCCCCCCAGAACCCGCTAATTGAAGGGACACCTCACAGGGACCCCCCACAGAGACAGCCTGACTAAAGGCCCCCACACAGGGACCCACCCCCAGAAGAGAGATCTCTGTGGAGGTCCCTCTAGTTAGGTGGTCCCTGTGAGGAGTTCCTTCAGTTAAGGGGTCCTAGAGGGCCTCACTATTCATGGGGTCCCGGCAAGGGGGGGGGGGGGTCTCTCTATTAAGGGGCACCCTGGGGAGGCATGGGGGCCTGGTAGAGGAAAGGTGGGCAGGTAGTACATTGTGGGGGGCAGGGAAAGGGTGGCCCACGATGGACCTTGGGGGCAACTCCCGTCAGGGGTTACTCCCTTGGAAAACCGTAAGGTCCACCATGTCAGGACCACGCTGGGAAATGCCAGAAGTTCCAGCCCTGGGGACCGGAGAATCACAGAGGGCTGGAGACTCTGGTGCCGGGCGTCACTAAATAGATGCAAATCGGGCATTAAGACCTATTTGCACTTAATTACATCCTCACACTGGGGTGCACCTCAACTCAAACCCTGCACCAGCCAGGAGTCGGAGCATCATGTTCGGATCAGCGCCTGCCGCCGATCCCGATTATCCCGACGCCCGATTCTCATCCCATCAGGAAACACACTTCAGGCATCGTGGGATGGAGAATCCAGCACACTGTGTCAAAATGCATGGAGCATTCACAGTAAGGTGGGTGAATTAACAGCACAAATTGGGACACATTGGTATGGTGTGGTTGCGATTATGGAGACATGGCTGCAGGGTGACCAAGGCTGGGAACAAATATCCAAATGTATTTGATATTTAGGAAGGGCAGGCAAGAAGGTTAAGAGGTGGGGTGGTGTTGCTGGTTAAGGATGAAATCAGTGAAATATTGAGAGAGGATATTGATTCAGAAAATCTGGATGTAGAAACAGTCTGGATGGAGCTAAGAAGCAACAAGGGCATAAAACATTAGTGAGAGTATTCCAAACAATAGCGGTATGGCAGCAGATGATATTAAATGGGATACTAGTGCTGCATGTGGCAAGGATGTTACGGTAATCACTTTTGACTTCAATCTACTTATAGATTGAGCAAACAAAATGAGCAATAATACTGTGGTGGGTTAATTCCTGGCGTGTGTCTGTTTTTTTTTTTATCCAGTCAGCCGAGGAGCAAAGTAGAGAGCAGGCTATCCTAGAATTTCTATTATGCAATGAGAAGGGGTTAATTAATAATCTTGTTGTAGGAAACAGTGGTCATAACGAGGTTGAATTCTCAATTATGATGGTAAGTGAAGAAGTCTGATCCAAAACTAGGGTCCTAAATTTAAACAAATGAAACCACAAAGGTATGAGGAGTGAGGTAGCTCAGAAAGATTGAGGAACTTTATTAAAGCATGTGATTATAGATTAGCAATGACTAATATTTAAGGAAAGAATATGCATTACAACAGTTCTACCTTCCTTTCTGGCACAAGAACTCAACAAAAAAAATGGTCCAACCATGGCTCACAAAATAAAGTAAGGATAGTAATGAAATGAAAATCGCTTATTGTCACAAGTAGGCTTCAAATAAAGTTACTATGAAAAACCCCTAGTCGCCACATTCCGGCGCCTGTTCGGGGAGGCTGGTATGGGAATTGAACCGTGCTGCTGGCCTGCCTTAGTCTGCTTTAATAGCCAGCTATTTAGCCCAGTGTGCTAAACCAGCCCCATTAGGTCCCATTAGTATTAGGTCCAAAGGGGAATCATGAAAAATTGCTAGAAAAAATAGCAAGCTTAAGGTTGAGGAGAAATTCAGTATTCAGCAAAGGAGAGAAAAGAGATTGATTAAGAGGGAAAAATAAAGTATGAGAGTAAACCTTTAAGGAGCATTAGAGCAGACAATAAAAGCTTCCTCTAGTTTGTAAAAAGTAAAAGATCAGTAAAGACAAATGTCTGTGCTTTACTATCTGGAGCTGAACAATTTATAATAGAGGATAAAGAAATAGTAGAGCAACTAAACAGCTACTTTAGCTCTGTCTTCACAGAGAAAGACACAAATATCTTCCCAGAAATGCCAGGGAACCAAGGACCGAGTGGGAAGGGGAATTAAAGAAAATTAATATCATCAACTAAATGTGCTGAGAGATTAAAGGGATTTAAGGTTGATAAGTCCCCTGAACCTGATAATCTACATCCCAGGGTACTAAATGAGGTGGTCATGGAAATAATGAATACTTTGGTTGTCATCTTCCAAATTTCTGTAGGTTCTGGGACAGACCCGACAGATTGGAGAATGACAAATGGAACACCACTATTTGAAAAAGGAGAGAGAAAACAAAGAATTGCAGAGTGGTTAGCATAACATCGATGGTGGGAAAACTGCTCGAGTCTATTATAAAGGATGTGAAATCAGGACAGTTAGAAAATATCAGCAGAGTTAGACAAAGTTAGCATGGATTTATGAAAGTGAAATCATGTTTGACAAACCTACTGAGGTTTTTTAAGGATATAACGAGCAGAATAGATAAGGGAGAACCATTGAATACTAAAAACAAAAACAAAGAACAAAGAACAATACAGCACAGGAACAGGCCCTTCGGCCCTCTAAGCCTGCGCCGATCACGTGTCCTATCTAGACCAACCGCCTATATCTTTCTATACCCCGTCTGTTCAAGTGTCTATCCAGATAAGTCTTAAAGGTTGCTATAATAGGCAGCACAGTGGCGCAGTGGATAGAACTGCTGCCTCACGGCACCAAGGTCCCAGGTTCAATCCCGGATCTGGGTCGCTGTCTGTGTGGAGTTTGCACATTCTCCCCGTGTTTGCGGGGGTTTCACCCCCACAACCCAAAGATGTGCAGGGTAGGTGGATTGGCCACGCTAAATTGCCCTTAATTGGAAAAAAATAATTGGGTACTCTAAATTTATTTTTTTAAAAGGTCACTAGGGGCAGCACGGTAGCATGGTGGTTAGCATAAATGCTTCACAGCTCCAGGGTCCCAGGTTCGGTTCCCGGCTGGGTCACTGTCTGTGCGGAGTCTGCACGTCCTCCCCGTGTGTGCGTGGGTTTCCTCCGGGTGCTCCGGTTTCCTCCCACAGTCCAAAGATGTGCGGGTTAGGTGGATTGGCCATGATAAATTGCCCGTAGTGTCCTAAAAAGTAAGGTTAAGTGGGGGGGTGGGGTTGTTGGTTTACGGGTATAGGGTGGATACGTGGGTTTGAGTAGGGTGATCATTGCTCGGCACAACATCGAGGGCCGAAGGGCCTGTAATGTGCTGTACTGTTCTATGTTCTATGTTCTATATCTGCCTCAACCACCTCACTTGGCAGTGCATTCCAGGCCACCACGACCCTCTGTGTGAAAAATTCCCCTGCACATCTCCACTGAACATATCCCTTCTCACCTTGAACTTGTGCCCCCTTGTAATTTTCAGTTCTGATCTGGGAAAAAGCCTCCAACTGTTCACCCTATCTATTTATAAACTTCTATTAGTTCGCCCCTCAGCCTCCGTCTCTGTAGGGAGAACAATCCCAGTTTATTCAATCTCTCCTTATAGTTTTTTAAAAATAAATTTAGAGTGCCCAATTCATTTTTTCCAATTAAGGGGCAATTTAGCGTGGCCAATGCACCTACCTGCACATCTTTGAGTTGTGGGGGAGAAACCCACGCAGACACGTGGAGAATGTGCAAACGCCACACGGACAGTGACCCAGAGCCGGGATCAAACCTGAGACCTCGGTGCCTGTGACAGCAGTGCTAACCACTGCGCCACCATGCTGCCTTCATCTCTCCTCATAGCTAATACCCTCCATACCAGGCAACATCCTGGGAAACCTTTCCTGTACTCTCTCCAAAACCTCCACGTCCTTCTGGTAGTGTGGTGACGAGAATATATAACTGTAACATAATTTTTGAGCTTATACTCGCTTCCCCGTCCTACGAAGGCAAGCATGCCATTTGCTTTCTTTACCACCATTTCCACCTGTGCTGCCACTTTTAAGGATCTGTGGACCTGCTCATCCAGATCTCTCTATGCTCCTGATGGTTCTGACATTTATTTTATTACTCCCACCTGAATTGGATCTAAATGCATCACCTCGCATTTGTCTGAGTTAAATTCCATCTGCCATTTCTCTGCCCAATTTTGCAGCCTACCTATATCCTGTTGTATTCTCTGACAATTTTCCGCACTATCCGCAACTCCTGCAATCTTAGTATCTTCCGCAAACTTGCTAATCAGACCCACTATGTTTTCTTCCAAGTCATTTATATATACAACAAACAGCAGAGGTCCCAGTGCTGATCCTTGCGGAACACCACTAGTTGCAGACCTCCATTCAGAAAAACACTCTTCCACTGCTACCCTTTGACTTCTATGGCCAAGCCAATTCTGAATCCACCAAGCTAGTTCACCCTTGACCCTATGTGATTTAATCTTTTCCACCAGCGTGCCTTGAGGGATCTTATCAAATGCTTTATTAAAGTCCATTAAAGTCCAACATCCACAGCCTTTCCCTCGTCAATCATTTTTGTCACCTCCTCAAAAAATTCAATTAAATTAGTGAGACATGACCACCCTCATAGAAGACCATGCTGTCTGTTGCTAATAAGACCATTCACTTCCAAATGTGCATAGATCCTCGGCGGGATGCTCTGTCCCACTCCGTCACATTTCTGCTTCGCCCCACTGATGACTCTCATCAACTGCTCCTTAAAAGACTCCCACATGCCAAATGTGGATTTACTCTCAAACGGCCTCTCCCAAACAACAGCCTCCAAATCTAGCCTAATCTGGTTTAGTTAGCCTTCCCCCAATTTAGCACCTTAACCCTTGGACAACACTCGTCATTTTCCATGAGTATCCGAAAATTTATGGAATTGTGGTACCTGTTCACCACATGTTCCCCCAGTGCAACTTTGATGACCTGGCCGGGCTTGTTCCCTAGTACTAGGTCCAGGACAGACCCCTCTCTCATCGGACTATCCACATATTGTTCCAAAAAAACCTTCTTGGACACACTTAACAAATTCCTCACCATTCAGACCTCTAGCCCTTGAGTGATTTCCAGTCAATATGATGAAAATTAAAGCCTCCCACTACAACACCCTATTATCTCTACATCTGTCCAGAATCTGCTTACGTATCTGTTCTTCACCTTCCCGTGGGCGGTTGAGAGGCCTGTAGTACCATCACAGTGACCTGCCCCAATCCTATTTCTGAGTTCTACCCACAGTGCCTCGTTACTTGATTCTTCCATGGTGTCTTCCCTCTGTACAGCTGTAATATTTTCGCTAACCAGTATTGCAACTCCCCCCCCCCCTCTTTTACCTTCCTCCCTGTCTCACCTAAAACACCTATATCCTGGAATATTTAGCTGCCAGCTCTGTCCTTTTTTCAACCAGATCTCCCTTACAGCAACTACATCCAAGTTCCGCACATGAATCAAGGCTTTAAGTTCATCTGTCTTACCTGTTATACTCCATGCATTGAAGCAGATGCACTCCAGACCTGCAGGCCCACTGAGTTCAACCTCCTGCAGCCTGTCCTTCCTCTTAGCCAGCCTGGCCCTCATACTATGCTCATCCCCAGTCTCTACATTTGCTGGCTAACTGTTCTGATTCGCACCCCCCCTGCCACATTAGTTTAAACCCACCCAAACCACACTGGCAAACCTCCAGCCAGGATATTGGTGCCCCTCCAGTTCAGGTGTATCCTGTCCTTGTACAGGCCCCATCTTCCCTGGAAGACACCCCAGTGATCCAAAACATGGAAGCCCTCCCTCTTGCACCAGTTCTTTAGCCACGTGTTCAACTGCACTATATCCCTGTTGCTAGCCTCGCTAGCACGTGGCACGGGGAGTAATCCTGAGATTACTACCCTAGAGATCTTGCTTTTTAATCTTCTACCTAGCCCACTAAAATGCCGTTGCAGGACCTCGCTACTCTTTCTACCTATGTCATTTGTGCCAATGTGGACAATGACCTCTGTCTGATTTCCCTCCCGTTTTAGCATGCTTTGTACCTGCTCAGTGACATCCAAGATCCTGGCAATAGGGAGGCAAACTACCATCCTGGAGTCTTTTCTGCACGGCCACAGTAGCACCTATCTGTGCCCCTGGCTATGAATCCCCGACCACTATTGTTTTTCGACGCTTTGTACCCTCCGTCTGTGCACCAGGGCTAGCCGTGGTGCCTTTGCTCTGGCCACTGCTGCTGATATCCCCTGATGGAACTTCCCCCTCATCAGTATCAAAAATGGCATACTTGTTGGATGGGGGGACAGCCATAGGGGACCCCTGCACTCTCTGCCTACCCCGCCTGGCAGTCGCCCATCTATTTTCCTGTACCTTGGGTATGATCACATCTCTGTAGCTATTATCTATAACAATTTCAACTTCCAGCTGCTGCTCTAACCGATCCATGAGTTCGGTGAGCTTTTGCAACTGAATGCACTTTCCACAGATGTAGTCCACAGGTACACTCCAAGTTTCCATGATGCCCCACATCGTGCAGGAGTAGCACCACGGTCCTGCCAATTGACATCTTTTGGTTGTTATATTAAAAAACTAAATACGAGTTAGGCCATTAATAAAAATTTTCTGCTGCTGCTTTCATAAATAGGACCCCAAAAATATAATGTATCTTCTGGTTACTTCAGGTTGGTATTCAATATTAAATTTAGCTTGCTACACTCAAGTAAGTGTGAGAAAAAAAAACCTCTTACCTTACAAAATGTAGCTCAGAAACTACTCCGGTGAGCCTAAGAATGAAAGGGTTAAGGACACGAGTCACCTGATTTATAGTGAACCAATCAGGAGCTGCTCTCACTTTTGCAAGTCTAATGACTGCAGAAGGTTCACCTGGCGCTCAGTTTAAACACCTACCGGACACTGCTTCCACAATTCACGGCTGCTCCTGGGGTTCCTGTCAAGGTAAGTTCCCGAGTGAGACTAGGCCTGAAATCCGCACCACGCTCAATTTAACCTCTTACCGGTCGCTAGGCTCCGCCCTCCAGACGCTGCTCCCGCGATTCCCAGCCCCTGGGGTTCCTGTAAAGGTAAGTTCCCGAGCAAGACTAGTTGTGATATATTTTGATTTTCAGAAATCTTTTGGTAAAGTACCACAGAAGGGCTGGGGTTAGGGTTGTGCAAAATTAAAGCACGTGGGATTACAGGTAATCGTAGAATCGTAGGATTTACAGTGCAGACGGAGGCCATTCGGCCCATCGAGTCTGCACCAGCCCTTGGAAAGAGCATCCGACCTGATCCCACACCCCCACCCTACTCCGGTAACCCATTAACCCCACCCAACCCAACCATTTTGGACACTAAGGGCAATTTAGCATGGCCAATCCACCTAACCTGCACATCTTTGGACTGTGGGAGGGAACCGGAGCACCCGGAGGAAACCCACGCAGACACGGATAGAACGTGCAGACTCCGCACAGACAGTGACCCAAGCCGGGAATCAAACCTGGGACCCTGGAGCTGTGAAGCAACTGTGCTAACCAGTGTGCTACCGTGCCCCCCTAATATGTTGGCATGGATTGAGAATTGTTTTGCAGACAGGAAGCAGAGAGTAGAAATAATTGTTTTTTTTTGGAGTGACAGACAGTGACAAACGGAGCCCCACAGTGCTCAGTGTTTGGGCTCCAGCTATTCACAGTATGCATCAATGATTTGGATGAGGGAATTAAACATCATCAGCGGAAGTCTCTGTTGGCAGGATCCTCCACTCCACCCGATGGTGTGGGGTGGCCACCATGGAAAATCCATTGGCTGGCTGCCGGAATGGAGGATCCCACTGCCGGCAAGGGCACGCTGTGCAGGGAAACACAGCTGGCGGTCCCAAGAATCCCACCCCATATTTGCTGACAACATAAAACATGGTGGAGATGTGAGTGGTGAGAAAGATATTAAAGGGCTTCAAAGTTGAGGGTGTGGCCACAGACATGGCAGTTGCGGTATAACATGGATAAGTGTGAATTTATGCACTTTGGTAGGAAAAAAAGAAGTGTGAGAGTATTATTTCAAAGGTGATAGATTGGGAAATGCTGATGTACGAAGGGACCTGGGTGTCCTTGTTCAGCAGTCATTGAAAGCAAGCATGCAGGTACAGTGAGCAGTTAAGAAGGTAAATGGTGTGTTGGTCTCCATTACAAGAGAACTTGAGTATAGGAGCAAGGAAGTCATACAGGGTCTTGGTGAGACCACAACTAGAGTATTGTGTGGAGTTTTGGTCTCCTTACCTAAGAAATTATAAACTTGCCATAGAGGGGGTGCAGTGACGGTTCACCAGATTGATTCCTGGGATGAAAAGTGGTCATATGGTGAGAGATTGGGTTGACTAGGCCTGCATTGACTGGAGTTCAGAAGAATGAGAGGGAATCTCATTGAAATATGTAAAATGCTGGCAGGACTGGACAGACTGAATGCAGGGATGATGTTTCCTCTGGCTGGGGTGGGGGGAGGGCGATGGTTCTGGAACAAATTTCAAGATACAGGGTGGGTCATTTGGGACTGAGATTTCACCCCAGAGGGTGGTGAAGCTGTGGAATTGAATGAAATAGATACATTTAGAGACTCTAAAAGCATCAAGGGGTATAGGGAGAGCATGGGAGTATGGAGTCAAGATCATCCATGATCATGTTGAATGTTGGAGCAAGCTTGAATGGCCAAAGGGGCTACTCCTGCTCCTAATTTCTTTGTTTCTAACATGCTGTTGAGGTCAAACTACATCCTGAGGATTCCATCCTCTCTAGCTCCACCTCCCTCAGTGTACATCTTTCAAAAGTTTAATAAATTTGAGGTTTGTCTGCATCTCCACTTGCCATCCTATCAAATAATACTGTAGCCTTTAAAAAACATTTGAAAAATTCCCAAGAGAACCACAGAGCGAGAAAAGGTACTTCAACCCAACAAGCGTGGTTCTTCCAATGTGACAAGGCGATTTCATAAAATCTCCAGAACAATGTCACATAGATAGCTCACACCAGATAAAAGTTTCCATTAAAGCTAAAATAGAATGACCCACCTGCCCGCATTCTTGTCATATACTGAGTAATATACCATGGAGTTTATTTACATTAACTCATAATTTCTCTCTATAACCTTCAATCCCACTTCTTGCTGGAAAACCTCCAACTACTTTTTCAGAGTTCACTGTATTACTAACTGACTTTGATCGATGTCCACTGCACACAAATCACTTGAGGTCCATATAGTCTCACAATCAAAACTGAGATAATAAAATCTGCTTGCTACTATTTCATCAACCATTTCTTTCTTGCAAAAGGCTTGAATCATATCACCTGCTCACGTGAAAGCAAAATTGTAACTTTATCCTGACACGAGCAATTGTCTCTCACATTGCCCTTCATGTTCTTCAATGCATCTTGTTCAATGCAGACATTCTTTCTTTAGTAGATTCAGTGACCAAAATGGGACAGTATTTCCAATAAAGGGTCAGTTTTTATTCATGTGTGGCTTGATACTGGATAACAGTTTGCGACATTGGATGGGATCAGGGAAGGCATTTGTGTCGTGGTATTGTCACTAGATGAGTCGTCTATCAACTCAGCATCATGCTCTGGGGGCACAGGTTTTGAATCCCAGCATAGTAGATGGTGAAATCTGGAATTAAAAGTCAAATGATGACCATGAAACCATTGTCCATTGTCGTAAAAACCCATCTGGTTCACTTATCCTTTAGGGAGGAAAATCTATCATCCTTACCTGGTCTGGCCTCCAGATCCACAGCAAAGTGGCTGATTCAGGGATGGGCAATAAATGTTTGCCCAGTCAACCATGCCCACATCCCATGAATTTATTTTTTTTTTAACTCCCAAAAAAATGACAAAGCGTAATTTGCAGTGAGAAATTCAGCGTGATTCAAGGAGGCTGCAGCAGTTTGATCTGGACCGCAATTTTCAGGCACTTTGAAATGTTTATTTTCTCCCGCTATTCCTGAGGCACGAAGCGCCTGATTCGCCTGCACCTGGGGTCATCTGAGTACTTCAATGAAGGCTTCACAGCACTTTCTCTCATTCAAGCCAGGAGGACGGCAGCGAGGAAACCAGCTCCTCAATTTACAGACAACATTTGCTGGATGCTTTTAGCGGGCAACAATATACCCTCGGACTGGCAGGAGGCCCTCCAGCAAGGTAACTAATCCCGGATCTCAGGACTCAGCTGTGCCCCAGACAGGTAGCATACCTCTGGACAGGTTTGTCCTGCAGCTGCTGGAGATACAAAGGCATAGCCGGGAATGCTAGGAGGGGTTGTTCGCGACACTCTTGCCATTACAGGGCTCAAAGAAAGAGTCCAAAGTGTTCTGTTGCAGACGATGTTGCTGGTGATGCAGGGCACCCTGGCTAACACTGCAAGGATGGTGTCCGCAATGGGACGTATGGGGCTCGAGCTCAGCTCCATGACGGTAGAACTCTGAAGTATGGCTCATTCCCTGAGGACCACGGCTGAGTGGTTCAACTGCACGATGCAGACAATGGCAGGCCTCAAGGACTGGCAACGTCAGATGACATTGAGGCTTGTGAGCTCACTCCAGGTGCCCCTCTGTCCCATGGTGGAACCCAAGGGCCCATGAGCTACCAGAATGAGGAGGATCCATTGGAGCACATCCCAGGGTCTTCCACCCAGGAGACCGTGGGAATGCAAACTCAACCTGAATCCCCCCCTTCCTTAGTCCGGCACACCTGAGGCACAGCAGGAAAAATAGGGAGGCACAGCAACACCACTGCCACCTGAATGTAGTTGGGACCCTCCAGGTCCCGACATTCCAAAGGACGCACGCCAAGGTCATCTCAGGCAACAGGGTGTGGAAGGTAGCATGCTGCCTTCACCTCTGATGTGCATCCTGAGAACACAGCCAGATGTGATGGGAGGGTTTGCAAATGGAAGTAATTGTAGGGGCACGGGTGAAGTTAGGCTCAGGTAGTTGGGGGTCATTATCACTTTTAACATCTGCACATGTCACTGAATTGAATATGATTGCTCCTCACCACCTTAATGCCTCACATTCTTTAACCCACCTCCCAGTGGCACAGCGCTTCCCCCCATCTGGAGACAGTTCTTCTCACTGGCCCTCAATGTCAGGCAGACAGTTAGGCCCACACATTGCGAATGTTTCATTCGCAGTGATAAGACTCAGGCATGATTCAATGAATTCTAGACCGTTGCTTCGAATCCCACTTTAGTAATAAGGGACAAAGTGTTGTGGGGCCGAACCTCACTCACACATGAACCAGGGAGTCAGTGTGTTGGCAGCAGACAGAGAGGAGTCGAAATGAACAAAGTCCAAAGCCCTTGCAGAGCGCATTTGTAACCTCATGGATATACTTATGAGTGGATGCCTGCAAGATGCCACACAGGTCACTGGGGAGCCCTGGAACAACCCTGATGCATAAATGGTGAGGGCATAACCACAGGGAGCAGATTTCCTCCAACACAATTTGACAAGGATGTAGCAGAGGTACCGCCGTCCCTACGGCACATGTCACCCGACAGCTCCATGAAGAACACTCGGGTTGCATATGCCCTTAGTCTCCACTGCAGCATAATGCCCCCTGTATGGTTGGTATGAGCCCCAGCTCCTGAGCCAACCCTGCGACCCCTGGTCTTCAGCGGCTGGGTTATCCTTAGTGCTGCGCACTTTGCTGCTGAAGTCTGTTCTCCTCCAATGCAGTAATAAGAATAGCCAGCTCCACTGGCTCCATATTGATCACGCTCAGTTACCTGCGAGGGATGAGAGAGGGACAGTCAGGTTGGTGTCCCAGCCGCATAACATCAGTGTCTGTCCTCGCGGACCGAGAAGTAGCCAATCCCACATCTTATCCGGCGGCTACCGCTCACTCACAGCTCAGGCCCCATCTTCCATCCATACCATGACTTGCCCCAGCCGATGCCCTCACCCAATCAGATTCACCTTTTGCCTCCCTTCTGTTTTCCCCTTATTCCCTATATCACTGGAGATTCTGATAGGAGGTTTCTATGCTTGCAGAGGTTTTTATGCTTCCACATCCCCAATGGGCAGAGTCAACTGGATGGTGATGTCTGCCTTAGGGGCTAATAGATCCTCACAGGCAGGCTTGGGGTCTGGCACAGAAGTAAGCCCAGTGCTTCTCTATCTGTACCCAAGCTTTGAGCCTTGAACCCCAAGTATTCATCCCATTCCTGGACAGTGAACTATTTCTGATTCAGCCAAATTCCTTGAATATGAGACTGTAGGCAGCTTACATTGTTCAGGGTGAACACTTGATGGCCAATTAATTTGACGAGCATGCGTCTGAGGAATGTTTGAGGACACAATTACTTTCTGCTTCAGGGATAATAGGCACTGTTCTTACTCAGGCTACATCATTCCGAGATCTCATTGCTGTCATGCCTTGACACTTCAGTCTTCTGGACAGCGACTGCAGAATGAACCCCCCCCCCCCCCTCCCCCCTGGAAACCCCGACCCTTCCCCCTCCATATCACTGGAGCTGGACAATGGGCTCTGACTCCTTGGACTCATTGGTGCCAGCTGGAGACAGAGGTGCAATTTCAGTGGGGTGGCCATGCTAAATTGCACCTCCGTGTCTAAAGATGTGCAGTTTAGGTGGGGTTACAGGGAGAGGGAGGTGGAGTAGGCCTAGGTTGGGTACTCTTTCAGAGGGCCAATGCTGCCCCAATAGTTTGAATAGCCTCCTTCCACAATGTACGGGTGTTACTAATGATGCTCACTGCCTTCCTGCCTCTCCAAGGTCATGGCACCTGGGTCCCATATTTAAAAAGCAGTAGTAATGTGCACTAGAGTGACATCACGCCTGGTGCGTTGGAAGGGTCAATGAGGGCTGAAGATGCGACGTTAACCACACTAAGCAAAAAATACTATATTTCAAATTGATGAAAATCAGATTTGCACCCTTCCTGGCGGGGAACCTGATCATGTCATCGAGGAGATCCCGGGATGACCGCTTTCCGAAATCTCGCTGGTGTAAATCCCGCTTTTGGCCTCCTGCGAGATTTAATGGCCATAATGGGTTTTGCACCCCTGGCTAATGCGACCACTATATAGGAAATAGCAGTGCCATTTAGTAAACTCACAATATTTAATATGTTGAAACATTAATGAAGGTGTTGAGCCAAAAACCACATTATCATCTGCCTATATATCAACATTCAACTGGCTGGACTACTGCACCACACTTCCCATTATGAATAAGTTAGTGTGAAGAACAAATAGGGGAAATGAGATACAAGTGATTTAACAAGGAAAAGCTTAACTGGATCAGTAATCATAATTGTAGCAGGAGTGTGAGTGCAAAATTAATTCAGTTTAAAGCCATCGGTCATGTTCTCAGAAGCTGTACGCGCCATATAATGATAACAGGATTACTTTTTCACTTAAAGCAAGTGTAGAGAGAAAATTCCACTCCTCCGTCTGTTCCACCCTCTGACACTGCCTGAAACACGAGGGCATCTCTACTTTGGAATTGGAATTGGAACAGAACAGGCCCTTCGGCCCTCGATGTTGTGCCGAGCAATGATCACCCTACTCAAGCCCACGTATCCACACTATACCAGTAACCCAACAACCCCCATTAACCTTATTTTTTAGGACACTAAGGGCAATTTAGCCTGGCCAATCCACCTAACCCGCACATCTTTGGACTGTGGGAGGAAACCGGAGCACCCGGAGAAAACCCACGCACACACGGGGAGGACGTGCAGACTCCGCACAGACAGTGACCCAGCCGGGAATCGAACCTGGGACCCTGGAGCTGTGAAGCATTGATGCTAACCACCATGCTACCGTGCTGCCCCTTCTGTTGGAGGAGGGCATTATTTGCCCACTGATAATTTGTGTTATTATCCACAAACAAGATTTAATCCTTCATAGCAGGCTCTAAATTGATTATTTCACTAATCTTGAGGTCAGGATGTAAGTGGTTAATGGGAATTTAGACTGTTGCATGATCAACGTTGATTGATTAGAAAATTAATCTCTTTCCTTGAAACGTTGAACCAAATATTAGTTGAAATCGTCCGGCATTTCCTGCCGGTGTGAACTTCCAGTCCCGCCTGTGTCGATCCCCTGGGGCAGGTCTCCCGGCAGTGGTTGGTGGGTAAGTGCTTAAGGTGGTTGGGTGGGTAAAGGGGTAGGTTGGATGAGCGGAGTGCGGAAACCCCCCTTAACATCAGCAGGACTGTAAGATGCCGCCCCTGGGCATTGACGGGCCGCTTCCGCTGGTTGTAAATTTGTTGGGCGGAATTCTCCGCTGCCCACGCCGGGTGGGAGAATCACAGGAGGGCCGGGTGACTCACGGCATGCCCCCCGGCGCACCCCGCGATTCTCCCATCCCCCCGCTCGAAAGAATCGCCGCTCGCCGTTTTTCACGTCGACCGGCGATTCTCCGGCCCGGATGGGCCGAGCGGCCTGACGTTCCCGACCGGTTCACGACGGCGGCAACCACACTTGGTCGCTGCCGTCGTGAACATGGGCGGCAAATGCTGGTTTGAGGCTTGTGGGAGGCAGAGAGGGGAGTGAGCACCACGGCCGTGCTCGTGAGGGGACTGGCCCGCGATCGGTGCCCACCAATCGTCGGGCCGGCGTCTCAAAGCGACGCACTCTTTTCCCTCCACCGCCCCGCAAGATCAAGCTGCCACGTCTTGCGGGGCAGCGGAAGGGAAGACGGCAACCGCACATGCACGGGTTTGAGCCGTCAGTCGTCATGACGTCAGCCGCGCATGGGCGGGTTGGAGCTGCCCAATCTGCGCATGCGTGGCTGACGTCACTTAGGCGCCACCGTCGCGTCATTCTCAGCGCAAGCGTCAAGGCCCGGCAGCCAAGAGTTACGGAGCGCCGCTCCTAGCCCCCCGGGTGGGGGTGAATAAGGTGAGAGGAGCAGCCTCCGAGGCCATCGTGAAACTCGGCCGAGTTCACAACAGCCTTCTCGATTTATCGCGGGAGCGGAGAATTCCGCCCATTATAGAGGAGGGGCATAAAACCCCACCCACTATCTTCCTGAGCTTGGATCTGGTCCAGTTTTCAGATCCCCTCCCCTTTGGAATCCCTGTCCCCTTACCCACTTACAGTACCATCCTACTCTCTCACTTACTTTGCCCCCTTCCCCACCCTACACCCGTCCCCATTTACCTTAGCCATCTTAACCCTTACCCACTTACCTTACCCACCCTACTCACTCACAGACTCTACCCCCTTCTCCACCCTGCATCCTTACCCATTTACCTTACCCATCTTAACCCATAACCACTTACATTACTTACCTAATCCCTTATCGACACTATACCCTCATCCACTTAGCTCACTCATCCTACCCCGTTACCCACTCAAACACCTTAAACACTTACCTCACCCAGCCTACTCCCTTACCCACTGACATTACATGGTGACCCATAGGTTTTCAAAGAAGCTCTGGGGCATCTAAATGATTTACTTACCAGAATATGGCAGCCAATGCTGTAAAAAGAGAACGTGAGCTCAGCACAAATCCTGTCCGCTGCTCCCTCCCTGGTTTCCTGCGCTGAGTCGGATCAAAAGGACTCTCCAACGGAAGATTTCCCAGAAGACTCGGAGCAAGATAAGTGGGAAATTCTTTTTTTGTCTGACCAGGGTCGGAAATAATGGTCCTACTTTAGCACAGTGAGCTAAACAGCTAGCTTGTAATGCAGAACAAGGCCAGCAGAGTGGGTTCAATTCCCGTACCGGCCTCCCCGAACAGACGCCCGATTGTGGCGACGAGGGGCTTTTCACAGTAACTTCATTGAAGCCTACTTGTGACAATAAGCGATTATTATTATTATTAATCCTGATTGGAAGATTTGGGCCAATGTGTCAAGAACTGGCTTTAAGCATTGGTCAGGTTAACAATGCTTCGGAACTTCAGTTAAAAGTATACAAAATGTTCAAAATATGAAGGGTAGCGAGTTTACAAGTTGTTAGCTATCTGCTGAAATATAAATAAGAGTTCGCCATTGATTCCATGTGCTAATTTAGTACGAATGGCTACTGTTACCATCCAATGAAAATCTGAGCTCAATATGCCTATTTATCACTGTAAGAGAGAATGAATAGCTCAAATTCAACAAATGGTTCCTACTTAAACACTCACCACATGAAGGGTCAGTGGGTAAAAGAAATGCCAAGGATCAAAAACTTTTACTTCAACTTCCCTCATATCATAGACTTTACAGTGCAGAAGGAGGCCATTGAGCCCATCGAGTCTGCACCGGCCCTTGGAAAGAGCACCCTAGTTAAGCCCACACCTCCACCTACCCCCAAAACACAGTAACCCCACCTAACCTTTTTGGGCACTAAGGGCAATTTAGCATGGCCAATCCACCTAATCTGCGCATCTTTGGACTGTGGGAGGAAACCGGAGCACCCAGAGGAAACCCATGCAGACACGGAAAGAACATGCAGACTCCGTACAGACAGTGAACCAAGCTGGGAATCAAACCTGAGACTCTGGAGCTGTGAAGCAACAATGCTAACCACTGTGCTACCGTGCAGCCCATGATCCATTGTTATCCAAGATTGAATGATCAAAAAATGGATTAATTCTTAACCTTTTAAATGTTTTCAGAGATGTCTTATCGATGATAATTTCCCGGATTTCACTGTTGACAGTGGAGCAACAGTGCTCACTGCTGACCTCAAAGACAGCTGCTTCAAAAATCAACTGATCTCTGTACTGTGGTTTCCCCCATTCCCGATGACAGTTTAAATCTGACATCACGTCAAGGGGAGTCTTGATGTACAGCAGCAGCCATGTCAGTTAACAGAAAAAAAGCTACGCTCATTCAAATATTCACATAGAGCAAACCAAGGAATTAGAAGCCTTTGTTTTTCCTTTAAATTTTCAGCTAACAAAATAAATGATTCCAATTAGATTAAAGTAGAAGCTAAAGTTAAAACATGGAAACATAGAAAATAGGAGCAGAAGCAGGCCTATCAGCCTTTCGCAGCTGCTCTGCCATTCATTCTGGTCATGGCTGATCAATCAACTTAGGAGCCTGTTCTTGCTTCCTCCCATATCGTCGATCCCTTTAAACCCCAGAGATATATCTCATTCCTTCTTGGCAACATACTGTTTTGGCCTCAACTGCTTTCTGTGGTAGCAAATTCCACAGCCTCATCATTCCTTGGGTGAAGACATTCCTCCTCACCTCAGTCCTGAATGGGTTTGCCCGTATCCTTAGACTGTGACCCCTGGTTGTGGACTCCCTCATCATCAGGAACATACTTCCTGCATCTACCCTGTCCAGTCCAGTTAGAATTTTATAGGTTTCTATGAGATCTCCCTTCATTCTTTAAACTCCAGTGAATATAATTCTAACCGATTCAATCTCTCTTCAGTCATCAGTCCTGCCATCCCAGGAATCAGTCTGGTAAACCTTCACCGCACTCCCTCTATCGCAAGTTCACCCTTCCCCAGATAAGGAGACCAAAACTGCACAAAATATTTCAGGTGTGGCCTCACCAAGGCCCTCTGTAATTGCAGCAACACATCCCGGCTCCTATAAATGAATCCGGTTGCAATGAAGGCTAATATACCATTCGGCTTTTTTACCGCGTGCTGCACCTGCATACTTACTTTCAACAACAGGACACCCTATGTGGTCACCCAGTTCCTGTTGTATATCCCCTTCTCTCAATCCATAGCCATTTAGATAATAACCTGCCTTCCAATTTTTGTTACCAAAGTGGATAACCTCACGTTTATCCACATCATACTGCATCTGCCATGCATTTACCCACTCACTTAACTTGTCCAGATCAAAAAGAAGCATCTTAGCATTCTCCTCACAACTCACCCTCCCACTCAGCTGTCTATCATCTGCAAATTTGGAGATATTACATTCAGTTTCCTCACCTAAATCTTTAATACATATTGTGAATAGCTGGGGTCCCAGCACTTATCCCTGCGATACCCCATTAGTCACTGCCTGCCACTTGGAAAAAGACCCATTTATTCCAACTCTTTGGGCTGGATCTTGCGCCGGCACAAGATTACCATGGACGCGACGGGGACTATGTAAAGGTCCATTGATGTTGGGCGGCCAAAAATCCTGTCCTTTATTTCTTGTCTGTCAACCAGTTTTCTATCCATCTCAATACACTACCCCGAGTCCCTTGCACTTTCATTTTATAAGCTAATCTCTTCTGTGAGAGTTTTTTAAAAGCCTTCTGACAGTCCAAATCAACCACATCCACTAGCTCCCCCTCATCAAATCTACCAGTTACATCATCAATTTGTAAAGCTGACTCGGTACAATCCAGCCACTGTTTTCCAAGTGCACTGCTATTAAATCTTTTAAAATTGCCCTGGGGATTTATCGGCTTTCAATCTCATCAACTTCCCCAATGCCCGTTCCGTACTGATACTGATTTCCATCAGTTCCTCCCTCTCACTCAACCCTGTGCTTTGCAATATTTCTCGTACGATATTTATGCTCTCCTTTGTGAAGACAAAACCAAAGTGTGTATTTAGTTGGCCAGCCATTTATTTGTTCCCCATTATAAATCCCCCTGTTGCTGGCTGTAAGGAACCTACATTTGTCTTCACAAATCTTTTTCTCTTCACATACCTATCAAAACTTTTACAATGAGTTTTTATATTCCTCACAAGCTTACTCTCACATTCTGTTTATCTCTTCTGAATCAATCCCTTTGTCCTAATTTATTTCTTCTAAAGTGCTCCCAATTGTCAGGTCTGCTGTTTCTTCTGAACAATTTGTACGCCTCTTCCTTGAATGTACCACTATCTCTAATTTCCCTTGTTTGACCACATTTCCTCTTTTCTTTTTTTCAATCAGACAGCAATGAACAATTGTTGCAATTCATCCATGCGCTGTTTGAATATTTGCCATTGCTGTTTGAATATTTGCCGTCGTCCCTTCAAGAAACGTTCCCCAACCCATCATAACCACCTCATGCCTCATGCCATCGTAGTTTCCTTTATTGAGGTTCAGGATCTAGCCTCGGAATCAACTACATCACTCTCCATTTTTTGATGAAGAATTCTATCATATTATGGTTGCTCATCCCTAAGGGGCCTCATACAACTAGATTGCCACTTAGTGCTTTCTCATTACGCAATGCCCAGTCCATGGCAGTCTGTTCTCTAGTTGGTTGAGGCAAACATTTTTAAAAGATGGAGAAATTTCTTCACCCAGAGAGTGGTGAATTTGTGGAATTCGCTACAACAGAAAGTAGTTGAGGCCAAAACATTGTGTAATTTCAAGGAGGAAAGAAGGAATTAAATATAGCTCTTGGGGCTGAAGGGGGTCAAGGGATGTGGGGGAAGGCAGGATCAGAGTGTCAATGATCAGCCATGATCATAATGAATGGCTGGCAGACCCAAAGGGCTGAATGGGCTCCTCCTGCTTCTATTTTCTCTGTTTCTATATGTTAAAGAAGAAAATATTGTTTTTAAAATGTGGAAATGTTTTTAACATTAAAGGGACAATTTGGCATTCCATAAATTAGCTTCTCAGGATCAGTGAGGGTGACTTGCACTAATTATGAACTGAATGTCATGTTAAAAGCCGAGTCACAACTCGTTCAAGAATGTGCCACTTTTTCAAGAACTTTTACAGTGGAGCATGAGTGGAAATTCTCACCAATTCAATTGCTTGCCATTGATTTTAATCTTGGTGATGGTTGGGGGAGGGCAGGACTGGAGGGAGGGGATGTGACATGGTTGCCTCAATAACCCTGTGTGATTCTGCGTACTTCCCCCATTCCAAATGTTGCTGTCCGTTTCAGTGGAGTGGTTTTGGAAAATGGTGACAATTTCTCCATCTTCTCTCAAGCAGACATCAAAAGTTCCAGGGCACCACTTTGAAGAAGTCCAGGGAAGGTACTGCATACTGGCCAATACTTATCCTTCAGTCAACATCAAAAAACAGATTATCTGGCCATTATCACATTAATATTTGTGGGACACTTGCTTGCATTAATTGGTTGCCATATTTCCTACATTGCAATCGTGACTGTAATGATATGTATACCTGTAGATAAATAAAGGTCAATTATAACATCTAGCTGTAACACTACCACTAGAGGGCACCACTAGATCCCACTATAAGGATCAGCTCCCAGAGGATCTTGCTCTCTTTTAACCCCAGGAGTGACTAGACTGCAGTAGTGTATGTGAGATAGGTTACAGCATAGTTAGCACGTGTAGTTTTGAATCAGTTAATACATTCTTTACATGGCACGTTCTCCCCGTGTCTGCGTGGGTTTCCTCCGGATGCTCTGGTTTCCTCCCACAGTCCAAAGATGTGCAGGTTAGGTGGATTGGCTATGTTAAAATTGCCCTTAGTGTCCAAAAAAGGTTAGGTGGGGTTACGGGGATAGGGTGGAGGTGTGGGGTGGTCTTTCCAAGGGCCGGTGCAGACTTGATGGGCCGAATGGTCTCCTTCTGCACTGTAAATTCTATCATTAATATTTAATCACTTGATTACCAGTGATAGTTCTGTAGAGTGTCGAACTCAATTATAATTAATTGTTACTTAATAAATTAGTTTGCTTAGGTGGTTTCTTCAAGATCACACCATCAGACCTTCTGGATATACAGCAACTAATAACGATACATATTTCTGATCCCAGTAATATAACATGGTACCAGGATTGGCATCAGAAACTACCTAGAATTGTATTTGGCAACAAAAGCATCATCTTCTGGCAAAACTTTGATGATTCCGAGCTTGATGGACAGAACACAAGCTTTTCGATACCTCAAGATCACCTGTAACTTAAATGTAAACTGGCTTTTTTTAAGTAACAATTTCAGCTTTACTTAGAAGCTTCAGACTTAACTAATGCCACAGATGCTCGTAAAATTGCTCTGTTATTAACTGTGGCTAGCCCACATGCAATCGAGATCTACAATTCATTTCAGTACACAGCTGGTGAAGACAAAACAAAGTTTGATGCAATCCTTGAAAAAATTGATAGCCACTGCAAAATTGAGCACTACACATTTGAGAAGAGATTGCAAGGAAAAGATGAATCCTTTAACAGGCATGTAACAGATCTCAGGCTGCTAGCACAATCCTGTAACTTTTCTGCATGTAATGATTTGATGATTTGTGAACAAATAATGTTTGGCATTACTGATGAACATCTCAAGGAAAGATTACGAAGGCAAAAAGAATTTACTTTAGAAATCGCGATAGAAATGTTTATGGTTCATCAACAATAACAAAATCAGTACCAAGAGTATTTTCTCCTTGAAAAGGGCGCGGAAAATCCCCACGAGGCAGAGTGTGTAAAGGCAGTGTCGCAGATGAAGAAGATGCACATTTCAAACCACAGCCATCTTGTGCGTGTGCTTTCTAACTTTGCACATGCGCACTTTGCTCAGAAATGTAAGATGACCGAAAACCATCTGCGCATGTGTGAAGAAATGTCGTGCGTCATGACATTAACGCGATGATGTGTTCAAACTGTGGAACCTCCTGCTTTCTGAAACAAAATGCCCTGCCAGAGGAAAACAATGCTCACAATATGACAGATTAAATCATTATGCTGCACAGTGCGCATCTTGACGTTTAAATCTTCCAAACTGATTTCAAGGCAGATTATTGTTCGCAGTATTAATCAAAAGAAGAAGAGTTAGAGCAAAATTTTTCGACAGATTCAGATAGTTAATCCCTGGAAAATACATTCTCCATTGGGATCATCGAAAAAATGAAAACTCCGCAGAAATAACTTCACCCACCAAATCAATCAATTCCATTACTTCCAATACTGAATGGAACACAGAGTTAAAAGTTAACAAATGCCCAATTAATTTCAAGTTGGACACAGGCGCTTCAGCTAATTTGTTATCCAAGCTCGACCTCTCGAGGCGCAACCGAACTTCTAAAATTCTTCCAGCTGCCTGTAAACTAAAAGACTATGGCTGGGATTCACCGGTATCCGGCGGGACGGGCCGTACCGGCGCCAAAGAGTGGCATGAACCACTCTGGCATAGGGCCGCCCAGAAGGTGTAGAAACCTCCGCACCTTCGGGGGCTAGGCTGGCGCTGGAGTGGTTGGCGCCACGCCAACCGGCGCCGAAGGGCCTCTGTCGGCCAGCGTGAGTTGGCGCATGCGCAGGAGTGCCAGCGTGTTCCCAGAACCGCTAGCGTGATTCCTTTGCATGCGCAGGGGGTTTCGTCTCCGCGCCGGCCATGGCAGAGCTTTCGTCGGCTGGTGCAGAGGGAAAGAATGCCCTCACGGCACAAGCCCGCCCACAGATCGGTGGGCCCCGATCGTGGGCCAAGCCACCGTGGGGGCACCCCCACGGGACCGGATCCCCCCGCGCCCCCCGAGGACTCCACAGGCCCCCTCAGAGCCAGGTTCCGCCGGTATAGACCTTGTGTAATTCACCCCAGCGGGACCGGCCGAAAATGGGTGGTCGATCGGCCCATCGGGGCCCGAAGAATCGCCGGGGGGGCCACTGCCAATGACCCCCGACTGGCGCAACGTGATCCCCGCCCCTGCCAAAAAACCAGTGCTGGATTATTTGGCAGCTGGCGTCGGAGCGGCGGGGTGGGATTTATGCCGCCCCCCAGCGATTCTCCGACCCGGTTCTCCGCCCTACAATAGCAATGCAATCTCGTCAAGTGGATCGTGCTATTTAGTAATTTCCAACAAGGATATTGAAACAATACTAAGATTTGAGATTGTCAAATCAGATAAATCATCACTCTTAGGTGCACAAGCCTGTAAGGAGTTATACCTAATACAGCAAAGTATATTGCAACTTTGTCTCATCCTGTTCTACAGAAGGATATCTAAAGTGTTCTTGATCGATATCTTGATGTATTCAAAGGCATGGGTACACTACCATTTAAGTACAAGATTTTACTTCGAACGGACGCAAAACCTGTAGTTCATCCACCGAGGGGAATTCCTGCTCCACTACGAGTTGGAATTAGAAAGTCGACAACAGCAAGGTATAATATCAAGTGTCACTAAACCTACTGACTGGGTCAGTTTGATGGTTTGCGTAAAGAAACCGTCAGGTGATCTGCGGATATGTATAGATCCCAAGGATCTCAACGAGAACATCATGAGGGAACACTGTCCCATCCCAAAATGAGATAAAATCACCAGTGAGATGGCAAATGCACGCATCCTCACAAAGTTAGATGCATCGCAAGGTTTCTGGCAAATTCAATTGGAAGACTCGAGCAGAAAGCTCTGCACCTTTAATACACCTTTTGGCAGATTTTGCTATAACAGAATGCCTTTCGGAATAATCTCTGCATCTGAAATATTCTACTGCATCATGGAGCAGATGACCGAGGGAATAGACGGTATTTGTGTCTACGTAGATGACATTATCATATGGTCATCAACACCAGAAATCCATGTCTCGAGACTGAGTTAGGTCTTTCAATGCATACATGAGTATGGCCTTCAGCTGAATCTATCCAAATGTAGTTTTGGCGCTTCTACACTCAAGTTCCGAGGTGACCAAATTTCTGAAAAAGGTGTGCGACCTGACACTGACAAACCACAGCCATTCAAGGAATGAAAGTCCCTGAGGACAAAAAGCAGTTGTTTGTTTTCTAGGCGTTGTCAACTTCCCAGACAAATTCATACCTCATTTGTCAAACCGAACAGTAGCTCTGAGAAACTTGATAAATAAATAAACCTCGTTTGAATGGACGAAGGATCATTAGCAACAGTGGCTTGATTTGAAATCACAACTCACAACAGCACCAATATTAGCATTCTTTGATCCAAGTCGGGAGACAAAAATTTCGACTGACGCAAGTCAGGACAGAATAGGAGCAATGTTATTGCACAAAGACGACAGCTCGTCTTGGGTTCCTGTTGCATATGCATCAAGAGCGATGACACCAACAGAATGTCGCCATGCTCAAATAGAAAAAGAATGTCTGGGTCGACTAACTGGCATACTGAAGTTACATGACTACGTCTATGGATTATCCACTTTCACTGTGGAGACCGACCACAGACCATTGGTGCATATTATTCAGAAGGATCTCAACGACATGACTCCACGACTCCAAAGAATTCTAATGAAGCTCCGAAGATATGGGGCAGGATTCTCCGACCTCCCGCCAGGTCGGAGAATCATCAGGGGCCGGCGTCAATCCCGCCCCTGCCATGTCCCGAATTCTCCGCCACCAGAGATTCGGCGGGGGCGGGAATCACGCCGCACCGATCGGCGGGCCCCCCCCCCCCGCCGATTCTCCGGCCCGCGATGGGACGAAGTCCCGCTGCTGTCAACCCTCTCCCGCCGGCGTGGATCAAACCACCTACTTTACCAGCGGGAGCAGGCGGCGCAGAGGGGTTCCGAGATCCTGGGAGGGGCGCGGGGCAAGGTGGCCTGGCCCGCGATCGGGGCTCAACAATCGGCGGGCGGGCCTGTGCCGTGGGGGCACTCTTTTCCTTCCGCCTTTGCCATGGTCTTCACCATGGCGGAGGCAGAAGTGACACCCTCCTCTGCGCATGCACGGGGATGACGTCAGCAGCTGCTGATGCTCCAGCGCATGCGCGGACTTACGCCAGCCGACGAAGTCCCTTCGTCCCCGACTGGCGTGGCGCCAAAGGCCATCCACGCCAGCTGGCGGAGCGCTAACCACTCCGGCGCGGGCCTAGCCCCTCAAGGTGAGGGCCTGGCCCCTAAAGGTGCGGAGACTTCTGCACCTTTGGGGCGGCCCGACGGCGGAGTGGTTCACGCCAGTCCATCACACCGGGACCCCCCGCCCCGCCAGTAGGGGAGAATCCCGGCCATGATTTGACCCCATCTACACACCTGGAAAAGATCTGATCATAGCAGCTGCGCTGTCATGCTCCATCACTTGGCCATGGAAACCACTGGAATTCGTTCAACACATTGAGTCTCAGGTACAGCTATGCGCATACAACATTCCAGCATCGGATGAAAAAATCAACGTAATTTGAGAGGAGACTAAAAAGGATGCATTGCTACAACGTGTCATTCATCACATCAATAATGGGTGGCCGAAAGGGCAATGTCCTCAGTTTCGCAATGTTCAAGCAGATTTGACAGTGATAAATGGTCTACTTCTGAAACTCGACAGGATAGTCATTCCACTGCGTCTCAGGCCCATGATACTGAGTCAGATTCATAAGGGACACCTCGGAATTGAAAAGTATAAGCGACGGGCTAGACAAGCTGTCTACTGGCATAAATCGGGACATCACTGACATGGTTTTGGGATGTGAGATGTGTCAAAAGTTCCGGCCTGCGCAGTGCAAGGAGGCTTTACAGCAAAACAAGTTGGAAACCTCTCCTTGGGCCAAAGTAGGCATTGACCTATTTCATTCTAATGGTCATGATTACGTGCTCATTATCGACTATAACTCCAACTTTCCAGAGGTATTGAAGCTACCTGATCTGACCTCCACATCTGTAATAAAAGCAAGCAAAGAAACCTTTTCCCGAAATGGAAACCAAGCGCTGTCATGACAGACAATGGACCGTGTTTCGACAGCAACGGCTGGGCCGAGTTTGCAAGACTCTACAATTTTAAACACATAACATCTAGTCAAACGGGAAAGTAGAAAAAGGAGTACATATCGTAAAACAACTCATTAATAAATCCCTGGGTTCTGTGTCAGACATCCATCTTGTGCTGCTATCCTACTGAGCAACTCCTTTATCAACAGGTCTGTCACCGGCACAGATGCTAATGAATAGGGATCTGAGAACAAGGTTACCTGTGTTGCAGCTTCCAAATCCTGATCACCTTCCAGTGATACACAGAATGCAACAGCTGTGTGATTGTCAAAGATCATATTATGACAAGCATGCAACCACTCTGGACTCATTATCTCTAGATGACACTGTTAGGATCAAAATACCTGATGGAGGTTAGTCTGCTCATGCCAGAATCATAAGACAACCAGCTCCAAGATCATATATAATCAAGATGTGGAGATGCTGGTGTTGGACTGGGGTGAGCACAGTAAGAAGTCTTACAACACCAGATCAAAGTCCAACAGGTTTGTTTCAAATCAATAGCTTTCTCAGGTGAATCAATGAGACGACAAAAGAAACCTAACAGTCTGAACTTGTAACTACTTTTAAAAAATAAATTTAGAGTACCCAATTCATTTTTTACAATTAAGGGGCAATTTAGGGTGGCCAATCCACACACCGTACAAATCTTTTGGGTTGTGCGGGTGAAACCTATGCAAACACAGCGAGAATGTGCAAACTCCACACGGACAGTGACCCAGAGCTGGGACCGAACATGGGACCTTGGCGCAGTGAGGCAGCAATGCTAACAACTGTGCCACCGTGCTACCCACTTGTAAATACTTAACAGCCAGTTTGTGTAATCGTTACTCATTTTGCTCTGTACAAAGTTATATATATCACGGGCGGGATTCTCCGACCCCCCGCAGGGTCAGAGAATCGCCGGGGGCGGCGTGAATTCCGCCCCCGGTGGCTGCTGAATTCTCCGGTGCCAGAGATTTGGCAGGGGCGGGAATCGTATCGCGCCGGTTGGCAGCCACTGGCAATGGCTGCCCCGGCGATTCTCTGTCCAGCGATGGGCTGAGTGGATGCCCGTTTTTTGCCAGTCCCGCCGGCGTAAATTAGAGTAGGTCTTTACCGGTGGGCGGTCTCCGGGGTTCTCGGGAGGGCACGGGGGGTTCTTGCCCCGGGAGATGCCCCCATGGTGGCCTGGCCCGTGATCAAGGCCCACCGATCTGCAGGCGGGCCTGTGCCGTGGGGGCACTCTATTCCTCCGCATCGGCCGCTGTAGTCCTCCGCCATGGCCGATGCGGAGACGAACCCTCCCGCGCATGCGCTGGGATGACGCCAGCACACGCTGACGCTCCCATGCATGTGCCAACTCGCGCCGGCCGGCGGAGGCCCTTCGGCGCCGGTTGGTGTGGCGCCAAGCCCCTTCCCCGCCAGTCGGCGGGGCGCAAACCATTCTGCACCTTTGGGGCGGCCCGACGCCAGAGTGGTTCACGCCACTCCTTCCCGTCGGATTTGCCTGCCCCGCTGATTACGGCAAAATCCCACCCCATGTTTTTGTTTTTAATATTGTTCTACATTTTTCCTTTATTCAAACTAGAAAGAAATGTTTAAACAAAAGGGGGTTGCAATGATATGTATACTTGTAGAAAACTAAAGGGTTAATTATAACATCTAGCTGGAACACTACCACTAGAGGGGCACCACTAGATCCCACTATAAGTATCAGCTCCCAGATGATCTTGCTCTCTTTCAACCCAGGACTGACTAGACAGCAATAGTGTATGATAGATAGATCACAGCATAGTTAGCACGTGTAATTTTAAATCAGTCAATACATTGATGTTTAATTATTTGATTACTAGTGATAGTTCTGTCGAGCGTTGAACTCAATTATAATTAATCGTTACTTAATAAATTAGTTTGCTTTAAGTTGCAGACTCGTGGTTTCTTTATGATCACACCATCAGACCTTCTGGATATACAGCAACTAGTAACGATGCATATTACTGAACCCAGTAATATAACAATGACTACAATTCAAAAGTTCTTCATTGACAGGAATGCTCTTTGGGACATTCTGTGGTCATAAAAGACATTAGCCGGAATTTTTGTAATTGACCTTTCCCGTCGGCAGCACACCCCCGCCTGCGGGTTTCCCAGCAGCATGGGATGGTTACAATGGGAACTCCCATTGACACGCCGAGAGAAGATAAAATCTTGCCGCCAGCGAATGGTGTGCCACCAAGAAACACATGGCTGGGGGACCGGAGAACCCTGTAATATAAATCCAAGGCTGCATTCTTCGATTTTGTGGCTAAGTGCCAGCGCCGGCGTGGGAACAGTGGTGTTTCATGATGCCCCAAATTGGCGCCGAACCCTCACTGATTACAGGACCCGTGAGGGGCTAGCAGCGGCGCAGGGTAAAACTCCCCACTCCCATGCCAAAACGGCAAGAGAGTGGCCGAGTCCATGGCCGTACATGTACGCAGCAACAACCTGCAGCAGTCGCGCCATACAACATGGCACTGATAGTGCACCCCTGGACACCCCCCTCGCCACCCCCGGAGCATTTGAAAACAGGCGCCCCCCCCGATTCGGTTGCAAAAATGGAATCTCCGCCCGATCGTCGATTACGATATCGGCGTCTGGAGAATTCTAAAAGTAAAGGTACACCTCAGAAGAATATATACTCAAATGATACTTCAGCAATGATCAAATCTAATTCAATTAAAAACACCACTGACCACTGCTACCATTATTAACAGAGTCGTTGTGTGGGGGGGGGGGGGGGGGGGGGGATTTTAAACTCTCATTTTTAACAGATGAGTTGGCAGCGTCCCACAGGAGGTTCAAAGTGAGATTCATGCAGGCTGGATTTTCTGGAGCAATTGACCCCACCCCCTGCCAATGATGGAATGGGAATCCCAAAGTTCACTGCTGGGACCACATTGGAAAAAATTAAAATGTAATTCTCAGACCTTTACACCTGATAATCTACCCCGCCCACCCCAATATCTATTCATACCAGTGTGCTAATCACAATAATCTACCATGGCCTGTTCCTGGTGAGCAAATGTTCTCCCACCAATGTCTCCTGGAAGTAGCACGAACAGTCCTGCTTGGTGCATCAAGCTGGTTCAAGAGCACCAAAAGGTACCTTCTGAACCATCAACCATAACACGTCATTCATGGGGGCTTCCCCCTCGCAATTTGCACCAGCCCTTCAAAGTTCCTTTCATTCAATCTCATTTTGTGCATAAAGGTTTCCTGCATCATCGTAGGAAATTGCATCTGGCCCTCAGGAACGTGGAATGCTCAAACACTAGCAGTCAATCCCAGTACAAATTGGGACAGGCAAACCTGCAGCCGGCAAGTCCTAAAGACTCCATGCAACATCTGGTGTGGGGAATGGGAGTGGGTAGATGGGTGGGAGTGAAGCACTTCAGCTCCCCTGAGACACAAAGATTAGTTCACAAAGCTTACCTCAGCCTCTCCTGGCCAGTCAGCACCTCCGAAAATGGATTAGCTATCATGCCCCACACAGTGTGGCCCTCCCTGCCTTGGTGCAACAGTGGAATTGCATGGTGGCATTGTGTAGTCACATGATTGTCAGCTTTGAATTTAAAAGTGAAGTCACCCTTCCCCGGCCTGACTGCAGTGGGAGCCTGGTGCTCCTGAAAGTCAGTGATGGTGAACTGACATTGAGCGTGAGCTCTGACAAAGGGTCACCTGGACTCGAAACATTAGCTCTTTTATCTTCCTACAGATGCTGCCAGACCTGCTGAGATTTTCCAGCATTTTCTCTTTGGTTTGAGTTTGGAATGGACCCCTTAACCTAGCATTGCCCCTCCCAAGCACCACTGAGCAGTGGGGTTCAGCTGTTTTTAAAAATTAGGGCCGATATCATTATTGTGAGAACTTACAAGGTCTTATTCATCCTGATCTTAAAAAAAATAACCAAGTCTAAAAGAGCAACACAAGCCTATGAATCTCTCTGGTAAGGTTTAATAGGTGAACTTCAATGCAGTAAGCTGAATCTGCTTGCAGTTCTGTGAGGCTGGGCATATTTCTGGAAAATTCCATGAATGCGTATGCCATGAGCTGTGTATTCAATGGACGCTTGCTGAATAAGTCTGGTAGCAACTACCTCAAGAATTAAACATTATGACAGTCGCATGCAGATCACCCAACATAAATTCATCTTTGTCAGTGAGAGGAAACCTCTTTGTCACCTTTTAATCAGACTAAGCTTAATGCGGCTGAATGTGGTAATTACAAAATGCCATCGAAAGAGATCACTGTACTTTATCACTGTCCTTCACTCTGAGGAGAAATATCCATCATTAAAGGACACACATTCATAATAAAGGGTGAAAAGACTTTTGGCTGAAACGCTCAACTCACGGGGTACATGAATTTTGTTTTGTATTTATAAACCCATCACCTGTTCCGTGGGATCAATCCTGGAATGAGTTCAACAACAATGCAAATATCAGCAACGCACTGTGCCAGTAAAATTCCCTCTTCAGACATGATTCGCCATCCAAAATCTGACAGAGTTCTCATGGGGAATGCAAGACCTGCAGACTTGAGTCAGTGACTTCAATTCCGAACTCTGCAGTGGCATCATTCTGTGCAATTTAATTTGGAATGTGTCAAAATGTGACATTTACCTTTACCCCATTCACAAAGCACACTTGATGAAGAGTAATGTCAATGGTGGCTATGGCTCAAACTTTTCCACCTTATTGAGACAAAGTTAGACCTTATGGAAGTTGAACAGCAAGTGGGAGAAACAGTCATACCTCCCATGAGGCCCACTGGGAAACCATTATTGATCTCCCCATGGGGTTCATGGAGTACGAGCTTCCCAGGAGGTTACGCAGCTGGGGCTCATCAAAGTCTAGCATATAAGCCAGCCCAAGCAGGCACTGGCATGCTGGTTGTCCCAACGGGGACTGTGATTGTAGACAGTTACTGCCGTAGGCAAATTATTATTCAAAGTAAAATAAATCTTTTGCTTTGTACTGCTGGTTTCCTTGATCATTAAATTGCCGATGAGGACAAAGGAGACTCTGGACTTGTTTGTTAAAATGCCCAGCCACTCCAGATGACTACCGTGTAGGCACATGAGGACGTACATTTTAAAAATGCTGCTGTTAGGTCAACTGGAGGCCTTCAAAACAGTCCATGGAATATTGAGGCCAATACGCAGTGAGTATGAGGTACTTTTTTCAGGCCAATGGTATCCTGGGGGAAGACCATCAAAAAGTGATCCTCCTAACGGTCTGTGGGGCCCCAACATTTGAAATGATAAAGAGTCTTACACAGCTGCACCAGATTCCAAATTGTTTGATGAGTTTGTTGCACTAGTGGCTGAATATTATGATCCAAAACCTTCTGTTATGAACAACATTGTACATTTATCACAGCTGTGCCATCCCCGGATGAGTCGGTAAATGACTTTTTGACCCACCTTAGGCAGCTGGCAGAGAATTGCAAGTTCGAGCCATCCCCCTTGGAAATGTTGAGGGAAAGGCTTATTTGTGGAATAAATAACACCGTGTTACAACACTCTGGGCCAGCATGCAGTCAATTCCAGCCCCACACTCCCCGGAGTCACAACACAACTAAATAAACCGATGACTCTCATCGAAAAAAAACCTGAAATCTTTGGCCCTCCAATAATTATAGTTACGAGGTTGAAAAGCTTAAACACAATTACTGTTTATTTATAACAAGAACAAATATGAAATACACAGTAAATACAGCTGCTAAATGGCAAGCTAAACCAGACTTTCCCCTTTAGTTTCTCCACCCTCTAGCCACACACACAAGACAGACAAACACAGAGGGGTAGGAAGGGGTCAAAATAATAAGGCTTAAGGTCAAAAGATGAGTCCTTGCTTCAGATCATGAGTTGTTCCCGTCGAGAGGGCTAGAATACAAGAGCAGGGATGTACTTCTGAGGCTGCATAAGGCTCTGGGGCAGTCCCCATTTGGAGTATTATGAGCAGTTTTGTGCCCCGTATCTAAGGAAGGATGTGCTGGCCTTGGAAAGGGTCCAGAGGAGGTTCACAAGAATGATCCCTAGAATTAAGAGCTTGTCGTATGAGGAAAGGTTGAGGACTCTGGATCTGTACTCATTGGAGTTTTGAAGGATGAGGGGGGGGATCTTATGAAACTTACAAGATACTGTGAGGCCTGAATAGAGTGGACGTGGAGAGGATGTTTCCACTTGCAGGAAAAACTAGAAGCAGAGGACACCATCTCAGACTAAAGGGACGATCCTTTAAAACAGGGATGAAGAAGAATTTATTCAGCCAGAGTGTGGTGAATCTGTGGAACTCTTTGCCGCAGCAGGCTGTGGAGGCCAAATCACTGAGTGTCTTTAAGACAGAGATGGCTAGGTTCTTGATTAATAAGGGGATCAGGGGTTATGGGTAGAAAGCAGGAGAATGGGGATGAGAAAAATATCAGCCATGTTTGAATGATGGAGCAGACCCGATGGGCCTGGTGGACTAATTCTGCTCCTGTGTATTATGGTCTTATGGTCTTATGCACTTTCTTCACAGAATGACTGTGGCTTCAAGTCTCTGGTCTATAGCCCATGATGATCTTCCTTGCAGTTAGCATTATCTTACTCACAGCATTTCCAGGAGAGATTCAGAGCAACCTGTTCTGCAGAGATGGTTATCAGATTCTGGTCTCTGCCTGCATCAGCCATTTCTGCAGAGAGAGAGTTGGTCTCCACAGTGACCCTTTGATGAGTATTTGCTGGTTATTTCTGGAGAAAACAGAGTGGGAAGAGAGAGTGTTTCTCATCGAGCTGCCAAAAGTAAACCACTTTAGTTCAGAGGGTCTCTGAAACATTTCATTGGGAACAGAACCAATCACCACCTGTTGCTGAGCAGAGCACAGCCTCTTAGAATCATTCATTGGCCCCCAGTCATATCAATCAATCTGAGTCATCGTTAATGTCAGCCTTAAACAGCACAGCTTTCTGGATCTTCCTGTTCAAATTAAACTTTCAGGCTGCTTTGCCTTAAAGTCACAGGTCCATTAAACATCCATGGATCAAAATTGCAGCAGCAGAGACAAAAGAAAGGGGAAACAAGGGATTACAGAGGAAGGACCCTTCCAAAGGCCATGCAAAGGAAGCTATTTGCAGAGCCCACATTAGCCTTGAAAGGGTCCATTGCGTTGTCACTATCCCGTGACAATGTAGGGGAAGAGCTACAGGAGCTCAGGGGTCCATGGACTAAAGGGTCCAGGTTTGACCCACCTTCCGTATCGGACTCCCACTAGGGGCAGTTCCAGGTTGACCAGGTCATTTCCTGAGAAGCAACACAGGGGAAATTTCGCATTCAGGCCCAGTAATCAGGAGCCACTGCACAATACCTCCCCTGAGGACAAAGGGGAGGGCTGACCACATTGCTAGATGTGTGAATGAAGAGCATGTGGTGGTAAGGGCTGCCATAACCGGTGAAGAAAGAGGTGCCTAGGCCAGCCACCGAGGTCACCACCAGCCAGGGCCTTGCATGTGGCTCCTCCAGAAGAAGACTGCAAAATATATTTGAACTATGTCGTGGCCCTGAAAGTCAGGGGTCAGGGTCACATTACAAGTAAATGGGCATCCTTTGGTGATGGCGTTGGACACATGAGCTATGGTGGACCAAAAGACCTTTCATTGGCTTTGTGCAGGGATCTTACTGCTAACATTGAGAGACACCAAGACGAGATTGGCAACCTATACCGGTGAACCACTAAGCACCATGGGGACCACTGTGACTCCGATGACACACGGAGAGCAATCAATCAGGTAAATCATGTTTGACAAATTTGCTTGAATTCTTTGAGGATGTAACAGGGAAGGTAGATAGAGGGGAACCTGTAGAAGTAACGTATTTAGATTTCCAAAAGCATTTGACAAGGTGGTACTTAAGAGCCTGGTGCATAAAGTAAAAGCTGATGGAATTCGAGGAAGTGTGTTAGCATGGATTGGAAACTGGCTGTCACATAGAAAACGAGATAGAATGAATGGTTCCTCTTCAGAGTGGAAAGATGTAACTAGTGGAGTACCATAGGGATCAGTTCTTGGCCTGCAATCGTTCATTATTTACATGAATGACCTCGAGGAAGGAACAGAATGTAAGGTTTGCCGATTATATGAAAATAGGTGGAAGGACATGTTTCGATTAGGATATTGTGATTCTGCAACGGGATATAAATAGATTGGATGAGTGGACAAAACCTGGCAAATGGAGTTTAATGTGGTTAAGTGTGGGGTCATGCACTTCGGTAGAAGGAATTAAAAGGCAGTTTATTATCTAAATGGAGAAAGCCTTCAGGTGAATGGCATACAGAGGGATCTATGTGTTCTAGTGCATGAATCACAAAAAACTTAGCAGGCAGGTCCAACAAATAGTTAAGAAGGCAAGTAGCATTTTGGCCTTCATTGCAAAGGGATTGGAGTTTGAAAATAGGAAGTTTTTTTGCAATTATACAGGGTGTTGCTGAGGCCTCACCTGGAATACTGCATACAGTTTTGATCCCCTTACCTAAAAATGGGCATAGTAACATCGGAGACATTCCAAAGAAGATTCACCAGATTAATTCTTGGGATGAAAGGTTTGTCCTATGAAGAGAGATTAAATAGTCTGGGTCTGTATTCCTTTCAGTTTAGAAGAGTGAGGGGTGACCTTATTCAAATATATAAGATCCTGAAGGGTCTTGACAGAATAGATAGTGTGGTGTTTTCATCAGCGGGAGAGTCTCGAACAAAGGGACACAGCTTCAAGATAAAAGGCCGGTAATTTAAAATTGATGTGCGGAGAAACTTCTTCTCACAGAGGGTGGTGAATGTCTGGAATTCTCTGCCTTGAAGGGTGGTGGAGACTTGGTCATTAGAAGTATTTAAAGCAGAGTTGAATAAGTATTTGACATATCGACAATGACCCAAGCCGAGAATCGAACCTGGGACCCTGCCGCTGTGAAGCAACAGTGCTAACCACTGAGCTACTGTGCCACCCATGCAAACTCTTGGTGAGCAGGGTTTCGCACCTGGACCATTGTCGATATGTCAAGGGCCACCTCTGAGAATCTGAAGTGCTCGTTCAGCACCCATGGGATCCCTGACACCTTGGTGATGGATAACAGAATGCCGTCCAGGAGCGAGGAGTTTGCCACATTCACAAAATGGATTGGCATTCAACACATCAAAAATGCCCCATACTATCCTTCATATAATGGCATGGCAGGAAGTGTGGTTCAGACATTACAAAATGGTATAAAGAAGCAGACCATTGACTCCATAGTCATGGGACTGGCACGGTTCCTTTTTATTTATCGGGTGGCGTCGTACATGACAACTGGGGTAGCTCCCTGATGGGCCGCACGCTTGAGATCCGGTTACGCCTGACATTCCCGAACCTGGGTGGGAAAGTGGAGGTGCAGCAAGAACCACGGAAATGGCACCATGAAGGTTGGATGCCAGGGTAGAAGTTTCAATCAGGGGACACTGTCTACGCCCGCAACTTTGGAGACAGGACATAGTGACTCCCTACAGTGGTGATCGAGAGAATGGGGCTGACCTCCTATAAAGTCAAGTTCCAAGGAAAAATCTAACTAAAACATGTGGACCATCATCAGCAGTGGGCTCTCGCGCTGCATGACGCCCAGACGATGATGTTGATACCTCCACAGTGCCAAGAACCATCCCTCAGCCAGGGAATCAAACCGGCCATGACCCATTGACCGGACCAGCAGGACGAAGATGACTCCGGCTTGGATATGGGCACAGAGGCAACCGCTCAAACGGGTGATGCCGTGTTCTGGCAATAGCCCTCTGGAGATCAGCCAGAAAAAGGCTGATAACCAACCAGGATTCGCTGCCCAACCCAATCCTGCTGCAAGGAGAAGCTCAGCCTTAGGCAAGGTAGTGCAGGAGGCCTCCACTAGTGTCGACAGAGGGGGAACCTTCGGACTGTGGTGGCGGGGGGGGGGGGGGCAAGAGCGGGTCGGGGGTGGGCGTGGCCCACAAGACCCACAGGGAAACCATTATCGATCTCCCTATGGGGTTTGTGGAGAATGAGTTTCCCAGGAGGTCACCCAACTGGTGCTTGTTAGAACCGAACTTTAAGCCGGTCAGAGCAGGGACCGGCATGTTGATTGCCCCAACGAAGACTGTGATTGCGGACAGTTACTGCCATGGGCAGATTATTGTAACTAGTAAAATAAATCTTTTGCTTTCTTCCTTTGGCTTCCTTGGCCATTAAAAAAACCCAGTTGAGGAAAATGAAGAAATGATCTTTAAGATGGCGACAAGTTTTTTATTTGATACCAGATCAAAATGGTACAATGACATGCGGCTAGATTCTCTGTTACTGAGAATATGTGTTGATGCCTGAACAGGATTAGTGGAGTTCGATGACACCAAACCTGGTGCCGCACCTGGACCAATTCACCGACCGTTGAGGGGCTAGCACTAGCGCTATGTGGAACACGATTGATTCCAGTGGAAAACGGTGTCAGATTCATCGGGGTCGAGATTGACACTTGAGAGGCTAACAAGTTGCAGTCACATATTAGTACTCCATTCTCCACACATACTCATCCCAGCCAACAAGATGGCACTGGGTTGCGCTGGAGCGGGCCGATCCCGTTAATGGCTTGGCTAGGGCCAGAAGGTATCTGAGAGGGGTGGCCTGGGGGGACAGCCATACGACCCATGGAACTAAGTTCACAGTGGGCAGTCAGCAACATGAAACACCAGCAATGGACCACACAGCCCACCTCCTGGCCACACCCCGCTCCTCCCCAAGCCCTGGCAAAGCCCCCCGACCAGCAGAACAATTGTCAGCACATTATGGTGATGTTGGACATTTCCTCTACACCCTCTCTCCCCCTCAGCAGCTATGTCTCCTGAGGTGAATTCTCCGCCGTCGGGATTCTCCCTTTTGCCAGAATTCCGGGGTTTCCCAATGGCATGGGGTTGCCCCACAATGCAAAACTCCATTCACCAGCTGGTGAAACGGAGAACCCCGCTGGCGTGTGCCACCGGAAATCTGGCATTCTCCCCTACCCGGCGTGACGGAGGATCCCGGAGTAGGGGAGTGGCGCCAACCACTCAGGGGTCGGGCCTCCCCAAAGGTGGGGAATTCTCCCCACCTTTGGAGGCCAGCCCCGCGCCGGAGCGGTTGGCACCAGTAGACCGGCGCAAAAAACCGGCGCCCCCGGCAGCGGGGCTGGCCGAAAGGCTTTCGCCGGGGGGGAGAATAGCGGGAGGGCGTGAAAAATGTCGGGAGGCCCTCCCGCTATTCTCCCACCCGGCGTAGGGGCGGAGAATCGCGCCATGATGTTTATAAAGAACCTATCCTGAAATGTCTCAGAATATCTCAAAGTGCCAATGAAGTACTTTTGAAGTGTAGTCAATGTAGGAAACATGGCTGCCATTTTGCACACAGCATCGTTCCATCAAACATTAATGTGATAATGACCAGATAATCTACGTTGAGTGGGGTCAACTGGAAGACACAGGTGAGAACTTCCTGCTCTGCTTCCAACACTGCCTTAGGATCTTTTACATCCATTTCATAGAGGAGAAGGTCCTTGATTTGGGGCCTCATCCAAAAGACAACATCCTCACAGGACAACTACACTGGAGTGCCAGCCACGATTATGATCAGTTGTTCTAGGGCAACATGGTAGCATAGTTACTGTGAAAAGCCTCTCGTCGCCACATTCCGGCACCTGTTCGGGTACACTGAAGGAGAATTCAGAATGTCCAATTATCTAACTGCATGTATTTCGGGACTTGTGGGAGGAAACCAAGGAACCCGGAGGAAACCCACGCAGACACAGGGAGAACGTGCAGTCTTGGCAAAGTCAGTGACCCAGCCGGGAATCGAACCTGGGACCCTGGTGTTGTGAAGAAACAGTGCTAACCACTGTGCTACCGTGCCACCCAAATTGAAATACGCCTGAGATTCCACCGAGATAAGCAGACAGGCAGATGAATAGGAACATGGATTAAGGTGGGGGCAATTTGGACTGGAGATGAAAAGGATCATTTAGATCTAGCCAGTGTTAAGTTGGAGAAGCCACTTGACAGTGAGTGGTAAGGGGGAAATAAGTATACACGTTGGTATTGTTTAAGGGAACTACAGTAAAGGGAAAGATTAGGGTTAAGGATAGAATTTGGGGAAACTGCCAAAGAGATGTTGTTATGTTAGGAAGGGGAGCATTTGTCATTGCAGGAGACGGGTAGGAACGGAACTGAGAAGTCATCCTATGGCAGTAAAGTTGAAGTATGGAGAACAGACACTAATGAAGGTGACAGCACCAAATGGATGGCTAATGTTTGTGAACCAAACCGACAAATATCTACCTCACTTCCACTTATGGAAAGCCGTTGTTGATCATTTTGCCATTGACATAATAATGAGGAATATTTCCCGGGAATATCCCATCTTCAAAAAAACAGGAAAAATCCATTCCTGTCCATACTGCCCTTAATCACCAATAAGTGCCTGAATCACCAGCAAAAATGATGGAAGGTATCTTCGACAATGCTATCAAAGCAGCACTTACTTAACAATCGGGTGCTCACCAATCTTCAGTTTGTGCTTCGCCAGCACTATTTGGATACAGTCCTTGGGCCTGGGGCCGCTGAAAATCCCGCCCACGCCGTGGCAGAGATTCTCCGCCACCCGGGTGGCGGCGGCGGAATCTCGCCACTCCAATCGGAGAGGCCCCTGCAGTGATTCTCTGGCCCAGATGGGCCGAAGTCCCGCCGCTGGGAGGCCTCTCCCGCCGCCGAGGTTTGAACCACCTCTGGTAGCGGCGGGATTGGTGGCGCGAGCGGGCCCCGGGGTCCTGGGGGGGGCGGGGGGCGATCGTACCCCGTGGGGTGCCCCCACGGTGGTCAGGCCCGCGATCGGGGCCCCCCCGCTCAGACTCCGGGCCAGTGCCCTGGGTGCACTCTTTCTCCACTGCGGTCGCCATTGCCTCCGCCTTGGCGGAAGCGGAAAAGAAACCCACATCGCGCATGCGCCGACCGGCAAAAGCCTTTCGGCCAGCCCCGCTGCCGGTGGCGCCAGTTTTTTGCGCCAGTCTTCTGGTGCCAACCGCTCCGGCGCGGGGCTGGCCCCCAAAGGTGCGGAGAATTCTCCACCTTTGGGGAGGCCCGACCCCGGAGTGGTTGGCGCCACTCCCCTACGCCGGAACCCCCCGTCACGCCAGGTAGGGGAGAATCCCGCCCCTTATTTGACCAAAATGGACAGCAGGGCTGAATTTCAGAAGTGAGGTGAGCATGACTGCTCTTGACATCAAGACAGCATTTAACTGCATAACATCAAGGAGTGTTACTGGAAGACTGAGTTGAAGGAATTCATTTATTTGCTCTGCAATTGCAGAAACAATGGGTGGGATTCTCCCCTACCCGGCGGGGCATGCGGACTCCGGCGTCGGGCCGCCCCAAAGGTGCAGAATCCTCTGCACCTTCAGGGGTTAGGCCGGCCCCGGAGTGGTTTGCGCTGCGCCGGCCGGCGGGGAAGGGGCTTGGCGCCACGCCAACCGGCGCTGAAGGGCCTCCGCCTTCCGGCGCGAGTTGGCGCATGCGCGGGAGCACCAACGTGTGCTGGCATCATCCCAGCGCATGCGCAGGGGGGTTAATCTCCATGTCGACGCGGAACAATAGAGTGCCTCCATGGCTCAGGCCCGGCCGCGGATCGATGGGCCCCAATCGCGGGCCAGGCCACCGTGGGGGCACCCCCCGGGGCCAGATCACCCCGTGCCCCCCGAGGACCCCGGAGGCCGCTCACACAGCCAGGTCCCGCCGGCAAATACCTGGTGTAATATATGCCGGCGGGACTGGCCGAAAACGGGCGCCCACACGGCCCATCGCGAGCCGGAGAATCGCTGGCAGTGACCGCCGACCGGCGCAGCGCGATTCCTGCCCCTGCCAAATCCTCGATGCCGGAAAATTCGGCAGCCGGCGGGGGAGGGGTTTACACCGCCCGCGGCGATTCTCCGACCCGGTAGGGGGTCGGAGAATCCCTCTCACTGAGTTCAGTGTGTGGTTATTATAGAACCATAGAACGTACACTGCAGAAGAAGGTCATTCAGCCCATCGAGTCTGCACCGGCCCTTGAAAAGAGCACTCTACTTAAGCCCACTCCTCCACCCTATCCCCATAACTCAACTTAATCTTTTTGGACACTAAGGGCAATTTAGCATGGCCAACCCACCTAACCTGCACATCTTTGGATTGTGTGAGGAAACCGGAGCATCCGGAGGAAACCCACGCAGACACGGGGAGAATGTGCAAACTTCAGCCAAGCCAGGAATTGAACCAGGGACCCTGGAGCTGTGAAGCAATGCTAACCACTGTGCTGCTGTGCTGCCCATGGGTGTCTTGGCGTTGGATATGATTTGGGTCAGAAACATCAAATGAATACTCAGGAATTCCCTGGAAGAAGACCATTTGCAACTGTGCCAGTGCGAAGTGAGAAGCCTTTGTATTGGGCTAACGGCAACTCTTTACTGGTTTATGTATCTCAATAACATTTGCTGGGGTAAGGGAATAGTGGGAATTCAAATAATCTTCTTGTGTTTGTATTCAGAACTTCCGAACATTTTTGACTGCTATAATATAGTTCCCTTTTCTTGTTTGAATAAATAATGAATTATTTGAGCTAAAATTTCACCAACGGACTCCTGTGAATTTGTTCAACAACTTTCAGAAACGTTCCTTCACAGTTTCTAAAAAAAATTTGGATTTTTCAATCCAGGTTTCACTTTGGGATCTGACTTGTCCAATATGAACCGCAGCAGGGATGGTATTAAAATAAAAAGGAGCCTGGCCCGCGATTGGGGCCCACCGATCTGCGGGCAGGCCTGTGCCGTGGGGGCACTCCACAATCAGAATAAAGGATTGACAGTGGGGTGAACATTTTTCAACCGGACATCATTTCCCACTGCTGCCATTTTAATGGAAAGTGTTGCACTTTAAACAGGTAGGATGTTTCTCATTGGCATACTTAAATCAAGCTCACACTCTGCAGTTGGGAGTATGATTAATATTTAACAAATGATAACTGGGTTTGCTAGATCTCTAGAAACACACTAACAAAATGGTGCCTCCAGCTGCTCAATGCTTTTTGGAGCAGTTCTTGTGAGGTAATTAGAGCAAGGGTTTTCCCTCTGGCTGATCAAAGAAGCCCATATCTTACCTTCTGCTTATCATTGCCTCCCCTCATTGCCATGATCTGTGACCTCTCACCCTCGACCCTTGATCTTTCCCTCTCCATAAAACCACCTCTGTCCCATTCCCCATCCAATCAAAGCCCAGTCAATCCCTTGCAATTTCTTGGGACCATCCCCAACAATCACTAACTGTGACCTAGTCCTGGTTTTCCTGCCTGGTATTTGGGACTATCAATCTCGCTAACTGCCAGTCAGGAAGTAGAAGAAAATTATGATGAGGTCCTGCCATTAAACTCAGCAGAAGTTTCTCATCGCCAGCTTCCCTGTGGGCCCCCCGCAGCAGCTAACTGTGTTCCCCGCACCCTTCTCACCAATATCAATGCCCAAATGTCTCCAGCCTTTCTTCACAGCTCAAGTCCTTGACTCTTGAAATTAACTTGCCACATCGCTTTTTGGACATCTATGATGGTTCTGTGCCATGATTACTCAGAATAGGCACTATATTCATGGTGCGGGCTGGCCATAAATCATCGATAGTTCACCAGGATGACATGGCCATGGTAGATAGGCCCACTGGTGAAGTAAAGTTATAATGGCATTATAATGGCAGAAAGATCCAGAGGAAGCAATAATATATCCAGCATGCTGATGACTATAAAAAAGTTTGCATATTCCTGTGACATCTCTTTTGTTGATGGATGAAGATCTTGTTCAACTTTTGAAGAATGTCTTGCTTCTACGCAATGCCAATTGTTGCGTTGCAATGTGTAAAAGCCCGCCTAAAAATCTGTTCACGTTACACTCTCCGAGAGGGACCCATTACTTATCAGAACTGAAACATTTGTGAGGAGAGAAATTCAGTTTTACAGTTTTCATTGGGAATACCACACGTCTCAAAAGTGACAGTTGTCACAACATAAAAGTGTTTTGGTTTTAAACCAAGTTAAAGATAAAACAAATATATGAAAACAGATATCTCATATCTGCTGGATCTAAATGATTGAGTGACTTTCAGAATACTTAAGACAGCTTCTTTTCTTTAGGGCTATAAACATAGTCATTTTACGGTGTTTAGGTATCAAATATTCAGGGCACAATTTTCAGCATTGCAAACATTCGTTTTGCTACAATATCTGTCAGCATCTTTGTCACACCTCATTTTTACAGTGGCCTGGAACAGGGAAGATAAAAAGGTTATTATTGCAAGTTCTTCATGGACCTGAGTGCTGCATATATTATACTGTGCAAGCAGGGGCAGGTGTATTAAACTGGAACCACATGTCAAGCATATAGAATGGAAAGGCATGTGCATAATCAGTGGGGGCTATTCTCAACCAGTCTATTGAAACAGCCAGTTTGCAGGGAAACACTGGTGTAGTACATCTTGCTTCTTCACAAACAGACTGCCTACCAGTTGGCAAATGTGCGGCATGAATCTTCAACATGTAGGGAGGGTTACAAAGTCTGTCGCTGAAGGACATCGCATAGGTTGATGCGCAAGCCCATGGAAAGTAAATTTTTAAATAAATGTTACCCATTTAAGCTGAGTGTCATAACACGTCAGGCAAGGTTGAGAAGGTGGAGCCTTCATGTATAACTTCAGCTTTGTGCAGGAATTGAACCCATGCTGTTGGTGTTGCTCTGCATCACAAACCAGCCATCCAGCCAACTGAGCTAACCGATAAGGTTTTACAGAAACATATATTTCCAATTTCAATGCTCTTTCCCCTCTCTCTCCCTCTTATTCTTGTCCAATTGCTTCAGCAGAGATCTGGGAACTCTGCCACCTGCAAGTTCCCCTCCAAGTCATACACCATCCTGACTTGGAATTATATCGCCGTTCCTTTACTGTTGTTGAGTCAAAATCCTCAAACTCCCTTGCGATCAGCACAGTGGAACATAGAAGATGTTATTATCATCTGTGCTTTGCAACCCTGAGCCCTGTGCTGGTGAATGTAACTCCGTAATTCACACTGTATTGTATATACATGAGACCATGCATTGATAAGCGCAGTTGCGTTGCCCGACCACTAGGGGGAGTAGCGCTGGGAATGCTTAGGAGTTTGTACAGGGCTCCACCCTTGTCTCCGCCCACGACTCCTCCCCCTGGACTGCTGTATAAATACCAATGCTCAGAGCCAGTCGTTCAGTTCATCGAGAGTTCAACGTGGAACAGGCTGGCTCTGTTGTAAGTAGATTAAAACCACTGTTAATATCTTAAAGCACGTGTCCAGTGAATTGATGGTTCCATCAATTTAATGTACTTCAGAAACAGTTAGGATCAATCATGGAATCAGCCCTCAAGCCTGAGTGACTGGAACTCGACCCGCAGGATGCAGAGGCAAAATAAATTTTTTCTCATTGGCTGCGGTGTTTTAAAGCCTACCTGGCGGAAGCCCCGTCATGGGCACCCGACCAGCGACTCCCCCTGGCCTGCGCCACGCGGCCGCCCAGCCACAATGCTGCCCCAGCCTGCCACTTTTACTGCCAGGATCAGCACTCGCGGCAGCACTGCCCGGCCCGCAACGTGCCCTGCAGCAGCTGCGGGCGAATAGGACACTATGCCAGAGTGTGTCTGGCGAAGAAAGCCCCAGCCTCTAACCCTCGCACGGCTCAAAGCACTCGTTCCCTGAATTCACAGGCCTGCAGGCCCCGAAATGCTGCAGCCTGTATGCCGACTCCGCCCCCACCCGACATGTGCGACTCATGGGGGCGGCCATCTTGGCAATCCTCCTCCATGCGGCTGGCCATGTGTGACTCATGGGGGCAGCCATCTTGGCAATCCTCCTCCATGCGGCCGGCCATGTGCGACTCATGGGGGCAGCCATCTTGGCAATTCTCCTCCATGCGGCCGGCCATGTGCGACTCATGGGGGCGGCCATCTTGGGATCCATCCCCTTCAAACTCTGAAACTCACCTCGACAACTACAAACTCAGAGGGCAGTCATCACAGGGCCACTCCAGTACAGCTGATCGAGCCGCCAACGACCCGCAACTCAGCGCAGTCACTCTGGACCAATCGCGCACGAAGCATCTGCGAAACTCAATGGCGACGGTCCAAATTAACGGGTACAGCACGCCGTGCCTTTTTGACTCCGGGAGCACTGAGAGCTTCATACACCCAGATCTGGTAAGACGCTGTTCGCTCCCAGTTTTCCCCGCGTGGCAAACTATCTCCCTCGCTTCGGGCTCCCACTCTGTCCAGATCCAAGGGCGCACTGCCGCGACGCTCACAATCGAAGGCACTAGCTATGCTGAATTCCAGCTCTACGTCCTGCTCGAACTCTGCCGCCCACTCTTATTAGGCCTTGATTTCCAGTGTAATCCCAAGAGTCTCACCCTCAGTTTCGGCGGACCCCTACCCCCACTCACTATCTGCAGCCTAGCCATGTTGCGAATCTCCCCCCCCGCCTCCTCTCTTTGCCAACCTCACCCCGGACTGTAAACCTGTAGCCACTCGCAGCAGGCGGTACAGGCTGCAGGATAGGGTGTTCATCCGATCGGAGGTCCGAAGGCTTCTCAGTGAGGGGATCATAGAGGCCAGCAACAGCCCCTGGAGAGCTCAAGTGATGGTCATCAAGACCGGGGGAAAAGTCTGTATGGTTAGAATTAGAATTAGAATTAGAACAGTGCAGCACAGAACAGGCCCTTCGGCCCTCGATGCTGTGCCGAGCAATGATCACCCTACCCAAGCCCACGTATCCACCCTAGACCAGTAACCCAATAACCCCCATTAACCTTATTTTTTAGGACACTATGGGCAATTTAGCCTGGCCAATCCACCTAACGCGCACATCTTTGGACTGTGGGAGGAAACCGGAGCACCCGGAGGAAAACCACGCACACACGGGGAGGACGTGCAGACTCCACACAGACAGTGACCCAGCCGGGAATCGAACCTGGGACCCTGGAGCTGTGAAGCATTGATGCTAACCACCATGCTACCGTGCTGCCCCTATGTTGTCGACTATAGTCAGACCATAAATCGCTTTACGCTCCACGACGCGTATCCCCTCCCCAGGATTGCAGACATGGTAAACCAGATCGCCCAGTACCGGCTCTTTTCCACGGTGGATCTGAAGTATTCATACCACTAGCTCCCAATCCGCCCGGAGGACTGCCACTACACGGCATTCGAGGCCGATGGCCGCCTCTTCCATTTCCTCCGGGTCCCCTTCGGTGTCACTAACGGGGTTTCGGTGTTCCAACGAGCAATGGACCGAATGGTGGACCAGTACGGGCTGCGGGCCATGTTTCCATACTTGGACAATGTCACCATCTGCGGCTATGACCAGCAGGACCACAACGCCAACCTCTACTGTTTTCTCCAGACAGCTCAGACATTAAACCTCACTTATAACAAGGAAAAATGCGTTTTCCACATAACCAGACTAGCCATCCTCGGCTAGGTCGTGGAAAACGGAGTCCTGGGCCCAGACCCGGACCGGATGCACCCCCTCCTAGAACTCCCCCTCCCTCATTGTCCCAAGGCCCTCAAACGGTGCTTGGGTTTCTTTTCCTACTACGCCCAGTGGGTTCCTCAATATGCGGATAAAGCCCGCCCACTCTTTAAGGCCACATTATTTCCTCTGTCAGCTGAGGCGCGCCAGGCCTTCAACTGCATCAAGGAGAACATCGCCAAGGCAGCCATGCGGGCGGTGGATGAATCCACTCCATTTCAGGTTGAGAGCGACGCCTCAAAGGTAGCTCTAGCAGCCACTTTAAATCAGGCAGGAAGGCCAGTTGCATTTTTCACCCGTACCCTCTCCGCTTCGGAACTCCGACACTCGGCAGTCGAAAAAGAAGCACAAGCCATTGAGGAGGCTATTCGTCACTGGAGGCACTACCTCGCAGGTAGGAAGTTCACCCTCATCACCGACCAACGATCGGTTGCCTTTATGTTTGACAACTCGCAAAGGGGCAAAATTAAAAACGATAAAATCCTGCGGTGGAGGATTGAACTCTCCATCTATAGCTACGATATTAAGTATCGACCGGGGAAGCTCAATGAGCCCCCAGATGCCCTATCCCGCGGGATATGCGCCAGCGTGCAGATCGACCGCCTGAAAGTCATCCACAACGCCTCTGCCACCCGGGGGTCACCCGGCTCGCCCACATCAAAGCCCGAAATCTGCCTTTCTCCACTGAGGAGGCAAAAGCCGTCACCAGAGACTGCCCGATCTGTGCGGAGTGCAAACCGCACTTCTATAGACCAGACAGGGCCCACCTGGTCAAGGCTTCTAGGCTCTTTGAACGCCTCGCGATCGATTGCAAAGGGCCACTCCCCTCAACTAACAGGAACGTTTACTTCTTAAATGTCATAGATGAGTTCTCCCGCTTCCCATTTGCTATCCCGTGCCCCGATATGACCTCCCACACAGTCATTAAGGCCCTGCATAGTATGTTCACCCTGTTTGGTTTCCCCAGCTACGTGCACAGCGACCGGAGTTCGTCCTTCATGAGCGACTAGCTGCATCAGTACCTGCTCGACAAGGGCATCGCCTCGAGCAGGACTACCAACTACAACCCCAGGGGGAATGGGCAGGTGGAGAGGGAGAATGCGACGGTCTGGAAGACCTTCCTACTGACCCTCCGGTCCAGGAATCTCCAAGTCTCCCATTGGCAGGAAGTCCTCCCAGATGCGCTCCACTCTATCAGGTCCCTCTTATGCACAGCGACCAATCAGACCCCTCACGAGCGGCTCTTTAGTTTTTCCAGGGGCACTACCATGGGGGTCTCACTTCCGGCATGGCTGAAGACACCGGGCCCTTTACTTCTCAGGAAGCACGTCAGGGCGCACAAAACCGACCCCCTTGTAGAGAAGGTGCGCCTGCTTCACTCCAACCCCTAGTACGCCTTCGTCGAGTTCCCTGACGGCCGTCAGGACACCGTATCCCTCCGGGACCTAGCACCCGCTGGATCCAGCATCCCCACTATCACTGCAGAGGTACCCCTCACTCTACACCCCACCCAGCCGCCCCCTCGGGCTCCCGAGCCCACTAGCTCGCTGCATTGGTTCCGCGCAACCCAGCCGTCCCCTCGCGCTCCCGAGCCCACTAGCTCGCTCCACCTGTTCCACGCGCCCGCACCGGCTAACCCCCAGCGCCACCAGTCCCCAGTCGAACCAGACGGGTATGGAGCTCGGACGAGATCTTCCCCGGAGTCCGCCATCGTATCCCAACCCACAACACCCATCCAGCCACCGCAAAAGGCTGCAACCCCGGTGCTCCGCAGATCGCAGCGGACGACTCGACCACCGGACAGATTCAATTTATGAACCACCACCCCCGCCGGACTTGATGTTTTTGTAGGGGGTGAATGTGGTGAATGTAACTCCGTAATTCACTGTATTGTATATACATGAGACCATGCATTGATAAGTGCAGTTGCGTTGCCCGACCGCTAGGGGGAGTAGCGCTGGGAATGCTTAGGAGTTTGTACAGGGCTCCACCCTTGGCTCCGCCCACAACTCCTCCCCCTGGACTGCTGTATAAATACTAATGCTCAGAGCCATTCGTTCATCAGTTCATCGAGAGTTCAACGTGGAACAGGCTGGCTCTGTTGTAAGTAGATTAAAACCACTGTTCATATCTTAAAGCACGTGTCTAGTGAATTGATGGTTCCATCACACAGGTTACTAAATTCCTTCCCTTTTAGTATGATCATTGCTGCTAACCTAATTGAAATCTTTGAAGCATTTTAATGTTTCAGGAAATAGGGAGTGTAGAGAGCATCAACGTGACACATTTACTTCTCACCTGAATATGGAAGTGAGAAAAGAAGTGCAATGTATATAGTGACTGTGATTACCAGGGTCTTCCAGTCCCACCAAAATATACAGGCTTTTGTATGGCTCGCCAACCCCCCCCTCCTTCTCCCCCCCCCCCCCCCCCCCCCCCCCCCCGCCATCCCCTCCGCTACCGTGGAACACATCTCAGTGGGTAGCCTTCGGTAGGTCCCAAAGAGCCCATCAGCAGAAAGAGCCAGAAAATCCTGCCCAGTGCCTTTCATGATACCATAGATTTCCAAAGTGCTGCACATTATAAACATTGGTAAAGACACTGAACTAACTGCCTAGATGCTATACTTGCAGTTACAGAAGAAGACCTTCAACCCATAATTTGTTGAATTAGAGGTAAGATTCCTACCCACTGCCAGAGCTGGAATATACGGACTGTTTGTAAAATTCTTTTGTGAGATGTCGGGCAGGATTCTCTGGTCGCCTACGCCGAAATCGCGTTTGGTGATCAACCGGAGAATCAAAGTTCCCAATCACATCGGGGCGGCGCCGCTTTCGCGATGCTCCATCCCCTCCAAAGCTGCGTAGGCCATGCCAGGTATTGACGGCCTTAGGACATTGCCACATTGCCTGAGGCCCCCCCCCCCCCCCACCGATGCTCCGACCCCGACTAGTTGATTTCCCGACTGTGTCGGTCGCGTGTGGTCTCATCTGCCAGGAACTCAGTGTGTGAGCTGTGGACTCAGTCCAGCGCCGCCACAGTCAGGTGAGGGCTGATCCACGGGCGGGGGGGGGGGGACTTCATCAGGGCTGGAGGCACTGCAGGGGGGCGGTTCGGGGCACGTGAGCTGGAGAAAGGGAGGGACTATTTTGCCGTGTTGCATGGCGCAGCCCCTGCAGGCTGCCACCGTGCGCATGCACGGGTCCGAACCCATCAATTCTCCGGGCCATATTGGCAGCTAGAGCCCAGGTCTCTACGCTGCCGGCATGCTAGCCCCCAGCAAAATAGGGAATAGGTGGCCGTTTTACGGCATTTTTTCTTGTGCAAAATGCCACCTTTCCCACGCTAGCGTGGGGGACATAGACCCAGGATCAGAGAATCCAACCCATGAGCTTGTCTACGCTGCCGGCATGCTAGCCCCCAGCAAAATAGGGAATAGGTGGCCGTTTTACGGCATTTTTTCTTGTGCAAAATGCCACCTTTCCCACGCTAGCGTGGGGGACATAGACCCAGGATCAGAGAATCCAACCCATGAGCTTTTTGGTGTAGCCAGAATTTGTTGTCCATATGTATTTGCCCTTGAGAAAGTGGTGGCAAACCATCTTCTTGAACTGGTGCCATCCATTGGGTGCATGTACATGCACTATGCTGAAGGGAGGTTCAGGATTTTGACCCAGTTACAGCGAAAAAATGGTGATATATTTTCAAGAAAGGCTGGTGTGTAACATGGAGGGAATTGTCCAGGTGGCGGTATCCCCATGCATCTGTTGCCATTGTCTTTCTAGTTGGTAGAGGTCATGGGTTTGGAAGGTGCTGTTGAAGGCGCCTTGGTGGGTTGTGCAATGAATCTTGTAGATGGTACACACTGCTGCTACTGTGCGACAGTGGTGGAGGGAGTGAATGTTTAAGTTGTGGAATAGGGTGCAGATCAAGCCGGACGCTTTATCTTGGATGTACTCAAGCTATTTGAGTGTTGTTGGAGCTGCACTCATCCAGGCAAGTAGAAAATATGCCATCACATTTCTGACTCGTGACTTGTAGATAGTCGGCAGGCTTTGGGGAGTCAGGAGGTGAGTTACTCACTGTACGATTTCCAGCCTCTGACCTGTTCTTGTACCCGGTAGTATTTATATTCCTGGCCAAGTTCAGTTTCTGGTCAATGTATGTGGATGGTGGGATTTGCAAAAGTAATGCTATTGATTGTTTGGGGGAGGTGGTTAGATTCTCTTTTGTTGGAGATGGTTATGACCTGGCACTTGTGTGGTGCAAATAATACTCCTCAGGCTACCAATAGGTTACTCGTGATTAGTTTTAAAGTTGATTAACATTGCACATGTCTCTTTCTGAACCAAAAGCTTGACCCAATTTAATTTATCACAAACACTCAGGCTCATTTCATCTGCCTAGGGAGTAATGCTGATACTATGATCTGCATTAGCGTGGCAGCTCTTTAATTTTTTGGGTTATTTAGTGGGCGTTCAACTGTGAGTAGAGGCAGATGTGGAGGAGGAATAGAAAACAAGATTGCTTGTCTACGCTTGAGCAATTCGCCTACACGGTGTTTATTACTATTCTTTCGCTTCGAAGCATGGTAAAATGGATTTTCTTCTTGAAATTTGTGCTCGTTCTTCTGGAGAATGAACCTGGTAAATTAATCAGGTTGAGTGGGCGTTCTCCTTATTCTGCAGAAGGATGTCTCAATTGTGTGGTATAGTTTAATGAAGTTAACTTCTTGCAAGATGGCATTCTGAGTGGTGGTCTAATCAGGGCCACCCATGACAACCTAGGACATATATAAAAGCTGGCATAGTCTCCAAAAAACTGATAAACTCAAAAAGCCATTCACTGCTGCAGAATGTAAGCCTCTTTATGTTTACTGAACAAGTTATCTCCGTTTTCATTAATGGAATTTCAATATTTTAAGTAGTCTTTTGGGACCACAATTTGCAATTCAGTTTGTTTTTTTCTGTGGAAACTTAAACTAAAGTTCTCGTCCCGTTCTTCAGAAACGTGCTAAAGAAGGACGAAAGGCACTTTTCAAATTTGTTTCTCATCTTTCTTCCATAACCACAAAGTTACAATGTAGATTAATCCCACGGTAAACAAGGTAATTGGTACAAGGTATCTGCTAAGATTGCAAGTTTATTTACAACAAGTTCATTTGTCGCAGTGCACTGGCAAAGTAGTTAACTGGGGCGGAATTCTCAGACCCCCTGGCGTCAATCCCGCCCCCGCCATGGCCCGAATTCTCCGCCACCCGGGAATCGGCGGGGGCGGGAATCGCACCGCGCCGGTAGGCGGGCCCCCCGCGGCGATTCTCCGGCCCGCAATGGGCCGAAGTCCCGCCGCTGACAGGCCTTTCCCGCCGGCGTGGTTTAAACCACCTCTGGGACTGGCGGCGCGGGCGGGCTCCGGGGTCCTGGGGAGGGGGGGGGGCGCGGGTCAATCTGACCCCGGGGGGTTGCCCCTACGGTGGCCTGGCCCGCGATCGGGGCCCACCGATCGGCGGGCGGGCCTGTGCCGTGGGGGCGCTCTTTTTCTTCCGCCCCGCCATGGCCTTCACCATGGCAGGGGCGGAAGAGTCCCCCTCCCCTGCGCATGCGCCGGTATGACGTCAGCAGCCGCTGATGCACCGGCGCATGTGCCGGCTTCAGCCAGCCAGCGAAGACCTTTCGGCCCTGGCTGGCGGGGCGCCAAATGCCGTTCGCGCCGGCCAGTGGAGGGGGAGCCACTCAGGCGCGGGCCTAGCCCCTAAAGGTACGGAGAATTCCGCACCTTTGGGGAGTCCCGACGCCGGAGTGGTTCACGCCACTCCGTCCCGCAGGGACCCTCCGCCCCGCCGGGTAGGGGAGAATCCCGGCCCTGGTTTCACCTATCATGGGGTGAACTTGGAATCCACCAGGACCAACAAGTATGAATACAAAACAACCATTGGGACATATGCTCCCTTCCAATCAATAAAACTGAAACCCACTCATGCAGCACAAAGTAAAATGCTGTTCCTGAGGATATCAGTCTGCATGTCCCACTGATTGACCCATTGTTCAAGATGGAGACTGTCTAACTATAACCGATCATCAAAAAGCAAATTATCTGCAAAAACTTGAAGTCCCACAAGATTGTTGGAAGTATATGGACCAGACAATATGAGATGTCACCATACAATTCTTTTCATAGAATCCCACCAGAGCAGAAGGTGATCATTCAGCCCATTGAGTCTGCACCGACCCTCCAAAAGAGCACTCGACCTGGACACACTCCCTCGCCCTCACCCCACAATCCCGCACATTGATCATGGTCAATCCACCTAACCTACATCTCTTTTGGACTGTGGGAGGAAACCAGAGCACCCAAAGGAAACCCACGCAGACACAGGAAGAATGTGCAAACTCCACACAGACAGTCACCCGAGGCCAGAATTGAACCCGTGTCCCAGGTGCTGTGAGGCAGCAGAGATAACCATTGTGCCCACCGTGCCACCTTTATATTGTATTATTCTTTTATCACATTATTCAGTGAGACATTGAATAGAATGTATGATCGTGATATGGAGATGCAGGCATTGGACTGGGGTGGGCACAGTAAGAAGACTTACAACACCAGGTTAAAGTCCAACAAGTTTGTTTTGAATCACTAGCTTTCGGAGCGCAGCTCCTTCATCAGATGATTCACCTGTTGGACTTTAACCTGATGTTGTAAGACTTCTTAGAATGGATGATAATAGACAACATTGTCTCTTTTTTTCAAAACAGATGTTCAGTAAGGTTGTGCCCGATCCTAACACTTCAAGCAATAGCTATTTGTAAGGAGCTTATAAGGCAAAGGATGTCCTGTGATACACTGTAGTTAGGCATAAGCTAAATAGATATCGAATTAGGAAGGAGGGGTCAGGATGAGAGTTTGGTTGAAGAGATAGATTTTGAGCAGATTTTAAACAGGAAGAGAGGGAGGTATAAAGACGTCTGCGTGGAGTTTGCACATTCTCCCGTGTCTGCATGGGTTTCATTTGGGTGCTCCGGTTTCCTCCCACAGTGCAAAGATGCGCAAGTTAGGTAGATAGGCCATGTCAATTGCCCCTTTGGGCGGGATTCTTCCGTACCCGGAGGGGCGGGGGGGTCCCGGTGGGATGGAGTGGTGTGAACCACTCCGGCGTCAGCCCGCCCCAAGGGTGCGGAATCCTTCGCACCTTCAGGGGCCAGGCAGGCACCAGAGTGGTTTGCGCCTCGCCGGCTGGCATGGAAGGCCTTTGGCGCCACACCAGCCGGGGCCAAAGGGACTCCGCCAGCCGGTGCGGGTCCGCGCATGCGCGGGAGTGTCAGCGGCTGCTGATGTCATCCCCGCGCATGCGCAGGGAGGGTTCATCTACGTGCCGGCCATCGCAGAGGCTTACACGGCCGATGCGTAGGAAAAGAGTGCCCCCACAGCACAGGCCCGCCCGCGGATCGATGGGCCTTGATCGCGGGCCAGGCCACTGTGGCCCCCCCCCCCCCCCCCCCCCCCCATGGGGCCGGATCGCCCCGCACCCCCCCAGGTCCCCGGAGCCCGCCCACTCCGCCATGTCCCGCCGGTAAGGGGCCTAGTCTAATCTACGCCGGCGGGACTGGCAAAAAACAGGCGGGACTTCGGCCCATCGCTGGCCGGAGAATTTGGGCAGCCCCAGGGCCCATTGAGTCGCGCCGGTCCCTGCCATTCTCTGAGGCGGGCGGCGCGATTCACGCCGGGCCGATTTTTGGGGGGGCCAGAGAATTTGGAGGACAGCGGGGGCGAGATTCACGCCGACCCTCAGCGATTCTCCGACCCGGCGGGGGTTCGGAGAATCCCGCCCCATGTGTCCAAAGGTGTGTGGTATGGGTAGGGTTGCAGGGATAGGGTAGGAGAGGGGGGCTAGGTAGGGTGCTCTTGCAAAGTATCAGCACAGGTCAGATTGGTCGAATGGCTCCTTCTACACTGTAAGGATTCCATGAAAGGTTCAAGGAAGGAATTCCAGACAGTCGGACACAGTTGAAGACTCTACCATCATCAAGGAGGGGGATGAATAAAAAGGTAAGAGTCATAGGAATGGAATATTCCAGGGTGGGAGTCACAGTATCTGGAGGAGATGACAGAGATAAGGTAAAAATCCAAGGTTCAGCTAACCAGGCTACAGTTTGGAGCTTCATCAAAAATGATGGAAAAAGGCCATTTAATCCAACTGACCCATGCGGGAGTTTATGGTCCATATAAATCTCTTTCCAACATTCTACAGCTCGGTGCTATCAACATATCCTTCTATTCATTTCCTCTCATCTGTTCTTTTATGTGCAACTGCTATATGGGTTTGAGACAAGTAAACAACCATTCACTTTCAGTGAAAATCATTCCAAAGATTAATCTATTGGGCATCTGTAAAGCAGGAGCTTAATAAGAAATTTCCCACATGGATTTTGTGTGGGAAGAAACTGCCTTATCAACGTCTTTGATTTTGCTGAGGATATTAAAGATATAGGGGAATTTAAAATCATATAATCTTAGGGTGATACGAAAATACTGGAAGATTTATCAAAGTTGAAAAACTGAAGTAAATTTCCACTGATACACATGCTGTTCTATCATCGCATATAAAGCTGCATATGTGGCATCTGGTTGACTCCAGATTCGTAATAGTTAAGACTGATGAATCGCATGTTTAGAGTGCCTCGGGATGTCTCAGAGCACTTTTACAGCCAATAATGAACTTCTGAAGAGCGGTCACTGTTTGTTATGTCGGAGACACGGCATGCAATTTGCAAAGGGTAGGTTCCCACAAGCTGTAATGATTCCGAGACGCCATGAGGGAGAACTTCCTTTTTCTTCTTTAAACTCGAGTCATGCGATCTTTTACAGTCACCGGAGGGGGCAGACAGGGCCTTGGTCTCATCTGAAAAACAGCGCTTCCAACAATGCCACACTCCCTCAGCCTTCCGAATCAGCGAAGAGTGCTTCTAACTGAACCACAGGCGACCAGAAAAACTCATTATTCTGGATGAACATCGGAATTTGGAATAGATTGAGAGAGAAGAAAAAAAATCAGGCTTATGTAGCAATGACAGAAACAAAACATTAATGAGAGAACTGAAGGAGCCTGAAATCTGCCAACACTCCGCGCCAGGGATTTGGGTTCGATTCCAGCCTCAGGTGACTGTCTGAGGTGTTTGCACTATCTCCCTGTGTCTGTGTAGGTTTCCTCCGGGTTCTTCGGTTTCCTCCCACAGTCCAAAGATATGCAGGTTTGGTGGATTGGCCATGCTAAATGTCCCTTAATGTCCAAAAGGTTAGTTGGGGTTACAGGATAGGGCTGCGATTGGGCCTAGGTAGGGTGGTCTTTCAGAGGGTCAGTGCAGAATGGATGAGCCAAGTGGCCTCCTTCTGCACTGTACAGATTCTAAGATTCTCTGCATAGTTCTTTCTCCTGTAATACTTCTCATTGGCAAACCTGCTCATGAACCTGATAAACACAGAGTAAATTCAATCTGAGATAATGAGCATGACCAAGTGAAAATAATCATACTGCATTCTGGTTGGAATTAACGGGTTCATCGTGTAGTGCCAGGAACTACCCTGCTATCTAAAGGCAATTTGATGCTATTTGGGCAAAGTGACCAAGTGGCTGTTAGATCCGGCACGAGCATAGTTAAAAGAACTTAAAAGCTCTTTTAACTATGCAAGTCTGGGTCCAAACCATTGCGGGCGGGATCCAGATCGCGATTTCTCGTGATCGTAGATTGCAGAAAACCTTTTGGGAGAAGAAAGTGCCTTTCAAATGAAATTCTGACCCCAGCAAATGCTCCTTATTACAACAATGCAGCAAAAAATGTAAAGGATACATATTAACAGCCAGAGACATGCAACTTTGCTCAAAGTATTATCCCTGCTACAAGCTGTGATACCTCATTCTTCTTCCATACTGTTGCCACTCAAGAAATTGGAAATTTTGCTTCTGATCTGGGGTGAGGCTGGGCCGGCCTAAAAAAAAACTCCCACAAACTTTGACCTGTCAATGAGCAGACAAGACTTCAAACACTGATTTATTTGCACAAAGCACAGAGTTCTTGCAATTGAAGGGCTAAGAGAACAAGAATCAATCGAGTGCTTCTTGTGTGTCACTGTGTGAGTCACCTTCAACATCAGGTGATTTACCTGGTTAATTCATTCCAAATGCCTGCAAGTTGTGTCCCAAACAAATATTATGCTCAAGGAGCTGTCAGCATCTCTTTTGCTCATAATGTTTGAAGTGAGGTTCCCTGGGACACATAAATTATCTAGCGCTTTGATATGGTAATTAAACTAAATGCAGTGGCAAATTTTAATGATTTGTATATACCTCCAGTGTCCCTTGGTGAAAGCTTGTGTGGGAGGACACTAGATCATCAGATGCCAAACTCCAATCAGGAGGAGAAAGATGGAGACTTTAGAAGTCTAACCTTTAAAAGGATAGTTCCTATGCACCAGCAATTTCAGAAAGTCTTGGGCTGTTTGCCAGCGATGCTACAAAGCATGATTAAGGTCCCCATTCTTACTGAGATTCTGAAGTTGCCATGGGGTGTTGCAGCTGCTTCGGTGAGAGCTGAACCTGGGCCTTCCATGAGGAGTCTGTGGCACCATTTCGGAGGGATGGTCATACATGGATCCTTACAATTGGCTCCACCACATTTTTCTGTCAGGCTTGCTGACTGAGTGGATAGGGGTTTTCGTTTGTTCGTGGGCATCCTAAGATCTGCTCTCCATGGGAGAACAAATTTACTTTCTTGGACGATTGGTAACTAAAATATTTGTTTTCTATTTAACCAAATGCGCATTTTGAGAAGCACAGTATAAAAATACTACAAACTGCACTTTATCAAAGCTTTACTGTTGGACTAATAAACACTATTAAGACCAAGAAACACTCATAAATACCATACAAATTGAATGGCAACATATTCAGCGGATTCTCTGACACCCTACTGGGTCGGAGAATCCCCGGGGGGGGGCGGCGCGAACCCCACCCCGACACCGGCTGTCTTATTCTCCGGCGCCGTTTTTTGGGCAGAGGTGAGGTTTACGCTACGCCGGTCGGGGGCCGTTGGCAGCGGCCCGCCCGGCCAATTTCAAAGTCCTGATGGGCCGAGCGGCCGTCCGTTTTTGGCCAGTCTCGCCAGCGTGGGTTAGACATGGTCCCACATGGCAGGGCAGGTAATTCAGCGGGGACGGTCCTCGAGGTGGCGCGGGGGGGGGGGGGGGGGTGGGGGGGGGGGTGGGATCCGACCCCAGGGGGGTCCTCACTGTGGCCTGGCCCGTGATCAGGGCCCACCGTTCTGTGGGCGGGCCTGTGCCGTGGGGGCACTCCTTCCTTCCATGCCGACCCCTGTAGGGCTCCACCAGCACGGAGAAGAGAACCGCCGCGCATGTGCCAAAACACACCGCTTTTCCGCACATGCGCGAGATCACGCTGGCCCTTTGGCGCATGCGCAAACTCGCGCAGTCCCTTCAGCGCCAGCTGGCACGGTGCCAACCTCTCCGCCGTCCACCTAGCCCCCAGAAGTGTGGAGAATTCCGCACATTAGGGGGCTGTTTACGCCGGAGTGGTTCGCGCTGGTTTTCCCGCAGGAGTGGGGACATAGTCCCGGAAAGGAGAATCCCGCCCATTATCTCTGTTCCTTTAAAAACTCAATAATAATTCAACACCTCAAAGAGAGGTGAATATTGGGGGGTGTTGGGGGAAAATCATAGGATCTTGAATTTACAGTGCAGAAGGAAGCCATTCAGCCCATCGAGTCTGCACCAGCACTTGGAAAGAGCACTCTGCCCAAGCCCACACCCTGTCTCCGTAACCCAGTAACTCCACCCAACCTTCTTGGACACTAGGGGCAATTTAGCATGGCCAATCCACCTAACCCGCATATCTTTGGACTGTGGGAGGAAATCGGTGCACCTGTGGGAAGCCCACGCAGACACGGGGAGAATGTGCAGACTCCGCACAGACAGTGACCCAAGCTGGGAATCGAACCTGGGACCCTGGAGCTGTGAAGCAACTGTACTAACCACTGTGCTACCATGTTGCCCAAAAATAACTGGCAGAGAAAATTAGAGTCCTGGTGGTGAAAGGGGGAATCGGAGGCCTTGGTGGTGGGAGAGGTTAGTGTCTGGGTGGGATTTCAGAGGTCAGTTGAGGTCCCCAGTAGGGCAATGGGAGACTCGGGCTAACATTCTCTGGGCATTCGCTGGTGACTGGATTCTCTGATCCCACTGGAGTGTATCCCTCTCCACCCTCCAATGCGTGTTTCCCAACAACGTGGGGCAGCTTCAATAGGCAGTCCTATTAATAGTGGCAAGGGCAGAGAATTCCGTCGCCAGTGAATGGCGGGCAGCCTCCCGCCGCCGGGAAACACTCGGCTGGGAGGCCGGAGAACCCCAGTATTTGCAAAAGGATTGTGCAAGTCATTGGGAAAATTGGGCACTCAGTGCTTGGCTATTGATCAGGGTCCTCACTCCCGTGGCTTCATGGGGCCAGAAGAAAAGTGGCCAATAGGGTGGACACCTGCCTACAGGGAAACTAATGTCAACATTGGGAACACGACTGTCGGATATTGGAACCAGTAGCGATTAGGGGAATTATCTCCATAAAAGGATGGAACGCCAAGGGTAGAGGAGAGATAAAAGAGGCAAGAACACAGTGCAGGCCTTACCTTCAACACAACATCTATCACTGAAGACCAAGCTACCTGGGGCTGACCAGAACCCCTTCCAAAAAGGACTGCTATCCTCCAGGAAAATGAGTGCAGACATCCGTGATCTGGCACCAAAGAGCTCATACCTCGCCACCATGTTCTGCAAGTAGCCGTCAAATTCATTGTCACTTTGAAATTCTCCCCTTCTGGCACATTCCAAGCTGGACTCCCCCAGGTTCAGGGAAAGCTTGATTGTACCTCTCGCGGTACCGATTGGCCTTGTAGATCCATCAACAGGGAAGGCTTCCCCTACACCATCGCCCACAAGAATTGCCTCCAACAAAGACAAAATTCTGAAAGCACTCAACAGTTCTAGCAGCATTTGCAAAGGTAGAAACAGAATTAAGTTTCAACTCTATGACCACACATCGGAACTGGGAAAAGTTAGAAAAATAATAGGTTGAGAGGAGATGGAGGGTAAGGAAAAGAGCAAAAGCGAGGGTCAGTGACAGGTGAGATTACATTACAAAACAGGCAGGGAAGGCAAAGGGAGGAAAAGAAAAGAGAAAAGAAACAAAGAAACAAAATAAATGCCTGGAGCAGGCGTGATGGCAGATTGAAGCTCTATCTACAAGCAACGTCGAGAGAAAAAATAGACTCTGACCAAACCATGAAAGAAAATAAAACAAAATGGGGTCAGTTTGAACTTATTAATATCACTGTTGAGTCCAGAATGTTGCGACGTGCCTAATCAAAAGATGAGATACTGTTCCTCAAACTTACGTTGAGTTTCATTGGAGCACTGCAGCAGGCCTAATATCAGAGATGTTGTGATGTGCAGATGCCGGCGTTGGACTGGGGTGAGCACAGTAAGAAATCTTACACACCAGGTTAAAGTCCAACAGGTTTGTTTCAAACACTAGCTTTCGGAGCACTGCTTCTTCCTCAAGTGATTGAAGAGGTATGTTCTAAAAACATATATCTCGACAAATTCAAAGATGCCAGACAATGCGTAGAATGCGAGAATTTGCAGGTAATTAAATCTTTACAGATCCAAAGATAGGGGTAACCCCAGGTTAAAGAGGTGTGAATTGTCTCTAGCCAGGACAGTTGGTAGGATTTCGCAAGCCCAGGCCAGATGGTGGGGGATGAATGTAATGCAACTTAAATCCCAGGTCCCGGTTGAGGCCGCACTCATGTGTGCGGAACTTAGCTACAAGTTCCTGCTCGGTGATTCTGCGTTGTCACGCGTCCTGAAGGCTGCCTTGGAGAACGCTTACCCGGAGATCAGAGGCTGAATGCCCATGACTGCTGAAGTGTTCCCCGACTGGAAGGGAACATTCCTGCCTGGTGATTGTCGTGCGATTTCCGTTCATTCATTGTCACAGCGTCTGCATGGTCTCGCCAATGTACCATGTTTCGGGACACCCTTTCCTGTATCAGAGATGTCAACATGAGAGCCAGGTGAGAATTACAACGACAGGGAGCCAGTAGCTTGTGGCAGGAATTTCTGGACCCACCCTCTGCCAGGATTGTTCAGACCCACCAAAGGTCAGTGGACTTTTGGCTGGGCTGCCGAATCTCCCATAGTGGTCCCTCTACAACAGGGCCAGAGAATCCCATCACTTGAGTATGCCTGTGGATTGAGAATCGTTGTTTCACAAAGCAACCATCCAATTTGCGTTTGGTCTCCCCAATGCATCACAGGCCGGATCGTGAGCAGTGAATACCGTATAATAAATAAAGAAGTACACTCTTTAACTGAGAAGGAGTCTTTGTGACCTTGAATGCGGACGAAAGGGGAAAAGGGTCGGAGTTGCATCTCCTGCATTTGCATGGAGAGGTAATCTTTGGAAGAGGTCAGGGTGATGAGGGTGACTGTGGAGCACACCAGGAGATGGCAGAGGGAACTGACCCTTCAGAATGAAGAAAGTAGAGGGGAAGGGAATATGTGTTTCGTGGTGGCTGGATCGAGCAAAAATGGCAGGGGATGATCCGTTGGATACGGATGCTGGTGGAGTGGAAGACGAGGACTAGACGAACCTGCTCTGGAACGTGAGGTGAGAGCTGAGAGTAGAAATCTGGGAAATGAGACAGACGCAGTCAAGGGCCCCGTTAACTGCGAGCCACAGTCAGGGTGGGATGTGGAGAGGTCAGGGTTGCTGTTGGAAATTCTCCATTATGGAAATCAGAAGCACGAGAGGTTGCATCACCAGAACAACTATCACAGAAAGGAAAAGACTGGGAGAATGGAATGAAATCCTGACAGAAAACAGGGGGTGGATGAAGTATAGTCAAGCTTCCCACTTTGTGTCCCAGTGTCCTGACGTTACCCAGACTACGACGGAGCCAAGCAAATCTGAGGCACTCTCTTGAGAAGCAGCAGCAAGGAAGTAAATTATAAATGTAACTGCCTGCGAACTCACCTAACCAGTTGGTTCAGAAAGGTAAAAGCGAGGGAATGTTAAGCGCTGGTGGGATGAGGTCCTGAAGAAAGAAAGAAAATATCTGATTGAATTGGGGGAAGATCATAGATCATAGAATTTCCAGTGCAGAAGGAGGCCATCGAGTCTGCACTGGTCCTTGGAAAGAGCACCCTACTTAAACCCACACCTCCACCCTGTCCCTGTGAGGCAGAAACCCCACTGAACATTTTTGGATACTAAGGGCAATTTATCATGGCCAATCCACCTAACCTGCACATCTTTGGACTGTGAGAGGAAACTGGAGCAACCAGAGGAAACCCACGCAGACACGGGGAAATCGTGCACACACCGCACAGACAGTGACCCAGCCGGAAATTGAATCTGGGAACCTGGAGCTGTGAAGCAACTGTGCTAACCACTGTGCTGTGGTGCTGTGGGAAGTGCAACAAATTGTACAAAGCTGTGACCAACTAACAAGTCAAAATCTAATCATTTCAAACATCACTGATAGATCATGGCCGGGATTCTCCGAAATCCCGGCCAAGTGTTGATACCGGCGTAAACACCAAAGTGCCGGCGTCAACCGGCTTCCTGACCCAGCAATTCACCACTGTTCAGGGGGCTAGCACGGCGCCGGAGAGCTTCGCGCTGCTCCAGCTCCGAAAGGCGGCCCTGCACGGCCGGTATGGGTCAGTGCATACGCGCAATGGCTGGCAAGGAGCAAATGTCAGGGACTTTACAGCGGGCCGCATGGAAGGAGGTAGGCCACCTCCAGACCGCGGCTACCCGCTGATCAGATGCCCCCGATTGTGGGCCTGGACCCCATAGAGCACCCCCCCTACGCCCCGCCCCCCGGAGGGGCCCACCGATCCGCGGGCAGGCCTGTTCTGTGGGGGCACTCTTTTCCTACGTGTCGACCGTGTCAGCCTCCACGTTGGCCGACGCATAGGTGACCCCCCCCCGCACATGCGCGGGGATGACATCAGCAGCTGCTGACAATCCCGCGCATGCGCGGGACTTGTGCCAGCTGGCGGAGTCCCTTCCACGCCGGCCGGCGAGGCGCAAACCACTCCGGCGCCAGCCTAGCCCTGAAGGTGCGAAGGATTCCGCACTTTTGGGGCGGGCTGACGCCGGAGTGGTTCACGCCACTCCGTCCTGCTGGGGCCCCCCGCCCCACCGGGTACGGGATAATCCCGCCCCTCCTCTGCTTGTAACCGCTGAGACTCCTCCAAGCTGCTATGGACATGCTGGAGTGTTGCTGATATCTCCCTCTGAATGTCCCAGCTGCTCCCTTATGTCTCCATCAGCTCAGGGTATCCCTATTCCACAGACTCCGCATCAGGTTGGGGCCCAGATAGGTCCTGGGATCTAGCAATCCTCTGACTGGTGTCTCGCCTGAGAGTTCCTGCCTCCACCTGATGTATATCCTTCACACTGATTGTCTCACGATTCCAGGATGCTTAAGGTACAGCCAATAGGACATCAACCACATTCCCTCTGTTCCTTATGGCCATATTAATGGACTTTACAACCAGAGATATGAAAGCTAATCTCAGCATTCAGCCTTGCACCTTCAAAGCTCATGAGTCACTGGGCCCTAATCATTGAAAAGATCATCACCGTATCTATGCACTTTGGGAAATGATAGTTACACAGCAGAGCAAATGTTGCATCAACAGACTTTACGTACTGATGGCCACCTTTTATAAAACATGTTTTGGATGCTGAGATACACGCATGGTTGGAGAGTGTATCATGGCTGCAGGTGTTGAGCTTTAGTGGTACCAATGAGAACAATCTTCTCATTTGGAGAGAAAATTACAGCTACCTCTCGAAGCCAAGTAAGGCGGCCTAACTCCAATAAGATTAGTGAATACTGGAAATACTCAGCGACTCTGACAGATCTGTAGGCGATAAACAGAGTCCATCTGACTCTTCATCAGAACTAAAGAGAGGGATAAATGTGTTGGACATTAAACTGTAGCTGAGAGATTGGAACAAGATGTAGCAACTTCAAGAGGAAAAGCAGATGGCCTGGTGTGGGAGGGGTAGGGAGGGTAGGTGGGGAAAGGGAGGGTTTTGAGGGTAATGAGACAATAAATGCATGGGATATTTTAAAAATGGTTTAAGATGGACGAGAAAGAACACAGTCTAAAGTTGTTGACTCAGTGTTGAGTCCTCGGGCTGTAATGTGTATAATCAGTAAACGATACACTGCTCCTCCAGCTTGCGTTGGACTTCACTGCAGCATTGCAACAGGTCAAGAATGGATATGTTGGCGTGAGAGCAAGGTGCTGAGTTAAAATGGCAAGCGACAGGAAGATTGGGGTCATGCTTACGGACTGAGCAAAGGTGTTCAGCAAGGCAGTCACCCAGACTGCATTTGATCTCCCAATGTAGGGGACCGCATTGGGAGCAACAATACAATAAACCAAATTGATGGAGGTGCAAGTGAAACGCTGCTTAACCTGAAATGAGTGAAATGAAATGAAATGAAATGGGGCCTTGAACAGTGAGGAGGGAGGGGGTAAATGGACAAGTGTTGCAGATTCTGCAATTGCAAGGGAAGGTGTTGTGTACTGTCTTTGAAGGTGTATGATTTCTAGCACATTTATCAGACACTTTGGTAAAGATTTTGACACATCTCTGTGACATAACACAAAAGTAATGTAAATATCACAAGTCTGCTACATACCACATAAATGTGAGGCTAACAAAGGAAGGCTAACACTGAGTGGGAGCAAGGTTCATCCTTGCAAAAGGAGGACACATAGATATGCACAATGCTTTCAAATGAAAGACCAATCTCGTGAACACCAAATGCAGTTACAAAGGTGCACTATAATATCAGTGATTGAACACCCGTGACCCAGAAGTGATTTCAAAGCTTCTTAATTTTTCTAACCCTACTACTACATTCAAGTGCATCTCCACCATCCACAGATGAGGTGAGGACAGCCTGCTGACTATTGAGCCTTGTTGTCTTTGATGACTTTGCCAGATATTCTCTAGGGGGTTGAGATCTGGAGGGCCCTGATCTGCTTTGGATCTCCCGCTGTGGCCTAAGGGCACTCTCCTCTACCTGCACAGCTGGAGGTGATGGAATCTCAGACAGAAGGGATTGGCAACATCTGGGAACTCTCAGGGTCAGATGGATGGATGGCCCTGGGGTCTCCAGCTTCAGATCCTTCTTCATGTGAGTGCCTGAGGCGCCGTAGCTAATTCCCTGAAGAGAAGAGTGAAATGGAAAGAGGTCAAAGTGACCTGGCCCACTCACCTAGCCATGGATGGATCCCACCAATGCCTACAGTGATGGAGTTCAGGTCCATGCACAAGTCTGGCAGGATTGGCTGGACCAAGGTCTCTAAGGTGGGCGGCACACTTTCCATGGAGACTTCGAGACGTTTGCATGTTGGAGTCACGATATCAGACAGAACACGAGTGGACTCGTCCATCCTTTGCTTGAGCCTGCTGACTGCCTCTCACAATTCGACCTGATTATCCACCACCAGTCGTAGCACCTCCAACATGTGAAAGATTACCTTTCCCAGAGGCTCACCATCTGCCTTGTGCTCAGCGGGTGCCTGAGCTCCAGCAGTCCTACGTTTGCCAGAGACCTGGGCTGTTAGTGCCTCCGACTGCTGTGGCGACATGTCAGTGAGATGTTCCCCAGAATATGAACCTGAGCCTAATCTATAACTAGGACCCACTGTTTTATGCGTCTCTAGGTTTGTGGGGAGTACAGGCGAGCGCAGTGACATGTCTTCATCTGATGACTCCACAGCTTCCTTGCCTGAGGTGGCCTAGAGGCTGGGGCTTATGCAAGCTTGGCCTGCATGAAGACAAATGGAATAGAATGTGATAAGATGTGATGGAGGAGAGATTGGGAAGCATGCATGCCTGCTCTGTGTGCTGAGTCCTGCCTAGTAAGAACTGAGGATAGAGTTTGAGCAGCATGATAGATGACATGCTGGTGACATTGAAATGTCCATGAGATAATCAGTGCGGATGCGTCCCTGTTAAAATTGAGTGAGATCCCTGAGCAGTGTAACCCTCTGAAAGCATGATGCCATTATGAAAGTTTGAGATGGGAGTAAGCTGAAGGTAGACTTACCAGCGCAGAGCAAGTCAGACCATTCATCTTCTTCCAACATTGTCTGGTGTTTCTCAGGAGGCTGCCCCACATGCTAACTGTACTTGCAGTTGCCTCTCGGACTGGAAAGGTGATGTCCTGGGATACAGGACATCTCGGTGTCATAGAATTTAGAGTGCAGAAGGAGGCCATTCGGCCCATCGAGTCTGCACCGGCTCTTGGAAAGAGCACCCTACTTAAGCCCATGCCTCCACCTCATGCCCGTAACCCAGTAACCCCACCTAACCTTTTTTGGACACTAAGGGCAATTTACCATGGCCAATCCACCTAATCTGTACATCTTTGGACTGTGTGAGGAAACCAGAGCACCCGGAGGAAACCCACGCAGACACGGGGAGAACGTGCAGACTCCACACAGACAGTGACCCAAGCTGGGAATCGAACCTAGGACCCTGGAGCTGTGAAGCAACTGTGCTACCGTGCTGCTGTCGGCAGAAACAATTGAGGAGGACCTCCAGTGAGTCATTACAAAACTTTGGGCTGCTTTCTTCTTCATTGCAGCCATCTGGAGATGTCTTCTTCACAAAACTGTGCTGAAGAGCGAGAGTGGCATTTACATATGGTGCCTGGACCTTCATCTCCATTCGGCGATGACGGGGCAGTTCCTGAATTACTGCGTGATTCAGGGAGAAACTCGCTTTGGCATAAGTAATTAGCTTCTGAGCCCAAAATCGAGCACAATTTCCCGCCATGATTCCCAGAAGGAAACGTGCCATGGAATCTTAGTTTTAAAAATGGAACATTTTGGTTGTAGCATCTGACCATCAGCAGGGAAAGTGAAAGGGATTGAACCCACCAACCTTTTGCCTCACAAATGAGAGTATTGTCACTAAAACACATTGATGTTACGTTGTAACAGATAGTGAAGGCGCTATAAAAGGCAAGTTTGTCCAGCTTTTCCCCAAATTCGACTCAATATTAACCAAACATGAACAATGCCACCATTGATTATAGTCACTGCGAACAAGCTGCTTTTGTCGAGTTTAATGTTACCTAACAGCTACAAATTAAACAATTGTTAGGAATTAAGCCATTAATTATAACTAATGAAGGATTGCCACTGGGTAAACATTTCAGTTCTTAGTTTTTCATGAATACATAATTACAGCTCCCAGCATGTTTTGCATGATGATGTATTTAAACATGTGAAGTAAGCCTGCCTCTATGGAAACAGTGTGCCGAGTTCTCAGCATAATTCTGCAAAAATTACCTGCCCTGGGATAAGACAGCCTGAGTCAATATTGAAAAAGAAGTCAGTATATCAAACAAGAATATGATAATTGTAAACTAGCATCATATTGAGTGAAACTCCAAAAAAAATATGTAACACAGGAACACAAACCGTTCATCCCAAACTGTTCATGGTGTTGTTCCTGCTTTACATTAGCTTCCATCCATCCCCTTCTTAGTGGTTATGTTATTGGACTGGTAATCCACAGGTATAAACAGAACATTTGGTGTACTTACAACAGGTGAACTGCAACAGTTGAAGAAAGATTCTCACCACCACCTACTCAAGGGCAATTAGGAATGGACCATAAATGCTGGCCTTACCAGTGTCTCCCACCCCCGTATACCCATTTGAGTGACACCTTGATCTTAAAAATCATATTGTTGTCTTCAAATCCCTCCGGAGCCATACTCCCTCCTATTTCAGGAATCTTCACCAGTCCCTTATACTTCCAAGGTTTCTATCTTCATCTAGTTCTGTCGTCTTGAGAATCTCTGATTGGAATTGCTCCACACCATGATGGCTGTGCATTGGGCTGCCTTGGTCTGAAACTCTGGAATTTCCTCCGTAAAGCTTTTTCACTCGCTACCTCGAATTCTTCAAGCTCTCCTTAAAATCTACCTCTGTGCCGAGCATCTGGCATGCTGTTCCAATATCTCCTTATACCACTTGGTGTGCAATTTTTATTTTATAACACAATGCAAAATGCCTTGAGACATTTTCTTCCATTAAAGGCGCTACGCAAATATATTTTGCTTTTTTTTGTACAACAATAAAATGCTTTCCAAGTAATTCATCTGCTCCAATTCTTTTTTTCATAGATATAAAACTTTATGAAGGCATTCAAAATGAATGAACAAGACTTACAAGAGCTTAGCTATAAAGAGGAGTTAACTAAATGTCAATATAATGAACAATTGATTCTACACTTTTTTCTCCATCATTATAACTAAGTAAACATCCCAACTAGATCTTTGAAATTAGTTGGATTGCAGGTTTAGCACAAATTTATGCACAAAGATCTCAGCTAGTTCATGCTATATTGCATTATGTGCACCTCTGATGTTAGCTTGGTGACGTAAAATCAAACAGCTTCTCGATCCTTTAATCTGATCAAGCATTTTAACTGATATATTTTTTTATGTGTTCTTTTGTGGCTTAGATAAATATACATTGCTGTTGATTTGTATTTAGATTTTTGCTCAGATCTATTAACGACACAGCAGGAAACCCAATATTTGCGAGTCCTTTTCTGATCTAATCACCATTAATTAAGTTTTAATGACATGATGAAAACATATTAATTCTCTCAAAGCCCCTTTGGTGTATGTATAATGTATATATGGATATAATGATGCAGAATCATTCCATTAGAAACATAATGCTTTGTTAATATTTTAGCACTTCCTTAATTCACTCTTGGGATGTGGACATCATTGATAAGGTTGACATTTATTGCCCAACTCTAGTTTCCCTGAGGTGAGTGGCTCGCTAATCGATCGGATAAGGACAGCAAATCAGGGGAGAATTCCTTTCAGCCCCCACAAACACGTGAAGGAAATTGCCACACAATTGTACCACTTTCTGGAGGCCAGGATGTAGTCAGCTTCACAGAGTCCGAGAGTCACACAGCACCAAAGGAGTCCATTTCGCTCATCATGTCTATGCTGGCTCTTTGAAAGAGCTATCCAATTGATTTAACTCTCCTGCTCTGACTTCACAGCCCTGCAAATCTTTCCTTTTCAAGTATGTACCAATTCCTTTTTGAACATAACTATTGAATCCACTTCCGGCACTCTGTCAGGCCATGTGAAAAAAAAGCTTCTCATTTCTCTTCTGGATATCTTATCAATTATCTGAATCTGTGATCTCTAGTTACCAACCCTCTTGCGAGAATAAACGGTTTCTCATCATCTCTTCCACCAATAAAACCCCATATATCTGACCTCCATTAAACCTCTGCAAATTTTTCCTGCTCTAAGGCCAACAAACTTGTACCATGCAAATGGCCCTTCCCAGGGCTGGAACTGTCACCACTGCATTGAGGTTTTACACTGCCAAATCCTTCCAAGCTCCCCAACTGACATAAAATAATTCAGCCAATTTACCGCTGTTTCATGGGAAGAGATCGGTTTCTGCAATAATCAAATTTTTCAGAAGTCAATTCCCTCCACACCAGCCCTCTGATTCTAATGTCATACCCCAAGACATAAAAAAGACCACAAGCTATTAAATGAAACCTTACCTATTCGCTTATTTAAAGCGGACTTTGCTAAACCAAAAGCTGGCCGCTACAGGTCACATGATTACAAGTAGGCCTCACTGTTTGTTGTCTACATGAATGATCTGGATGTGAATATAGGAGGTATGATCAGTAAGTTCACAGATAGAACATAGAACATAGAACATACAGTGCAGAAGGAGGCCATTTGGCCCATCGATTCTGCACCGACCCACTTAAGCCCTCACTTCCACCCTATCCCGGTAACCCAATAACTCCTCCTGACCTTTTTGGACACTAAGGGCAATTTAGCATGGCCAATCCACCTAACCCGCACATCTTTGGACAGTGGGAGGAAACCGGAGCATCCGGAGGAAACACACGCAGACACGGAGAGAACGTGCAAACTGCGTATAGACAGTGATCCAGTGGGGAATTGAACCTGGGACCCTGGCGCTGTGAAGCCACAGTGCTAGCCACTTGTGCTACCATGCTGCCCAGATGGCACAAAATTTAGTGGTGTGAAAATAGCGTGGAGATTACGCGGAACCATAGATGGGCTGGTTAACTGGGCAGAACAGTGACAAATGGAATTCAACTGCGAAAAGTGCGTTTTGGGGAGGACTAACAATGCAATGAATAGTAGGGCCATGGGAAGTTCAGAGGATCAGAGGGACCTTTGCGTGCATATCCATAGAATTCTGCAGACATCAGGACAGGTAGATAAGGTGGTTGAGAAGGTCTCTTGCTTTTATTAGGTGAGGCATAGAATATAAGAACAGGGAGTTTATGATAGAGCTGTATAAAATGCTGTAAAATCTCTATGACTCTACAAATTCTGGAAATTTCCAACAGCACTTACAGGACAAAAGGCTCACCCTCTCATTGTGGGGACACACTGCATTCAACAAAACCAAGGACTAGCAGATAATTTGTCTCCCCAGCATGGACCATACCAAAGGGTTTGGTATACCAAACCAAAGCTCATTGGACCATGTGAGTTTGGACCATAACAAAACTCATTATACCTGCAGACGCTTAAAACGCTGCCATCTATCTCCAAAAGTAAACACCTGATTTTGATCAGAGGCATTCTTACCTGCTTGGTAACTAGCCCATTAATGGGCCACATCTCATGACCTCAGCTTCCGGCCTTTGGAAAGTTTAAATATCCCATTTTAAGTCTTGCAACTCAGTCTGCTGTCTAAACTGTAGCCTGAAAACATCAAAGCAGAACTCTAGGCTGAGCAAAAGTGTGTATTAAGTCTAAACTTCCTCAAACCCTGCCTCTCTGGAAGATTCCTTTTATTGCCTGGTGAGCAGACCAAATCTCTAGGTACCAACCTCATCTCATTATGTTACCATCAATTTTAAAGGAATTCTGAAAAATCTTGCTTCAAGCTCTTCTATGAAGGAACCCTCACTGGAATATGACTTCCTGCGCTCCAGCATTCACTTAATCTGCAGTGCTTTTTTTCTTTTAAGCTATTCATAGTTGGAAAACTCTTCTTTCCTATCTTCTTAGTTTGTGCTTAGGCATGTATGAAGTTGCAAACTTTCCCCGGGTTTGAATGTGTGAATAAACTATGCTTCTGTTTTACCATAAAGGCCGTTTGCTGTGATTCACTTTAAAATTTGATCTCACGACCAGAGAATTGGAGGAAAGACAGTTCAGCCCATTTCAAACAATAAAATGCCTCTTCTTACAAACAGACGGTGAGAAAATAAAGGAAGTCAGTTTTTCCAGAATGTGGACTTTGTGAGTGCTGGATCAGTCATGATCTTATTAAATGATGGAACAGGCTTGAAGGGCGAAATGGCCTACTCCTATTCCTATTTCTTATGGTCTTATGGTCTCTCTCCCATGTCTGTAACACTTGAAGGGCAGCATGGTAGCATGGTGGTTAGCATCAATGCTTCACAGCTCCAGGGTCCCAAGTTCGATTCCCGGCTGGGGCACTGTCTGTGTGGCGTCTGCACGTCCTCCCCGTGTGTGCGTGGGTTTCCTCCGGGTGCTCCGGTTTCCTCCCACAGTCCAAAGATGTGCGGGTTAGGTGGATTGGCCAGGCTAAATTGCCCTTAGTGTCCTAAAAAATAATGTTAATGAGGGTTGTTGGGTTACTGGTATAGGGTGGATGCGTGGGCTTGGGTAGGGTGATCATTGCTCGGCACAACATTGAGGGCCGAAGGGCCTGTTCTGTGCTGTACTGTTCTAATTCTAATTCTAGCCTCCAGCTTTCCAAATGTTCCCTTCGCCAAAATTCACTTGTTGTTCATTAGCTATGTTGTAATATCCAAACATACAAATTAGGAGCTGGTGTCGGCATCTCGACCCGTCGAGTCTGCTTTGCCATTCAATAGGATCATGGCTGATCTGATTGTGGTCTCAATTCCACATTCCTGTCTACCTTTGACTCCCTTTGTCAGTTAAGAATCTACCTACCTGTGCCTTAAGAACATTCAATGACCATGCCTCCACCACTGTCTGTGGAAGTGAGTTCCAAAGACTCAAAGCCCTCTGGGAGCTAAAAATTCCCTTCATTTTAAAATATATCTCTTGTCAAAAGATGAGCAAAGGCTACTTTTTCAAAAGTTATTTATCAATTTTGCATTTCTGACACAGGCCCTTTTAGGTTTGCAACATATGATGCTTGCATCACTGCATATCAACATGGAAATATTCATGGAAGGTAAATGTGGATTGTACAGTTCCCTCCTGTAAAACATCAGATGATGATTAAAGCAAGATTTATTGAAACAAAACTGATGATTTCAACTTAGCCTTCTCTTGTTAAGCAGATCAAAAGGGGTTCTGGATAAGTGCGCCCAGGGGAGGAGTAGGGTTGGGCGGGTCATATTGAGATTCCAGCAGTGTGGGGCTGGGAGGTGTGATGCTATGCATAATGTAAGTTTGTGTATAATGTTATGCACAACCTCCAACCACTAGGTGGCATTGTAAACCCATCACGTCACCATGTCATCTGGGAGTTGGGAGTTGGTTGTGCTGGGAGATAGACGTATTTTCAGTAGTTCCACAAGAGTTATTTAGTGTTAGTTGTTTGTTAGTTAATTTATCCTAGTTATCTTACCATGCAGTTTGTTCTATAATAAATTATTTTAAACATTGGCAGTCTACAGAACATGGCAGGAGGTACCCAAGGCGTCAGCTACTGACCAACCATGGTCCAATTGAATCATCATTATTGGGGTTCGTATACCATGTTCTCTGCCTGCAAAGCTCATTCACAGTGACATTACTGGAAGATTGGACTTCAGAGGTTATGGTGTTAAATGTGATGTTTTGCTTAATAAGCTGCTAATTGAGCCTTAAAACACAATGGGCGCGATTCTCCGAAATGGAGACAAAGTCACGGCGCCGGAGTGAAAACCGGAGTGTTTCACTCCGGCGTCGGATCCCGCTCCCAGCCCCCTATTCTCCCGCCCCAGGGGGGCTAGGAGCAGCACCGCGTAAATGACATGGCCGGCGTCGCGTAAATGAAGTCGCCCGCGCATGCTCGGTTGCCGTCCACCCCGTGCCCGCCCGCAAGAAGATGGCGGATGGATCGTGCGGGACGGCGGAGGAAAGGAGGTCCTCCTTTAGAGAGGTCGGCCGCTGATCGGTGGGCCCCAATCGCGGGCCAGACCCCATTGGAGGCCCCCCTGGTGAAGGAAAACCCTCCCCCCCCCCCCCCCCCCCCCCCCACCGGCCTCGCCTCCAGCGTTCCCACACAGTTCCCGCCAGCAGCGACCAGGTGTAAACGGCACAGGCAGGAACCTGTTGGGTCGGAGCGGCCGCTCGACCCATCCGGGCCGGAGAATGGCGGGGGTACCGGAGAATCGCCATTGTGAATGTCTCGGGCGATTCTCCGGCTGGCCCGGCGCAGAACTCGATGGGGCCGTTCTCGCCGGTTGGGAGAATGGCGGGACGGCTTCGGACCGGCGTCGCGCGATAAAATGGCGCGGCCGGCGATTCTCCCAACCGGCGCGGCCTCGGAGAATCGCGCCCAACGAATTGGTGAAAAACTGTAATGTCTTCTTACTTTCTTCGCACTTATTTACAGGCTTTCAGACATGAAGTATAGAGCAGCTCTCAGGAGGAAAAGGTCGCCATTTGTGAATTGTGAGCCAGTCATGTGGGTAGTAACCGTACCGTTCTGACCACATTTGTTGTGTGATAATAATGCATTATTGGAGCAATGGGCGAAGTGTCTATTGGGAAAGGAACAGAAAAGAAACATATTTAAAGAAAATAATTCCAAATGGCTTCCTGGTCACAAGAGCAATTTGAAAAGCAAATTCAGCTCCACATCTGGCCACTTGACTTGCACTCCCAACCCGTAGTAATCCTGCTGAGAGTGAAAGTTCATGAAATATATCTCATTAATTATTCCGTAAATAACATGAAAAGCTTTTGCTTTTTTTTGTAAACATTTTTGTTTAACATTAAAATCATTTTCTTTTCCAGTGGGTGTCCGTTGGTTTAAAATACTGGTGCAGTTGAAAACGTTTCCTTAATTCTACACGCAAGGGTTAAGTTTGTAAAAATAAAAATGTGAGAGATTTAAAACGAGCTGCCAATTTGTGACCACCCGTTTTGTACTATTGAATGAAGTCAAGACCCTGACCCTCACCAGGCTTCACATTCCAAGGCTGACAATTTGTGCTGATGGCCTTTGTATCGCAAGGTGGTGTGGAGTGAGCAGCTTCTAAGGTGGATGAATTAGCATATGCCCCAGTAGTGACGTTTGTGCGTCAGATATGACAGGACAGCTGTTGTAGAAAAAGCTCCCACTCCTCTGGTTTCTAATCCATATAGGTGGTGTCCATGCGGATAAATGCATTAATCAATGGAGTGTGCAATGTTACAGAGGAAAACCAGGTGATTGCTGGCGGGCGGATCATAAGTGACTGTGTCCAACCACATGTTCAAGAGAGAGTAAGGGCAGAACTTGTGAGGAATGGGCAAGGAACAGTTAAGGTTGCAGTGGCAATCTAGGGCAGCACAGTGGCGTAGTGATTAACACAGCTGTCTTACGGCGTCAAGGTCCCAGGTTCGATCCCAGCTCTGGGTCACTGTCCATGAGGAGTTTGCACATTCTCCCTGGGTTTGCATGGGTTTCGCCCCTTCAAACTAAAGATGTGCAGGGTAGGTGGATTGGCCCCGCTAAATTGCCCATTAATTGGAAAAAATGAATTGGGCACTCTAAATTTATATTTTTAAAAGTTTGCAGCAGCGAGCTGATTTTTCATCTGTGAAAAAGGGCTGTCAAGGATCAGAGAAAATAAAATAATGACACAGAAACATACTGTGGGACATATTGATTTTTTTTCCATTTAATTGCATAGAATTAAATGCTAATATTTCAGAAATGGCCATGTTTTTACAAAGCACCCTGTGGAATCCTACAACCTTTCAACGCCAGTTGACATGGTTTACCTGCAGACAAGCACTACGTTAGCAGGAACTGTTAATACAGGCCAAATGCATCATTCTGTATGCTTTTACTGCAGTGTAAAATATTTTAAGGAAAGAATTGAGAAAACAAATAATTGAATAACCAAACTTGCACTCCTCAGCACATACACCAATAACATCAATTAATCTGCATTTGTTAGCAGTCCCGGCTCCTGTTTTTATAATTGACAGTTAATACATAATATCAAAGTATCTCGGTCCAATCATCTGTCTATTCATTGTTTGAGCATGTTTATAAATAACATAATCAAATACCGAGTGCAATCAGAAAAATATATCATATTGCATATAAATATAAGAAACATTACCGCTTAATTGTCGTTTGATACTGCAGAACTTGAGCACTGCTGAAAAAAGAGACAGGCTGTTGAAGCTTTTTGTTCTGCACTTGTCAGGACAGATATGCAAGATTACCACTTGCAAGGGGAACAACAATTTAGACTGCAGGAGAGAGTGTTGGTTAGTTGGCAAGTGGACTCTGATTGGTGGAGACATTGCCATGGAGAATAAACACGGGAGCAGTTAACTCTCTTCTCATACAGTGTACATTGTTGTTTGGGTGAGGAAGATCAAGAATTACTAGGAGTTCAACAGTAGCATCGGTGCTCACCAGATGGGCATAATTTCCAACAGCATAAATAGAATTCCACCCATTCCAGATCTCCCCTTGTGTATTCCTCCTCTGTATGCTGAGCTGTGTGGTGGTGGATTTTGAGCCTCTGAAAATCTTTCTTCCTCTCTGGAATATATTTTTGTTGGGAGGAGTTGGATATCTCCTTAAATATCTGCTACTGTTCAGCAAGTGTCCTACCTTTTAGTCTTCCTGCCCAGTCCACTCAGGTCAATTCTGTCCTCATGCCTATGGTTTAACACCGGAACACTAGTGTGGGACTCAAGGTTATTGCCCTCAAACTGAAATTGAAATTCAAGGATGCAATGGTCACGCTTCCCTTGTTGTTCCATTACTGTGTGATCATTAATTAACCCCATCTCATATTTTTAAATCCAAAATAGCCATCTTCCTGACTGGTTTGACAGCATTTTGTTCCAGAAACAACCTCTAATACGCTAAATGAACTCTCCCTCAAGGCCACGCTTGCCAATTTGATTAATCCAGTCTTTATCCATATTAAAATCACCCATGATTATTGTCATACCTTTCTTACAAGCCCCAGTATTTCTTGGTTTATACTGTGTCCTAATTTGGAACTACTATTAGAGGATTATAGATTACTCTGACCAGTGACTTTTTTCCTTTGCTATTTCTTACTTCTACTCCGACTGACTCTATGCCTTAATCTCCAGTGGCAATATCATTTCCCACTACAGCACTGATCCCCCACCCCTCCCACACCCACCGTCCCCCACTCTCCTCCCCACTGTTTAGTTAAAAGCCCTATCTACAGCCCTAGTAATACAATTTGGCAGGACACTTGTCTCAGCATGATTCCAGTGGAGCCTGTCCCAACTTTAACCAGTACTGGTACCAATGTCCCATTAATGTAAATCCATTCCTCTCACACTAATCTTTGAGCCACTTATTTACCTCTTCAATCTTATTGACCCCCTACCAATTTGCTCATGGTTCAGGTGCTAATCTGGAGATTATTACCTTTTTGGTTCTGCTTCTGCATTTAACACCTAGCTGCTCATATTCCTTCTCCAGAACCTCTTTCTCATTCTGTCTATATCATTGGTACCCACATGGACCACCTCTCACTCCAAGTTCCTCTGCAGCCCAGACACTAGGCATGCAACATATCCTTCAGGACTCTCGATCCTGGCTACAGAGAATAGTGGGCTAGATTCTCCACCATCGGGATGCTCCATTTTACCAGCAGCCCAGGGGTTTCCTGACTGCGTGGGGCCGCCCCACAATGGGAAGACCCATTGACCATTCCGAAACGAAAACACCTGGCGGCATACTGAACCCCAGAAATCCGGCGCGGCAGGACGGAGAATCCAACCCAGTGCCTTTTTCCCTAACTATACTATCCCTTTTTACGACTACATTTCTCTTTTCTCCCCCACTTGAATGGCTCCCTGTACTACGATGCTATGATCAGTTTGCTCATCATCCCTACAGTCCCTTCTCACTTCCACACAGGGAGCAAGAATCTCAAATGTGTTGGACAAGGGCAGGGGCTGAGGGTCCTGTCGTGCCACCTCTTGGACACCTCTACCTGCCTCATTCGTAGTCACATCCTCATGTCCCTGGCTACCGAACAAATTCAAAGTAGTGATTCTAGGGGGTGTGACTGCCTCATGAAACAGTATCCAGGAAGTAGCAAAAGATAAAAACATACTGGACCTCACCCGCACCAACCTGCCTCTAAGACAGTATCGGTAGGAGTGACCAATGTACAGTCCTTGTGAAGACAAAGTCCCATCTTCACATTGAGGATACCCTCCATCGTATTGTGTAACACTACCATTGTGCTAAGTGAGATAGATTTAGAACAGGTCTGGCAAGTCAAGACTGGGCATCCATGAGGTGCTGTGGGCCATCAGTAGCAGAATTGTACTCAGCCACATCTGTATCTTCATAACCCAGCAAATTCCCCACTCTACCATTACCACCAATACAGGGATCAACCCTGGTTCAATGAAGAGTGCAGAAGGGCATGCCAGGTGCAACACCAAGCTTACCGAAAAATGAGGTATCAACCGGGTGAACCTACAACACAGGACTAGCTAAGCGATCTCACAATCAATGGATTAGATCTAAGCTCTGTAGTCCTGCCACATCCAGTCGTGAACGGAGGTGGACAATTGAACAACTCACTGGACGAGGAGATTCCACAAATATCCCCATCCTCTTCTTTTCCAATTAAGGGGCAATTTAGCGTGGCCAATCAACCTATCCTACACATATTTGGGTTGTGGGGAATGAAATGAAATGAAAATCGCTTATTGTCACAAGTAGGCTTCAATGAAGTTACTGTGGAAAGCCCCTAGTCGCCACATTCCGGCACCTGTTCGGGGAGGCTGTTACGGGAATCGAACCGTGCTGCTGGCCTGTCTTGGTCTGCTTTCAAAGCCAGCGATTAGCCCAGTGTGCTAAACAGATGAGACCCACACAGACACGGGGAGAATGTGCACACTCCAAACGGACAGTGACCAGGGTATTTGGCGCTGTGAGGCAGCAGTGCTAACCAGTGCACCACCACCACAAATATCCCCATCCTCAATGATGCTGAAGCCCAGCACATTTGTGCAAAAGACAAGGCTGAAGTATTCACAATAATCTTCAGCCAGAAGTGCCAAGCGGATGATCCATCTCGGTCTCCTCCGGCAGTCTCCAGTATCACAGATGCCTGTCTTCAGCTAATTTGATTCAATCCGCATGGATCAAGAAATGGCTGACGCCACTGGATACTGCAAAGACTATGGGCCCTGAAAATGTTTTGGCAATAGTACAGGAGACTTGTGCCCCAGAATTTGCCGCACCCCTAGCCAAACTGTTACAGTATAACTACAACACTGGCATCTACCCGGCAATGTGAAAAACTGCCCACATATGTCCTGTACACAGAAAGAAGGACAAACCCAATCAAGCAATTACTGCCCTATTAGTCTACTCTTAATCATCAGTAAAGTAATGGAAGGGCTCATCAACAGTGCAATCAAGCAGCACTTACTTAGCAATAACCTGCTCATTAACGCTCAGTTTGTGTTACGCCTGGGTCACTCAGCTCCTGACCTCATTATAGCCTTGTTTCAAACATGGACAAAAGAGCTCAACACCAGAGGTGAGTTAAGAGTCATTGCTCTTGACGTCAAGGCAACATGTAACCGAGTATGGCATCAAGGAGCATTAGCAAAACTAAAGTCAATAGGAATAATAGGGAAAACTCTCACCTGGTTGGAGTCATACCTAGTACAAAGGAAGATGCTGTGATTGTTGGAGGTCAGTCATCTCAGTTCCAGGACATCACTGCAGAAGATCCTCAGGGTGGTGTCGTAGGCCCAACCATCTTCAGTTGCTTCATCAATAACCTTCCTTTCAAAATAAGGTCAGACGTGCTGATGATTGCAGAATGTTCTGCACCATTGGCGACTCCTCGGAGACTGATGCAGTCCACGTGTAAATGCAACATGGCCTGGACAATATGCAGGCTTAGGCTGACAAGTAGCACATAGCATTCATGCAAATCAAGAGCCAGGCAATGATCATATCCAATAAGAGAGAATCAAACCAACGCCCCTTGATATTTACTGGAATTACCGTCACTGAATCCCCCACTATCAAAATCACTAACTGAACTGGACTAGCCATATAAATACTGTAGCTGCAAGAACAGGTCAGAGGCTAGAAATCCTGTGGCGGGAATCTCACCTATGACTCACCAAAGCCTGTCCACCACGTCAAGGCACAAGTCAGGAGTGTGATGGAATACTCTCCATTTGCCTGGATAAGTGCAGCTCCAATGACACTCAAGGAGCTTGACACCATCCAGGACAAAGCAGCCTGCATTATTAGCACCATTTCCACAAACATTCATTCCCTTCACCACCGACGCATAATAGCAACAGTGTGTACCATCTACAAGTTCCACTGCAGGAACTCACCAAGGCTCTTTATGCAACACCTTCCAAACCCATGACTACAACCATCTAGAAGGACAAGGGCGGCAGATACATTGGAACACCATTTGGAAATTCCCCCACGGTAGCATGGTGGTTAGCATCAATGCTTCACAGCTCCAGGGTCCCAGGTTCGATTCCCGGCTGGGTCACTGTCTGTGTGGAGTCTGCACGTCCTCCCTGTGTGTGCGTGGGTTTCCTCCGGGTGCTCCTGTTTCCTCCCACAGTCCAAAGATGTGCGGGTTAGGTGGATTGGCCATGCTAAATTGCCCGTAGTGTAAGGTTAATGGGGGGATTGTTGGGTTACGGGTATACGGGTTACATGGGTTTAAAGTAGGGTGATCATTGTTCGGCACAACATCGAGGGCCGAAGGGCCTGTTCTGTGCTGTACTGTTCTATGTTCTATGTTCACTCATCATCCTGACTTGGAAATATATCTCCATTCCTTCACTGTCGCTGGGTCAAAATCCTGGAACTCCCTCCCTAATAGAACAGTGGGTGTACCTACACCACATGGACAGCAGCAGTTCAAGATGTCAGCTCACCACTGCCATCTCAAGGGCAATTAGAGTTGGTTAACATATGCTGCCCTAACCAGCGAAGCACACATCCCATAAAAATGAAATTTAAAAAAAGTAACTCTCCCCCCCACCCCCAGCTGGCCGATGTGTTGTAATGTCTGAAGCTTGCACTCCAGGTCAGTAACTCTGAGTCAAAGTTCCTCTGGCAACCAACTCTGGCTACAGATTTGGTCACTATGAACCACAAAGGAGTCCACGAGCTCCCATATGCTGCGGTTGCAACACATCACCTGGCCCTCCATCCCTATTTTACTTACTTGGATTGTGAATTTGTTTTTAATTTTACTACTGATCTTTACCTTTCAGTCTTTCATTTTTCCTACCTCACCTTCAATCTCAAAATGAGTCAGAAAGGTAGAAGAGGGAGATAGTCACCTACCAATCACTGAGCTGTGATATCACACGGGCATGTTCACTCAATGTTGTAGAACTACTGCTATGTATCTACCAGCTCTTCGGCCTTGGTTTGCTCCTGCCCCTGCTCACCTGTGGACATAATTAGGAAAAAAAGAGACTGCAATACCTCCCAAACTCCCAAAGTTATCTCAATTCCCAAGCTCCACTCTCTGCAGCTAGCACTCCGACCAATGAGTGACTGTGGTTTTGGGAGTCAGTTTCAGTCGAGTCATCTTATCACCATAAAATTCCTTGCAATGCAATGACAGTATTCAGGAACACAGTATGCCCATCTCCCTCCTAATCCCTCAGTTCAAGACCTAATTCGAAGAGGTTGCTATGAGGTTGGATAGACGCTTTGCTGTGCTACTTCTATCCCAGTGGCTGAAATCCTCATCCAGTTCGCTCCATGACTACATCCTTTGGAACACACACGAGGGCAAATGCTCAGTGAGGGAATGAGATTATCTCAATTGGGGCTGGGGTTTCACACCTCGGAATCTGCCAGCAGCAAGGTTCAAAAGCCCAGTTTCCAGTGGCTTTTTGCAGTTTGTCCTGTGGCCCACTTGGTTTGGGATTATTGTTGCTCTAGGGAATTTCTATGTTTGGGACTAGGAGTTAAAGCAAGGAGCTCGATTAGAAGCATGAATTGCAATTCATCGCACATGATTGTGCTTTATGAATGAAGGCTCCTGATTGCTCATATTGTTATTAAAATGCTTCTAACATGTCTCAGCTGTGCATTGCTCCTCATTTGGGAATATAGAGATCAGTTTGGTGCCCTTTAAGTCATCCAACCAGCGTAATGATTCAATTTTCCTGGAAGCCCGGAGACCCTCCCCACCACAATGCTTTCATGGTATCATTTCTACTGTGTCGTAGGTTCAGGTTGTAAGATGGTGGTGCTGAGGTTTGACCACCAAATCAGGTTCAACCTTCTCTACGTGACTGGAAATTCCTCCCATGATCCTGGATGAGTGTAATGTACAGGTTTCTCTCCCTCCAATAACTTGCAGTTCATCCCCAGTAATCCTTTATTTCACTGTCTTTGTGGTGGATATTTCTGCCTTACCCTCTGAATCATTTGAGGTGGATGTGCCCATGCCCCATGTAGATCTTCCCTCTTTCTATTTTGAGGCATATTGCACAGTGACACATCGAGATATCCCTCATGAGACCATTGAGTTCCCATGCCTGCAATACCTGTTCCTGATCTATGGGCTGCAGATGCGTTCCCTGACTGTGACTGTGCCATCTGGAACCCAGCATTCTGCCCACTGGCCCAACATGCATGAGGTGGTGACCAGGAACTGTACACCTTGCTGTGAATGGGTGACACTGAACTGCCTTGCCACCCTCAACCCTATTCCCTTGGACTGGTACAAGGACAGTCTTTACAAGCTCAGCAACCTAAACTAGCTTTACTGGGCTTGCCGCTCTTTCTGACTCCAACTCGCCTTTGGAGTTCTACCCGAGATCCACTTCCCATTCTGGCTCGAGAACTTTTCCAGCCCTTTGAGCTCCACATCCACTGCACACACCCCCACATGTCACCCAAGTCAAGACATTTGCTCTCCAGCCCCTTTCACTGCCTCTGTCCTGTTTCTCTCCCCTACCTCTCCCCCATACAAGTCAAGGCTCTCCTGCTCATTTCAACCCCCCCACCCCACCTTCCAACATGTCTGACCACTGGTCTGGCCCCTTTTACCCGTTCAGGGATAGAAAAGTCCCGCCCAATAAGTTTTGCCTGTTCAGTTTCATTTGGTGGTTCACCTTTGGCTGAGTTCAATTCCGTTTTGCTCCACGAGGCTACTTGACGTAATGTTGCTTCCTTATTGTTTGCCATGGTTCATGACCAACGAAAGCATTTTTTAAAGTTACAAGGGACTATTTTTTTTGTTGGAAGGAGGGAAGTTCTCCACATTTTAGATCAAAAGCCAGAAGGAAATCAAAAGGGGAAAACCGATTCTGAAGAACACAAAGTCCAAAGAAAATCAATTGAAGAAATATCAATTTTGACTGTTCATCACTCAAACATGAACACTAAAATGGCACTCAATAAAAGGCACAGTTAATCTATATGACAACCCATAATTAATTAGTTCACACAAAGTGCTTTTATAGGCTTCCACGGCTTCCTTAATCTGAACAAAGATTGGATAGATGAATTTTATTATGCGGCATTACTTTGCATTATAAGTACGGAGGGGTGAGGAAAATAAAGCTGCCAGTTTCTTAATAACAGATATTGTAACTCCACTAACACTGGCAAGGATTTTCCAGCCCTGGCCCGGGTCCACTGAGGATAATAATAATCTTTATTAGTGTCACAAGTAGGCTTACATTAACACTGAAATGAAGTTACTGTGAAAATCCCCCAGTCGCCACACTCCGGCGCCTGTTCGGATTCACTGAGAGAGAATTCAAATGTTTGATTCACCTAACAAACACGTCTTTCGGGATGAGGAGAGCCAGCCAAAAGCTCATCGATTTCAATGAGACTGGATGTTGTTTTGATTGCTCTTGACACAGTGGTGATAACAAGTGCTGAAAGCTGGGAGATTGCACTGGGGAATTTCCAAACTTATTGCAAATATCAACTCTTCTTGTGAGTAGAGTTTTAAGCTATACGACATGAAGGGTGTTGTCGTAGGACTGGTGCTGAGGTCCTAAGATCAATCTCAGCCTGGGCTTTTTTATTTTTTCGATCTGGACAGTGTGCGTGTGTGAGGCCCTGTTGACACTCAGGCACAGTGCATTCGATCAAGAGACCAATGTAATCAGTGCGGATCAACAACAAATCATGGGCGGGTTGAGAAGTCTGGGAATAAACAACCCTTTATTTTTTTTAAGCATACTGTCCATTTAGCTATCGCACTTCAAGTCAGCTTTAAAGTATATACACAAGATTTGCAAAGCTCTCATCTCTGCCGCAATGCAGTTGCCAAACACTGCATCAAGGGGCATGGGTTCACCTTTACCAAAGTCTTCTCATGTGACACTGCATTCAGAGATCTTTAATTACTGTCTGGAATCCAATGTGGAAAAGTGTGAGGTTCTGCACTTTGGAAGGAAAAATTGAGGCATGGATCATTTTTTTAATGGGGAAATGCTTCGGAAATCAGAAGCTTAAAGGGACTTGGGAGTCCTTGTTCAAGATTCTCTTAATGTCAATGTGCAGGTTCAGTCAGCAGTTCAGACGGCAAATGCAATCTTAGCATTCATCTTGAGAGGGCTAGAATATAAGACCAGGGATGTACTTCTGAAACTGTTTAAGGCTCTGGTCATACCCCATTTGAAATATTATGAGCAGTTTTGGACTCCGTATCGAAGGAAGGATGTGCTGGCCTTGGAAAGGGTCCAGAGGAGGTTCACAAGAATGGTCCTTTGAATGAACAGCTTGTCGTATGAGGAACGGTTGAGGACTCTGGGTCTGTACTCGTTGGAGTTTAGAAGGGTGAGGGGGGATCTAATTGAAACTTACAGGATACTGCGAGGCCTGTGAGGCCTGGATAGAGTGGATGTGGAGAGGATATTCCCACTTGTAGGAAAAACAAGAAGCAGACACAATCTCAGATTAAAGGGACGATCCTTTAAAACAGAGATGAGGAGGAATTTCTTCAGCCAGAGGGTGGCGAATCTGGGGAACTCTTTGCCGCAGAAGGCTGTGGAGGCCAAATTACTGAGTGTCTATAAGACAGAGATAGATAGGTTCTTGATTAATAAGTGGATCAGGGGTAACCACCACCACCCTACTGAGTGCACAAGCTGTGGGCAGAATGGCCCCTGCACAAGCCAATGCTACATTGTATAAATGAGGAGCCAGCAATAAGTTTGCCTGCTGCCTACAGCAGTGTCAATGGGCATTTCATGGCCCTGACTATGTGGCCTCTGGATAGTCAGAGACTGCACATACCCCAGAAGATGCGCTACAGGTCCGCTTGCAAGGCCCACCGCAAGTGTTCCATGGAAATTGCCTGGGAAGTTTGAATTTCCCACGGACAATTCCACTGCTCCCCAGAACCCTTACAATGTCTCCAACTCTGAATGAGAGTCGGAGTTCCAATCTATGTATCTGAATAATTACTCAATAATGTTACAGACATTTTGTGAGGGCCACGAAGAATCCAGTCTGAGTTTGTAGAGTCAAACAGAAAGTAACTTTATTTACAACACTATATACACAGCAGCACTAGTTCACCACTGCTTCCTTCTCCATCCGGTACCACACTGGCCACCTCTATGTATACAGCTACAACTACTAGTTGTCATGATATGCAGTCATGCAGATAATGATATACAGACAGGCACAGACAGGCAGCTAATGAACACAGAGAACAGGACATGACCAATGAGCAGACAGGACACTCAGGAGTGGCCTCTCACTATAAAAGGCACGAGTCACTCATACTTACAGTATCACACCTCCAGCACGTGGTTCAGTCAGACAGAGTAACCACACTTATGTTAGCTGAGAGTCGCACTGCTAACTGTGCTACTGGTTCAATAAATCAGATTGAACTAACTTCTAGGTCTGGCGTATCTTTTGGTGAAAGCTGCATCCAGTTGCAGCCTGTGTTATCCCAGAGTACATAACACAACACTAGTGATTGCCCTACCCCCCTCATTGGGGGATTCATACTCCCCAAAATAACATCATGGGATAACAAATTGTCACCAGCCAATTGGATTCGGGCAGGTTATAACATCCCTTCCCCCTATCAAAGTCCCTGAAATCTGCCATCGACCCTGGTGAAGGGGGGTGTCGGACCCGTTTTACAACAGGCTGGTCGTCATGCGCACGAGGCATCGGATCGGGCAGCGTATAACGAGAAGGCAAATGGCGCTTCCGAGATGAATACCATAACGGCTGTAAGCCCGTGGCCCGTGAACTGAGGGCTCCCCCTCAGAAGCATCCTGCGTGTCCATCTCGAAGTCGGAGTCGAGAATCTTCGTCATCTCAGCATCCCTATATCTGTGGGGCTGGAGAAGCAATTTCTGGGGAAGGGGAATTTGTGGAAGAGGCGGCTTTCTGTACTGAATGTGGTAGAAATGCTTGCATTGAATACAATCCTGAGCTTGCACCTGGTAAGAGGTTAGGCTCATTCGTTGAAGGAATGAACTGGGTACCGCCAGCAAAATTTTGAACAAACACCAGTGATGGGATTTGACCAATGCCGAAATCGGGGCGTGCGTTTGGGCGGAGAATAGCTCGCGATGCCGAAATTGTGGCAGGCAGCGGTTTGATGCCGAATCTTGATGCTCCGCCTCCTTGAAAATGGCGTCAATCTGACGCACACAGCGCGTCGTTGAAACCCGGTTCACATCTCATTAGTAGGCTCACCTGTGATGCTCCACCTCCGATGGGCCAAGTTTCCAATGGCGCAGGCCACGTGTGCTCTCACAAATTGTGAATCTGGCGTGTTGGCTGATAAAAGAGAGAGAGGGTGTACAGACAGTCTCCTACGTCGCTATACTTCGCCGACAGTCATGCCGCTGGCTGGGGGGGGGTCTTCTGCCAGGGCTGAGGGGGGCAGTGGGGGCTGGCCAGGAGGTGAGCTGTGAGGTCGGGATGGACAGGTATGCAACACCATTACCACAACTGGCAAGGCAGCCATGCGACTGCGCATGCCGCTGACAGCCCACTATAACCTGGTGCCCTGGGTCGTATCCTGGTGCCCTGGGACTTATCCGGGGCACCCCCCTGGGTGCCCTCTGGCCCCAGCTGACCCATCAGCTGTATGGGTGCTCCAACACAACCTGTCCCATCTTTTTGGCTGCAATCAGTGTGTGTGTGGGGTGTATAGATTAGGCACGGCTGCAGCTTGTCTAGCCCTGCAAGTGTCCATCATGGACCCGACGATTCCCACACCATTTTTGGTGGGTTTTGCTTGTGTTCCACACGGCGCTGGTGCTAGCCCCTTACCAGGAATGGAAACGGTGCTGCTGTGACGCCAATTCTTCTGACGTGAAACTGCATGGATTCTCTGTTGGTGTCAACACTTCGACTCAGAAATGGAGAATCCAACCCCAGGTCTCGGGATGCAAACTACTGGATCGGCCAATGTCGAGAAATGCCATGCCCCTGTCAATCCTGATTTTGGTGTATTTTCACGCCAATGTCTGGGAAAAGCACGCTGAGGCAGATACGAAGTCTGCAGCCCATTAGGAGTAATGCAGGAGCTGCCCAGTCACCCCTTGCGGAGTGGTCCTATAAGAAAACAAAATGAGCCAGTCTAGTGTTCATAGAGCTGGAAGACTGTTCCCTGAGGCCCAGTTTTAATGTATGCACTGCGTATTCCACGAACCCATTGGAAGCCGGGTGGTATGGAGTGTATATTCATACAGAACATTGTGTGCATTGATAGTAACATATGGTTGGGGGGAAGGGTTCAACTCCAGCTGCAGATAGGTGTGACTCATATCTAATTTCATGAACAAGAGTCCGCCTGTGAGCTTTGCGTAGAGATCTTCTATGTGGGTTTTGGGATATCAGTTGAGCAGAAAAGCTGTGTTCACCATTAGTTTATAGTCAACGTACAAGTGAACCATGTTATCTGGCTTCATTACTGGTACGACAGGAGCTGCCCAGTCGATGAAATGGACAGGCCTGATAATACCCAGGACTCCAACAAGTGAGCTCCGCTTCTACTTTCTCGAGCAAGGTGTAAGGTACTGGGCACCTGGAAGTACCATGGCGTAGCTTTCACGTCAACCTGAATATGGGCTATGGCCCCTTTCATCTTCCCCAAACCGGGCTGGGATACTTCTGGGTATTGTGCTAGTACCTCTGTCAAACCTCCAGAACCTGTCTGAAGAATGTGCTGCCACTGCAGCCCCAAATGTAGCAACTACTCTCGACCCAACAGGTTGGACCCGTTGCCTCGCACCATGATCAGCGGAAAACACCCCTCCTGGCATCCCAAAGCGACAGGGGTCATCGTAGTTCCAGCAATGTCCAATGGTTCCCCCGTATAGGTTGCCAACCTGGCCTGTGTGTCGGTTAATGCAAGGGTCTGTATGCACTGCTTGATGTGGTCAAATGTCTTCTGGACAACCATGGAGACCACTGCGCCAGTATCCAACTCAATCTCAAGCAGGTGACTATTGACCCGTACCCTATCTTAATGGGGCCACTCAGGGAGCTGCCACGCAATGCAGCTGCAGCTAGTCGTTCTCCATCTCCGCATTCCCGGGAGCAGCACCCTCGGGTTCATCCAAATGGAATATACGATCCCTGGGCTGGCCCAGCTCCTGCCAGAATGACGGTCCCTCTGACTCGGCTAGGACCGGTATCTGTGCCGGGGTCAGTGCCCACAAGTCCTACATGGATATGGCTCCTCATCCATTGGTTTTGGAGAAGGTTCCCTTCAGAGAGGAATATCTGATGGCACTGATGGATCCTTCCAGCATATAGCACGGGTACTGGGAGACGCTTTCGGATGGAATGGATATGCCCCAAGACATGCACCTCCATTCCCGGTATCTCCTGCACTCCCCATTCTGCGCTCTCTCAGGACAATGCTGTCTAGATGACCTATTGAAAAGTCAATGTCGGCTCGGCTTACAGTTTCCTTTGGGTGGCTGCGTTGTTGATGCCACAAACCAAATGGTCTCGTAACATCTCCAACACAGTGTCACCATAGTCACGGTACTCCACAACCCTGCGTAGCCTGGATAAGAACTTCAGCAAGGGATTATCCAGGTGTCCTCTCTGCAGGGTTAAACTATTAACGTTGGACTATCATGGACAGCGTTCGGTTAAAATGTTGCCCCATCGAAGTTACAAGCTCATCAAACATTTTATTGTCCGGTGCAGCTGGGTACTTAAGACTTCATATCACCCCAATGTATGTGTGCCACCATTGTTTGCAAAATGGCCACCTGCTGTTCATTTTCGGTGATTTGTTCGCCCGGAAGTAATAACGAATCCATTGTGAGTACTGGTTCCAACTCTCCAGCGCAGCATCAAAAACAGCCGTAAAGAGGCATTGTACAACAGAAAACAAACTTCCATCCTGCATCTGCAAATGTCCAAGGAGGTAGCTTCAGCAGCGGAGACAGCTGTACAACTTTAACCCTCGTCGCCAGTTTTGAGAGGGCCATTAAGAATCCACCATGAGTTTGCAGAGTCAAACAGAAAGTAACTGTATTTACAATAATCTATACACAGTAGTTCACCACTGCTTCCTTCTCTAGCCAGTACCACACCAGCCAGCTCTATTTACACAACTGCAACTTCTCGTGATTGCCCCGCACCCCTCACTGGGGGGAAGTTCATACTCCCCAAGAGCCATGGGATAACAAATTGTCCCCCAACTAATAGGATTCAGACAGGCTATAACAAGAATTAAAAAACTTTGGCTAACTCCCAGGGTAATTATAAAACTGTACCCCCCCCCCCCCCCCCGCCCGCCTACTTACCACCTTCCAAAATTTCTCAAAGTGATCCCTTGAGCAGCTCCTTGACCACCCCAAATACCCCTCATCTGACCAAACGATCTTACTCACCTCACTTGCCATCCTTCCCACCTCGTCCCTCTCACCCACCCACCCTCCTTCCAACTTACCCGCACCTCACCTACCAGCCACCCTAACAATCTGACCATAATATCCCTCATGTGTGTCAAGAGTACAACCCAATTGATCTCCCCATGGGACTCGTGGATTACAAGCATCCCTACTAATGAGTGGAGGCCCATCAGTTGGGGCTCATAGAATCAACCCTTAAAATCGGCCCTGATTGGGAACAACATAATCGGAAGTCCTGGTTGAGACCTATTTGCTATACACCAACTAAATTCACCTGAGGAAGGAGCTGCGCTCCAAAAGCTAGTGATTTGAAACAAACCTGTTGGACTTTAACCTGGTGTTGTAAGACCTCTTATTGTGCCCACTGCAGTCCAATGCATCCCCACATTATAAGTAAGTGGTATAGTTATACAATTAGTCAATGAGTTTTGATGAGGTTCTTAAAGGAGAGGGAGGAGTGGAAAGATGTAGGTACTTAGGGAGGGAACTCCAGAGAATTGAACAATTTAAACATTTTTTTGCCAATGGTGAAGGGAAGGATAATGGATTGTGCAAGAGGTTGCACTCAATGGAACAGAAAGTGATGGGAGTTATACAACAGAAGATTGCAGAGAAACATAACATATTAAGATAAATAATCAAAATTGTCTCTACAATATTCATGATTAATAGGAGAAGTAGATGTTTTACATAAACACATTAATCAGTATATTACACAGTGCAATTAAAACCATTAAGTGTAGACTTTGATGAAATATTTATAACTTCCTAGCTCCTGTACCAATTCTTATCTTGTGGATTCACACATACTCTTTGCTGCTTTGCTTGTAATGTGTCTTTTCTTTATTTGGATTTATTTGTAATACTTTTGGAAGATTTGTTAGCTGTTTCTCACACATCTCACTGAAGACTTAATTAGTCCTTAATCCCCACAACACAATATTCCATCATTCTTAACAGTGACTGAAGTATATTTGAAGTGCAGTTGCTGTTGAAATGTAGGGAACTATTGCAATCCGATATCACAAGAATTTGAGCTACAGACCAGGAGGCTTCATTATCTTGGCTGGAATTCTCCGGCCATTGAGATTCTCAGTTCCCGCCAGCAGCACATCCCCCCCATAGGTTTCTTGGTGGTGTGGGGTGGCTTCAATGGGAAATCCCATTGACAAGTGGCGGGAGTAGAGAATCCCGCCTCCAGCCAATGGTGTACCGCCAAGAAACCCTTAGGGGACTGGAGAATCGAGCCGCTAAATTTATATTTAGAGTTGCATTTAACTAAATTCTATTTACCAGCTTGATTGGCTTTCACAGTCACATTTCAACAGCTTGTGTAAGATCAGCTATGGGGACACATCTGAGAGGTGTAATCTGAAGCAGTAATCAAGCAGCATCACTAATGCCAACTTTCCCATTGGGCTGAATATAATTTTAGCCAAGGTGCTGGGTTAGTGGGCACTGTGAAACTTGGTCAGTGAAACAGCTGCCCACAGGCTTATTTTAAGGGTGCTGACACAACATTAGAAAGCAACTGCTACTTCCTCCCTGTACAGACCACTGGCTGCGGGGGCCAAGTCACTGAATGCATTTAAGAAGCAAATCGATTTTTGGACACTAAAGGGGTCAAGAGTGAGGGAGCAGGAGGCTGGGATTGAGATTGAGAATCAACCATGATCACATTGAAAGACAGAGCAGGTTCGATCTGGAGAATGTTCTCCTGCTCCCATTTTCTATGTTTCTATATAATTACTGGCTACTTTCTGTCAGAGATTGTGGGCGGGATTCTCCGTCATGCCCCACCCATTTCTGGTCCAGGGGACCCCCGCCGGCAACGGGATTCTCCGTCCCTCCAGCCAGCTAATGCGCTTTCCCATTGTGGGCACCCCTATGCCATCGGGAAATCCGCGGGTTTGAGTGCACGACCGGCGAAACGGAGGATCTCGCCGATGGAGAATAAAGCCCCATATATCTCTTTCATTAGCATTCACAATAAAATTCTGAAGCCATGGTTAATGTTGGCATGGTCATAGGTAAAGCAGGGGGCCATATTCTCCACATGCATTCTCTAGGGCTTCAGGAATAGCACTCATCTGAAATGCCACATAATGCTTATTGTTAAAATAGTGATGTAACACTTAAACATGAATGTGCATTTATAAAATGGAAGATTCCCTAATCCTCATCAAAACTACTGTCATTGTTGTGACACTAAAATATCTGCTCCATGCATCTCTAATTCCTCCCACATGTTCAAATCTCGTTTTACATTTATTCATCACTGGCAAGGCTCGCATTTGATGCCCATCCTTAATTGCCCTACAGAAGGTACTGGTGAGCCGCTGCAGTCCTTCTTCATCCGTTGCAGATCCTGGAGTGTGGGTACACCCACAGCTCTGTCAGAAAGTGAGTTTTTGACTCAGCGACAGTGAAGGAACGGCGGCGATATATGCCTAAGTCAGTTTAGTATGTGACTTGGAGAGGAACTTGCAGGGGGTGGTGTTGACAAGTGTCTGTGGCCCTTGCCCTTCCTGGTGATAATGGTCATGGGTTTGGAAGGTGCTGTTGAAGGGGACTTGGCGAGTAGTCGTGTGCATCTTCTACATGATACCGACTGCTACCACTGTTCACCAATGGTAGAGGGAGTGAATGTTTGAAGTGGTAGAAGGCTGCCATTGAAGTGAGCTCTTTTGCTCTTGATGGTGTTCAGATTCTTGAATGTTGTTCGCGCTGCACTCAGCCAGGTCAATAGAGAGTATTCCATCATAATTCTGACTTGTGTTTTGTAAATGGTGGACAAGTTTTGGGGAGTCAAGTAATGAGTTACTTCCTGTAGAACTCCCAGCCTCTGACCTGCTCTTGTAACCATAAGATTTATATGGCTGGTCCAGCTCAGTTTCTGGTCATTGTTGATTCCCACGATAATGTGGGATTCAGGTAATGGTAATGCCATGAATGTAAAAGGGAGATAATTTGTTTCTCCCTTGTTGGAGATGGTCGTTGTGTTTTTTCTGAGGTCTTTGTAAGTAATTTAATTTCTAGCTCTGTGCTCACTCTCTCTGTGTCTCTCTCTCTCTCCTGAAATTATTTGTTTTTACCCTTCCAAATCGATTTGTGTGCTTCTTTTGTTTGACATGGCTGTTCATGCCAACAACCATTTAATGGTTCCATACTTACCAATCTAAATGCAACCATTGCATTTTCAGGAATGGTCTTTGTTCCTTCCACTGCATTGACACTTCAGGAGACCTGAGAAGAAAATCTACCTGCCGGCCCTTTGCATCATCCACAAATGCCGGGTTAGTTTCCCAAGTATGATAATGACAGACAACATTCCCTCTTTACCCCCTGATCCCTTACCTACTTGCATACAGTCCTCAACATTTGATCCTGGATGAGGCACAAATTGCTCTAGATCATCTTTGGGAAAACCAAAAGCTTTGGGCTGGATTTTTCACAGCCCCGTGCCGAAATTGTGTTCAGCGCGGGGGTGGAGAATCAACTTTCACGCCGAAATTAGGCCCAACGCCTAGCGTGATGGCGGAGTACACCGCGGGGCCGGGGGTCCATTGACAGGCCCGCCGAGCGATCCTCCGCTCCCGAACGGCAGTGTTCCGGATGGTGTGGAACTAACCACCTGTTGCCAGTCGGGATCCTCTCGTGGCGTCTACTGACTCAATCCGTAGCTAATTGGGGAATTCCCTGGTTTGGGAAGGGGGGATCGGATATCTGGGAGGGGGGGGGGGGGGGGGGGGCGGGGGTTGGGGGGGGGGGGTGCTTATAGGCGGCCGGGGAGTTCTTGTGCACGGTTAGATGCTTGGGCATGCAGCCGATTGGGGAGTCTAATTTTAGCGTCTCACCATGGAGTTCGGCGTGGCTGCTGGAGGCTGCCGCCGTGCGCATGCGCGGACTTCAAACCGGAAGTGCTAGGGCCCTTATCCACAGCTAAAGAGGCAAGATTTACTCTGGGTCCCCGTGAGCCCCCTGCAGGGCATTGAATTAGTTCATCTTTTTTCCAGGAATTTCTCGAGTAAAAGTCCAGCGTTTTTACGCCGGAGTGGGGACATAGTCCATTTTGGGAGAATCCAGCACATTGTGTTCAGCTTTCTTTGTCACATACTGCACTCCTTTGACATTGATTTGATGTCACTCCTGGATCCTTCACTACAGCTGGACCCTGTAACATATGTATTACCAAGGTTACTTCTGTCTCTGCAACATTGCTCACCTCAACCTTATTCTGGCGTGCTGCTGCTAAAACACTTTATTCAAGTCTAGATTATTTTCAAACTCAACTGCTCTAATACCTTTCTCACTGATTTGCCGTCCTCCTTTCCACATAAAGTTCAACTTCCTGAAAACTTTGCCCTGCATATTCTGCCCTGCGATAAATTTGTCCGTGACCCCCATCTTCTTTATCCTCCCACAGCTTGTGCCATCCTATCAGTCCAAGAGGTTCTAGTCCAAGAACTCCTCCTTAACTCTCCAATCCTCTGATCATGGCCTTATATTTACCTTGCATATCTTTCTCTATCACTAAAGCATCATCAGTGATAAAGCCTCCAGTCATATCAGTCCTCCTTCCTGTAACTGTCTCCAACTCCTCACCTTCCCATTTTGCTTTCCAGTTTTCAGAATCTTCCCAAAATCCATACTTTTCCTCCTATTTTCCTCACCTCTGTCTTTCCATCAATTCTTGTTGCCAACTGGGAAGGGTTGTCACATACCTTTAAGGGATTGCATCATGACATCACAAGAAGAGAAGTGTGCCATGCAATTCAGTCTTAGTCTCACTTTTTCTTCTGTGTGTGTGGGCAGAGCGCACACACACAGCTCTGCTGCTGGTGTCTTCCAGCTTTCTACCTATGCATACATGTTCTCAAGTGCACTCATGTACTAAGTGTCTGACCTCGATTTCCATAGTCATCTGATCTCTGCCATGAGGGACTGGATGAGAAGCAGGCATGTTACATTCAGTCCTAATAAAGACAGTATTGCACTTGAAATGCTAAACTCCTTGAGCTTGTATCACAGGCAGCAGGCGTATGGGGAGATGCTGTTGGATGTAGTAAAAGAATTGAAATGCATTCCAAGTGTTGCCTGTGCCAGAAAGGTAGAAGCAATCTCAAAGTAATCGGCCAAAAAGAAGCTTTTTGGGTTGATTTTCACTGCCTCCACCTGGCATGAATAAGGCAGTCGTAGATTGAAAATTTATTTGGTAATTTTACTCCTCCAATAACACCAGCGATGTTTCATGCAAAAGGCCACTTTTACTTGTGGTCTTCGGATTTAAGCAGAATCCTAATTGGCACTTTAGGAAGTAACAGGTTGGAGGCTGATGAGTCCCATGGTGATGGAAGTGAAGAAACTCGTTCCTCACGGGCACTGATAACTAATTGGGTCACTATGACTCAGAGATACCTGTGTGTGTGATTGCACACATCTTTTCCACTACTAATTTTTCTGATGGCCACCTGGACCCAAATTGGAGACCTCAATCCAACAAGTTAACCGATTGACACAACCAAGCTCACCTGTCAAATTGAAGAAAGGCCGGGGGTCTCAAAACTCTGAGGGCCTCTTCAGAGCACGATCAGCAAGGTTGATCACACAAAATTCCAAATCGAGCCCTTGAATTTTAGAAAAATAGGCTGATTCAAGATGATATGGAATCAGGGCTGGCTTGGTTTGGGGGGGGGGGGGGGGGGGGGGGGGGAGGAATTCCTACACTGTGGTCATGAAACAGGAATTAATTCAGGAGTGGATTATTGGTGATTTTTTTTGTTGTTTTGGTTCACCACTGAAACAAAACTGTAACACTAAAGGATTAGGTGCAGTACTGGACATGGCCCCCATCACTCCACCTAATGTTATTAGAGAAAACCTTCTTGAAAATTTACAGTCAATCATTTGCAAGTAGTTTGTAAAGCTGGACCTTCATCAGGCACAGAGAAAGGTTGGATCCTCATAACAATAGTAAATCTTTATTATTGTCACAAGTAGGCTTACATTAACACAGCAATGAAGTTACTGTGAAAATCCCCGAGTTGCCACACTCCTGCGCCTGTTTGGGTACACTGAGGGAGAATTCAGAATGTTCAATTTGTCATAATATACACATCAGTATATAATGGTGCAGGGACACACACTGACTGACACACTGCAAGACCAATCAACACACACAACACAGCAGCCAATCACCAGTTAGAGCACAGTCACTATAAAGCCAGAGGGCACTAGTTTTCCCGCTCATTCGGGATGCAGCCTCTGAGACAGACAGAGCCCACAGTCAGTAGCACAAACATCCACCATGTGCTAGCAGTATAGGCTGGTCAGGTTAGGCATAGGTCTTCAGTCAATCTAACATAGTGTCGACCCACAGTGCAAGTATGTTCAACAGCTCTTAGTTAAATAAAATAGAGTTGTACTATTACAAGTGTTCGTAGCCTGTCTACGTTACTGCTAAGGTAAATGCAGTCTCCACAGATCCAGAGTACACAACACATGAAAAAATGAAAATGAAAAATGAAAATCGCTTATTGTCACGAGTAGGCTTCAATGAAGTTACTGTGAAAAGCCCCTAGTCACCACATTCCGGCACCTGTCCGGGGAGGCTGGTACGGGAATTGAACCGTGCTGCTGGCCTGCTTGGTCGGCTTTAAAAGCCAGCGATTTAGCCTGGTGAGCTAAACCAGCCCCTCATCACAATTCACTTAACAAACACGCCTTTCGTGACTTGTGGGAGGAAACCAGAGAACCCGGAGGAAACCCACGCAGACTTTGGGAGAACATGTAGACTCCACACAGACAGTGACCCACACCAGAATCGGCTGTGAAGCAACAGTGTTAACCACTGTGCTACCGTGCTGCCTGGGGCACAATGGGAGCAAAGATTACCATCCATTTTGCTCTTTATTGTATCCATTCTTTGAGCACTATTTAGGATCAGGGTTTCACCCTATAGTATCCTGTGGGCTATTTGATCATCTAAAACAATCTATCCATGTAAACACCAATCTTATTCGCAATCAAATACATTCTCTGCATTCATTGTGAAGGAGCTAATCAACAGAGCATTAACTGTGTTTATTGGCAGTCCATTACACACACACACACACTGTGTGCTGTGGGTGGAGGAGGTGGGGAGTGAACTCTTCAAATGTCAAGTCTCACTTGTGGCTTGTTCGTCTTAAATTAGTGTGTTTCAAGCTCATGCCCAGAGTTAAAAGTCAACCAATCTGCATGTCTATGTCCCACAGCAATTTAGGAACCAGAACAGAAATTAGGCCATAAAGGGATTACACAAAATAAACTCGCCAGTAATGAGATCTAAACGGTAGAAATATTAAGTGGATACTTTGGCCAGGATTTTACAGTCCTGCACGTGATGGATGCAATGGCAAGCGGGAGGGGAAACCATCACAAGTGGGAAAAGTCAATGTCCCACTGACATATGAACAGGTTGTGATTGTCTGCTCCTGTCCTCAATGGTGGCACATGTTTCTCGCCATGCCATGTTGGTAATGCCATTTGAATACATTAAAATATCATGTATGCTCAATAAAAAAGGCAGCTCGGCCTTCCACGTGACCAATGTGATTCACAGCCACACCGTATTTGTGACTTTGAGATTTGTTCATCTGCCATGATCATCTACAGCACTTGCAGCAGCACCTCCGATTCTGTGTCAGCTTTGCAGTGAGGGCAAATTAACTTTCAAGTGGTGGGGGGGGGAGGGTGTTACAGAGGAAGGCTCTACGTAGCAGACCAACGGTAAGACCAGGGTGGGTTGAAGTGTGCTGCAGGACAAGGACTTGACTGGCAGGGGGTGAGAGACAAGACAGAGGCAAGGGAAGTGACAGGAGAGCAAGGGCTTGACTGGTGTGGGGGGGGGGGGGGGGGGGGTGTCAGGACAGAGGCAACAAAAAGGGTTTGAAGGGCCAGGGCATGACTTGGAAGAGGGGGAAGACTGGGCATTAGACACATGACTGGGAATGGGGTGGTGTTATGGCATGACAGGTGGTAAGTGCAGTGCTGCCAAAATCCCAAAGAGAAACTTGAAACAGCTGCCAGAATGGTTTTACAATTTGTATATAATGAGGAGGTCCACTGAAAATAGGAAGTAACTTCTCAGACCAATTGTGATGATTTTATATCAAAGTTAAACATTTATTAAAATAAAGAAATAGCAAAAGAAATTTCATTTAAAACACAGGAACACCTTGACACAGTTGACAATCTTTTAAAACATTTCCAAACAGATCTTGGCTTAAATATTGCAAAGCTAAACCCTGCTTTTTGATGGCAGCAGTCCTGATAACAATCTGAAGCCCTCCCTCCTTCATCACCTCTCCAGCCCTGCATTTGTCTCAAGTATTCACCTATTTCAATGCTGACTAGCATGTGGCCATGGACATAGTTAGGAGAGTTCCTACTTGCTAACTTCCAACTTTTCCAATCAATTAGTTTGAGTGGGTGTTGTGATCACCCACATGAGTTGATTTAACTCCAGCTCTGTCAAAACGGGAATTTCATCATTCCAAGCCTGCCTCTGTTTTATTGATACTTTTCTGGATTTTGTTTAAATTTTACGGGATTTGGGCTTCTCTGGCGTGGCCAGCATTTGTTGCCCATTCCTAATTGCCCTTGGGAAGGTGGCGGTGAGCTACCTTCTTGAACTGCTGCAGTCCACGTGGTGCAGGCACACCTACTCTCCTATTAGGAAGGGAGTTCCAGGATTTTGACTCAGCGGCAGTAAAGGAATGGAGATATGTTTCCATGTCAGGTTGGTGAGTGACTTGGAGGGGAACCTCCAGCTGGAGGTGTTCCCATGAATCTGCTGCTCTTGTCCTTGTGGTGGCCGTGGGTTTGGAAGGTGCTGCCCAAGGAGCCTTGGTGAGGGGAGGCGGGGGCATTGTGATATTGTCACGGGGCTAGTAATCCAGACTCACAGGGTAATGCTCTGTGGACCAGCGTTCGAATCCCGCCATGGCAGATGGTAAAACTTGAATTCAATAAAATCTGGAATTAAAAGTGTAATGACTTTTTTTTCAATTAGAGTATCCTTTTTATTCAATTAAGGGGCAATTTAGCATGGCCAATTTACCTACCCTGCTTAAAAGTTTAACGATGACCATGAAACCATTGTCGATTGTCATAAAAACCCATCTGGATCGCTAATGTCCTTTAGGGAAGGAAATCTGCCATCCTTACCTGGGATGGCATCCATGTGATCCACAGCAATATGGTTGACTCTTAAAAAATGCCACACAGGTCAAGGGCAATTCGGGATTGGCAACAAATGCTGGCCTTACCTGCATTTCCCATATCCCATGAAAGAATAAAGATGGTACACACTGCTGCTCTGGTGTGTCATTGGCAGAGGGAGTGAATGCCTGTGGAAGGGGTGCCATTCAAGCGGGCTGCTTTCTCCTGGATGGTGTGGAGCTTCTCGAGTGTTGTTGGAGAGCAGTCCATTGAAAATTTCGAAACAATGATTTATACATGTTTGTTGGATAAGGCTTTTAAAGGTTATGGAATCATGGATGGGTGATGGCATTAAGATTGATCTCATGCAATAAATGTATGCGTAGCCAGCAACGCCCACATCGTAAATGAAGATAGATGAAATAATTGAATGGTGGAAAAATCTCAAGGGACTGAACAGCCGATTCCAGTTGCAGGAATAATAACAGGAAATTGTCCAATTCTGTTTCACCATTACTTCTAAAATGTTTCAAATTTAATCCCAATCCTCTCCACTTCCTTCCCTTCTGATATCTCTCAAATTACCAGCAATATGGTTTGATGTAATTAAAATGTCAGTGAATCCAATCCCATCCTGGTCTTTTCAAGGGCAGGCCTAGACAGTAATGACACTCAATTGTAATTGTAGGAATTAAAAATATGGATTGGCACTGCTTGGGAGTATTTCTGCCTGCTCTTCAATTACTTGCCACACCTCTCCCACTGCTGCACCGTTTGTTAATATACTGAAGTGCTCATTAAAGGATTGGCACAGCCAGAAAGGTCATTGAGGGTCTCATATCGAGTTGCTCACACTCTGTTGCAAGGTTGGGTTCTGCCTTGATCTATACAATCTCAAGATTAATGGAATATGAAAGTGGGGATGAACACTCTTTAATGGCTTCATTCATTTGGATCAGTCGTAAAGCATTTACAGGCAGCATTTTTGAAGAAACTAAATTGAGAAGCATAGTGCTGTTAAGCTTGCCGCAGGTTTCAATGTACACAATGCACAGCCCCCATAGAGTCGTTGAATTCGAATGGCACAGGTCGGTGCATCCCCTATGGTTGAGTAGGTTGAGACTGTACTCATTGGTGTTTAGAAGAATGAGGGGTGACATTATTGAGACATTTGGATTCACAGGGGGGTTGACAGGGTAGATGCTTAAAGGTTGTTTCCCCTTGCGGGGGAGTCTAGGACCAGGGGTCATAATCTCAGAGTAAGGGGTCTCCCTTTTAAGGAGCAGATGGGGAGGAATTTCTTCTCTCAGAAGATAGTGAATCTGTAGAATTCTTTACTGCAGAGAGCTGTAGAGGTTGGGTCAGTGGGCGCGATTTAACATGCAAAAACCAAGTCCCGTTTTGGGCACGTATAAAGGGGTCTTTTTCGGTGCCTGCAGCGCCAAGAATGATCCCACTATCGAATGGGACTGCTGTTTATTGGCCTCGGCGAGGATTGCCCCACCAAAGCCGCACTTACCTCGCTTCTTGTACTGACAAGCTCAACCCGCTAGTGCAGTACTAGATCGGGGTGCCATTTTTAAATGCTGCCCCAATCTTCCGACCCCCCAATTTAAATCCCCACTGCGGCCTCCGGAACCCTCATTGCACCAACTTATCTCTTCGGGGAATCTCAAGCCACCCTCACTCCACCTCTTAAGGACAGGGCACCCCGAGCCCAATCCCTGACACAGGCAACCTGGCACCCTGGAACCTTGCCACCTGGGAACCCTAACATTGCCAGGGTGGTACTGCCGGGTGGCTGGGTGACAGTACCAAGTTGCCCAGGTGCCATTGGAAGTGCCAAGGCACCACCCTGCCCAGAGCCCGTCTACCTGACTCCAATGGGAGCTCCAATGGTCTGTGTGGACCAGTGCTAAAAGGTGCCATGGCGAGGTCTCCTAGGCCTGGTCATTAGTTCCTGGGCTGCTAGAATAGGAGAATAGAGCCTAATGGCTCATTTGAATCGGATGAGATCCAGATCACAATATCTCCCGAGATCTCATAGAACATAAACATACAGTGCAGAAGGAGGCCATTCGGCCCATCGAGTCTGCACCGACCAATTTAAACCCTCACTTCCACCCTATCCCCGTAACCCAATAATCCCACCTAACCTTTTTGGTCACGAAGGGCAATTTATCATGGCCAATCCACCTAACCTGCACGTCTTTGGACTGTGGGAGGAAACTGGAGCACCCGGAGGAAACCCACGCGGACACTGGGAGAAGGTGCAGACTCCACCAAGACAGTGACCCAGCGGGGAATCGAACCTGGGACCCTGGCGCTATGAAGCCATAGTGCAATCAACTTGTGCTACCGTGCTGCCCTTAGATCTCATGAGACATTCTGAGTGTTGCAAATCTTGCAGATGTCTTGTGAGGTTTAACGGCCTCATTGCGTCACCAAGACAGGCCCTACGAGGCATTTAATTCATGGCCATTAAGTCTGTTCAAGGCTGTGATTGACCAAATTTTAATTAGGAAGGATTATGGGGATCAGGCAGGAAAGTGGAGTTGAGGAATACCATATCAGATCAGTCATGATCGCATTGAATGGTGGAGCAGAATCGATGGACCGAATGACCTATTTCTGCTCCTACGTCATATGGTTTTATGGACTCACCCGAAAGTCTTGAATGGAAACTATTATATGTATATCAGCTGAATGGCCTGATGGAAAGCCTAGATGCCAATTTTGGTCACTACGTTTAGAACATAGAACATAGAACATACAATGCAGAAAGAGGCCATTCGGCCCATCGAATCTGCACCAACTCACTTAAGCCCTCACTTCCACCCTATCCCCGTAACCCAATACCCCCTCCTAAACGTTTTGGACACTACGGGCAATTTAGCATGGCCAATCCACCTAACCTGCACGTCTTTGGACTGTGGGAGGAAACCGGAACACCCGGAGGAAGCCCACGCAGACACGGGGAGGACCTGCAGACTCCGCATAGACAGTGAATCAGCGGGGAATTGAACCTGGGACCCTGGCACTGTGAAGCCACAGTGTTAGCCACTTGTGTTGCCGTGCTGTCCAGGCACAACTTTTTGAAGGAAATGTTTTTGTTAACCACTCCTGAAGCAAGCATAATGAAGCAAGTTGGGCCTTGTTATGGAGATGGTTGAGGTGCTATATAACAGGTGAGGTATTTTTGACTTTCTGCGGCAAAGTTGATGGAACAGCCTTTGGAGCAATTTGGGGATAGGTGCTGCATTAACAGAGGAAAGACCTTTCATAGGTATGGGGCAATTGTTGCAGTACCACTTGGTCTGGACAGAGGAGGAAAGGAGGGGACGCTCTGCAAGGAGAGTGGAGCAGGGCATAAAAGAGCCTATCCACAAATGGTGTTCCACAATCATCACTCCTACTTAGCCAAGAGTCAGGAGCCGTGCCTGGAAGATATCGTACCAACTTGTGCCATTTCCCTCACACTGATCTGGTAACTCAAAGCAAGGTGAGATTGGCCTTCCCAGCCACCCTAACCGATTGCAATCACCCTAACATTCTATGCCAGTCGATTCTTCGAGGCGTGCGGATAACATCAGTAACCTCTCACTATTTATAGATACATCTGGGAGGTCAAGGAGGCTCTGTACATGAGGGGAGGGGTCTTTGCTCTCTTCTGCATCAGAGGGAAAAAAATCAGGATGAAAGTGCAGTCTTCTCAAAGAATTCTAGATACATCTGACAAGGTGTACAATTTCTATCTCTCTCTTTGCCATCATAATGTCAGTGTCATTGGCAAAGCCCCTTTACCCACTCCTAGTTGATGTTAAATGATGTTGTTGAACCTTTTCTTGAACCACTGCAGTCGTTGCACTGATGGTGTTTTCACAATGAGGTTAAATAAGGAACTACAGGATAGAAATCTTGCCCCTCTCAGATGGAAGTCATGCAGGCGCAATGTACTACAGGTATTTAATAATAATAATTGCTTATTGTCACGGGGAGGCCGGTACGGGAATTGAACCCGCGCTGCTGGCATTGTTCTGCATTACAAGCCAGTTGGTTAGCCCACTGTGCTAAACCAGCCCCGAAACAAACGTGGACTGGGCGCCATGGCTGCTGAAGGGGATTGAGAAGGTAAGCCAAGTTTGGAAAACTGTTAAAAATTGTAGCGCTTGCTGGGTGCGGCTGCCAGGGCTGGGGGGAGTAGCGGGATGTGGCTTGATGGCAGCTCAATGGATTCGGAGTATCCCTCTCAGGATCAGCTGGCTCAGACCACCATTGCTGCAGTATTTGTTTTAAATGCGCCCATTTGTTAAAAGTTATAGCACCCTGGCTGCTCTCTCTGCTGACTGCTCACTGTGCCCTGGAAATGTTCACAGAGCCTCTGGTTATTTGGGAGCAAACCCCAGGCTGTCCCTCTGGAAACACTCAAAGCCAGATGACCCATCAATGGAACGGGTGTGGCCAAGTTCAATCAGTGACCTACCAGGTGCTGGCGCTCCTCAGTGCACTTATGAGAAGCGCAGCCCCACTGCAGGGGAATCAGGGGAATAACAGAGCCCACCCCAAACAAAGGACACATGCACCATTGCCTTAGGCACCCTCCCTGGCACACTGCCTGCATTAGGACAGCGGCCTCACCAGTGACACTATCAGTTAACCCACTCCACAGAACCACCAGCTATCTGCAAGCCTTGCCTGATCACTGACCCCTGCTCCCATCCATCCTGCCTCCAGATAGCTTGGTACAACATGTGAGTTACGCCCAGGACCCACAGCTCACTGCAGCTATGCTCCCAGCAGATGAACATTTCTCTGCCTCTCCCCCAACTGTAGGACTTGCCCACACACAAGCTTCTAAGCATGGAGGTGATTTGTGGCACATGGTGTCCCTCTCCATCACACAACAAGGTGCCACCCTGCTGGCGGGATAGCACACGGCCCATCCAGTGAGGACACCCTGAGGACCTGAGGGGTGCGTATGGGTTTGATGAGGACATGTGGAGGGTGGAGTGAAGTGCAACTCAGGGTCACCATGTAGCCTGTTGGATTTGGATAGGCAAGGGAATACTCATCTTGCCAACATGTTCTTTCTTTTCTTCCCCTGCAGAGAATGAATGTAACAGGACAGCCAGGAATGCTCGCTATCTACCTGGCCGCAGCTGCCACTGTGGATGCAAGGAGGCTGGAGGCGCATGGCCTGCTCGGGAGGACCCTGCACAGGAGGAGCCTGCCATAGAAGAGCAGGGGCCAACTGGTGAGGCTCGAGTGCCAACCATCGAACAGGTCAAGGAGGAGGTGGGAAGGAGGTGCCATATCAGGCCATGTGCATACCATCAGCACCTGTCCTTGGAGGATATACAGGATCTTGTGTGCCGCCAAAGAGTTTGGCTCACCAGGGAGACCGCGCACCACCTATGCCAGGTAATGGCGCATCTGGAACAGCGGGGCTATGGAGGCCGATGCCCACTCCCGGTGGCTGTCAAGGGAGCCACAGAGAATCCAAATCCAGCGGGAATGAGAATTGCTCTAGATGCATGTGGGCAGAGTGCTGATCTATTGCATGTACTGAATTTCTCCACAAACAGCCCCCTCAATGGGAACACGAACTGCATGCAATTCAGTCCCAGCATCACCACTTAGGGAGGGATTCTCCGATCTCCGACCCCAAAATCGCATTCGGCGATTGGTCGGAGAATTTACTCCTGAATCGGGGGGCAGCGCCGTTTTTGAGATGCTCCGCCCCCTCAAAAACAACATACTTGGGGAGTACATCGCACGCCGTATGGATGGCCTCAGGACATCACCTGAGGCCCTCGCCCGATTCCCCGATGGGCGGAGTACCCTACGGCGTTGCTCACGTGTGCTCATACCGTTCGGGGACCTCGCGTGGCAGCTGCGGACTGAGTCCAGCGCCACAGTCGGGGGGGGGGGGGGGGGGGGAGGGGGGGGGAGGGGGGGGGGGGGGGCGTTCCGCAGACACAGGGAGAAAGTGCAAATCCCACGCAGTCACCCAAGTCTGGAATCAAACCCGGGTCCTTTGTGTTGTCAGGCAGCAGTGCCAACCACTGTGCACCATACTGCTAATCAACACACCTGTGGCAGGAGTGGAGCAGGAGAGACCGCTGATCAGCCATGCTGAATATGGAGTGGTGCCATTCAAGCTGGTAACACTGTGGTTAGCACTGTTGCTTCATAGCGCCAGGGTCCCGGACCCGATTCCTGGCTTGGGTCTGTGCGGAGTTTGTGCCTTCACTCCTTGTCTACGTCGATTTCTTCTGAGTGCTCCAGTTTCCTCCCACAAGTCCCAAAAGAAGTGCCTGTTAGGTGAATTGGACATTTTTTATGTTCCCTCAGTGTACATGAACAGGCGTTGGAGTTTGGCAGCTAGGGGATTTTCACAGTAACTTCATTGCAGTGTTAATGTAATCCTACTGGTGACACTAATAAAGATTATCATTATAATTACTTATAACTCTCTGAAACAGAGAGATACCTACTCCCTCCACATGCACGTTGGCCAATTGCAGGCAGAAGCAGAGGTCCATTGTCAAGTGAATTGTTCTTTTTGCAATTGTTGAACTGCTTGTGTGTTGCAGTTCTACACCTCCCCCCCACCCCCACCCCCATCCCCCAGCCGGTGCTAATTTGACTCCTTAAGGAGATGCTTTGAGAGTTCAAAGATTCAGCCACTCATTAGAGTATATAAAGTGACGGAAACTGCTCTTGTAACTATAGTATTGATGCAGATGATTCCCGTGATTCTCTTCAATGGGATGAAAGGGGTTATCTTAATGAGGAAAGGTTGAGCAGGATGGACCTGTTCTCATTAGAGGTTAGAAGAATGAGAGGCAACCTGAATGAAACATAGAAGACCCTGAGGGGTCTTGACAGGGTTGATGCTGAGGAGGTGTTATCCCCATTTGGGGGAATCTAAAACGAGGGAACAGATAGTTAAAAATTAAATGTTTCCATTTAAGACCTTATCGCAGCGGGTTTGTTAACCTGTGGAATTCTCTTCCTCAGGGAGCAGCAGAGGCTCGATCATTGAATTTATTCAAAGCTGAGTCAGATAGAAGGAAATCAAGGGCTATAGTGGAAGCAGACAGATAAGCATAGCTGGGGCCACAATCAGATCTTATCAAATGGTGGAGTTGGTTCTCATGGATAAATAGCCTACTCCCATTCATCATTCTCATGTGTGTGTGTTCAGTGGTGATCCCCAAGATGTTAAAGGTGAAGACATTGGCAATCTTGATGGCCTTTTTTGTCAGGAATAGTTATTAAGTTGACACCTACATTACCTGGCACGTGGATGTTGTCCAAATTCTGCTTTATTATTAGAGGAGTTGTGAATGGAAGTGAACATTATGGAATGCTCACTGATCAATTCCACCCCGGGATCTTATGTTGGAATGGAAGTGATCACTGAAACAGCTGAGCTGATTGGGCTGAGAATGATGCCTTGAAGAACTCCAGCAGCACTGGCCTCAGACAAGGTCAATTCTGTAAGGTGCGATCCCAGCCAGTGGAGACTTTGCCTCAACTCCCATTGACATGGGATTTGCTAGGGCTGCTTGATGCGAAACCTGGGAAAATGTTGCCACGTGTAGATGTGAACATGACTGAGAGAGGTCTGAGAATGGAGGGCATCTCAAAATGGAGCCAGCCTTGAATATATAAATATAAACTGACAATTCAGAGGCGCAGATCACAGGCAAGCCCCTCGGAGTGAAGACAAAATATCTTTGACAACATGTCCAGGCTGTGGGGCCTTTGCTGGTCGTGGCTGCTGGTTTTAGTGATGGTGATGGATCCTCTGGCTCTGGTGGTTCCCCAGGCTGCTGCTTGGTTGCCACCTCCACAAGGTTTGCAGCCTCTCATGTGGTGTGGAGTCCACCCTGCTTCCAGCAAAATATCACTGCTGAAGTGGCCCTCTTTGGTTGGGTCCTTTAATAGGCAAATTGGTTGCCTGCCACCTCTCAGTGGGCCGTTTCTGAGGATGCCCTCTGAAACTTCTGCAGAGGTGAGAATGCAGCTCGCCACCGTTTTCCTGATATCCCCCCCACCCCCCCTCCAAACCCATCACCGTAGGACTGAAAATATTCAACCATTTTTGTTCATGTATTGCACTAACTAAAGAACAGCATTGATTGTTCTCCAATGTCTTGTTCCTTAGCTGTGAGAAATACTCTTAAGCAGAAGATGCATATTTATGAGATGACCGTACAGAGAAAAGAAACTTGTAGAAAAAGAAAGTTATAGGAAGAGAGGCTGCATTGCATTGCTTGATTAATATTGTCACCAGGTGGCATTTTCAGTACAGGTTTTGTGATGAACATATATTCTGCTCAAGAGTTAATTGTATTCAATCGATCAACGCCCATGCTGCTAACTGATTAATCTCAACCATCCAATTTCATGTAAAAGAAAATTCTGATATTTCAAGCTCAATGGTCCTTATATCAATTAATTCAGAGATACATTTTAATTTCTATCACACAACACCCCCATCGACAGGAGGGTTGGGTGTGCCTTTACGACTTTTTAACTTGACACTGTTGATGCTGAAATGTTGTGAATAGAATCATGGAATCCCTACAGTGCAGAAGGAGGCTATTCGGCCCATTGAGTCTACACCTTCCCTCTGAAAATGTACTTCACTCAACCTCACTCCCCTGCCATATCCGATTAATGTAACCTACACATCTTTTTGGACACTATGAGACAATTTAGCATGGTCAATCCAGTTAACCTGCATATCTTTGGACTGTGGGAGGAAATTGGAGCACCCAGAGGAAACACATGCAGACACGGGGAGAATTTGCAAACTCCGCACGGGCACTCACCCAAGGTGATTGAAACCAGGTCCCTGGTGCTGTGATGCAGCAGTGCTAACCACTGTGCTACCATCTCGCCCTCTGTGTTTTGGGTGACAAAGTGGGTGAGGAAATCGGGATGATATCATAGCCCATCTAAGTGCAGATGAGGATAAAGTATTGACACATTACTCAAAGGTGCCAAGATGAAAAGGTTATCCATTCAGTTGCAGTGTAAATTCAGTGATTCATGTGGGACTTGGGGATATTGATTGGTACCTGCAAAAACTAGGCTTGTCCTTAGTGTATCAAACTATCAGATAAAACTCAATTTTCTATCTGTTTGATGGAAAGCAAATCTCTACGGATTTAAATGAAATGTATTCTTTGCCCAACAGATGCCATAATACCCTATGGCTATTAGTTAATTAAATTTGAGATAAAGGGAGGTTCAGAAGTAATTGTCTCTGTTAAACCCCAGAGTAACATTGAGAATTTCATACCATATATGTCTGATATGTACTTATACATATCATTTCTAGCAAGGGAATAGTCTTTTTGACACAATATATTTTTCACTTGCCATGAATATTAATGGGAATGCATTCACAAGAGACTCAGAGTTTACCACAGTAACTAATCAACAGTACATGAAGGGTGACAATACATTGTTAATATAACCCTGATATCAGCATTTTGTCTTTCAACAATAGAATGTCACAACACAAAAATACCATTTGGTTCAGCAAATCTATCCAGGTGTTTTCTCCTTAAAGGTCATCAAAAGTAATCTCACTCTCTAACCTGCTCCTTGTACCCTTTAATATTTCTATTCCCAGACAAATTCAATATACTTTAAGCATTTGGTCACTCCTTCAACATTTAGTGTCAGTTGTGGTTCAGGTAGTATGGCACTTGGTAACCAAAGTTTCTTGGATTGAGCTCCACTGCCGAAGCGAGCACTAAAATCAAGGCTGTGTTTTCCAGAGAAACTCTTAGAAAGTATTGCTGTTTTTTGGATGAGGTGTGAGACATGCGACCCTCAAATGGTTCTGTGTAATCAATGTATACCTCTTGCCAAGCCTCTTCTGCTCTGGCCACTCCCACAGATTCAACGGTGCTAATAGCAGCCGATTTCACACTTTCGCTAAGATGCACACATTCCCGCCTTCTCCCCTACTTCGGCATTTAAACCAGGCCACCAGAAATAGATCCTCGCTATTTCCTCCATTCTCACACAATGACCTTTGTGTGACTGGTTCAATATGCGTTTTCTTAACAGTGGCGGAATGATGGTTTTCATTCCCCAGAGGAGACATCCTGCCTGTGCGGATAACTCAAATCTTCGGGTGGAATATGACTTTAATTAAGGGTTTACTCATGAGGTCTTGTCTCGTAGCACTGTGTCCATTTCCTCTAAAAGTATTGGATCACTTTGGGCAGACTTCTTCACTTGTCTTGCTATTACAGAAGTATCATCTATCTGCTCAAAGTAGAAAATGTTTCCACCCAAACTACTGATCAACAGACTATCTGGTAAGGGTAGTCAGGAAATCCCATTTGCCTTACCATGAAATCTTGACTGATGATACTTGATACGTGTGTGTTGACAACAACAATGCCGATCTCTGCTTGCTGTCAGTATATGGTCCAAACATTGTCGTTAATGGACAATAGTTGGTCAAAGTGCTAATTTCCTCCCATACAGGAATAGATAGAACTGTTTTTTCCTAACAATGATGCCTGGGGCTTCTTTCTCTATCTGTGCATAATTGTTTTGGCTTTATTCACTGTTCTGGGCACAAAGGATATCAGCTTCTCATCAGCTGAAGACATGATGTGGAAAACCACATCGGGTGATTCATCACACACCAACTGCAGGGGTAGGTACTAATCAAAACGTGTCAGGACTTCTGATTTGAGCAGCACCTCCTTGCTTTCACAAACACTTTCTCTCATTGATCCTCTCACTTCCACTTTTTATTTTGACACAAAGCAGAATAGGAAAGAGTTGGAGAATAGTCGCCAGATTGGGAACAAACCTTCTGGACTGTGGCATCCAGGTTGCGGAGATTTTCTTCCTCGTTCTTCGCAGTCACCAGGATGTCTGCAGGGCAGCAGGGTAGCATGGTGGTTAGCATAAATGCTTCACAGCTCCAGGGTCCCAGGTTCGATTCCCGGCTGGGTCACTGTCTGTGTGGAGTCTGCACGTCCTCCCCCTGTGTGCGTGGGTTTCCTCCGGGTGCTCCGGTTTCCTCCCACAGTCCAAAGATGTGCGGGTTAGGTGGATTGGCCATGCTAAATTGCCCGTAGTGTCCTAATAAAAGTAAGGTTAAGGGGGGGGTTGTTGGGTTACGGGTATAGGGTGGATACGTGGGTTTGATTAGGGTGATCATGGCTCGGCACAACATTGAGGGCCGAAGGGCCTGTTCTGTGCTGTACTGTTCTATGTTCTATGTTCTATGTCGTACAGGTAACATTGGACTCCTTTTAGCCCGCTTAAAATTTGGTTCATAGCCTGTTGGAATAATGTCAGAGCTGAAATGATGTCAATTGGTAACCTTCTGTATTAAACCAACTCTTTGTGTGGCGCAATCGTAAGGAACAGTTGTGAATCCTGATCCACGTTCATTTGCAGTTGTGTTTGACTGAGGTCGATCTTACTAAAGTGTTGGCCTCCAGCCAACCCTGCGAATAGATTATCAATCAGGGGTAGTGGGTATTGTTCTACATGGAGTAGAGGATTAATAGTTACTCTGGAATCACCACAAATCCACACAAATCCATCTTTTTTCATTACTGGCACAATCAGTGTAGCCCATTCACTCATGTTAACAGGTCCAGGATTCATGTCTTGACCAGTCACTCTAATCCTGCCACGACCTTAGATCTGTTTGTGTTAGGCACTGACCTAGCCTTTAAGCATTTCACCTGACTCTCTTCTTTGATCTTCAACTTTACTGAGATGTCCTTCATATTTCCCAGATCACCGTTGAAAACAATAGCTTATTTCTTCAGGATTTTGGCAAGGCCTGATTCAGAATCCGTCATGACATTTACTTTGGCCCAATATAATCTGATCTTTTCCAATCAAGTTCTTCCAATTAGTGCTGGATAATTTCTTTTGACTATGTGCAAGGACAAACCTGCCACCATTCCACTCAATTCTACTCAATGAAACCACTTCTCTGGTGTAAGTTTTAACACTACCTTTGAGTATTTCAGAAAGATATGTTGGAGCTTTTCTTTATAAACAGTCTCTGGCACCAGCGAGACACCGGCCTCATCCTTCCCAGTTGTCCACCCAGTAATGGAGTGACCCAGCACTGATTTTTAGTACCAGCAACAGCAAGTACATTGAATGGCAACTCATCTTCAGACTGTGAATCAAATCTCTGCTTACTTCCTTTTTGTACTAAATGGACATTTTTTCCTTTATTCTGTTTGCTATGTGTTTTATTCAGCTCTTACTTTTTGCAACTTTTATCTGAAGCTTATTTCCTTTTCTACCAAACATGTTTAGTGTGGCCCTTTTTCCCACAATTTCTGCACATGATGTCTTTGTACCAATAATCTGGTGCTGAGTATCCGATTTTAGCACACCTATGGAAAGCGTGAGTCTGAGTTTGCGTTTGTGTTTTGGCCGACGCCTTGTGAATTCTTGCTTGAATTCAACTATTGAACTTCTTTTGCTGCTAATTCCATTGATACAGCAACTTTCAAGGCTTTCTTTAGAATAAAGTTTATTCTTTATTCTTTCTAAAGAATAAAGTTTCTTTCAGTTAACAACCGCTTTTGAATTTCCTCGCTCCTCAACCCACAGACTAGTCTATCTCGGATGGTATCGTTTAAAACTCTGAATTTGCAGTGTTCCGCCAATATTTTCAACGTAGCAACAAACTGTACAATCAATTCCCTTCATCTTGGTTTCGCTTATGAAGCCAAAACCTTTCTGTGATGACTAGATGTTTTAGTGAATCATGGCCCTGCAAGGTTTCCACTATTTCTTCATATGTTGTTGTGTCTTCCTTTTCTGACTGTACAAGGCTTCTCAGGAAGTTAAACAATTTTCCTTCCCCGCCCCCATTATGCTCAGGAATGTTGATACTTTTATATTGCTGCCATCTTTTTATATTGAACAAAATGGTCGACTCGTTCTGTATACGTGCTCCGTCGCCCTGTATTCTAATCAAACAGTCCCACGGCACCAAAACCTCCAACCATATTTCTCTATGGAAGGACCTGCATGTGCACAATGTGCCATGAATATTTAGGACCACCTTGCTTCCTTTCTCCCTAAAAATCAGGCACAACCTGAGATCAGCATGTTTTTCTAAGTGCTTTGCAGCACCCCCAGTTCTAAATTTCACGTTGCATTGTCATTGCTACTCACGGCTACCGAGTTCATTTCAGGCTGAGCACAGGGCCAGCTTCTCTCCAAAGTAATTTTCTTCAAATTTTTGTTGTTCTTTTTGTTGTTTTCTTTGTTCCTCCAGGTGGCTGCAACTATTGTTCGACTCCCTCGCCGCCAGTTTTTGTGTGGCGATGATTTTTCATTTCCTTCTGTGTTTCTTTTGAGTGGCTGAAAGTGTTGTTCAGCTTCCTTGCCAATAGTTTCTTTGTATGGTGTCCGCAGGATTGACTTTCGGAGGCCATGGGTGTTCAACAAAAAAGTAAGAGCTTTATTCAGAAGATGTTAACACTGCAGGCTGTGATGTTACACTGCCCGGTTACCTACGCAGGATGTTCACCGTTGATGACATCACGCAAGCGTTCTCTTGAAGTGCCCCTGTTCAGGTGCAAGACTGAAGATAAGGACGCACTGAAAATTCTATAGGCATTGAAACAAAGTGTCCCCTTCTGCTTATCCTTGATCTTGGGGAAAATAATCTGCATCATTGTGCCAGGTATTCTGACACCATTTATTAACTGGTCCATAATCCAATGCCGCGTGCCACATATGGCTTCAATTAAAAAGAATAATGCATTAATTTAAAAAATATATGCAATATTGAGCAATTATTTTCCAACACCACATTGCAAGAATAGACTCCCAGGAGGAATTTAGACAGGCAAATTAAGATAAGTTTGAGTCCTTGTGCGGAGGTAAATCCTCTAAAAGTGATGGCATTGACCCCTGCCGACTTTCAGGGTACGTGTAAAGGCAACCGGAGAACCCCCATGCAGCTATCGGAGAAGGCTTTTAAATGTTCAAGTTCATCATTAAGTTCTCTTCAACCAAGGATTCTGGCATCAGCAGCCATAGGAACTATTTCACAAACTCTTGGCCACACATCAGTGAAACTAGTGAGATTGAAGAGCATTGATGATAGCCAGGTGAAAGACTCCTATTCACAAGCCTCAAAGTACTCAGAAAGCGTTTCCACTGCTTGATGGATGATTGTCAACTTCTTAGAAGTCACTCCACTTGCCTGGATGAGTGCAGCTCCAACAACACTCAAGAAGGTCGGCATGATCCAGGAAATATCTGCCTACTTGAAACATCCTCTCCACGTCCACTCTACTAGGCCTCGCAGTATCTTGTAAGTTTCAATAAGATCCCTCCTCATCCTTCCAAACTCCAACAGATCCAGAGTCCTCAACCATTCACCAGACGTCAAACTCTTCATAAGAACATAAGAACTAGGAGCAGGAGTAGGCCATCTGGCCCCTCGAGCCTGCTCCGCCATTCAATGAGATCATAACTGATCTTTTGTGGACTCAGCTCCACTTTCCCGCCCGAACACCATAACCCTTAATCCCTTTATTGTTCAAAAAATTATCCGCCTTTATCTTGAGTACATTTAATGAAGGCGCCTCAACTGCTTCACTGACAGGGAATTTCATAGATTTGCAACACTTTTGGGCAGCATGGGTAGCATAGTGGTTAGCATCAATGCTTCACAGCTCCAGGGTCCCAGGTTCAGTTCCCGGCTGGGTCACTGTCTGTGCGGAGTCTGCACGTCCTCCCCGTGTGTACGTGGGTTTCCTCCGGGTGCTCCGGTTTCCTCCCACAGTCCAAAGATGTGCGGGGTTAGGTGGATTGGCCATGCTAAATTGCCCGTAGTGTCCTAAAAAAAAAAGTAAGGTTAAGGGGGAGTTGTTGGGTTACGGGTATAGGGTAGATACGTGAGTTTGAGTAGGGTGGTCATTGCTCGGCACAATATCGAGGGCTGAAGGGCCTGTTCTGAGCTGTACTGTTCTAAATTCTAAATTCTAAACTTTAGGTGAAGAAGTTCCTCCTAAACTCAGTCCTAAATCTACTTGCCCTTAGTTTGAGGCTATGCCCCCTAGTTCTGCTTTCACCCGCCAGAGGAAACAACCTGCCCGCATCTATCCTATCTATTCCCTTCATATTTTTATATGTTCCTATAAGATCCTCCGCAACCTTCTAAATTCCAACGAGTACAGTCCCCTTCTACTCAACCTCTCCTCGTAATCCAACCCTGTCAGCTCTGGGATTAACCTAGTGAATCTCCTCTGCACACTCCAGCGCCAGTCCGTCCTTTCTCAGGTAAGGAGACCAAAACTGAACACAATACTCTAGGTGTGGCCTCACTAACACTTTATACAATTGCAGCATAACCTCCCTTGTCTTAAACTCCATCCCTCTAGCAATGAAGGGCAAAACTCCATTCGCCTTCTTAATCACCTGTTGCACCTATAAACCAAATTTTTGCAACTCATGCACAAGGACACCAGGTCCCCTGCACAGCAGCATGTTTTTAAAAAATATATATTTTTATCCTCCATTTTCACATTTTCTTCAGAATTTTCACCCCACCAACAAACAGTAAAAGGTAACAAATACAATGTCAATCCCCCTACCAACAACAATGATCCCACCACCCCCAAACAACGACCCACTCGACAATATAAGCATCGAATAAAACGAAACCTCCCAAGGAGGAAAAAAGGAAAAAAGAAAAAGGAATCAGGAATCGCCCCTGGTCGCTGTTGACACATATAGTCCACCCCTCAACCCCCCCCCTAATATTCAATGCCATCCAATCCCCAAAAGAGTACCCTGAATGGCACCCATGAATTGTAGACATCCCCCTCCCAAAATCCTCCCCTCCACTTTCCCTTGTAAACTCCTCCCCCCAAACTCGGTTCCTTCCCCCAACTTTTCACCGTGGCTAGATTCACCGTAACCTGTCCTACCAGGATCCGATGGCCGCAGCCCCTCCCCCCACCTCACTCCCGTTCACTAGCCGGCTTAAACCGGCCAGCGTGGAGGCCCCCGCTCGGGTCTCCTTCCCCCTTGCTCGGTCCCAGGAAAACCAAGAAATCCCCTTTGGCACACAACCCCAGCATACACACCCAAGCCCCAAAGAACCATCATTGCAAATGAAAGTCCCAACTCTTCCCTTGCCCAAATATACGGCGTGACTCATTTAGTACATACACCAACACGTAGTGAAAAAATAAAGTTACATGAGGCTACATCGGTACACGACCATTTCTCAATTATGCCACAGTCCTTCTGCCTTCACAAACTCCTCCGCTGCTTCCGCCGTCCCAAAATAAAAGTCCTTGGATTTGTACGTCACCCTTAACTTAGCTGGATATACTATGCCGCACTGCACCTTGCTGATGTACAGTGCCTTCTTCACCCGGCTGAAGGCAACCCGCCTCCTCGCCAGCTCCACTGTAAAGTCTTGGTATATGCCTCCACCAGCTCCAGCCCACTGCCAAACCTGCTTCTGCTTTGCCAGCACAGGATCTTCTCCTTCATGCTCTACCTACAGAAACACACAGTTACTACTCTTGGTGGCTCACTTGCCTTTGGTATAGGCCTCCACGACCGATGAGCCCGATCCAGTTCGTATCGAGTGGGATCGTCCCCCTCCCCCAATAGCTCCGCCAACATTGTGGCAAAATACTCCGTTGGACTCGGGCCTTCCACCCTTTCGGGCAGACCCACGATCCTCAAATTCTGCCGTCTGGATCTGTTTTCCAGGTCTTCCATTTTGGCTCGCAGACCCTTGTTGGTCTCTGTCACCTTCCACAACTCCTTCCCCATCGAGTTGAGTTGATCACTGTGCTGCGATAATACCTCACTTCCTTCAGTGTCTCACCTTGCTCCCGCACCTCTGCTGTTGCGCTTGATACTGCCTCCCACACCGGGGCAATCGTCTCCTCCACCAGCACTTTCAATACCCCCCCCCTCCCCCATCTGCTTCTTCATCGCTTCCATGTGCTTTGTTAACTGTTTTTCAAGTCCACAACCATCACTTTGGTCATTTCTTCTGCTGTGATCAATGCGGCCTCCCCTGGTGCTCCAGCCTCCGCTTTCCTTACAGTTCCTGCGCTGACTTTTCCACTCACCGGTGGGCTTCATTAACCCCCTTTTTCACAGCTGTTTTTTTCCCAAGCTTAGACATTTCTCCTCCCTTTGTGCCTTTTTACAGCTTTTTCAGCCTCTGTTGCCCCTGGGACTAGGCGTTAAAACCCCAAAATTTCTATTCCCGAGCGGGAGCCCTCCAGTGTGCGGCTGCCTCCTGCCCGCCATCACCGGAAGTTCCTGCACAGCAGCATGTTTTAATATTTTATCATTTAAATAATAATCTCTTTTGCTATTATTCGTACCAAAATGGATAACCTCACATTTGTCAACATTATATTCCATCTGCCAGACCCTAGCCCATTCACTTAAACTATCCAAATCCTTCTGCAGACTTCCAGTATCCTCTGCACTTTTTGCTTTACCCCTCATCTTAGTGTAATCTACAAACTTAGACACATTGCACTTCGTCCCCAACTCTAAATCATCCATGTAAATTATGGACAATTGTGGCCCAACATTGATCCCTAAGGGACACCACTAGCTACTGATTGCCATCCAGAGAAACACCCATTAATCCCTATTCTTTGCCTTCTATTAATTAACCAATCTTCTATCCATGCTACTACTTTACCCTTAACACCATGCACATTATCTTATGCAGCAACCTTTTGTGTGGCACCTTGTCAAAAGCTTTCTTGAATTATAGATATACCACTTCCATTGGCTCCCCGTTGTCTACTGCATTGGTAATGTCCTCAAAAAAGTCCACTAAATTAGTTAGGCACGACCTGCCCTTTATGATCCCATGCTACGTCTGTCCAATGGGACAATTTCCATTCATTCCAGGGATCATTCTTGTGATCCTCCTCTGGACCCTTTCCAAGGCCAGCACATCCTTCCTTAGATACGGAGCCCAAAACTGCTCTCAATACTCCAAATGGGGTCTGACCAGAGCCTTATACAGCCTCAAAAGTACATTCCTGGTCTTGTATTCTAGCCCTCTCAACATGAATGCTGACGTTGCATTTGCTTTCCTAACTGCCGACTGAACCTGCACATTAACCTTCAGAGTATCGTGAACAAGGACTCCCAAGTCTCTTTGTGCTTCTGATTTCCTAAGCATTCCCCATTTAGAAAATATTCTATGCCTCCATTTCTCCTTCCAAAGTGCATAACCTCACACTTTTCCACATTGTTTTCCATCTGCCACTTATTTACCAACTCTCCTAGCCTATCCAAATCTTTCTGCAGCCCACCTGCTTCCTCAATACTACCTGTCCTTCTACAGATCTTTGTATCATCTCCAAACTTAGAAACAGTGTCTTCTTCCAGATCATTAATGTATATTGTGAAAAGCTGTGGTCCTAGCACCGACCTCTGAGGCACACCACTGGTTACCGGCTGCCATCCTGAAAAAAAACCCTTTATTCCCACTCCCTGCCTTCTGCCAGTCAGCGAATCCTCCATCTATGCCAGGATCTTATCCTTAACACCATGGGCTCTTAATTTATTTAATATTCTCCGATGTGGCGCCTTGTCAAAGGCCTTCTGAAAATCTAAGTGAACCACTGGTTCTTCTTTGTCTAACTTCCTTGTTACTTCTTCAAGGAACTCAGATTTGTCAGACATGACACCCCTTGATGAAACCGTGCTGACTCAGAACTATGTTACCATGCACTTCCAAGTACTCCGCGATCTCATCTTTAATAATGGACTCTAAAATCTTACCAATGACCAAAGTCAGTCTAAACAGCCTAGAATTTCCTGTCTTCTGCCTCCCTCCCTTCTTAAACAGTGGTCTTACATTAGTCACTTTCCAGTCCTCTGGGACCCTTCCTGCATCCAGTGATTCCTGAAAGATCACCACCAATGCCTCCACAATCTCCTCAGCTATCTCTTTTAGAACCCTGGAGTGTAGTCCATCCAGTCCAGGTGACTTATCCACCTTCAGACCTTTCAGTTTCCCCAGAACCTTCTCCTTAGTGATGGTCACTGCACTCACCTCTGCCCCCTGATTCTCCTGGAGCTTTGGCATCCCACTGGTGTCTTCCACCATGAAGACTGATGCAAAGTCACTATTCGGTTTCTCTGCCATTGCTTTGTTTCCTATTATTACTTCTCCAGCCACATTTTCCAGTGGTCCAATGTCTATTTTTGCCTCTCTCTTACCCTTTATATATTGAAAAAAACTCTTCCTATCTTCCTTCATATTACTAGCTAGCTTGCACTCATATTTCATCTTGTCCCCCCTTATTGCTTTTTTAGTTGTCCTCTGCTCACTTTTAAAGGCTTCCCAATCCTCTGGTTTCCCACTAATCCTCGCCACATTGTATGCTTTTTCTTTTGCCATTTTGCTGCCCTTGACATCCCTCGTCAGCCATGACTGCCTTGTCCTCCCCTCAGCATGTTTCCTCCTCCTTGGGATGAATTTCTGTTGTGCCTCCCGAATAACCCCCAAAAACTCTTGCCATTGCTGTTCCAATGTCTTCCCTGCCAGGCTCCTTTTCCAATCAACTCTGGCCAGCTCCTCACTCATGTCTTTGTAGTTACCTTATTTAATTGTAATACCGTTACATCTGAACGCTCTATCCCCTTCCCCGCATAATCCCCATATACCACCTCTCCCATATCCCCTTCCCCCATATCCCCCTCCCCGTATTCCCCCTCCCCCATATCCCCCTTCCCCAGAACCCCCATATCCCTCTTCCCCATATCCCCCTTCCCCATATCCCCTGCCCCCATATACCCCCTCCCCGTATTCCCCCTCCCACATATCCCCCTCCCCATAACCCCCATATTCACCCTCCCCCATATCCCCCTCCCCTATATCCCCTTCCCCCATATCCCCCCTCTCCCATATCCTCCCTCCCCCATTTCCCCCATATTCCCCTTCCCCATATCCCCGTCCCCCATATCCCCCTCCCCCATATCCCCTCCCCATATCCCCCTTCCCCCATATCCCTTATGTCCCCCCTCCCCCATATCCCCATTCCCCCATATCCCCCTCCCCCATATCCTCCTCCCCCATATCCCCCTTCCCCCATATCCCCCTCCCCATATCCCCTATATCCCCCCTCCCCCATATCCCCCATATCCCCCTCCCCATATCCCCTATATCCCCCCTCCCCCATATTCTCCTCCCCCATATCCCCCTTCCCCCATATCCCCCCTCCCCATATCCCCTGATCACCGCTGCGTGTCTAACCATGCATTCTGCATGGTGTATTGCAGGACCAAACGTCGAGGCACCCGTCCCCACAGATGCCGACCGCCCCCTGGACGATCCAGGGTGGCCACGAAACAGGGAGAGGCCCAGACCCTCCGGCATATGACGCCTCCAGGATGCCCCAGGGCGGCCACGAGATAGGGACAGACCCGGAGCACCAGGGAGGCGACGCCCCCATCTCGTGCGAGTGCGGCAACGCAGGTGGGCGACACCCACCAATGAGGGAGGCAGCCACAGGCCCCCATCGCAGCCGAGCGAGGATACCCCTACCCAGGACACCACCACCGAGGACACCCCTAACCAGGACACCCCCACCCAGGACACCACTACCCAGGACACCAAATCCCAGGACACCCCTACCCAGGACATTGATACGCATGACACTGACACACAGGACACTGCCACACAGGGGACGGGTAGACAGGATTCGCCACCCCAGGGGACCATGGTCTCTGGGTTGGACAAGGAGCACGACACAACGCCACTGCTATCGCCAACACCCTCCACCATCGCAGAGACACTCACCTCCATTGGGCACTTTAGTGATGAGGCTTCTGGTACACTCACTGGTACGCACAACACAGCTGTACCGGTACAGCAGGTGGAGGTGGGAGCAGCCGAAGGGCCGGGAGGTTGGAGGGCATCCCGGTGCAAGCAAACATCTACTGCCCAGATGGGTCCCGAGTTCCTGGAGTTACCACACCCACCCATAGACCCGATGCAGTCACGGAACCAGGGACGATCGAAGGGGGTGACGGCCGGCTTGCGGCAGCTGCAGACGCAGGTGGAGGAGTCCACCCGCATCCAGGAGCTGGGAGTGGTGCCGGTCATGCATACCACCCAGGCCGAAACTGCAAGGGTGGCATCCGCGGTGGAGGTAATGGGGATGGTGGTGTCAGACATGGGGAGCAGTATGCAAGGCCTGGGGATTTCCGTGCAGGCGGCGTCTGTGGCCCAGGACATGGCTGCCCTCTCACAGGAAGCCATTAGCCAGAGCCAGTGGAAGATGGCAGAGGCGCTCAACGCCGTGGCCCAGTCTCAGCAGGCCATGGCCCAGTCTCAGCAGGCCATCGCTGAGGGCATCGGCGCCATTGCCCAGGTGCTGGCCGGCGTCACCCAGACACAGATAGAGATGGCCAACTCCCTGAGCTCCATGGCTGCAAACTTGCAGACCCTTGTCGATACCAAGACGGGCCTCCAGGACTGGCAGCGCCAGGTGTCGGGAGGGCATCAGATGGCCGGTCCGTTCGCATCCCCGACCCATGTAGAGGCCCGGGGGCCATCGGGCACCCCAAGGGAGGAGGAGATGCTGTAGGGGAGTTCCCGGAACACCGCGGCACCTCGGGCTCCCCACCTTCCGTCCCAGGTGCATCTGGTGGGCAACGGGCAGGACAGGCTGGCGGCTCGCCTTCCCAGTCGCCCAAGCCGCAACCTGGCCCATCTAGGCCAGGCCGCCCCAGGAAACAGCCGCCAAAGGGATCCGGAGTCACAGGGCAGGAATCACAGGAGTCCACCTCCAGTTCTACTGTACCGTCTGGGGAACCACCTAGGCGTAGTCAAAGGGCCCGTAAGCACACTGGGCTAAATCGCTAGCTTTTAAAGCAGACCAAGGCAGGCCAGCAGCACGGTTCAATTCCTGTACCAGCCTCCCCGAACAGGCACCGGAATGTGGCGACTAGGGGCTTTTCACAGTAACTTCATTTGAAGTCTACTTGTGACAATAAGCGATTTTCATTTAATTTAATTTCATTAAGGCCAAACAATTAGACACTGAGTAAGTTGGCACGGGTGCAGGACACAGATGAGTTATACGGGCTAGGACACGTGTATGAACTGTTTGTTATTAAAATCACTGTCACACCTACAGAAGCTGCCTTTGTGCTCTGTCTGAAGTGTACGGGGGTGTGGTGTGCGGTGAGCGCCAGTGTGTGTGTGAGGGGTGGTACTACGTCGGCCCCAGGTGAGCGTGCTCCCCCCCCCCCCCCCCCCCCCCCCCGGGGCACCCTCGCCATTCTCCCGGGCAGAAGACGGGACCGTGCGCTGCAGTGTCACGGCCAAATGCAGGGATGGTCCGGGTGGAGGGTGGTACTGTGAGCCCGGCCCGTTGTGCTGCAGGTGGATGTGCAATGGAGGGGTGGTGTGCATGCGGGTGGAGTGGCGGTGGTTGCTGGTGGGTGAGGGGGTGAGGGTGGTCGGCTGGTGCCATGGTGTGCATTCTGTGCCCATACTAGGCGATTCCCATGCCCCGTAGTCAGTGAACCGTGCGGCTATCAGCCTGTCCCTTGCCCGCTGGCCCAACCAGGTGGGCAGCCTCCCGCCCATCTGTCCTGACCATTGCTCCCATCCTCCTTATCTGGGGAGGGCTGCGCCTTGTCCTGCTGCTCCTCCACTCCCCCCTCCTCTGCCTGCAACACATCGTCCCTCTGCTTGGCTATGTTGTGCAGGACGCAGCACACCACAATGATGCGGCCGACCCTATCTGATGGGTACTGGAGGGTCCCTGCAGAGCGGTCCAGGCACCTGAAACACATTTTTAGCAGCACAAAGCACCTCTCTATCACACCCCTAGTCGCTGCATGGGCATAGTTGTAGCCGTTCTCTGCATCAGTCTGTGGCCTCCGTATAGGCGCCATCAGCCACGACTGTAATGGGTAACCCCTGTCGCCCAGCAACCAGCCCGTCAGCCGGGGGGCAGAGGAGGGGTGGGGGGGGGGGGGGGGGGGGGGGGGGCGTCCCTCGAACATGCCGGGGATGAAAGATTGCACCAATACGAATGAGTCATGTACACTGCCCGGGTAGTGGGTGCAGACGTGCAGGATCATCATGCGGTGGTCGCACACCACCTGAATGTTCATAGAATAGAACCCCTTCCTATTGCTGAACACGGCCCTGTTATCTGCAGGTGGCCGCATGGCGACATGCATCCCATCGATCCCCCCTGGACCATGGGAATCCTGGCTGGCCCGGCCATAGGGAACTGGATGTAGCGGTCTGCAATGGCATATAGGGTGTCTGTCACTGCCCGGGTGCACCGGTGCATCGATAACTGCGAGATGCCAGACAGGTCACTACTCAGCGCCTGGAATGACCCCGTGGCATAAAAGTTCAGGGCCACCATAACCTTGACGGCCATGGGGAGAGGGTGTCCTCCCCCAGTGCCACGCGGTGCCAGGTGTTCCACCAGGTGGCAGATGTGTGCCATGGTTTCCCGGCTCATCCGGAGTCTCCTCCTGCATGCCCGGTCCGTGAGGTCCTGGTACGACAAGCGGGGATGGTACACACGGGGCCTCCTCGGGCGTGTCCGTCGTTGTGGCACCACCACCTCCTCTTCCCCCTCCTCGTGCTCCTCCTCCTCCTCGTGCTCCTCGTCCTGTCGGGCGGGCGGCCCTCCAGCCTGGGCAGCTGCCACCTGCCCCTCTGCAGCAGCCTCCGGGCCTCTCTGGCACGCTCCTGCTCCAGCTCCCCCAGGGCAACATGTGGAAGTGCGGCTCCCGCCACGGCGGCCAACATCGCTGGGTGATCACCAAACATAATGGCCTGCAGGGGGTGGGGGGTCGGGAACGGTGACATGCTAGCATTGCCCTTACCCCACCCACGCTGCATGGTCACAACTGTTGGAAGCTGGTACCTGGCCAGGTGGACGACCTCCCCAAAACCCCCCCCCCCTCCGGCTCTAGGCCCCTCTCCCTGGCACTCGCCCTCTCCCCTCTCCCCGGCACTCACCCTCTCCCCCCCTCCCTGGCACTCGCACCCTCTCCCCGGCACTCGCCCTCTCCCCTCTCCCCGGCACTCACCCTCTCCCCCCCTCCCTGGCACTCGCACGCTCTCCCCCGGCACTCGCCCTCTCCCCGGCACTCGCCCACTACCCCCTCCTCGGCACTCGCCCTCTCCCCGGCACTCGCCCTCTCCCCTCTCCCTGGCACTCGCCCTCTCCCCTCTCCCCGGCACTCACCCTCTCCCCCCCTCCCTGGCACTCGCACCCTCTCCCCGGCACTCGCCCTCTCCCCTCTCCCCGGCACTCACCCTCTCCCCCCCCTCCCTGGCACTCGCACGCTCTCCCCGGCACTCGCCCTCTCCCCGGCACTCGCCCACTACCCCCTCCTCGGCACTCGCCCTCTCCCCGGCACTCGCCCTCTCCCCTCTCCCTGGCACTCGACCTCTTCCCCCCTCTTCGGCACTCACCCCCTCTCCTCGGCACTCGCCCCCTCTCCCCGGCACTCGCCCTCTACCCCCTCAGCAGCACTCGCCCCCTCTCCCCGGCAGTCGCCCTCTCCCCCCTCCCCGGCACTCTCCCCCCACCCCCCCCACAACCCGGCACTTGCCCTCTCCACCCTCGCTGGCACTCACCCCCTTTTCCTGGCACTCGCCCTCTCCCCCCTCCCCGGCACTCACCCCCCCTCCCCGGCACTCGCCCTCTCCCCGGCACTCGCCCTCTCCCCTCTCCCCGGCACTCGCCCTCTCCCCCCTCCCCGGCACTCTCCCCCCACCCCCCCACAACCCGGCACTTGCCCTCTCCACCCTCGCTGGCACTCACCCCCTTTTCCTGGCACTCGCCCTCTCCCCCCTCCCCGGCACTCACCCCCCCTCCCCGGCACTTGCCCTCTCCCCTCTCCCCGGCACTCGCCCTCTCCCCTCTCCCCGGCACTCGCCCTCTCCCCCCTCCCCGGCACTCACCCCCCCTCCCCGGCACTCGCCCTCTCCCCTCTCCCCGGCACTCGCCCTCTCCCCCCTCCCCGGCACTCACCCCCCCCCTCCCCGGCACTCGCCCTCTCCCCTCTCCCCGGCACTCGCCCTCTCCCCGGCACTCACCCTCTCCCCCCCTCCCTGGCACTCGCACCCTCTCCCCGGCACTCGCCCTCTCCCTGGCACTCGCCCCCCCCCCCCCCCTCCTCGGCACTCGCCCTCTCCCCTCTCCCTGGCACTCACCCTCTCCCCCCCTCCCTGGCACTCGCACCCTCTCCCCGGCACTCGCCCTCTCCCCGGCACTCGCCCACTACCCCCTCCCCGGCACTTGCCCCCTCACCCCACCTCTCCAACCCCCCCTGAACATCCCCCCCTCCACACACACCCCCTCCACACACGCATCCCCCTTCCACACACGCACCCCCCTCCACACACACGCACTCCCACTCCACACACACACACACCCCTCCACACACACACCCCCTTCACACACCTCCCTGCCTCCACACACACACCCCCCCCTCCACACACACACCCCCCCCCCTCAACACACACACCCCCTCCACACACAACCCCCCCCCTCCACACACACACCCCCCCCTCCACACACACACCCCCCCTCCACACACACACACACCCTCCACATGTGAATGCATCTCTAATTCACTTGTCTCTCAGTCCGGAAGAAACGGTCTCGAACACGTCCGTACTTCAGAATATTCTTTATTGCGATCGGTTCAGCCCTCTAGGTATTCCAAAGAACCACCTCGGAGAGTGCCAAAGTTTTGCTCGAAACATCCTTCTTTTATATGTATTATTAGGGGTCTGTCCCTTACATTCACTTGAGCTCACCCCCATTACAAAGCATAAATTTGTTAGTAATTCGTTATTGCAATAGTTCCAGTACCTGATTTTACAGACTTTGAAGTTATCTATTGGCACATGAGTATGTAGCAGTCTTAGCTTAATTAGCAGGTGTTAGCTATAGTTGCAAGCGGCTCCCACATTTCATATCCTGTCATCCGGCCATGCTCCTTGTTTCTCAAGGCTATTCGGCTTATAGTCATGAGTCGGCTCACGGCTTCAAATATCAACTCCCTTATCTGAGCAAGTTCATTCTCCTTCAATGGCTTCAATAACACATTCCTCTACTTGTGATATTCCACTAATGTATCCCATATTCATTCTGGCTTGTTCTAGCTATTAACCCTTGCTTCACATTCTCACACACACACACCCCCCCTCCACACACACACCCGACCCTCCACACACACACCCCCTCCACACACACACCCCCCTCCACGCACACACCCCCCTCCACACACACACCTCCCTCCACGCACACACACACCCTCCACACACACCCGACCCTCCACACACACACCCCCTCCACACATGCACCCCCCTCCACACACGCACCCCCCTCCACACACTCCCCTCCACACATGCACCCCCCTCCACACATGCACCCCCGCCTCCACACACACACACCCCCTCCACACATGCACCCCCCTCCACACATGCACCCCTGCCTCCACACACACACACCCCCTCCACACACACCCCACTTCACAGACCCCCCTCCGCACACACACCCCCCTCCACAGACACCCCCCTTCACACACACCCCCCTCAACACACACACCCCCCTCAACACACACACCCCCTCCACACACACACCCCGCCTCCACACACACACACACCCTCCACACACACCCCACTTCACAGACCCCCCTCCACACACACACCCCCCTCCCCAGACACCCCCCTTCACACACACCCCCCTCAACACACACACCCCCCTCAACACACACACCCCCTCCACACACACACCCCGCCTCCACACACACACCCCCCTCCACGCACACACCCCCCTCCACACACACCCCACTTCACGCACCCCCGCCTCCACACACAAACCCCCCCTTCACACACACACCCCTCCACACACACACACACCCTCCACACACACACCCCCTCCACACACGCACCCACCCCTCCACACCCCCCCCTCCACACATGCACCACCCCCCCACACACACACACACACACACACCCCTCCCCACCGACTGCGGCCGCACCGTCACTTCTGCAGCCAACCCACGCCGTGACCTACCTCCGTGCTGTCCGGTGTCAACCATCAGAACTGGTTGACGCCGTTATATAGGTGTTTTAATTTATACCAACGTGTACCGTGGTCACTTCGGCGGGACTTCAGCCCATCCGGCCTGGAGAATTCGGGCAGCCCAGGGACCTATAGCGTCGTGCCGGTCCCCGCCATTCTCCGAGGTGGGCGGCGCGATTCACGCCGGGGCAATTTTTCAGGGGTCGGAGAATTTGGAGGACGGCGAGGGGAGGATTCATGCTGACCCCCGGAGATTCTCCGGCCCAGCAGAGGGGGGTTGGAAAGTCCCGCCCAATCTCTTTACAGCAACTCCAATCACATACTTCTTCTCATCAGCTTGGCGGCTTTCCAACTGGGCTAACTTGGCGGCTTTCCCCCAAGGTTTTCTGAGCAACACTGAAATCTCCAAAGATTCATGCCTGATATATCATGACTCCGTTTCACATTGTCTTGTTTTTCTCTTACTTTGCTATTGCTGTCGCTCTTAAGCAAATTGAACCCTGTTGTGGTACACCTTTAAGTGGGTGTGGTTATATGCTTTCTGTATACATCGCTGGAGGGGAAATGCTGCATTGTATCATGTGATTCAGGCGTATTCTCAGTTTGTTCTGGGGAACCTACCAACTCAGATGTGTACATAAATTCCCCAACTATGTAATACTGCTACCAGTGTCACAAATTCTTAATAAATTAATCTATGTATTTTTGTGGCGACCAGTCCCTCATGCATTATTTGATGTTTGTCTACTAAACGGAAGAAAAACAGGACAAATGTTGTCCTCGGAAAATGTTTAAACATTAATCCGTAAAGTAAACATCCTGTTGTGGATTGTGGGATCATTCTGCCAGAGAACAGATAACTTGCAAACCTGTGTTGAAGGGATATATGCCTAGCTTGTCACCTAGAAAATATTTCTAAGGACTTCTCCACAATCTTAACAGTTCTTGCAGCACCACTCGAAGTTAGGTGATATGGCAATGTTCAAGTTAGCCCAGTTGGCTAGACGGCGAGAGTGTAACACAGAATGATATCAACATAGAATTTTACAGTGCAGAAGGAGGCCATTTGGCCCATTGAGTCTGCACCGGCTCTTGGAAAGAGCACCCTGCCCAAGGTCCACACCTCCACCCTATCCCCATAACCCAGTAACCCCACCCAACACTAAGGGCAATTTTGGACATGAAGGGCATTTTAGCATGGCCAATCCACCTAACCTGCACACCCTTGGACTGTGGGAGGAAACCCATACACACACAGGGAGGATGTGCAGACTCCATACAGACAGTGACCCAAGCCGGAATCGAACCTGGGACCCTGGAGCTGTGAAGCAATTGTGCTATCCACAATGCTACCGTGCTGCCCCCTAAGTGTGAGTTCAATAGGCCCTCCTGACAGAAACTGAGAAGGTAGCAGGAGCAGATAGCCATCACTTTCATGCAAGTGGTCTGGTGCTGAGGACCTCAGCATAGTGCAGGAAGAAGTTTAATGACCTTAGCCAAATGGTCAAGATCAGTGAATGAATGGCATATCCTGCCAACTGCACTAATAGCCTCGCAAACTGTTCAATGCACCACAGCCCCATCACTCACCTGCCAACATTCTCTATCAAGCAAGACACATATCGAAAATACATACACTCACTTCAAACTCACCTATTTAGAACTGCTGGAAGGCTCACACTCACATCTCACAGCATCCTCACATTGCCAGCTACTCAAGCATGACAGGCACATCAGACAATCACATTGCACCTCACTCACTGGACGGAATTGGGAAACCCGGCCACTACCCCGATGAAGCCTTGCGCGGAAATGCTGCCAACTGAAGTTCTCAAATGGAAAATTAATGCCTACTTAAGGGCCGCTACTGGTATCCACCTGTTGGCAGGCAGAAGACTCACCATGTGGGAAACCCCTGGCCAGCTTTCTTCTAGGCTTCCAAGGGAGGTCCCTTGATGTTAAGCACTCAGAGTCTGCTCGAAGGACTAGGCAATGAAAAGGGAGAGCCTATTGAAGCCATCCCTCTCTCCCGTGATCTCCATCTTGTAATGATATGTATGTAGTCAGGTTAGTGAAGGGTTAATAATTACATCTCTGTGTAAATCAAACACGAGAGGGCGTTACTACTTCTCTGTATTTAAGGCAGTCTCTCAGGGAATTCTGGGAGAAGCATGGTGAAAAGCACAAGGAGAAGCTTAGAGCAGAGTGAATGTTAATTTGAGATAGCACGAGTTAGATCATAGTGTAGTTAGTGACCAGATAATACGGTAAGACAGATTCAATATCGTTTAATTATCTTCTGTAGCTCAGAAGAGTGTTCGAACTTCATTTAATTAGTAGTATAAGAATAAATTAGTTTTGTTTCAGTCTTTTGATTGGTATATTCTTTGTCAACACTACACTACATTCTGGAAGAAAAAACAAAGAATACAACATATTACCAGTCATGGTAATATAACACATCTCATGACACCCGCTTCCTGAGATTACTCATGTGCCTGGACCCATAGTAATCTTAAACCTCGGTTTGGTTTAGTACTGGTGGTAGCCACTGCCTTTCTATTGATTCTGCTGAGCAACAAACTGCTTCCCACCTCTGAATGGGTTCAATCCTGTAATGAACTCCAATTGGCTTTATTGGTTGGCCAATTGTAGTATGAGCTCCCTCAATGATAGCTCATTGAGGGGGCACATATAATCACCTGTGTAGGCTTTGTGAGCAGTCTTAAGTTGACTGGACTGCTAGCAGCACTGTTTGTAGCTGCTCCTGTAATATCGTTATTGTAAATAAATATTGGTGTGGTGATGGAACTCCTGCCTCCCGTGGATTACTACAGTGGCGACGAGGTAAATTACGAATTTTGCGGAGACCAGCTGCTGCACTCGGAGGGTAAGCCTTGCCATTTTAAAAATGCCGTTTTTTGGGAGGTTAGAGGCATTCGACCCGGCTATTGAGGACTGGTCCCAGTATGTGGAGAGAATGTGTTACTTCTTCCGGGCAAATGACATACTGACGGACGAAAGGAGACGGCTTATCCTGCTGTCAGCGTGTGGACCTCTGCTTTCGCCATTATACATAGTCTGACTTATCCCGATGCGCCGGACACGAAAACTTTCCAAGAAGTAACGGAATTGGTGAAAGAGCACTACAACCCAAAACCACCCCTCATTTTGCAGAGGTACAGATTCTACACAGCGAAGCGGGAAGACAGGGCGTCAGTCACGAATTTCTTGACCCGCCTGAGAAGGCTGGCGTAACAATGTGAGTTCGGCCCGACGCTAAATGAAATGCTTCGGGACCGGTTAGTGTGTGGTATAAACAACCTCACAATACAGAAACGCTTGTTGGCGGAAACGGAGCTAGACTGCAGGCAGGCGTTACAGCTCGCACTGTCCCTAGAAAAGGCAGCAAGTGGGGCGCAGGAACTACAGGGCACGCCAATGGAGGTAGATACCTGTGAGAGGGACTACCACAACGGGTCCTGCTACCAGATAGCTGCTCTCAGGAAAAACCTGAGGAATAGAGGGAAAAAGGAAAACCCCAGAACTGCCCCCAAGTCTGCCAGGACTAACTGGAGACAGAGGGAAGTACCAGCTGAGGCTCGCCCAACAGAGAAGGACCGTTTCTGGCACCAGACAGAGTGGGGTAACAATGACAGAAACCCTAGAAGGAGGTGGCAAAAGTGGAATAGCAGGTGGGGACGCAGGGAAGTACACAACCTAGACGCCCCATTCTCCTCCGAAGGGGAACAATTATATAATATTACAACGAAGAAAGCAGAACCCATTAGGATTACCCCACGGGTGAACAGGCGGCCGACAATAATGGAAATAGACACGGGTGCGGCCGTATCAGTAATGGGAGTGGCAGCATTTAGAAAAATCAAAGATGGACTCCAGCCACTAACCCTAACAAAAACATCGACGAAACTTAAAACCTACACGGGGGAACCCCTGGAAGTTCTAGGCACGACTCATGTACCTGTGGAATATGAGAAACAATTGCTCAGATTACCGTTGACGATAGTAGAGGGCTCCGGACCGAGCTTAATTGGACGGAACTGGCTGAAAGACCCAAAATTAGATTGGATGAAAATTTTCCAGAGTGGAAGCGGGCAATTGAGTGGAGTACTCCAAAAATACCCGGAGGTCTTCCAGGAAGGTTTGGGGGGAATCATAGGCGCCAAAGCAACTTTGCACGTGGACCCAGAAGCCCTTCCGAAATTTTGTAAGGCCAGGCCGGTACCTTTTGCATTAAGGAAGAAAGTAGATGATGAAATAGAAAGGTTACGGCGCGACGGCATTATCAGACCAGTACAATTTTCGGAATGGGCAGCGCCGGTGGTACCAATTTTGAAGCCAGACGGCTCGATACGTCTCCGTGGAGATTTCAAACAGACAGTAAACAAATACGCACTGCTGGACAAATACCCAATCCCGAAAATAGACGACCTATATGCCAAATTGGCAGGTGGGCTTTTGTTCACGAAACTAGACATGAGCCACGCCTACCTGCAGTTAAAACTGGACAAAGGCTCCCAGAAATTCGCTACGATCAACACCCTGAAGGGCCTTTTTCGTTATACTAGGCTACCTTTTGGAGTGTCATCAGCCTGCGCTATATTCCAGCATACGATGGAAAATATTCTGCAGGTACTACCGCAGGTGGCGATTTATTTTGACGATGTCTTAATCACGGGTAGGACAAACAGGGAACACTTAAGGAACCTGGAGGAAGTGCTCAGGCGTTTCGCAAAGGCAGGCGTATGGCTAAAAAGGGAAAAATGTGTTTTTCTGGCCCCACAAGTGACGTACCTAGGATATAAAGTAGACGAGTCAGGCTTACATCCATTAGAAGACAGAGTAAGGGTAATAAAAGAAGCCCCAGCTCCCACCACGGTCCAGGAGTTACGATCATTTCTAGGGTTAGTAACCTATTATGGAAAATTTATTGAAAATAGGGCATCCATCCTAGAACCCCTCCACCAGCTACTAAAAAAGGGGCAAGAATGGAAATGGTCCACCCGCCAAATCCGAGCATTTAGGGACATTAAGGAACAGGTGTCATCCGAAAATGTCCTAGAGCATTATGACCCAAGGAAGGAGTTGGTGGTCACTTGTGATGCATCCCCCTACGGGGTAGGAGCCGTCTTAGCCCATAGAGGAAGGAATGGGGAAGAACGGCCAATAGCCCATGCTTCGAGGACCTTGGCGATGGCTGAGAGGAAGTACGCCCAAATCGAGAAGGAAGGACTGGCGGTGATATTCACAGTAAAAAAATTTCACCAGTATCTGTACAGGCGGAAATTCACCATAGTGACGGACCATAAGCCATTATTAAGGTTATTAAAAGAAGACAAGTCAATACCCCCGATTGCATCAGCTAGAATCCAACACTGGCCGTTGCTACTGGTGGCATATAGATACGTTCTGGAGCACAGACCGGGAACGCGAGTAGCACATGCAGACGCTTTGAGCAGACTTCCCCTCCCGGACACTCCGCCGCAAATACCAAAAGTAGAGGAGACAGTAATGACTCTAAATTGTTTGGACACCCTACCAGTAGACGCACAACATATTCGGTTGTGAACGCAAAAAGACCCAGTTTTAGCCAAGATGAAGCATTTACTGCTAACAGGGGAACTGGAAAGACCAGTGGAGCCCCAGATACACCCATACTGGAGCAGAAGGGACCAAATAACCGTAGAAGACGCTATCCTACTATGGGGAGCCTGGGTAATCGTCCCAGCTCAGGGCCATCAGGCAATCTTAACTGAGTTACATCACGGACACCCAGGGGTGTCTAAAATGAAGATGCTAGCTCGAAGCTACGTTTGGTGGCCAGGTTTGGACACAGACATAGCAGCCTTGGTACGTCAGTGCCAGGAGTGCCAACAGGGGCAAAGAGTGCCACCAGCGGCGCCATTGCACCCGTGGGAATGGCCAGGCAGACCGTGGACCCGCCTGCATATTGACCATGCCGGCCCTTTCATGGGCTCAATGTTTTTGGTGATAGTGGACGCCCACTCCAAATGGTTGGACGTCCACCAGGTAAACACGGCAAGCATAGCATCGACAATTGAAAAGCTCAGGGCCTCGCTTGCAACACATGGACTTCCGGAGGTATTGGTGTTGGACAATGGAACGGCATTCACAAGTGGGGAATTTGGAATATTCCTGAAGGAAAACGGAGTCCGTCACATCAAAACGGCCCCTTACCATCCAGCGACCAACGGCCTGGCAGAGAGAGCGGTCCAGACACTTAAAGCAGGACTCAAGAAGCAGCCGGCAGCGTCAATAGATACAAAGCTCTCCCGCTAGTTGTTTGATTACAGGACCACACCGCATTCCACAACGGGCATACCGCCAGCTGAACTCTTAATGGGAAGGCGGCTGCGAACGAGGATGAGTCTCCTTTTCCAAAATTTAACGGGGAAAGTGGAGAAACAACAGGAGGCCCAACGCAGGGGGCATGATAATAGTCGGCAGCAGAGACATTTCCAGGTGGGGGCACCGGTTTGGGTCAAGAATTATGGGAATGGACCAACGTGGGTCAAAGGCACGGTAGAGTCCCAAACAGGGCCCATATCCTATGAAGTTTCAATAGGAGGTAAGGTGCTGAAGAAACACCTAGACCAAATAAGGGCAGCGGAACCACACCTGGAGGCAGGCGAAGCAGGACCGCCTCAAGCTGGGATAGCCCAGACGGAAAGGATACCCACACCCCAGCCCCGAGCAATTTCTCCAGACCCCGTCATCCAGTCATCAGAGTCGGAAATGGACACACTCGACGTGGCCGCCGCGACACCTCTTCCCGAGGAGGAGGAAGAACAACTTCCAAGGAGGTCGTCAAGGAAAAGACGGGCACCTATAAGGTACACCCCGCCCACTTCGGAGAACGACTCGACGGACGACACAGAGGTGACAGACCCAGACATGAGGAGCAGGAAGAAGCTCAGAGGAATGCCAACTGGCAGGAATTCCTCGGACCTTGGGGAGGAGGGGTGTAATGAACTCCAATTGGCTTTATTGGTTGGCCAATTGGAGTATGAGCTCCCTCAATGATAGCTCATTGAGGGGGCCCATATAATCACCTGTGCAGGCTTTGTGATCAGTCTTAAGTTGACTGGACTGCTAGCAGCATTGTTTGTAGCTGCTCCTGTAATATCGTTATTGTAAATAAATATTGGTGTGGTGACGGAACTCCTGCCTCCCGTGGATTACTACAAATCCCCACACTTCTTGTAGTAGGTCCTGTCTCCATGCCTTACTCCACACTTCAGGAGTGGTTTCCCTCAAGTTATAGATGACCAGTTGTCTCTCTAATGGAGAGAATTGCCTGTGGTGCTACTGGGACTATGGCTATCTGCCGTGGAATGAACAGACCTTTGATTGAATCATTTCTGTGACACACTTTCACCATTCATAAATATCTCTACCTACCTTTGACTGTCAAAAACAATTTCTTGCTAGTGCTTTCATACGGATTATCCCTGCTTGCTCTGACAGTCTTTCTCCAAACCTTGGTAAAATAATGGCCGCAATCTAATCAAAACCAATCAAAGTCCATTCTGGGCAGGAAGAGCAGGGTCAAGCGCCAGGGAACGACCCTGCTATCTAACGGCTGCTGCTGCTATTTTGGGCCCCCGGCAGGGTGTTCCTCTGCAGGAAGAGGTCAAACGCAATTTTCAATCATGCCCTGATCTCTCAACACCCCAACGTGACCCTGCCCCCCCCCCCCCCCCCCCCCCCCAATGGTCCAACTCAGCTGAAGAGGGGGATCCTTGATCCTCCCGCATGCAACCATATACCAGCAGGGCACCCTTGGGCCTGATCTCCGGCATGGGCAAAATAGCAGCTGACACCTTGGCACTGCCATATGGCACCATGGCAGTGCCTCTGTCAGGATGCCCAGGTGGCACTTTCAGGGTAACAGCTGGGAGTGCCAATGTGCCCGGTTGGTATCACCAATGCCAGGGTGCCAGCCTGGCCAGAGGCCAACCACACAGCGACCTCCAATATACTGGGAGCCCGCCCAAGTGTCGGTATGCCTGGTCCCCATTTGTGGGGACCAGTACTAATCGGCGCTCGGCTGGGGTCTCCTTGGCAAGGCCAATAGCTGCAGGTGGCCTTTTGATCCGGCGTCAGCACGGCTAAGTGGGTTTTTAAACTTACTTAACGATACGAGACTGGGGCAGGACCCAGAGTGCGTTGTCTTGTGAGATCTGGTACGGTGTCGTGAGGCATAACTACCATCCGACCGCATCCCTCCCAATTCCTATAGCTGGTAAATCATACTCAATGACTCCTAAACCATGTAGGAAACAACCTTCATCTTCTCCTTCTTCTTCTTCTCTTCCCTGCCCCAAGGTCAGTCCCATACACAGTACCGCAATGCCACCACAGGTAGGTCAACGAGACAGATTCCAAATCCACTCAGCTGGAACCGGGGATAAACCCTGTGCTGTTGAGAGCAATCTGATCCATGCTGGTCATCCTGCCTACTAAGCTAACCAGCCCCCAAAAAATATGAGTTGCTCTGGCAACACACACATTTACATGCATGTTGTCGTTCAGAGCTATGGAACCAGAAGATCCAATTCCCTTTCCACCACATGGCTGACCAGGAATCTTAATGCCTGTCTTTGGTGTGTATGTCAAGGATTTTCAAGTTGATACTAACCTGTCTGGCAATATTATAAAAGTACCTTCCTTGGCCACCATTCCTGAGGTGGGTCTCAGACCCGGGGGGTCGGAGAATCACCCGGGGCCGGCGTCAATCCCGCCCCCGCCGTGTCCCGAATTCTCCGCCCCCCCGTGCCAGTCGGCTGGCCCCCCGCGGCGATTCTCCGGCCTGCGATGGGCCGAAGTCCCGCCGCTGACAGGCCTCTCCCGCCGGTGTGGTTTAAACCACCTACCTGACCGGCGGGATTGACGGTGAGGGTGGGCTCCGGGGTCCTGGGGCGATCTGACCCCGGGGGTGCCCCCACGGTGGCCTGGCCCGCGTTCGGGGCCCACCGATCGGCGAGCGGGCCTGTGCCGTGGGTGCACTCTTTTTCTTCCGCCTTCACCATGGTCTTCACCCCCTCCCCAGCGCATGCGCCGGTATGACGTCAGCAGCCGCTGACGCTCCGGCGCATGCGTGGACTTACGCTGGCCGGTGAAGTCCTTTCGGCCCCGGCTGGCGTGGCGCCAAAGGCCGTTCAGGCCAGCCGGCGGAGTGGGAACCACTCCAGCGCGGGCCTAGCCCCTCAATGTGAGGGCTTGGCCCCTAAAGTTGCAGAGAATTCCGCACCTTTGGAGCGGCCTGACGCCGGAGTGGTTCACGCCACTCCGACACACCGGGACCCCCCGCCCCGCCGGGTAGGGGAGAATCCCGGCCCCAGAGTCCCTTGCTAGAGGCAGGGACACTATTCATTTCACCATAAAACTGCATCCTTAATCTGCAGTCAATTCATTTCTTTATTTTTCCTTTTTTTTAAATTTAGAGTACCCAATAATTTTTTTTCAATTAAGGGGCGATTTAGTGTGGCCAATCCACCTACCCTGCACATCTTTGTTATCGGGGTGAAACCCACAGGGAGAATGTGCAAATTCCACACAGACAGTGACCCGGGTCCGGGATCGAAGCCGGGTTTTCAGCGGCGTAAGCAGCAGTGCTAACCACTGTGCCACCGTGCCGCCCACTCAATTCATTTCTACTTGTGAAATACACCTGCAATTCTTCATCATACACTCTTTAGGCCAGCCTTAACTTAGCACTTCATTGGCACAACATCCTTGTGAATTTCTTCACTAATCTCTCTGGCAGACCCTGGCACATCATTTGTGCAGGTGAAGTAATTCACAGGTAATTGAGCGTCTAAAAATAAATCAGTCTTCACAGGAGATCTCGGAAGTTCATGCCATTCCTGCAGTGACGATAGTGTTTCCGTAAATCAAGAATGTAATCTGCAAGATTTTCACTTGGCAAGTGTTTCCTTTGATGGAATATAACTCTCAGTGCAATCTCATTCTTGGTCATATTACGAATTGAAAATCTTATTAGTTGCCGAGTGGTATTGTTGCTGGAATGATGATCCAGAGAATTAGGGTACTCTGGGGATCCAGGTTCAAATCCCATCATGGTGAATGGTGAAATTTGAATTGAATTTTAAAAAATCAGGAATTAAAATGGTCATGAAATCATTGTCGTAAAACCCATCTGGTTCACGAATGTCCTTTAACGAAGGAAATATGCCATCCTACCTGGACTACATGTGACTCCAGATCTGCAGTAATATGGTTGACTCTTAGGTGGCCTCGAAAATGGCCTGGCTGGACAATAATGCAATAATACACGTCCCAGCCAGTGCCACCCACATTCATGAATTTAAAAAAAATATTCTGTAGCACTGGGGTCGATGACAATACTGGTTTGGCACTACCTCAAAAGCATCATGGTGAAGAAAGCACCTATTTTATTCTCATCACCTTTTTTCTTTATTTTATTTCGATTCAATTGTGCCTGAACATGATGTTCACACAATGCAATCTTTCAAATTGTTCAAACTTCTTGAATATGTCACAATATTTTTCAATACTTAATTTCTCAAATGAAACATAAAAGCAGATATCATCCCAGCCCTGTCAGCATCTTTCTGTTATATATTGCACCTGTTATGGACCAAGGCTTAGAAAGCCCCAAAGTGTATCATGGAGTTCACCTGACCCACAACTAGTGGTTATGGGGAGCACACAGGCCTACCTTATAGGTGTGATGTAACAGAGATTTACAGTACTTTTAAATTAAAACAATGTTTATTTATGAAACCAGTTAACACTTTATAAACCCACATTAAATATCTTAACAACTATCAACACCAATAAATCCCCCAAAGATTACAGTACCGTATAAGTAACTCTTAATCTTTCCTTGCAACATCCATAAGACAAAAAAAAAGAATTCTTTTACAGAAAGATATCAGGAACAACTTCTCTACTGAGACATGTATCACTCTGAAATCCTCAATTGAGCTGAAGTCAGTCTGTAGCCTGCAGAGGGAGATCCTTACAGCTGTTTGCTTTGCCTGCAGCTTTCCAGCTCTCCAAAACGAAACTAAAACACACCCTGTAGCTGCAAGTCCAAAGCGAAAGTAAAAGCTGAGACAGCCCAGCTCCAGCCACACTGTGACATCAATGCAGTAATAAACACCCATTTCTTAAAGGTACACCTACTACAGCTATTCTATAAAAATACCGATTTCTTAAAGGTATTCTCACATAATACACTGAGTAAGACTAACCCATTACTCAGCTGGCCGGCTGCCATTATTGACCAAAATTTACTTACTCCTCCCCACCAGAACTGACAGTGCAGCTCTACACACACTACAATCAGCTTCTCAATGTGAGGGGAAATATTTAGAATTTCTAAAGCGGTGCGATGATAAAGGCTAATCCAAAGTGACATGGTTTGCAGGGTAATAGCGAGTTAGCAGCCCATTTTGATAGCGAGTTAGCAGCCCATTTTATACACTCTCCATTTTTATTTCCATGGACGTCTTGAGAGATGTAAAATGGTTTGCTGACTCTCTATTAGCCGTTTTACACACTTGCACAAATTCTATATCTAACAGGTATTATTTCTCTCTTAAGCTAGTATTTTTATGGACTCAAATTATAAAGGATTTTCCATTTAAATTGAAGTGCATATAATATTTGAATGTCAGTGTTAGATTGCTAGGTTTTAAAGTTGCGAGTAAATTATTATGTTTTGCATACTCTGGTGCACCAGAAATTAATCTTTGCCCAAACCAAAGCAATAATAAATGTATCTTAGAGGAGTAGTGAAATGGAGTAGGACTTCCAGCATATTGAGCCTATGTAAATCGAGTTCAGTTTATCCAATTGAGACAGAGTTTAGATCAATCGTGCTTAGGTGAATGCATATTTATTTATACTTGAAACCCAGGTGGCACGGTGACATAGTAGTTAGCATTGCTGCCTCATGACGCTGAGGACCTAGGAACAATCCCAGTCCCGGATCACTGTCTGTGTGAAGTTTGCAAATTCTCCCCGCGTTTGCGTGGGTCTCACCCCCACAACACAAAAAGATGTGCAGGCGAGGTAGATTGGCCATGCTAAATTGCCCCTTAATTGGAAAAAATAATTTGGTACTCTAAATTTATTTTTAAAATATATACTTGAAACCATGTAAATGTTAATACCCATGGCGAAGATATGATCCTATGACAGTTGAAATGGATTCTAAAATCCGCTCCAATGTCTGATAATATTTTCAGCCAAAGATATGTGTTAACTTTGGGTGGGATTTTTCTGTCGCGCCCAACCAGAGACCGGAAATTCCCGCCTGAGTGACATGGAAATGGCCTGTCAAATTTTCAGTCCCGCCCACGTCAATTCCCACTGTGGGAGGGACCAGAATGTCTACCCATATATTTCTGTATAATCTACCATAAAATGCACTTTATTACAAAGTGCAATTAAAATCTCCTGTATGGATCAATACATTTAAAACCAGCACACTATGTCCCTTTGGACAAGTCTTTATGACTGCACCTCTCTAGAAATTGTGAACAGGTTTGCCTCATGTTGAGAAACTGGTTGGAGTATATTGTAGTTTTGCCCTCTCTGCTCAGTTGAAAAGATGTAAATAAAGTTAGTTCAATAATGGCTACCTGCTAGTGAGTTTGTGTTAGTTTTGCTCAGTGCAATACACAACAGAAGGATGATGACAGAGCTGGGATGGAATTTTCTGTCATGTTTCATTTGTGAAGTTAAGGAATACAACTCTTTTTCGTGGAGGATATTAAGTGTGGCGTGTTGCCACAAAAAAACCAAAAGAGCTATTAAAAAAAAATGATGGGATGTGAACGTTGCTGGCTAGGTGAGCATTTATTGCCCATCCCTAACTGCCTTTGCAAAGGTGGTGGTGAGCTGCCTTCTTCAATCACTGCAGTTCTTGTGGTGTTGGTATACCTGCAGTGCTATTAGGAAGAGATTGCAAGGTTTTGACCCAGCAACAGTGAAGAAACGGTGATATACTTGCAAGTCAGGATGGTGAATACCATCGAGGGAACTTCCAGATGGTGGTGTTCCATAAGTCTGCAATTATATATAGTTTAACGGTGTACTGGACCTCAAAGAACTTGGTGGGACCCATCCCATCTATTTGCTGGATTGATAATGTTTATGCTGCATCCATCTTACTGCTGCGCTGTTGAATAGCCCTGCCTCTGTTCATTGATGGTATTAATTCAAGGATGGTTACCACGCAACAATCAGCCATATTTCCTGTTTTTCCCAAAGCTGTTCTAAGTCAAGATCAGAGGGGAAACATTAAAAAAAAAAAATTTTTTAGATTACTCAATTATTTTTTCCACTTAAGGGGCAATTTAGCGTGTCCAATCCACCTACTCTGCACATTTTTGGGTTGTGGGGGCGAAACCCACGCAGACACGGGGAGAATGTGCAAACTCCACACGGACAGTGACCCAGAGCCGGGATCGAACCTGGGACCTCAGCGCCGTGAGGCGGTTGTGCTAACCACTAGGCCACCATGCTGCCCTAGAGGGGAAACATTTGACGGGATCCATTATTGGGATTCGAGGTCATGGTTTCGAAGGCACAATTACCCCGTGCCTAGTCCATCCGCAGCACATGAATGTCATGCTGCATCCTCATCTAAATGATTTCAGTGCGCAGTGCTGCTTGGAACATGCTGCTGACTGGCTGAAAAGGGGAGTGCCCAGCAACATGTGTGATAAGCACATGTTTCAGCCGGTCTGAACTACATGAACACAGCCTGCCGCTCTGAAAGAGAGGCTGGACCCTTTGCACTGAAGTTAAAACAATTGCTTCAGGCTGGAGAGTTGGAGGAAAGCAGAAGCACAGAAAAGGAAGCAACAAGTAAATGAGAGGGATCTCAGGTCGCCTGAGGTGGTGCTCTCAGTGGAAGTTCAGAATGTGGAAAGGAACAGAGATGCCGATGGTGGGGGTGTGTGGGGTGGGGGGGGGTGGGGGGGGGGGGGGGGGGGAGAGAGCCGGGGGGGGCAACGTCCTGAGAAGGAAGAAAGTTCCCCAATCGCCATTATTTCACTTTGGAACTAGTACCAGCATTAGTGGCATTCCGAAGTCCAATTTTAATGCCCAGAGGTCCAAATTCCCCTTAAATGGAAGGGAGGGAATCAATTTCTGCACTCTCAGGTCTCACAAAATTCTGGACTCTACGACACATTTAAGGTCATGACATAAACCAACCAATGCGAGCGCAATCTTTATTCCGTGTTCCACTCCAAGCTTGTTCTCTCTTTCAGTTTTCAATGTCAGGAAATATTTGGAGTGAGATAAATGGTGATGAGAATGAGACAGATTGCAAGTCCATGGAAGCATGTGAAAGCTGTGTTTATCCTTCCCAGTGAGATGCACACAAGAAAGATTAATTACATCTTTAAAACAAAATGAACGAGGTGCCTGAGATTAAGCTAAACATTCTTCCATGCGTTATATTAACCCCTGAAGCAAAGTTACGATGGCTTCATGAGCTGGCCTATGGGATGTATAATGTATGTAGAAACCACTAACAATGTGTGCAGGTAGAGCAGGAGTTCTGTTCCTAGTTGCATTCAATAAATCTCTATTGCGCCAGGAAGTAACTTTATTGGGAGATGCTTCAGTTTGTGAACCTGAAATGCAGTTGATCTGATTGATTTGACCATTCTTTAGCAATCTGTTAAATGGAACCTACTCAGGAAAGTTTATATGTACAATTGCTTAAGTGCATTTCTTGCAAGTGGAGGTCAAACTTGTATTCACCACCAACTTGTTTCTATACCTCAAGATGTTTCTGCTTCACTCATCCCTTGCCCATAAAAATCTAGGAAGGAAAAGGGTTTGCAATTTACACTGCAAGTTTTGGGCAACTGAGAGGCGAATGCCAATAAAACAATAGCATACGGTAACATTACAGTTTTATTACCAACTAGTTATTCGGAGATCCAGGCGAATGATCCAGAGTGACATGAGTTCAAATACCTCCACAGTAGCTGGGCAATTTAAATTTAGCATTTAAATAAATATGGATTTTGAAAGAAAATGCTAGTAATCAGTAATGGTGACCACGGGTTGTAGTTAGAATCTGGTTCACTTATGTCCTTTAGAGAAGGAAACCTGATGTCCTTATTGGATCTGGCCTGTAGATTACTCCAAACCTGCAGCAATAGGATTAACTTTTAACTGCTCTCTGAAATGGCGTAGAACCTATGTAGTTTTCAAGGAGGTGACTCACCAGCACATTCTCATGAATGGTCAAGGTAGGCAATAAATGTGGGCCTAGGCAGCAACATCCACATCCCATGAATAACTAAAAAAAAAGACCAATAATCCAATTAACATCATGTTAGCTGGTGTAGTCGGGGGATGAAAGGTGGGGTTCAGAAGGATAGGTCGGTGTATTAAGCGGGTAATCAGGATCCAACGTGTTCATGCACCTCGATCCAGTATTCCTTGCCTCCCTAGCTGCCAGGTTTCCTGAGACCTGGCCAGGGTTAAATGTAGAATCATGGTTAACTCAGAGGCATGTAGCCTAATAATAATATTTAAATGACCAAACCACTTCCTGCAAGTGGATTGGCTGGGCAACCGCCATCGTCATCTCATTTAGGTTATGACCGGAAGTGGACCTGGGTTTCGAGTTGGGTTTACGATTTTTGGCATTTTATATAATCACACAAAAAAAAAGTCCAAGTTCTTGGATGTTCGACTAATTACTAGCTTTGACAACAAATGAGGTCTTGGTACCTCTGCTGAAAGTTCCCCAGCCTCTTGAACCCTGCGAGAGATATCTTAGCACCAGAACTCTCACAGAGAATGATGCATTGTGCCATTTTTGTTCTTAGGTTTTTATATATATTTTGAATCATTCTAAATGTACTTTATTAAGCATTTATAGGTATCCCCACATTAGAATCATGAATAGATCAATTGGAGAATGATTGCAATGGAGGTGAATTATCAGAAGCAGATCTACTCATTTTGGGCACTGATCTCAGTGATGATTTTAGCATTCCAATGTTAAGAAGGGAAAGAAACAAATCAATTTGGATTTTTATGCGTGATGCCTGCCAGAACGTGGGTTTATCTAGAATTTGTCTTGATATTTAGCATTCCCTTTCAAACTCAATCCCAGTACTCCAGCACACATGCCAGACTGATATTTCTCTGCAGTACTGAATGATGTCTGTATTATGGAGGGCTGCCATTTTTTTTGAATTATACATCAGTTCAAGACCCTGTCTAACTACTCAAGTGAATGTAAAGGTTCTCATGATAATATTTCTCCTCCAACCACCAGCACCGAACACAGGTTAACTGACCATAATTCTCCTTTATTGCTTGTGGGGCCTTGCTGTGCACAGCTGGCTACTCCACTTGAATATATCTAAGTGGCAGCTGACCTTCAAAAGTAATTCATTGGCTGTGAAATGCTCTGAGACATCCCAAGGGTTACAATATTATATAAATGCCTTGTCACAAGGCTGTGCCACTTTCGTTTGGAAAATGTGGGGCTGGATTCTCCTTTTGCAGGATTCTCCGTTGCGCCGGCAGTGCACCCAGGCCCGGGAACTTGCCAATGGCGTGGGGCTGCCCACAATGGGAAACCCCATTGACAGGTTGTCGGGACGGAGAATCCTGCTGCAGCGGGGCAGCGCCGCATCAGAAAACCGATGGGCTCGCTCTCAGTCTCCCTCTTTCATTCTTTTTCGGAACACGTGTGTTGCCCTAATTCAGGAGCCAAGGTTACTAGAAATCTACAAGCAAACTGAGATCTCATAATAATTGCAATGTGTTTTTTATGTGTGACCGCATACAAAAAACCCGCCAGTCCAAATGACCCACAATGTCTAAAAATCTACGTTTCAAGGACAAAAGCACCTAACTGTACACATTTTAAACTTTTTTTATTGGATTCCAGCTTCCCTTATCTGTGATAGTTGTGCGTGTGGTGTGCGCGCGTGCATGCGTGCGTGTGTGTGTGGCTGTGTGTGTGTGTGCGTGTCTCTGAACGAATTACAGCCTGAGGGCCAAATGCTTGACTCACTCTGGGCTCACATTCGGCAAGTGATTACATGAGGGTTACTGGTACTTCAGGACGCACAGCATAACACAATGCATGATCAGAATAGAAGGAGTGTTTGGTGCGATTCTTCAGTTAAGAATGAAATGACCAAAATGTTAATTCAGCTTTAGTTAACTGAAATATAACACGCATTTATATTGATCAAAAACGCGACTTGAGTGAATTGTATTTCATTGAATATTACTGCATAATGCACTAAGGACATTTTATTTACAATGCTATATCTTTATATTACACTTAGGAATTAAGACATCTTAATAAAAACCTCATAGTCCAATTATAAGATACTGGACAGAAAAGCTCAATTTCTATGAGTTCAAATAGGTTCAGCTACATCTTTGTACTGGATAGGTACGTGGGGTGGGATTTTCAGGCCGTTTGCGCTGGTGGGATCTTGCGATTCCGCCAACAGCGCTCCCAACCAGCGGCGGCAAGGGGTGTGTTCAATGGGAAACCCGTTGACGATGGCGGGACCAGAAGATCCTGTTGCTGGCCACTAGCGAGCCGCCTTCTGCCGCTGAAGTGAACACCGTGGACCGGGTGGAAAATCCCGCCCAACAAATAAAATGGTGATTCTCTTCAGTGTGTACAGATCATCATTGTTTTTAAACATACATTAAAAAAACTGATCAAAATTGGATCAAACCATGTTCCAGTTCAAATCATCTAGATTCCAGCAAAGCCTGAGGACGGAAGTCTCCCAAGCCCTCACCGACATGTTTGACGGTGGGCAGGGTGGGAGTATATGGCGGAAGGCTCAGAAATCGTTTTCACACCAGCGTCAATTTACAATGGGATCTTCCGTTGGTGGCCACCATGGTAGGTCAGAAAATCGGTTGAGGCCGGTGCTATCCTTATTTGCATCCAGTTAGGCCTGACAACCCCCCCCCCCCCCCCCCCCCCCACCACGCCAGATTCTCTGCGATGTCAGCGGGAAAACACGCCAGCGTGTAACATGTTCGAAACAATGTGTCGTGCAGATGTCAGGAATCACCTGAACAATGCCTGGGGCTGCCTCAGGAGTTCTTTCCTCAGGTGGGAGAATCAAGTACAAAGGGACATTGGTTTAAAGTGCGTGGGGAAAAGTTTAGAACATATGTGCAAAGCAAGTTCTTTACACAGAGGGTGATAAATATATGGAACACGCTGCCTGGAGAGGTGGTGGGAGCAGGTACGATAGCGGCATTTAAGAAGCATCTGGACAAATTTATGAACAGGGTGGGAATGGAAGGATACGGACTCCGTAAGTGCATATGGTTTTAGTTTAGGCAGGTACCATGGTCGGCGCAGGCTTGGAGGGTGAAAAGGGCTGTTCCTGTGCTGTATTGTTCTTTGTTCTTTGTTCGGGATGGAGGCTGCCCGTAAAACTTGACTCTGGAACAGCCATGGATCGAGAGTACATCTGCCGGTGGACCTTCCAGATTAGGTGAGCTGGAGAGGAGGGGTGCGAGGGGGTCTATCTTCCAGGAACATAAGTCAGAATGTTCCTGGAGATCCATCTTCCGGTCTCCAAGTGCTCCCTGAGATCTACCTTAATTTTTAGTATCATCACCTTCTTTCTTCAACAGTGGGTCAGTGATGTTGGGCACCTTTTCAATATGGCATCCGGGCGTGCCAGTGGACTACACGCCATCCAGGCCTGCCCCGCCACTGAATATGCATAAAATACCGGCATGCATTATTAATGATATCAATGGCGGAGCATTTGGTGCATTTCCCTGCGGACCTCCACAGGGGGAAACACTCCACATACCCGTCCCCGCCACGGCACTTCGACTCAAGATGGGATGATTAAATCTTGGGGTAATCGGGCTTAATTTGTAACAAATGTGATGGACGTACCACTGAAATGATCTCTGTGTTCCATTAGGTCTTAACGTAAGAGTTTTCAAGGAAGAGTTAATAGTAGAAATGCAACAGTTAAATGTGCCACTTTTCATAGAACATAGAACATACAGTGCAGAAGGAGGCCAATGACACAACCAGAATTTACGCAGTGCATCATCAACCACTGAGTGTGTGGGTTAATATAAACTGAACAAGAGTCAGCATTTGAAGTAACCATATCAAAAAAAAATCAAACCACTTGTCTTGTGCATAATTCCTAACAAAAGAAAAGAAAGACCACAGAACTGAATTGTTCATCCATCCCATTTCTATATAACGTTACAATCGTCTATTTTCCAACCATAAAATTTAAATTTATAAATGGAACTGTGAGCTAAAGATTGTAAAAGTGGAATTTATATGGCGTTTAATACATAAAGTCAAATAGCAATTTTTCCTTGCCACCTGTAATCGATTGCAGTTCATATTCTGGCTCCTAATTGGAACTTGTTACAATTGATGCTTGGCAGCTCTTGTGAAGATTTATAACTGCAGTCATCTCCAACCCAACTGATTAAAGGCTGGTACTTATTGAAGAGGATAATAGAAGTAGAAAGGAAGAAACTGAAGTGAAAGAGGATAGATTATCTCCTTCTAATTGTATATGACTTCATTGCTTGAGCTGGAAAAAGGAATGGACAATGAAATTAATTCCATCCGGTCGAGGATCAATATTGTCCTGCTCCACATGAGGGTGGTTGTGAGCTCACTCTCAGGTTTTCCATAGAACTGTAGAATTCCTACAGTGCAAAGCAGCTCATTTCAGATCATTGAGTCGACACAGACCCCCTGAAAGAGCACCCTATCTGGACTCACTGTCAGGTCTGTGATTGACAGGAGGCTGACAAGCTTCAGCTGCATATGAACAATTCACTCCCAACGCACACTTTCCCAGCCAACAAGATGACAGCAAGATATATGGCACCACGGTTCACGGACCCTGCTGGGTGAGATGGAGGAGAGACGGGCGATCATGTAACCCAGCCCCGGAAGGAGACTTCCAGCTGGCACCGTTCGCCATGCCTGGGCATAGGTGGCAGAGGCTGCCAATGCCATGGGTAACACCACCCGGACCAGCCTGCAGTGCAGGAACAAATTGCACGATCTCCTCAGGGCGGCCAGGGTGAGTAGGCAGCACTATGCCCCTTGCACCAACCCCCATCCCACATACTCAAAACCCCAACCCCCTCAACACGGAGGGCGGCCAAACCCCCACCCTGCAGCACATGCCTGCACCTCCACTGGGTGCCCTGGCCACTGAGGCCACCAGCTGCCCATCCCACGGGCTGCAAGTGTTGGACTGTCTAACCCTGTGCGTTTTCTGTTTTCCACCCCCCACCACAGGAGAAGGTCGGCCATAACTGCCGGGAGCAGGAGAAAACAGGAGGGGGAACTGCGGCCCCTCACTGTGGCTGAACAGAGGGCCCTGGACATGGTCGGCTGGCCCGAGGGGAGGGAAGTTGCCAGGGTGGAGGTTTGCTTTTGGCAAAATGAGACCCTGCTGAGTTGCGGATCCCCATGACATGTGTGTAAACCCTCCCCAACACCACCCACATCATCCTCACCACCACCCTCACGCTCACTCCCACCCTCACCCTCACCCTCACTACCACCCTCACCACCACCCTCACCACCACCCTCACGCTCACTCCCACCCTCACCCTCACTACCACCCTCACCACCACCCTCACGCTCACTCCCACCCTCACCCTCACTACCACCCTCACCACCACCCTCACGCTCACTCCCACTCTCACCCTCACTACCACCCTCACCACCACACTCATCCTCAACCCCCACTCTCACCCTCACCACCACCCTCACGCTCACTCCCACCCTCACCCTCACTGCCACCCTCACCACCACACTCATCCTCACCACCACCCTCACCACCACCCTCATGCTCATGCTCATGCTCACTCCCACCCTCACCCTCACTACCACCCTCACCACCACACTCACCACCACACTCATGCTCACGCTCACTCCCACCCTCACCCTCACTACCACCCTCACCACCACACTCATCCTCAACCCGCACCCTCACAACCACCCTCACCACCACCCTCACACCGTGTCCCACCCTCACCTTCACTACCACCCTCACCACCATCCTCACGCTCACCCCCACACTCACCTTCACTACCAATCTCACCACCATACTCATCCTCAACCCCAACTTCAGCCTCACCACCACCCTCACCATCACTCTCACCACCACCCTCATGCCCTGTCCCACCCTCACTACCACCCTCACCACCACACTCATCCTCAACCCCCACCCTCACCACCACCCTCACGCTCACTCCCACTCTCACCCTCACTACCACCCTCACCACCACACCACCACCCTCACGCTCACTCCCACCCTCACCCTCACTACCACCCTCACCACCACACTCACCACCACACTCATCCTCACCACCACCCTCACCAACACACTCATCCACCACCCCTACACCACCCTTACACTCATCCCCACCCTCACCCCAACAACCACCCTCACCCTCACCCTCATTCCCACACCATCTTCACCCTCACCCTCACCACCAAGACTCCCCCACGGCCCACAGTCCAATCATGAGTCTGGACTTGTATCTTGCAGGACATGCTAGTGATGGGGCGGGTCCATCTGGTGTCCGCTGCCCCAGCCAGTGCCACAGCCGGAGCCCCCCGTGAGCCAAGCTGTGACAAAGAGAGCAGCTCTCGACGCAAGACCCAGGACACCCGGGATCTCAATTCTGGACATGACACAGATTTCCCGTCACGGCTGTCTCCAACACCCTCCACCATCCCAGGGAAGCTCACCTCGGTTGGGCACTTTAGCGAAGAGGCTCCTGGGATATTCTCTGGTGCACACCACATAGCTGCTCACCACAGCAGGTGGAGGTATGAACTCCTGAGGGGACGGACGGTTGGAGGGTGGGACGACCCCAGGAACTAGCTACTTCCAGACGGGGTTCGAACTTCTGGAACGGACAGTCCCATCGATAGCGGAGATGCAGTCGCAGACCATGGACTACGTGAAGGGTTGTCAGTGAACATCCAGCACCTGCAGGTGCAGTTGGAGAAGTCGAACCATGTGCAGGAGGTGATGCTGCCCATGCTTGCCACCCAGGCTAACATCGCATGGGTGGTATCCACGGTGGCGGCATTGGGGGCGAGGGTTCTGGCTGTGTATCAGCATGTCCGAGGCTTGGGGAATTCTGTGCAGGCACTGGCCATGGCCCAGGCTTACTCACAGGCCAGAGCCAGCTGGAAATTGCAGCGGCGCTTTTGTGCATGGCCCAGTCACAGCAGGCCATGGCTGAGAATGACGGCAGCATTGCCCAGGTGCTGGCTGACATGGCGCAGATACAGAGGGAGGTGACCCAGTCGAAGAGGGAACTGGCGCAGTCACTGGCTGATGTGACACAAACCCAGAAGGTGGTCGCACAGTCAATGGGTGATGTGGTGCAGTCCCAAACGGCGATGGTCCACTCCATATGCTCCAGAGCGGGCCACCAGGACTGGCAGCATCAGGTGTTGGGGGAGCCTCAGGTGTTAGCTCCGCTCGCATCTTCATCTCAAGGAGTAGCCCGGGGGCACCACAAGGGAGGAGGAGGCGCTGGGGCCCGTGCCGATGACTCCCGCAGGGGAGGTGCCAGATCACCGCAGCACCTCGGACGTCCCTCCCTTCCTGTCCCTGGTGCATCTGGTGGGCAGCAGGCAGAACAGGGTGGCACCACCCCACCTGGAATACTGGAGCAGAAGCAGGGTCCATCCAGGCTCAGTCTCCCCAGAAGGCAGCCGCCAAGGGACCCAGGTCGCAGGGTGGGAATAAGAGTAGGCCGCCTCCACTCCTGCTGTACCTCCTGGGGATCCACCAAGATGTAGTGTTAGGGCCCATGAGGTCAGGAAACAAGACACCAGTTAACGTGGCATGGGTGCTGATACACAGTTTAGTTATAGGGGCTAGGGCACAAATCTGTATACATGTATTCGCATGAAACTGCCTTGGTGCATAGTCAGATGGGTGTGCCGATTGGGCTGGTCTGGGCTGGCCAGAGAGGGAATGCGGAGGTCGGGGGGGAAGGGGGTTGGGAATGGGTGGACTTTGTGGGTGGGCTGGACTCCCCACCCTCCCGCCATCTGTTGCCCCCACCGTCACCCCAGGGATCTGATGGCACCATGTGATGGAATGGCCAGCTGTCATGCAGGAATCACCCAGGTGGATGGTGGGAAGTGCTAACATGGGCAGGAGTCAGACATTGTCATATGATGCGACACATCAGAGATCAGCACAGAGCGGATTGTCATCATAGTCCATCCATGGACCAGATCCACTGTCACTGCCAACTCAGGGGTGGGGGGGCGCGTGGGGGGATGCGGTGTCCCTGCCCCGACCAGTCCCCTAGTCAGTGAACCTGGAGGCCATCAGAGCATCCCGTGCTCATTGGCCCCGGCGCACACATCATGTGGCCTCCCGATGCCTGTCTGGGCCCCATGAACTGCCCAGCCTCACTCTCCTCGATGTCCTTCTCTTCAGACGAGGACTGCGGTTCATCCGCCTCCTCCAGCACGTCGCTCCTCTGCTGCACCATATTGTGGAGGAAACAGCAGGCCTCCACGATGCGAGCGACCCTCTGGGCAGCATAATAGAGGGGTTCTCCAGAGTGGTCCAGGCACCTGAACCGCATATTCAGGATGCCGAAGCACCACTCGATCACGCCCTGATTGCTGCATGGGGGTCATTGTACCGGATTTCTGTGTTTTTCTTGTGGTGATATCATGGCTGTGTTGTAATTAACCGACTGACCACGAGGAGTCTCATTAGTATCTATGTGAATGTTAGAATCAGGTGACCTCAGACTGACTATGGAGCTGGAAGGGAGAGGTTGCTTGAGCATGTTAATACTGTTATTCATTTGTTGTTTTGCACCTGGAAGGACCCATGGCATAATCGTTCAGGGCGACCATTACCTTGATGGCCACCGGGAGCGGGTGTCCTCCATTCCCCCGCAGTGCCAGGTGCGTCATGCTACGCCATGTCTCCCTGCTCAGTCAGAGCCTTCAACGGTATGCCCGGTCTGGCAGGTTCTCGAATGACAGATGCTGTTGGTACACACGAGGCCTCATGCAGCGCATCCTTGACACCGCCTCCTCCTCTGCCTGTTGGGCGATCGGCTCTCCATCCTGGGCAGCTGACTCCTGTTCCTCTGGGGCAGGCTCCGCTGCTGCAGCTTCCTCCTCCTCGAGCAGAGCCAGCTCCCATAACTGCAAGGCATCCCCCAGGACTGCGGCGCCTAGGAAGAAGGCCACCATTACTGGTTGAATTCCAATATCCATTGTTTGTGGGGGTGAAAGGCAAACATGTTAACATTGTGCGTATCCCTGTGCCTAACCAGGTCCAACGGGCTCCTACATGGTGCCCCTGGATGACACTGCGGACCCTGCCCACTCATGTCCCCCCCCCCCCCCCCCCCCAATCAATTTCACACCACTGGCCCCATCGGTACCTGTAACTGGTGATTCTGCCACCCATTGCTGCTGCCAGGGTTACAATCAGTTGGTGCTGCCCTTGCCAGCGGTCCCCTCTGCAGCCTCCGTCCTGCATTCCCATAGGGGCTACAGTTGGAATTGCCTGTGAGTGGACCACCTGATGACCCGCCAGCCGGTGGCAGCCGGTTGGGTGCTGGGGATATGGTGGAGTGTGGGGTGCGGGTATGGGGAGGTGGGAGCACACATACGGCCGGTGCCACTCTGTAGAACCAGGGGCCAAGGTGGGTGGTCAGTGGGTACACAGAAAGATGGCTGCCTTGCAGTCTGCGGTAATGGCAGTCTGAGGCTTGACATACCCCAGTCCCTTGGGGGGTCACCCTGGCCCGATGGCCTATTCCCCCGACACCCCCAGGCCCTGGCAGGGATGCCCTCACCCCCAGCCAGCCCGGCCTGTGTCTGGTATGGCAGGTCACGGGTGCGGCACTCCCTGTCCTACCTCCTGTCCCTCCCTATCAGCCACGGTGCTGGTTTCACGCTTTTTAAAAGCACAAGTAAACCACGCTATCAGAAATTTGGCCAATCGGAGGCGGAGAATCGCAGAGGCTCGAAGAATACTGGCTCAGGTCCGCTAATGATATGCAAATGGTGTTTACTGTCCAGGCGTTCCAGAATGCATTAACGCCGCTGTGGAGGCAATGGAGCATTGCAAATCGGCGTCAAATCCGCTCCCGATGCGATTTTGGCGCCGGAGCCAATTCTCCATCCAATCGCGTTTCCCGATTTTCGTGTCATCTGATGGAAAATCCTGCCCCTCATCTTTGTTCTTATACTCTAACCTTAATATAAATCTAACGATACGGAAGTCTTGAAAACATCAATTCAGTCGGTATCCACACGATTTGGGAAGTTTCTGTGGAAATATGCTGTCTGATTTGATTCCTGAATGGCTTTCGATCCAATTTTCAGGTTCTTCCATTTTATTTTGGACTCCCTAACCAGAGGAAATAGTTTCTGCACATCTACACTGTCAAAAGCCATTATCATTTTAAATCTCTTCATCCATTCATCTCTGTACCCTTTTAAGATCCAGGAAATCTGGATTTTGTAATCTGTACTCACAGTTGAACCTTTTTAAGCCCTGGTTTCACTCTGATGGATCTGCGTAATATCCATTTCAAAGCCAGGATATCAATAGTTCTGGTGGAAACATGATTCTCTCAAAGTGTTTAGTAAACAATCGTCCAGCAATGTTCAGCCAAACAGACCTGGCAGTGATCCCATCTGAATAATGTGTCATCTTTTATTTTAATTGAACCAACTTTTCAAATGTTGGCAAATTCGACTGCATTAGCACTTATATTGGAAAGGACAAAGGATAAGGTTTCTAACTCCTCTTTCGAACTTCAATATGGATAGAATTAACCAACAAACAATTAAAGCCTTGATTGAGAGAATTAACATTCTCTTTGCTACAACACTGATGGCCACTCCTGTAAGTAAACCGAACAGCTTATAGAACATAAAACATCCAGTGCAGATGGAGGCCATTCGGCCCATCGAGTCTACACCAACCCCCATAAGCCCTCACTTCCACCCTATCCCCGTAACCCAATAACCCCTCCTAACCTTTTTTGGCACTAAGCAATTTAGCATGGCCAATCCACCTAACCTGCATGTCTTTGGACTGTGGGAGGAAACCAGAGTACCCGGAGGAAACCCACTCAGAAACAGGGAAAACGTGCAAACTCCGCACAAACAGTGACACAGCGGGGAATGGAACCTGGGACCCTGGCACTTTGAAGCCACAGTACTATATACTGTGCTACTGTGCTGCCCGTAGTGTCCATTCGGGAGTGTCAATACTTTCCAACACAGCCGAACTCGGGGGTCTGGATTCTCGATTTACAGGCTATGTCTTGACGCTGGCATGGGAACGGTGGTGTTTTACGACTGAAAATTCAGCACAAAACGGCCACCGATCCTCCGTTTGGCTGGCGGCTGGTAGGAAGGCAGTGTAGAGCACCCGTTATTACCAGCTCTGTGGCAGCTCATGCGCACGGCGGCAGCGGCCTGCAGCAGCCGCGCCTTGCAATGTGGTGCTGGCTACTACTGCTTCTCCCCCGCCCATCCCCTACCCCACCCCTCTCAAGTCTCTGGGCGCGATCCTATGGCCAGACAGCACCGGAAAAGTAGCTCGGCACAGTGCCACATGGTCTTTGAAAGCTGGGAGACCTCTCTCCCTGGATCTACCTGACTCGCAGCGCCTTGCATGGATCCCGCCGAGCTTTTAGCAAATGTGCATGTTAGAGGGTGGCCTTACTCTAATGTGTGGATTCCCGAAGTACCTGAGGATTTGAGATTCAACTTCTTTGCCTCAGCGATAAGTGCCATTTGGTACTGGACCCACAAATGGGAATCAGATGGAATGGCACTCATGGGGGATCACCAAGGGGATCAGAGGCCTCCAGCTGCATGCCCTTTGGGAAGGGTAGTGTCCTGAAAATGCTGGTGCCACCTGGGTACTCTGGCAGTGCCAGCATGGCACTCTGGAAGTGCCACCTGGGTGCCAACCTGGCACTGCCAAGGTGCCCAGGTAGCACTGGCAGGTGCACTTCCAGGTCAGCGGTGCCAAGCTGGCATCTTTTGTGCATGTGTGATTGGGCTGGGGTTGCCCGGCTTTGGTGTTGGGGGGCCGGGGACCCTCCCATGTTGCGTTTGGGCTGTGGGAGGGAGGTCAGGGATTCTTTCAGGGGTCTTGGAAATCAGGACGCCATTTAAAAATGGCTTCCCGATCTTGCACGACAATGGGGAGCTCCACTCGCCGGAAATCCCCAGTGTACAATACGGGGCTATGCGCAGCCTTGGCCATGCATTCCCCATTTAGGCCCCTTATCCAACACACATCAAGTGCCGAGAAACATGCGACTAAATGCACTGACCCGGGGACTTTCTTCCCTTTTGGGAGAATCACGCCCACAGTGTTTATAGGTTCAGGCAGCCTGAAGGATTTACGATTTTTCCAGACCTTGGGCTGAATTCTCCACTAGTAGGATTCTCTATTCTGCTGGCAACGCATCCCTGCACGTGGGTTTCCCGGTGGCGTGGGGTGGCCACAATGGGAAACCCCATTGGCCGGCGGCGGAAACGGAGATTCCCACTGCTGGTGATGTCATGGTAATGAGGAATATACTGTTGGGGTGGCGGAGTATTCAGCCCATGTCTTTACAACAGTTGGAGAAGTTGTGGACTCTGTTGTCCAGGGAAAAACTTGATGAAGAGAAGATTGCTTTGGATGTCTCTTCCTATTATATGTGTTGACTGGTCAATGGGCTCACCTTGCAATTTAGAGTCACAGAGTCATAGAATCATACAGCACAGCGAAGGTCCTTCGGCACATTGCCTCTGTGTTGGTCAAAAACAACCACCTAATTTTTCTAATCCCATTTTCTAGCACTTGGCCCATAGCCGTTTATGCCCTGGGACCATGCAAGTGCACAGCTAAAGCGACCACCACAAGGTAGAACTATGGGCTCAACAGGAGACGCAAGTCTCCATGAATCAGGTGCGGAGACAGACGTAACGAACTAGGACCCAAGAAGCCAGAGGGGAGCCTGAAGATTTTGTGTGTTTTTAAACAGGCCCATTCAGCTAGGAAGTGGTGAGTATATTTTGTCAGCTTACAGAAACCTCTAATTAGGCCAGGCTTGTTGAGAAGGGCTGGTAAGGGACAGTATATATAACCTCCTGTAAAACATTGCTAAAACTGTTTAAAGTAAGGATTTTTCGTTGTGCCGTTAGTCCTAGTTCTCACAGACATAATTGCAAGTGTGTGTGCGTAGATTTCAATTTGGGTTGTAGATTTCATAAATTAGATTTCCTTTTTCTTGAATAAATTACTTAATTTTAATTCACCTTGGCTGTGGTCTCGCCTGTTCTCTTATTGCTTGCCCTGGCCAAGTCACACTCAAATGCCAGGACATCATTCCGCAGTCAAGAATCTTTGAGGGGGTCGGGGCGCCTCGAAACGCTCATCCAGGAGGAACCAGCTGGTTAGGGATAAACAGGGATTCCTCCTTCTCTCTCTCTTGTGAAGCAGCCCGAGCAAGGCACTCACAGGGTGGTTGTTTTCGCCACCGACAAGGGAGAGAGTCAGACAGGTGTAGGTGACGGTCAGGATAGCTGGTGTGGCATAAGGACAGGGTCACCGGTCAGGTATAAATGGTGAGCCTTCCTCACTCTCCCTTGCGAAGCGGTCCCAGTGTGGCGCTTCCGGATCTTTGATTTCAAAGCCTGCAGGGGAGAGACACCCACAGCTATCTGTGACACCCAATTCCAGCCTGTTTTGGGCTAAAAAGAACACCCTTGCTACACACTCTGTGCTCCCAACGAGTGGCAAATAATCCTTTTCACTTTCCCCTATTCAATGCTTTTCCAGTAAGACCATCAATGAAACTAGTCGTCTCTATTTCCCCTGCTATTTGCTTTAAAGGAATAATTTCCCCTGATAAACAAATAGGGGCCTGTCGAGATAACAGGGCTGGGAATGACAATGCTGCTTGAAATAGATGGTGAGTTTATTTCACAAATATTCTCATCTAGTTTCAATGCACAGCTCAATGTGTGCTATTTTTAAACTTACTTCTTAGTCAATTGGATTTGCTTTTTTATTTGGTACATTGGTTTGTATTACTTCAATCGGTGAGTTGCTGCTTTTAAGAAGTACTTACGTTAAGAGCTTGTGGTAGTCATTTCCTGAAAGAGGATCTTTGTTGATCTTAAATCTTTTATTTTAACACGATTTGTGATTTGCTTTTCAAAGTTCTGCCGCTAAATTACCATGTCCTCAAGAAAGTTGCTGACGTTTCAGCAGAATATTGCAGCAAGAACAGAGAATCATTTTCCAGATCACTTCAGCTATTGATTGTATCTCACAGGATTCTCAGTGTTCTTAAGTGGCACCAAACTTTAACTGCCAAACAATTGTATTCTTGTGACAAAAGAAATGAATGACAGTGAGAAGATAACAATTTTCAGTGGTTATTAAACATTGCAAATTCTTCAAATTGAAAAGGGTAATAATAATAATCTGCAACTTTACACTAAAACCTTGCTGTAATGACTTTCTTACATAATCGTTCTTTCATTCCACTCTTGCCAACTCTGAGTTATCTGTGAAAGTGTCCAGATCAGACTTTGACTGAAAAAAAGTGAACTAATCAATAGCTCGGTAGTGACTCAGAATTCATGAGTTTAAATAGCTATCTAAATTTCAAAAAGCTGTCAATTAGACACAAACCTGATCAAGTAATATTGCATGCATGCTCTTGAATTATGCATGTGGCTTTTGTAAGTGGCAACAAAAGGAGTCCACACCGAGTTATAGAGAAAAACAAAACTTATTTTTATTTAACACGTTTAACTATATACATAGTTCCAGGAGTTCCCTACTGGGTCTTCTCTAGCCGACTCTGTTTACACAAAGGCACATTGACTCAGTTAAGGCTCCCCCGCCCCTTTATCAGGGATCTGTATTCTGCAAGCTCCACAGAGTAGTGGATCATCCCTACCCCATAAGACCCATGCGGGTTGTAACAGTGGCTTGGTTCCTTCTTTCAGCAAACCAATTAGAAACCGCAAATAATGTTTGGTTGACGTATTTTAATTAAGTTAGGACATGATTTTACTTTTCTTCCAACCCTTATGGAGGGGATAGAGTGAAAGAACCCAATAACAAGTTTATGTAGAAAGAAAGGATAAAAAGAAAATGCAGGAAAAGAAAGATAAAGAGGGAAAAAGGAAAGAAAACAAAAAGAGACAAAGATAGAAAGAGCTTGGGGCTGGATTCTCCCAAAATGAGATGTCCCCACGCTGGCGTAAAAATGTCCTTTTTGAAAGTGGCGCCAGACTTTAATTGCCAAACAATTGTATTCTTGTGACAAAAGAAATGAATGACAGTGAGAAGTTTTACTCCCGAAATTCCGATAAATAAGTTGACCTAATTCAATGCCCTGCAAGGGGCCAGAAGGGACCAAGAGTAAATCTCAGCTTCAGCTGCAGATACGGGCCCCGCACTTCCGGTTTGGAGATCATGCATGCGCCTGGCAGCATCCTCCAGCGGCCGCACCGAGCCAGACAGAAAAATTAGACCCCCCCTCCCCCCAGCCCCCCCGATCGGCCGCAAGTCCGAGCATCTAACTGTGGAAATCTAATTCCCAGCCACCTATAAGGGCCCCCCTGGTCTCCAATCCCCCACCCCCGACCAGGGCAGCCATGGACTGAGTCCGCAGCCACCACGCCAGCATCCTGACCGGCAATAGGCGGTTAATTCCATGCCGATGGTCCCCCGGCGGCATGGCCAACTCCACGGTCACGAGGATTTTCAGTGCCTGGAGAATCCCCGAACCGCCGCCGTGCTCAATTATGCCATGAAAGTGGATTCTCCGCCCCCGCGCCGGGCGCGTTTTGGCACAGGGCTGCAGAGAATCCAGCCTCCTGCCTTGCCATGCCACCTTCCTAAAGTACTTCAATTCCAATGAAGTACTTTATAAATGCCATCATTGTTATGACGTGAAAATTGGACAGCCAATTTATAGGAGCACCATCCCACAAAGAGGAGTAAAATAAACAATTAATTAAATGGGTTAAATGTTGATCAAGATACTCGAAGAATTCCCCTGCTTTTCTGCAAATAATGCCAACCATCTTATTATATCCATCGCCACAGTGTCTGGAAGACAACACTTGATCATTGCTTCAGTGGTGGATCACTTTGTTTACGCGTTCAAGTCCTGGACTGCCTAAACGTGTTTAACAAAACTGCTTCTTTTCTTGTCACATTTGTAATTGTTAGTATAAAATACAGTTATCTATTTATTTATTTATGAGGCAATGACAGACTTGTGCATCCTGCAGTTACAGTTCATTGCAGGAGATGGTCAGAAGTACGGTAATTGAAGATCCTGGGAAGGCAGCATTTGGTTGGGGAATTAAGGTGCAGGGTAACCCTGGTCATGAGGTCAGGAACTGGAAGAATGCATGAGTAGCAGGGAGCTCTTCATTTCATTCCTACTGAATACACTAGATCAGTGGTTCCCAACCTTTTTTGCATCATGACACACCTTTGTACTACAAAATGTTTTAAGGCACACCTCCTATTTTATCCAACTGAACAGCCTTTCGCAAAAGCCTTTCATCTCTAAAACATGCTAAAAACATGTCAAGCCACCATTTAATACAATTTTCATTAGTTTAAGAAGTTTACAACAAAAGCTTTATCACCATTTCCATATCAAATACCATATTGTGGCCTGGTTCCCCTTTTCTTAACTTTATTTGCTTCATGTGTCTTCCTTCTGTTTTCTTCCCTTGCTGGGATCTTTGACTTTTTTTTACTGCTCCCTGTCTTCTCTCATGTTTTATTTTCAACCTTGCCCTCACTTCTCTCAGACATTTGCTCCCTTTTTGTGTTTTTGCTTTTGCCGCAGGCGCACGGGGCCTTTGTGTTCAACTACGTGGTCGGCATCTCCAATTCCCAATGAACCTGGGATCTCCTGTGCATGTGTCAGCTAGGAAAGGACTGCAGATGCACAGTTCAGAATGTTTCATGTTGGAAATTCGAACAGTGCCGAGAATGGGTCATGCATTCACTGTTCTGATTTTTTTCCATTGGTTAGGTCCATGTACATGCACCTGACCAATGTACAAAATCCAAACCATGTGTGTGTGGCCCATTCCCAGTCAGAGCATACGTGGAAGGACCGAAGTTCATCAGGACTTGGAGGTGCCGACCACCGAGCTGAAAACGAAGATTAGATTTAGTTTGTTTGAATTAATATTAAATCATTTTGAATCTTGGACGTGATTCTCCGCCGACATGATTCTCCGTTATGCCGGCGCCCGGGAGTTTCACGACGGCATGGGGCTGCCCCACAATGGGAAACCCCATTGACCGGCTGGTGTAATGGAGAATCCCGCTGGCCGGTCGGGGCAGAAATGTGACGCGGCGGGGCGGGGAATCCCGCCCCTTATTTTGCAGCACACTTGTGAAGCCTTCACAGCACACCAGTGTGCCACGGCATACCAGTTGGGAATGTCTGCACTAGATATCAACGAGACTACAATGAAGCCCCCTACCTTATTTTGCGTTCCTTTTCTATTGCATTGTAGTTAGAACTCCTCCACTGGGTTAGTAGTATTGATATTCTCTGCCACTTCTGATTAAATACCATAGCCCATCAACACCCATCAATGGTCAAAGGATTCCATTTCACGGTCACTATTGTTACAACAAAAATAGAACTGGGAAGAGGATGGAGTGCTCTCTGCACTTGCCAAAATTGCTCACTTGTTCTTGTTCTCTTCATTGAAATGATAATTTTGCCCTGGTGTGCCACTGCATTGGTTCTCTGACAGTCCGGTTTCTGGCCGGTCACCCACCCACTCATTGGCGAGGGGCCTGTCACAAGTACCAAACATCGCAGCCACTGGCTGAAACTAGCCTAATGTGCTGAATGCAGTCGTTTTCAGAACAGGTCACAAGAAGCTTTGTACTGCTTGGCTAAGATTGGACTGACACTGAAGTAACTCGTGGTGTCACTGAACAAGGCCACAGGTTTGTTTTGTTATTGCCCTTTAATTTACCACCCCACCAATCACACATTGATGAATGGTAACACACACTTACTGTTCTTTTTGTTGAACAGACTATACACAGGGTTACAGGAGAGCTCTGCATGTACTATCTCTCACGGGATCAGCAATTAACTGTTGTGTCTCATTACCTCGCATCACTTTGTGTCGTGATGATGTGTTTTAACTATATACATATTCAGTGATATGCAAATAAGGACAATACACTGCATATGTTAAAGCAACAAGGTTCACATCTTTTTCTGTGTAAAGTTGCTGAACTCAGCATAGTAAATGGATGCGGGTGCTGCAATTGAAGTTGGGAGAGATTAGGAAACATTACCTCTTCAGAGAATTGTTAGAGCATAGAGTTGCTTTGCAGTAGGGAACGGTTGGACAATTGTACTTGTTAAAGGAAAATTAAATAAATCTCAATTAAAGTTACAGGGCTATGGGAGAGAGGATAGTAATTGTTGTACCAGAGCCAATGGATCAATGCACAGGGGAGGCAGTGGTGTAGCATTAATCCAGAGGCCCAGGGTAATTCTCAGGGGACCCTGGTTCGGCTCCCATCATGGCAGTGATGAATTTGAATCCCATACAAATCTGGAATTAGAAGTCTAATGGTGACCAAGAAACCATTGTCCATTGTTGTAAAAACCCATCTGGTCCACTAACGTCCTTTAGGGAAGGAAATCTGCCATCCTTACCTAGCCTGACCTACACGTGACTCCAGACCCATAGCAATGTGGTTGACTTTTAACTGCCCTCTAAAATAGCCTAACAAGCCATTTCAAGGACAATTAGTGATGGGCAACAAATGCTGGCATTGCTAGCAACGCCCACATCCCTTGAAAGAATAAAGAAAAAAAAAAATGACCTGTTTCCCTGTTGAAACTTGCGACAGTTTTATGATTTATATGGGATGCAATATCATACTAAATGATTCAGCAGCTCACCGATATTCACAATGACTTTGAAAACTAGAACTGGGCAGGATCATTCTATTCCTCTATTATCATTCAGTGAATAGATCTTGCTTGAATCTAAATCAGACATCAACTTAACTTAAGTCTTGTCTTCAATCCTAGCCACCCAGCCTCCGATCTAAAATAAAGCAGCCACAGGAGACACAGGAAAGGGAAAAGTGATTATCCATTTTATTTTCTTCATTACACTTGTTAGATTGTAAGAACCTGTTTGACTACTGTCTCTCGGAGAACGTACCACATGAATGTGGCCACCTAACACAGCTGAATAGGATCTCACTAACAGATGATATGTTGTTTGAAATACAAATGGTTAAGGGATTGGTGGTTTTAAGGATGTAGATAGGACTTTAGTGAAGCCAGTGAGGAGCCCCGAAAAGGTAAGTCAAAAGTAGCTTATTTCCGACTCAAGGGGCGGGATTCTCCTTTCGGGAGACTAAGTGGGAAAACCGGCACAAACCACTCCGGCGTTGATAGCCCCCAAAAGTGTGGAATTCTCCGCACTTCCGGGGGTAGGTGGACGGTGGAGGGGTTGGCGCCGCGCCAGCTGGCGCCGAAGGGACTGCTTGAGTCTGCGCATGCATGGAACCACCGGCGTGTTCTGGCACATGCGCGGGGGCTCTCGCCTCCGCTCCGGCCATGGTGGAGCCCTACAGGGGCTGGCACGGAAGGAAGGAGTGTCCCCACGGCACATCCCGATCGGGGGCCAGGCCACTGTGCCCCCCCCCGGGGTTGGATCACCTCCGCGCGCCCCCGAGGACCGCCCCAGCCGACTTACCTGCCGGGTCCTGCCATGTGGAACCATGTCTAATCCACGCCGGCGGGCCTGGCCAGAAATGGACGGCCGCTCGGCCCATCGGGGCATGGATAATTGTTGGGAGGGCAGCTGCCAATGGCCCCCAACCGGCGCGGCGTGAACCCCGCACCCACCGAAAAACCGGCACCGGAGAATACGGCAGCTGGCGTCAGGGTGGGATTCGCGCCACCCCCCGGGGATTCTCTGACCCGACAGGGGTTCAGAGAATCCCGCTGACAGTTAGAAAATACAGCAACTTAGCAACACTCCTAGTCCCAGCCAGGACCATCCCGAGATGCCAGTTCCCTCTTTGGCCTGTTTATATCTCGGGGAATTAACAGCCCGCTGTTGGGACTCTGCCCCTCAGCGAGGGTGCTCGTATTTAATAACTGCAAGAGGGGATCATTGGGTCATCCCAATGATTTGTAGGGGTTATAACAGACTTTACAGGGTTAATAGAGATGATTCCCTTTTTGCGGGATCTAGGATATAATCTTCAATTTAGCCTGGCCTTCCTGGAGATAAGTCAGGAAATACTTCCTCACACAAAGGGTGGTAGAAGTGTGGAACTCCTCTGCACAAAGTCCACTCATTGTTTGGTTGATTAATATCTTTAACTCTGACATTAATAGAGTTTTTCTAGTGAGTGTTATTGAAGAATATGGAGTCATGGTGGGTAAATGAGTCAGGGTACAGGTGAGCCATGATTTAACTGAATGTGGAGCATGCCTGAGGGGCTAAATGACCTCAACCTGCTGTGTTCCAATCTGATTGCTACAATTCTTTGGCCGCGCAACATTCATCCGTGCCACCAAACTGTGGATACTGTACTTATACCATGAAGGTTGGGATTCTTGGCCTCCCCTATGAGTATCAATGAATACAGATTCCATCAGCAATGGTGTCATGAATAATTCTCCATTTTCCTTGCCGTTTTCTTGAAGTTGAGGGACATCAAAGTGCACAGTTGTACTGTCATTTTACTGTGCTTCACAACTGGCAGCATCATTCCGAAGCAAAGGACCCAATCTGAATGCAACCAGACAAGAGTGCCTCAGGAATGTTGGATCAAACTGCTCAAATATAACACTGCATGGAGTATAATTCTGGTGTCGTGGTGTGCTGTTTATTTTTAAGTATACAGTTACATGGTTGTAAATCCCGTTTACTTAATAACCTTGCCCCAAGAAGGATGTTTATTGAAGCTCTGAGAAAGGGCCTTTTCTCAAAATGTATCCGTGGGATCCGCCAGATACGGCATTCATTACCTATCTTGGTTCAACTACGTGTAGAGAGTTCACTCATAGTCAGTAAAACAGTGATTGGCAACCACAGACAAAGCCCCCAGGATGGTGGAGGTGTTGAATTCATCTCTCGATGTGAGTCTGAGAGCACCGCAGAACTGTAGCCTAAAGGATGACCCATCTGGAAATATCACAAGCATAAACATTTCAGAGAGAAAAATACAGATTTAATTTTAAATTCAAGTTGAAGGATATTCTGTAGAGATGTACATATTTCCCTGAGTATACTTTGCAAAGTTTCTTTAATCAACAAAACATTTCTGAACTTTCAGAGAAATATTAGCCCGCCACTCTATTACTGTGACTGAACATTTGAGATTGGGAGGAGAATGTCATACACGCTTCGTGGAGGTAAGACATAGACTCATATGAACACACCAAATAGGAGCAGAGAAGGCCATTTGGCCCCTCAAGCCTGCTTTGCCATTCAATAAGATCATTTATGTTTTAAGTTCCACACTCCCATCTACTCGGGTAACCTTTCATTCCCTTGCCTTATTGACATGGAGGAGGCTGACAGTAAACGTAGGATAGATTTATTTACAAGTATTTACAAGGGTCTGCATAACGCAGCATCTCATTCCCAGTGCAATCTTAGCTGGGAGGACTTATCTCACCAGGCCCTGATCTGGGCCTGATTTAACCTTTGCTCAAAATGAGCCTCAGGTGATAGGCAAGCGCCCCCTACCTGGGGAGCCAGTACTCCACGAGGCCCACGGGAAGATCAACGATGGTTTCACCGTGGTCCTCATGGGTATCTGACATTTGCTCAACAATAATCTATCTGCATCTGCCTTAAAAATATTCAGGAACCCCGCTTCCATCGCCTTCTGAGGCAAAGAATTCTGAAATCACACAATCCTCTGAGAGAAAAAAATCCTCCTATCTCTGTCCTAAGTGGGCGACACCTAATTTTAAAACCATGCACCCTCGTTTTGGACTCACCCTCAAGAGGGAACATCCTTTCAATGTTCACGTTGTCAATACCATTCAAGATCATATGGGTGGGATTTACCGACCACCCCACCACGTGATTGTCGGCAGGGGAAGGTGGCTCGCAAGGAGGATCTATCGGTCCCGCCATTGTCAATGGAATTTCTCCTCCCTGCAGGGCAGACGGAGGTCATACGCCCCTCGGGTCAGCACCGACCCTCTAAAAGGTTGATTGAAGTGCTCCTGCATCCCCTTTGGATGGGCCATATCTCTCCTTTCCACCTCCTCGACTAAGGTATCCAGGGCAGCATCAGAGAACCTTGGATCCATCTCTCACTCCTATTACAATTTTCTGCAAGCAACTCTCTTCAAGAGCTTCAGAATGACATTAAGGAGTGCAGGCTAATTTCAATAGTGCCAGCCTCACTTAAACCCACTCAACAGCACATTCGATGCTGGATGTGCTATATTGATTTGGAGGCAGCACAATGTTGCCATGATGCCTGCATTAAAGCAGCTTGTGGGTGTTAATGGCGATCGAATTTTGTCCATGTTAACTCTTAACTGTTCTCTGAAGTTGCCTATGGCATTTGATTGTAAAGAGCAGAAGGCAACCCATTTTTTCAACATAATTAGGGATAGGAAATGAATGATAGCTTTCCAGTGATATTTGCTTCTCGAGAAAGGGAATGCCTTGGGATGTTATATTACATTAAAGGCACTAAAGGTATTGTAGCTGTTGCAATATTACATCTCAAATAAACGTCATGTCATTACAAGGATTAATTTACCCTTGGCCAGTAACCTGAGCACTTTCACACACGTTACTTTAGTTTATCAAAGGTAAAGATCTGCTGCGGATATTTACAGACAATTGGCGATAATTAACTGTCTGAGGAAAGACTGTCATCCGTAGGTTGAGGTTGTTTGAAATTACCAGGAATTTCTGGTCCCTCATGATTCCAGTTCCAATTCAAAGAGATTCTGACATTGCAAATGTTAGCAGTCACGAGGAATCAGTTTACTAATCTGATTTGACAGCAGGAAGATTGTGTTTGCCTCAGTTTCGGCAGTCTACCGTGCACCTGACAGTCTCAGACATAAAATCTTCTTAAGGATGGGCATACACAATGATCCCACTCGAGAAGTGGTCAAGCAGTCCAGGCGTGGCCTACTTTGTCAGAACCTTTCTCTCTTATTTTCACGCTTATTCCCAATTCAGTTACTTGCATGTCTTTTTTCTCTCTTCTTTGAACATATTAAATAGTTCTCTATTCAATTTGCACCTTTTAGCCACTTTCTTAATTGTCTGTGCTGTATTTTTCTATGTTCTATGTTCTTGTCATACAGCAATCTTATAAGCACTGAAGAGTATGGTAGCTGTTTGTAACCACACCAAAGTTCCATGGGTGGAATTATCTGACCCTTCCCAGTCCTGCAAAGGGTGACACCCCCCCCTCCCCCTCCCCCTCCCCCCCACGCCCGTGCACCCACCTGCGGTGGAGGGAAGCATGAAACGCAGTAGACATCAGTAAAACCGGAAAGTCCCTCCGACAGCCAATGGTGAGCCACCTCCACTGCCGGAAAACACGAGCAGGTGGTGGGGGGAGCGGAGGGTGGGGGGGGGGTTTGTAAAATCCTGGCCCTTGTTTCTATCCTTTTGAAAGAGTCCCCTCGTCACTTATCATCTCTTCAAAATAATAGATTCTGTGAAATCAATACAGGTCACCTGATCTGCTGCTATATACAGCGGCCACGGCCATAAAGGGTGTAAGTGAAATAGTTATTTTAAAATGCAGCTTCCCTACTTCAATATAACTTTTCATACTTTTGATCAATGAATTGATTTTCCTACTCTCTTATTCACCATCTTGGTTTTTTTCGAAGGAACATAATGGTTGTAATAACCCAGACGAGGCCTATGGGGATAACCTGTTGATCGCCCCCGTGAGACTTGTGGAATATGTGCTTCCTCGCTAGTGGGCAGAGGCCCTCCCAGCTGGGGCTCATATGAACTTGGCATGAAGGTCGGCCCAGACAGGGAACGGCATGTTGGTTGTCTCAACAGGACTGTATGATGTAAATAGTTTGCTGCCTTCGGCAGACATTTTGTAATCTTTTTTTTTATAAATTTAGATTACCCAATTATTTTTTCTATTAAGGGGCAATTTAACGTGGCCAATCCACCTGCTCTGCACATTTTTGGGTTGTGGGGGCAAAACCCACGCAGACACGGGGAGAATGTGCAAACTCCACACGGACAGTGACCCAGAGCCGGGATCGAACCTGGGACCTCAGCGCCGTGAGGCGGTTGTGCTAACCACTAGGCCACCGTGCTGCCCTGACATTTTGTAATCTTGACTAAACTGACATTCATCTTACCTTCCTGGGTATTAATAATGGTAAAGCCATTTTCTAGAACCAACATCATAATCATTCACCGCCACCACTGGAAAATCTGAAGAAATTAGCTCAAGTGCTGATGGTAAGTGATGCATATATTGTGCTTTGGCACCATTCCTTTGCATTATAAACCAGCATTGTCAGGACATGTTATAACAGTGGCAACAGTAACAGAAATGGTGAAACAGTCAAATACTTGTTTTCCATCTTGGAGTGGGAGAGATTCTCCATCGGCAGGATCCTCTGCGCCGTCGGCAGCACACCCACACCTGCGCATTTTCCGACGGTGTGGGGTGGCCCACAATGGGAAACCCCATTGGCTTGCTATGGGAAGGGAGAATCTCCCTGCCAGTGAAGGCGCACCACGCAGGCAAATGGGGCTGATGAGACGGAGAATCCCACCCGTGATCCCAGTTTCCAAACATTGCGAATGGCAGCAGATTGTTTGCATTACAAGACTATCTATCCACATATCCGAGCTAATGCTCTGGAGACTGCGTTCAAATTCCACTAAGATAGATAGGATATTTAATTTCGATTAATGAAACAAATTGGGAAGGAAAAATGTTAGTCCCAGTAATGGTGACCATGAAGCTACTGAATTGGAAGGACCCATTTGGTTCACTAATGATTTCTGGGTAAGGAAATCTGCCGTCGTTACTCAGTCTGGCCATATGTACCTCCAGACCCACAGTAATGTGGTTGACTCATAACTGCTTTCTGGATAGGCAAGTTATCAATTGTGCTGTCCAGCGGCACTTACTCAGCAATAACCTGCTCACAGACTTTCAGTATGGGTTCCTCCAGGGTCACTTAGCTCCTGACCTCATTCCAACTTTGGTTCAAACATGTACAAAAGAGCTGAATACCAGTGGTGAGGTGAGAGTGACTGCCCTTGACATCAAGGCAGCACTTGATTGAGTGTGGCAACAAGGAACCCGAGCTCAACTGGAGCCAATGGGAATTAGGGGGAAAACACTTCGCTGGTTGGAGTCATACCTGGCACAAAGAAAAATGGTTGTGGTGGTTGGAGGTCAATCATCTCAGCTCCAGGACATCACTGCAAGAGTTCTTCATGGTAGTGTCCGAGGCCCAACCACCTTCATTTGCTTCATCAATGACCTCTGATCCATCATAAGGTCAGAAGTGGGGATGTTTGCAGATGACTAGACAATGTTCAGCACCATTCACGATTCCGCAGATAATGAGCAATCCCATGTCCAAATGCAGCAACACCTGGACAATATATAGGCTTGGGCTGACAAGTGGCAAGTTACATTCGCACCGCAAAGCACCACCTACAAGACACATGTCAGGAATGTAATGAAACACACTCCACTTATCTGGTTGAGTGCAGCTCCAACAACACTCACAAAGCTCAACACCATCCAGGACAAAGCATCCCACTTGATTGCTTCCCTTTCCACAAACATTCAAACCCTCCACCATCGATGAACAGTGGCAGTCATGTGTACCATCTACAAAATGCACTGCAGTAACTCACCAAGGTTCCTTAGACAGCACCTTCCAAACCCACTACCACTAACATCTATATGGACAAGAGCAGAGATACTTGGGACCCCGCCACCTGGAGGTTCCCCTCCAAGTTACTCACCACCCTGACTTGGAAATAAATTGCCGTTCCTTCACTGTCGCTGGGTCTAAATCCTGGAACTCTCTCCCTAACAGCACAGTGGTGTACCTACACCTCAGGGCTGCAGAGGTTCAGGAAGGTATTTAGGTAAAGATATCGAGGCATTATAGGACAAAGACAGATAGATTGAAATGAATGATGGAGCAAGCTTAAGGGGTCTATTGTCTTCAGACCTTTTCTTGCTGTGATTATCTTTGACCTTGTCATAGTGCATGGATTTATACAACTGAGTGGCTTTATTCCAATTCATTTAAGGGATGTGGGCATCGCTGGCTAGGTCAGCATTATTGCCCACTCCTGGTTGCCCTTCAGAAGATAGTGGTGAACTGCCTTCCTGAACCACAGCAGTCCTGAGGTGTAGGTACATCACATTGCTGTTAGGGAGGGCTAAACCAGCCCTCATGATGTGTGAGACACATTGTGGGGACCCTACTGCCTGTCTCGGCAGTCCCGCTAAGGTCAGTCATCCCAGCTGGTGGAGAATGTGCACCAGTCTCTGTGATGGTGCATCCTCTGAGTGATCCCCACCCCCATGCTAACCCTAACTCAAGCCATCCCACCCCCACCACCACCGCCCGATGAGTCTTCAGCCACCTCCTGCACTATTTTGTGCATTTGAAGAGCCTGTGGAGATGAAAGGCATGTTTTTGAACCATTACGGTAGGAAGGGGTTAAGTGATGTCTGCCAAATGGTAGTGCGATACTTCAGTCTGTCACTGGGTAACTGGGAGACATTCAACTCTCCATCTCCGATGGCCAGACATGCCAAGGCTCTGCCTATCTTCATCGCTGCGTCCTCTACCGCTGTGAATCTGCAGGCTGCTGGAGGGCCACCTCCACTTCTCTGCCTCTCCCTCATGTTCTGTGCTTCTTTGTCCTGTAAGGAGAGAAGGGAGAGACCTATGAGTGTGAGGAATGGGATGTGATCTGATAATGAATGGGCGGCATTTGTGGAATGTCACATAAAAGATAGGTGTGACATTAGATTAAGATGAGGTTAAGTGTCAGTGGTGGATGGTCAGTTGGGATATGAAGATGTGCCACGACAGAGAGAGAGGTGGGGGCACTTTCAAGGTGAGCTGATGGGAGAACCATTGTGTGAGGAGGATGTTTGGGAAGGTTGAATGGTGGAACGGCGGCAACATTGGAATAAAATAGACATTGTGGGTGCAATTCTCCGCACTCACGACGGTGCGGAGAATAGCGGGGTTCGTAAAATTTTACGGCCACGCTAGTCTGACGCCCTCCCGCTATTCTCCCCCCCCCCCCCCCCCCCCCCACGCCCGACTCCCGATACGAATCGCTGCCGCCGTTTTTTTACGGCCAGCAGCGATTCTCAGCTGGCCGATGGGCCGAGTTCCAAGCCCTTTACGGCTGTTTTTACGAACGGCAAACACACCTGGTCTGGCCGTTCATAAAAACGGCCGTAAAGTGCCGATTTTTAAAACCATGGCACCGATTGGCACGGCAGTACCACGGCCGTGCCAAGGGTGCCATGGGCCCGAGATCGGTGGGCACCGATCACGGGCAGCGGGTCCGATACCCGCGCACTCTTTGTCCTTCCGACGCCCCGCTGTATCACTTCGCGGGGCGGCTGAGGGGCATCCCGGCCCGCGCATGCGCGGATTTTGCGCAAATGCGCGATGACGTCATCCGCGCATGCGTGAGTTGGAGTCTTCCAATGTCATGTCATGTGATGTGATGTGATGTGATTCGTTAAGCCCGCGATGCCGGAGTTTACGGCGGCAGCATGCTAGCCCCAACCGGGGACCAGAATTGGTTCCCGGTCGGGGAGGGGGAGGCTGGCGTCAAACCCACCCGGATTTGACACAGCCTTACGATTTCTCCCTCTCTGGGAGAATCGCGCCCTATATTTCTCTATTATTCCTACAATCTATTGAAGGACTGAAAAAGGTTTTTCAGCGCATACATAAGTATGGTCTTAAGTTAAGTCAACCCAAGTGTAGTTTTGGCACTTCAACACTCAGGTTCCTGGGAGACCAGATTTCCGAACATGGTATGCGACCCGACACTGAGAAGATTGCAGCCATTCAGGGAAGGAATGAAAATCCCAGAAGATAAAAAAGCAGTTCTACAATTTCTAGGCGTTGTCAACTTCTCAGGCAAATTCATACCTAATCTATCAATCAGACCAACAGCCATATTATGTATTCTTAGACTTGATGAGTTTATATCTTAGCAATATTTCAACAAATTATCTTAGCAATATTTTGACAAACATGTTAAATACCCATGTCAGGTTTCCTCTAGATATTTCTTGATCTGGATAATAGGTGTGCTATACAATTGAATATTGGACTTTGAGTTTACAGTGGAGAAGGGAATCATTTGTCTCAACATATTTGGATGAGCCTTCTAGTTTCTTACTTCTTCATATGTATCTAATTCTTCTTAAGTTATGTCATAGCTATTGCTTTAATGGGCATTAGTTAAAACATTCTGAAGTAAAAAGTTGTTTGTTCCCCAAAATGTAAGCACTCCATGCACAGGGGGCCATCCCTTAATGGACAGGCCTGGTACACCTAATGTTGAGCCTCAGAATGTAGGCACAGGATGGTGAGCCAGGACAGTTCACCAAAGAAGAGACCTAAGCTGCTGCATCACAGAGACTTCCAAGTATCTTCTCAAAGGTGTCCAGGAGAGGGGAAGTAGCAATGGCGAATATCAGAGGCCAAGACTGGGGTGAGGTGGAGCATTCAGATCATGATCAGATGGGGTAGTTGAAGGGAGTGATTGGTAGCTAGCAGAATTCCACTAATTCATTGTGGAGCCAGGAATGATGAGCATTCCTACCAGCTCCACAATCAAGGGCTTTTCTTTCATAACCATTGCCTGGTATGGAGGGAAAATCTTATGAGGAAAGGCTGATGGACTTGAGGTTGTTTTCGTTAGAGAGAAGAAGGTTAAGAAGTGACTTAATAGAGGCATACAAAATGATCAGAGGGTTAGATAGGGTGGACAGCGAGAGCCTTCTCCCGCGGATGGAGGTGGCTAGCACGAAGGGACATAGCCTTAAATTGAGGGGTAATAGATATAGGACAGAGGTCAGAGGTGGGTTTTTTACGCAAAGAGTGGTGAGGCCGTGGAATGCCCTACCTGCAACAGTAGTGAACACGCCAACATTGAGGGCATTTAAAAATTTATTGGATAAGCATATGGATGATAAGGGCATAGTGTAGGTTAGATGGCCTTTAGATTTTTTCCATGTCGGTGCAACATCGAGGGCCGAAGGGCCTGTACTGCGCTGTATCGTTCTATGTTCTATGTTCTATGTTCAATGTCTTGGTGATGGCCTGTAATAGTATGAATGGCCTTGTAGACCATCTGGTTCCTCAGAACTATGAATGGGCCCCGGGGCAATAAACTAGTATTGAATGGTTGGGCATAAAACCCTTTGCTTACTCATGATCCTGGATACCGTTCATTGCCTAAACCACATAGCGGCCAGCATGCTTCCAGTTTGTAATGGTTGTGGGCTTCCTGCCCACCAATCAAGGGGCTTAGGTGTCCAGTTAGTGCCTGAACACAGGTGCAACGCCAGCAAATTTTCATTTAGCCATGATTTAATAATCTAATACCCTGCACAGGACTTATAGAGTGCGAATGATTATCTTCCCCATGGTTCTGGCGGAGTACGAGCTCCCCCACTGAGGGGCAGGGAAACTCAATTTAGGATTGTATAAAAGGCCGTCCAGTAAGGCACCAATAAAAGAGACCCGGTAGTATACTGTTATTGTGAATAAATCAACATTCTGTATTTTACTTGGTGTGGACTCCTCGTGTCCTTATTAAACTGGCGATGAAGAGTAAACTGATTTGCTGTCAATGCTGCGAGCTTCTTGGCTGAGCCACCTTCCCAATTTCCTGGACCCAGGTTGGAACAAATTATTTTGCCATGCCTCTGTTGGATGATTAGATGCATTTGACACTGGTGTGGAAGACTGGAACCAGTACGTAGATAGGATGCTTCTTCTGGGACAACAACATCATGGAGAACAATTGCAAGACAATTGATGGTCATACTGTTGACAGCCTGCGGGGCCCACATATTCGGAGTGATCAGGAGTCTTACGTACCCGGTGGCGCCAGATACACACTCATTCGATCAACTCATGGCGCAACACTTTAACCCAACCTCGTCAGTGATCATTCAAAGGTACCATTTTAATATGGCAAAGAGGTCCGCCAGTGAGCCCGTCATCGAGTTCCTAAAACGGCTGTGGAAGATAGCCAAGTTTTACGAGTATACAACTGCGTTATCGAATATGCTCTGTGAACATTTGTTTTTTGGTATAAATAATATGGAAACGCAAAATATCTTTGGGTGAAACCTCTCTGATTTTCCAGCATGCGCTACAGACCTCTTTATCCCAGGAGAGAGCAGAATGCAGCATCCAAGAAATACAAGGGATGGAAGTGAACATTTTGGGGCGTTTCTCCTCATGTGCTTATCCCCACATCCCAGACTGACCATCGCAGCGTCTCTGGTCTCTGGGCGAAAGGCCAGCAGTCACAACGTGGGATGTCTCCTGACTCGGTCGAAGGAGATTCCGGCACGTGTGTGACATGTGGGCGCCTGTTTAGGCGTAACCGCTGGCAGCAGGATGACCGGTGCTCCAATCAGCTAAGTGCAGTGAAATCACACACTTGAGTGATTGGCATGCATTTGGTGCACTTACATCTCTTTGATGTGGTCAATATTTACAAAAATTGGGGTTTCACCACTTAGGTGACTGAAGTGTGAAGGGAAAAGCATGGATCAAAGCTGCAGATAGTTTTTACTAGCTGTCAATCACAAACCACTCCGGGAAAGCCATGAATGGTTTGCGGACAGACATGGGCGCAATTCTCCACAAATGTGGAGAGTCGTAAAGGCTGCCGTGAAACTGGCCGTGTTTCACGGCAGCCTCCGCGCCCCCTCCCGGGACTCGATTCTCCCCCTCCAGGCGGGGCTAGCAATGCGGCCCCGTGAAGCACGGCATCGCGGGCTTAGCGACTGTCGCTAAACCCACGCGCCAAGCATCACAGCGGCTAACGCGCACAATGACGTCAGCCACGCATGCGCGGATGACGTCGTCACGCATATGCGTCAAACCCGCGCATGCGTGGGCCGTCATGCCCCTCAGCCGCCCCGCGGACTGATCCTGCGGGGCGGCGGAGGAACAAAGAGTGCGCGGGTACCGGACCCGCTGCTCGCGATCGGTGCCCACCGATTGCAGGCCCATGCCACCCTTGGCACGGCCGTGGTGCGGCTGTGCCAATCGGTGCCATGGTTGTCCGGAACGGCACTTTGCGGCTGTTTTCACGAACGGTGAGAGCAGGTGTGTTGGCGTTTGTGAAAACGGCCATAAAGGCCTGGGAACTCAGCCCATCGGCCTGGGGAGAATTGCTGTTTGCCGTAAAAAACGGCGAGCAGCGATTCGTGTCGTGGGGCAGCCGTGGGGGGGGGGAGAATAGCGAGAGGTCGGGAGAAATGTCGGGAAGGCCCTCCCGCTATTCTCCGACCCGTCGTGGGCAGCGGAGAATCGCGCCCTGGGTCTTTGGGAACCAGACACAGCACAGCTGTTATCCTTTGAGGAATGGATATATGGAGCTGGAGGGGATGTATTACAGCTATAATGCTTCCCACAGCCTCTGTCTGGACTGCTCTCTAGCTTTGAGACAGGGGTCCATCTTTTGCTATGGGGGCGGTCTGTGTGTGGGGGGGTCTGTAGAGGGGGTCAGAAGGCTCCTGGGGGGATCCCTCTATTACAGCGGACACTGTGAAAGCCCCCCTATCACAAGGGTCCCTGGCAGAGCGCCCCCTATTAAGGGATTCTTTGGGGGGCGGGGGAGGTTTGGGTCACCAAAGTACTTGGGGGTTGGGGAGAACCCAGGCAACCCAGGGGTGGTGGGCTGCCATGTGGTGGGGTTTAGGGCCGATTTTCGGTGCAGGGGGATCGGAGCCTATTTGTGGTGCAGGGGAATGCTGCTCAGGATGACGGCCTGATAGCGGGAATCCCTAGGAATCCCTCTTATTCCATGCTACGCATATATTTACATGGTGTGGAACACTGAATTATATCCCGCTCTATGACCGCAAGGAGATTGTAAAACTAGTGCCATTCAGCGCCAGTGGGACAACATTGGGCATGAATCACCCAAAAGGGAACAGAGTCCCTTAGCGAGAGTGTTTAGATGCCCTCGCAGTGGCAAGAAACACATGGCTATTCAATGCGACTCGCATAGTAGAAGGGGCCTGAGCAGGGAACATATGGCTGAAGCCCCACTAGCCCCATTTTGTACAGTTCTGCTAGCCGGAATTCCCCATTGTACTGAGATATTGGGACATCATTTCTGAATGGTATTCAGATCTCTGAGGCCCTCAAAATGACCCCCAACTTCCCCCCAGCCCCAAAGCACAATGGGAGGATACCCGGGGCCTCGCTATTTAGCCCCAAGGCACCCCCAGCCTGATCACGAATGTGCATAAAATGTTAGCTCGGCACCTCAGCAGTGCTAACCTGGTATCCTGGCAGTGCCCATGTCAACACGCAGTGCCAATTGGGCACCTTGACAGTGACACCCAGATGGCACTGCCAGAGTGCCCACATGACAACAACAGTGCCAGGGCACCATCCAGCCCAAAGAACATGCAGCTGGGGCCTCCAAACCCCTGGGAGGCCCCCATGAGTGTCGTTCTATCTGGTCCCCGTTTGTGGGGACCAGTGCTGGACTGCAATCGCCCGAGGTCTCTAAAGCAAAGGGGATGAATCCCAAAGCCTCAGGTACCTCAGCAACCTGCACATTAGAGTGAGGCCTACTGCCTCGCTTAATATGCTGATTGGCCAAAAAGTGATCCCACTCACAATGGGCAGGATTTGCATCGCATTTTCTCATGATATCGTGTTGAATCTCGTGAGCCGTGGCAAGCCATAAGACCATAAGACATAGGAGCAGAATTAGGCCACTCGGCCCATCGAGTCTGCTCCGCCATTCAATCATGGCTGATATTTTTCTCATCCCCATTCTCCTGCCTTCTCCCGATAACCCCTATCCCCTTGTTAATCACGAAACTATCTATCTCTGTCTTAAAGACACTCAGTAATTTGGCCTCCACAGCCTTCTGCGGCAAAGAGTTCCACAGATTCACCACGTTCTGGCTGAAGAAATTCCGCCTCATCTCTGTTTTAAAGGATCATCCCTTTAAGGTTGGCCAGTAAGGCAATGACCAGAGAGAAACAATGGAGATCCACTGTGGAAGATCCACTGTGGAGATCCACTGAGAAGTACATACCATTATTGTAAATAAATCAAAATACTATATTTTACACGATGTGGACTCCCCGAGTCCTTATTAAACTTATATTTGAAAATAATTTGATCCCTTCTAACCTCATAATTGTACAATCCAAGTCTACCCTGCCCTCCCAAGACCTGTTACCATAATTAATGTAACACTAGAGGGCAGCTAAACATTTGAGGCTTAAGATTTCGATTTGCCGCTAGAATCTACTATTAACTGAGATAATCTTGTTAACTTTTTTCTCTTCTGGGGTAGGGGGCATAATTTCCCTCCCTCACTGTCACCACCATCTCTGGATGTCTGCTTGAAGACCTGATTGAATAAATCTCCAGAAAGGCAACAATGACAATGGTATTTCTGTGAAAAGAATCCTGGGTTCACAATAGGGTGAGACTGTAACGATCGCCTTAAACTAGACTTTGAATTATATTGAAATGTGTGGTTTGGCATCGAAGGCCACTGTGCTTTGTATTTACGCAGTGATTATGGCCTGTCAGTTCCTTCAGTGAGGCGAGATTGCGACCATCATTTCAAGGTACCAACGCAAGGTCAGGTTTTATAGCTGAGCACTATTTTATCCTGCCAACTCTAGTTTTGTCTCGCCAAAGCATGCCGTCATCCCTGTTATTGAGTACGTTCCCAGACTCCAAGTTTAATGTGCACCTTCTGAATGGTTAAATAGAACTGGGCGTGCAAACAGCATTTGACCTGACTGCCATGTCAGACCCCATTAAAACATTTACATCCTGCATGAGATTGGCTGCTTTCACCAGTCCTTCTGTTCATCACAGAAATAGGCCATTTGGCCCATCTGATATATACCAGTGCTTACGTTCCATGAGTCCCCTCCCACCAAACCTCATGTAATCCTATCAGCAGACACTTCTATTCCTTTCTCCCTCATGTTACTTATTAAAATTCCTCTTAAAGCTAACTATGCGATTTTTCTCAACTATGCTTTGTGGTAGCAAAATGCACATTCTACCACTCCCTTTGGTGAGGAAATTTATTCTAAATAATTTATTCGATTTATTAGTGACTGTCTTATTTTTAAGATTACTCATGTCAGGTTTCGCCACATCTCTCCACATCAATCCCATGAAATTTGAGAGACCGCTATCAGGTCAGCCCTCAGTCTTCTCTTTCCTTGGGGAAAGTATTTGGCCTGTTTAATCTGTTTCAGTAGCTCTCAGTCTGTGGCTTTGTTTCCTTCCTTCTCTTTTTCTTCATCTCTTCACAGATCAACTGACTCATTGTGTGGGCAGTGAAGATGAATAGTTTGTTCTGTGTATTTTTAAATTGAAAGGGAATAGGAAAAACCTCACTTTAATCATATTTTATTCCACACTTACTTATCTTCATCAGCTATTGTTTAGTCCCGTCACATTTGATCTGTCCAGGAATCTTTAGATGCTGTGTATTACCTTTGGCAGAACGGTGCTACTTACTTTTACAGATGAATGAAGCTTAATGGTCAAAATGCATGGCTTGGACAAATTGAATAATATATATTTTTAAAATCCAGCACTTTATACAAGAAAAGAATGGCACCCCATTCTCGGACCATGCTTATCCTGCAGTTAATTCACTTTGTAGTCAGGCTGGGATCACAATGTTCCCTAATCAGGTCCTTATCTCAAATGGACTGGGAGTTGGTGTGGGTGCCTCAGGGGACAAGGGAGGTAATCAGGCTGAAAATCACACTGCCGTTGGTTGGAGGAGATTCAAACCTCAAATAGTGTCCCGAGAGTCTTTGAAACTTAATGTTGGCTAACTTCAATATTTAAAAAGCGCAGGTGTCTCCGATCACAACCCCCAGCCTTTTGAACTGGCAGGATATGGGGGCCAGGGACTTTCTGGCAAAGTTGCCCTTCAGGGTTTGCAAAGCTTGGCCTTTTCAGTGCAGGAGATGTAAGTGTTTAAACTGTTGTACGGATTCAGTAGGGTAGATTGAGAAAACTATTTTGCCTCCTTGGGAAACTGAGCACCAAGATAAAATTAGAGCCAGGAAGTAAACCAATGCAATGAGGAAGCAGTTTTTGACACAAAGGATAGTCGGAATTTGATACTATCTTCTCAAATGTTAGGTCAATTGGATCTTTCAAGTCTGAGATCAAGCATTTTTTTTTTGTCTGGTAAGCGTTTCAAGAGACATGGAGCAACAGCAGGGAAATTGAGTTGGGGTGCATGTCAGCTACGATCTAATGAAAAGTCTTCTCCACACTCTTCTTCTTAAGGTTCTTCTGATCCCCTGTTGAGCAGTTCCAGTTGAAGTCAAGCTGTGTAAATTGGCCACTGACTGGCAGAATTCTCCACTGCAGCTGTAAATGCACCCTTAAAAGAAAGTGGATAGCAACAGACGTCCCACAGATGTTACATTGTATATCTGATCAAAAGCAGTATTGTACTGACAAAAACAAATCTGTATGACCTGCTATTTGTTTTGACTTGGTGTAAACACTTGGCAGTTTTTGCTAAATTATTTCAGTCAGGCCTTGGCACATGGGAGCTTTGTCTAAGATTCAGCTTCTCATCCTCAGAACATAAAAATAAAAGAAAGTGATTTATAAAAAATGTCACTGTGGATGCAGGGAAGCCATCTGTTACTCCTGCCATAAATCACTTTCAATATCAACAGGGTAGGTAACTGGGCGAAATGTTGAAAGGACACTCCGCTACCCACTCCAGCCCTGTGTTTTGTCGGTATTTTCTATTTAAATTTCAAACCATTTTTTTCCCATATTTCCAATGTCCCTCGTATTTTTCTCATTGTGGGAGGTGGTTTGAACGTGAGGACCACAGGAAAGTTGTATTCCCTCTTTTCACATGCTGGGGTGGGTTTCGGAAGTCAGAAGGAAATGCATCCCCTTGGACTGTTTGTAACCATGGGGAGGAAGCCTTCTTAGGAGCGAGGAACATGCCACATGCAAGGCCAACATTTGTTGTCCATCCCAATTTCCTTGGACTGAGTGGCTTGATCGGCCATTTCAGAGGGCAGTGAAGAGTCACATAACTGTAGTGCCATGGTGGCACAGAGGTTAGCCCTGCTGCCTCCCAGCGCCTGGGACCCAGGTTCAATTCTGGCCTTGGGTGACTGTGTGGAGTTGCACATTCTCCCCATGTGTGCTCAAGTTTCCTCCAGGTGCTCACGTTACGTCCCACAGTCCAAAGCTGTGCAGGTTAGGTGGATTAGCCATGCTAAAATTGCTCTTTAGTGTCCAAAGATGTGTGGGTTTGGTGGGGTTACTGGGAGAGGGAGTAGGGAGTGGGCCTGGGTGAGATACTCTTTCAGAGGGTTGGTGCAGACTTGATGGGCCGAATGACCTCCTTCTGCACTGTAGGTATTCTATGGGTTTTATGGTAGCTCTGGAGTCACAAGTAAACCAGGCCATGTAAAGATGGCAGATTATCTTCCCAAAAGGGCATTAGAGAACCAGACGGGTTCTTACGACAATGGATGATAGTTTCATGGTCACCATTATTGAGACTAACTTTAATTTTCATATTTTAAGAATTGAATTTAAATCCCAGCAGCTGTTGTTTGAATCCGTGTTCTCGGAACATTAGCCTGAGCCCCTGGGTAACTGGTCCAGCAATATTAACTGCACAACACTGTCTCCCCAATCACTTCTCTTCTGTTGATTGTCTCAGCCAATCACAAGCACTTTGCCTCTCTTAGTTCTTCATTGCTTCTTAAGAAGACGGATCGCGCTGGTCCCAATCGAACCCGCTGGCTACTCAATCCATGGCGTGACTAATTTCCTCGGTGGGAAGCCTCTATCTGTTCCTGTTGGAATTCTATCAACAAGAGGGAACTTATCTATGAGAGGTACAGATGGTACTGCAGAACAGCTGTGACAGTTCTAGAAGAGGCCTGTAAAACACTAGGGAGCCGCGGGGCCTCAAAGACACCAAAATGTTATCCACTGATGGCCTCCACTGAACAGATGATTTAAGGTAGTAAGACATCCTGGCAATTGGAGGGACCCAGGAAGCGTCTATACTCTCTTTCCATGTAGATGCGTTTCTATTGCAAACCAAGGCCTACTGTTGTAGTTCACCAAGTGGTAGCTACAATAGGGGGGCCAGGAGAGTATAGCAAAAATCAGGCTTGGTCTAGACGCCATTGACCTTTACATAGCAGTGGCCAGAATAGGTGACTAATTTTTAATTTGACCAGCAGTGTAAAATGGACCATGTTGGACCTACAGCTACTATTATACATTGCTCCCGATTTGTAGTTCCAAATAAAAATCAGAAGAGATCTATAACTGATGTCTGGTCCAATATCACTTGTTTTACGCTACCAACCAAACTCAAAATTACCCCAAGGTGGAGGTGGCAGAGGGTACAAAACAGAAAAGAGGGAAATCTAAGCACTGATGTGACACAGGGATAGGCCTCATTGACCCCCTTTTCCTCCCTTTCCACCAACACCCTGCCTGGATTTGCAGAGGTTAACTCCCCCCAAGGAGCATTTTGTGTCCCACATCTAGCCTGCTTGAAAATCTGTTTTGAATAAGCATATTAGGTACCATCAAGGATTGGCAATGCAGAAACATAGGAACATGAGTAAGCCTTTTAGCCCTTCTTTACCGAACAAACGTTGAACAATCTGAGTTTTGAACATTTGAATCGGTTCAGCATAGAGAATTGTAGATCTTCACTATTAGTGTGAAAAGTTCTTCCTGATTTCACTCCTGAACGGTCACACTCCAAAATTAAAATTGCTTCACCTGGATAGCCAACCCAAGGAGCTGGTTTCTCCCTTCATCATTTGAAATACCTCGATTGCATCCATCCGCCATCAGACAGTAAAATGCAAGACAGTAAACACCAAGTCAATGCAATCTGTATTCAAAATGTAACACTTCAAGGTCTGGGGGTGGATTTTCATCTCCCAATGAAGGTGCGAATTGGGTCATGAAACACTGAATTTAGCATTTTTATGCCGTAAAATTAATTCCTCTCTGCCTTCCTGACCCCACAACATTTTCGTGCGGCTTTTTCGCTGGTTGGCAAGGCCCTTAGTGCAAAATGCATGTATAATTTTTCTGAAGTTAGGGCCATCAAAGTGAGGGACACAGGAGAATTATATTTCATCCCACAACCTATTTTCACATGCTGGTGTGAGTTTTGGAAGCCATGAAAAAATGCATCAGCTTAGAAAATGTGTGACCATAAGCTGGAAGCCTGTTGGGGAGCTGGGAACATTCTGAAAGGTAAGTGTTAAAAATGTTGACACCATCAAGTATTGCTATTATATGCTTTATTGTAATGTAAATGTGTTCTGAACACAATGATCAATGTAAGGATCTGTCCTGCAGAAATAAGTCGACACTTTCTTTCGCCAGCATTGTGTAAGGGTTCTCATGCAGGCTAGTGTGTTACCCATTGAAGAAAGTGCCATAACGCATAAACAATGCAAAACAAATGTCCTGTTCTGTTTTGTGCTGTGGTTTAAATCAACAGATGATTCTGGCTGTTAAAAAACAAACCTGATTTTGAAAATTGAATAAAAGCAATCCCATTGGTCAACAGACACTATGCTTTGAAATGGAAATTTTTCAGCATTTTGTTCTGTCAGTTTTCGATGATGTATGTGAAAGATTTTGTTAATGATAGCTGTATCCATTGTGAATGCTTGGCGGTGTTCCAAAAGCTAATGGATTAAAAAACAGCTTTTGTCCCACTGTTACCAGGCTCTTGAATGGCCCTTTTATGGACTGAACTGATCTGTCCACATATCTTCTTTACTGTTGTAGCTCTACAATCAGTGTGCTTCACCTAATGTCTATGTCTATGTATTTACATTGTGTATTTATTGTGTGTCCTATGTATTTCACGTATGGAACGATCTGCCTGGAGAGTATGCAGAACAGTTTCAGCTCAACAGATGATATATTGAGCTATTGAAACTTTTAAGAGGCTCCAGTAACAGGATATGTCTTTCAAACTGGTTCCTTGTTTCTTTACAAAACTAATATGTGCTTAAAGGCTTTTGTACTGAAGTAGTTTATCCCCCCCCCCCCCCCCCCCCGATATCAACGATTGTATGTTTGAAATCAAGGATGAATTAGAATGTCAGAAGTTTTTTTTTATTGTTTTAAAATACTTTCTTTTGCTATTACCTCACTCCTAAGACCTGTCCATAGTACATACTGGGTGAGTGACTGTAAAGAAAACATAGAGATGGTATGGTGTGCTACTTGTGTTGGTGAGGGTTTGAAGAGGTGTAAAGAGGTGCGGGGCTTTTACACAATGTTGGGAGCTGGGCATCTATGTTTGAGAACTGAGGCGTGCCTTCAACTGGTCCAGGTCCACACTCACCATTCATAAACTCCCACACACAGCTTGGAAAATGCATTGCAAACCCATGCCTGTGGGAAGAGATGAAAGTCCTGGGCAAAGTCACACATGGGCTGGGTATGCATTTCGGAACGTGCAAAGATGCGTAGGTTGGGTTTTCCTGAAACCACTGGAAAACCCAGATCCCGGAGCACATGAAACGTATTTCCTCTGAAGCCAATCTGTTTTTCTGGAACTGAATGAAAGATTCCAGATGGGATCTGATGTCAGTGCTATACAACTAAGCATAACTTCCTAATTCTAATCCTTTCAAGGTGAAAGCCAATACTCCTTTAGCGTTTTGATCTGTTTTTGTACCTATGGGCCAGCCTTTGGTCAGTTGTGTATCTAAAAATCCAAACGTCTTTGCTCCTCTGCAGTTCTCAGCATCTCTCCATTAAAGAAAATATTCCGATTTGTATTTTCTGATCAAATGTGGACACCTCTAAGTGTTGCATTCTATCTGATCTTGTGCTGCTGACATTGAGGGTGGAATTTTCTCATTTTTGCACATGAGGAGAGAAAACCAGTGATTAGCTGGTGGCTGCACAGTTGGTTTTTCTCCCCACACGGTGCAGCATTCTGAGCAAAACAAAATGGAGGCATGGCCTATGCTGTCAGGCCTAAAATCAGGCTGACTTTTTAAACAGCGCTCCTATCTCCAATAAACCAAATGCAGGAATCCCCACTCCACACACACACAGATCCCCTGTGCACATGGGCGGTCCACCCACCCACACCACCCCCCACTCCTCAAATGGGAAACCACCCCCACAGGCACTAGGTAGTGCAGGGTATTGCCCGGCCATGTTGCTCTCCCCCTGGGGGCTATAGCTGTGCACCCCCAATGGGTTTCCTTCACCTGATTCACGTGAAAAAAATTTGTAAACCTCGCAATTCATAATGTGGTCGGGGGGGGGGGGGGGAATGGAATGGGGGAGCAGACGGGAAGGGGGGGGTTACTGACCCAGCGAGGAAGTCAACTAATTACATGCAAACATATCGAAATTAGGCTCCTGGCCTTCCTGCGTGGGAACCTTATTACGTCGCTGGCGGGGGGGTCTAGGGAAAATCTGAAAATGTGATTTTGCCGGTAAGATTCTCGTGTTCCAGCTCTTGCGGGATTTTGCGCTCCGTCGCCATTTTATGCTTGCGACGAACGGGGTGCGAATCCACCCCCCTGTCCTGAGCCTGTCTTTGTCTCTTTGTGACTTGCTGCTCCCACCCGCCCAACTAACTGTGATTTCTTTAAAGAAAGGAAACATGTAGCATAAGAAATAAATCTGCCCCCCCCCCCCCCCCCCCCCCCCCAACCACCCTCTCCCACCGCCCCGCCACCACCCCACACCCCCGGTTAACTGCTTATTCAAATGCATTTGAATCGTTTTTTTTATTAAAAGCATTCCACTATCTCCTGCAAATCTGCCTTGGCACTGGATAAGAAATGGGGCAAAATATTCAATTTTCCCAATATTCTGAAGTGAGATTGAATGAAGAAGACGAGAAAGAGAAGCCGATTAAAGAAAACAGTACATCAACTGCTGATTCTGCATTTAGTTATCTAGATGTTTCATCTCTATTGTGCTGAACACTTATGGGAGCTTATGAAAAATGCTTCACTTGCCAAATCTGTATAAATTGACGAAAGAAAAAGCAGAAGTCAAAGCAGGTTCTAATATTGAAACTAAACTTCTCATCAACATAGCATTTCCCAGGATTTTTATTTCAAAGATATATATATTATATATATGCTGAACTTTCAGGCTAAAACATTCCCAAAATCAACATACTCCAACTCAGCAAAATGTGAACTGAAATAGAATATTAAACAAATGAGAGGAAAACAGTCTGTACAAATGTGCAAGAAGGAAGGAGAACGGGTGATGGATATAAGCAAATATAGATATGTGTGATCAGAGGGGCGAGGATGGACCTCGAAAAGACAAATCAGCGAAGGCTTAAATATGAATAAATTGGGCAGCACGGTGGCGCAGTGGGTTAGCACTGCGGCCTCACGGCGCCCAGGTCCCAGGTTCGATCCCGGCTCTGGGTCACTGTCCGTGTGGAGTTTGCACATTCTCCCCGTGTTTGCGTGGGTTTCACTCCTACAACCCAAAGATGTGCAAGGTGGGTGGATTGAACATGCTAAATTGCCTCTTAATTGGAAAAAATGAATTGGGTACTCTAAATTTATTTTTTTTAAAACAAATCATCAAGGATGTACTTTTGAAATGGAGTTACCGTTGTAAAATGGGCACTGGACAACCAATTTATACACAGCAACTTCCCACAGATAGTGACCAGATAATCAGTCAGTCTCAATGAAGGACAGAAAATGCTGGAAATGCTCAGTCCTCTATGCAGAGAGAGACAGAATTCAGATTGATGACCTTTCGTCAGACATTGTTTGAACAACCCATCAGAAAGTCGGCACTTCCACAGTACCAAGCACTGCACTGCATTGTCAGCTCTGAATTTGAGCTGACATGTCTTGACTCAGGCTTGAATCCACCAACCTTCTGACACAGGGACCAGAATGTTTGAGATCTGCAGTTGAACAGCAACACAATGGCACAGTGGTTAACATTGTTGCCCCACAACTCCAGGGGCCCGAGTTCAATTCCAGCCTTGGGTGATTGTGTGGAGTTTGCACTTTCTCCCCATGTCTGTGTGGGTTTCCTCCAGTTTTCTCCCACAGTCCAAAGCTGTGCAGGTTAAGTGGATTGGCCATGTTAAATTGCCCCTTAATATCCAAAAGATTACGTGTGTTTACTGGGTTACAAGGATAGGGTTGAAGTGTGGGCTTACGTTGGGCACTCTTATCAAGGACCACTGTAAACTTGATGGGCCAAATGTCCTTCAATTGCACCCCAACATCAGCTACCAGTGTTTGAGTTCTCATGCTCAAGCAAATGTCTCCCAAAATCAATTTCTCATTTTCTCTTTCCATAAATCAAAAAGCGTCCTTAAAAAAACTTTACCTTCCAACCATGCTTTTGTTGTTAATTTCTCCTGTCCCTGTTGACATCGATCTCCTTTTAAAAGTGTTCAGATGTAGTCTTTCAGATGAGGGGAGATGTATTAATACAGTGATGTGCAACCTAGGTTAGTGGTTGGGCTGCATAAGTGGCCCTCCTTTATCTCAGTGGGCCGTAAGATTGAAATCAGGCTTGTTCAATAGCTAGCATCTTTGAATAAGATTGAATACATAGCAAAAATGTCATAACAAGTTGCAGAAAAGGCTTAATCATTCATATATTAATAGAACCCTTTTCAACTTCAAATAGTATAAACAAAATAAATATAAACGCTTGATTAGGCACAGAGGGAGCACATGGCTCTCACAGTCAATGTTGTGAGCAATCAGCACGCACCTCGCTTCACTTGCCCTTGCTTTACGTGTCCATCACTTCAGTCATACTGGTAGGAAGAAAACAATGCCGATGGAAACCAGCGGAATGTGGCAACTCTGCGCTTGGGCAATGGCCAACACAATGTTGTGGCGGCACGGCGGCATAGTGGTTAGCACTGCTGCATCACAACACCAGGGTCCTGGGTTCAATTCCGGCCTTTGGCCACTGTCTGTATGGAGTCTGCACATTCTGCCCGTGTCTGCATGGGGTTTCCTCCTGGTGCTCTGGTTTCTTCCCACAGTCCAAAGATGTGCGAGCTAGTGGATTGGCCATGCTAAAATGCCCCTTAATTTCCAGGGATGTGCAGGTTAGGTTATAAGTTATAGTGATAAGGCAGGTTGGACAGCTAAATGGACCCGGGTGAGGTGCTGTTTCAAAGGGTTGGTGCAGACTCGATGGGCCGAATGGCATCCTTCTGCATTGTCAGGATTCTATGATTCCATGTCTTACAGGCCACACTCAGAGCCCTGATGGCTGCATGTATCCTCCAGGCTGCAGATTGTCCACTGCTGTATTCATACAACTTGCAGCCCCCATCATCAATGTCACATCAAACAAAACATTCCCTCGTCATCAATGCAATCTAATACCCTGGACTTCATTCCCAGTTGGAAAATGTAAGTCATTTTATTCCCCAGAAATTATGCAAACAATTTTTTGTTGCTTCTGTTAACTGAAGCAATTAGACAGAATCACAGTGTTTAAAAAAAAAAGAATTAAGCATCATTGACCCTAATGAAAATATTTTAACATTATGAAAATTATCATGTCAAGAATAACAATGATAGCCGGGTAAGTGTTTGTTCTTTTGTAGTTTATATTCTGTCAAAAATAATTAGTCTGACTGTCCTTTTAAGTTATCAACAAATAAAATCTGAGGGATTTTCTGTAAACAGATGCAAACTGCAGATTGTTTCAGTCATAAGAACATAAGAATGGCCCCTCAGGCCTGCTCCGCCATTCAATGAGATCATGGCTGATCTTTTGTGGACTCAGCTCCACTTTCTGGCCCGAACACCATAACCCTTAATCCCTTTATTCTTCAAAAAACTATCTATCTTTAGCTTAAATCTGATCTTTATCTTTATCTTCAGTTGCACATTAAACACAACAGGGGTCTGTGTAAAGACAGCCTTGGTATTCACACAAGAGAGTAAGATTTGTTGATCAAAATCATCTTCTCTCTGAGCACTAAACTGATACTTTTAGTGTGTTTTATATAAGCGTTATGATCTACAGATAATCAGGCGTATCATAGGGCGGCACGGTGGCACAGTGGTTAGCACTGCTGCCTCATGGCACCGAGGGCCCAGGTTCCATCCCAGCCCTGGGTCACTGTCCCTGTGGAGTTTGCACATTCTTCCTGTGTCTGCGTGGGTCTCACCCCCACACCCCAATGTGTATCATAGAATCCATAGAAGAATCCATAGAATCACCACTGTGCAGAAGGAGGACGGTCGGACCATTGATTCTTCACCGACCCTCCGAAAGAGCACCCTACTTAGACCCACTGCCTCGCCCCATACCAGTAATCCCACCTAACCTTTGAACAATAAGGGGCTATTTTCGCATGCAGCTAACATGCACATCTTTGGACTGTGGGACGAAACCGGAGCACTCGGAGGAAACCCATGCAGACACAGAGAGAATGTGGAAACTCCACACAGTCACCTAAGGTCGGAATCGAACCCGGGTCCCTGGCACTGTTAGGCAGCAGTGCTAACCACTGTGCCACCGTGCCGCCCATCTCTATTCCAAGCTAACATGCTGTTTTGGCAATAAAACCATACACAACCCATCTGATGCAAAGAAAAAATAGCTCCAAACTAAAATACACTGGTAGTCCTCTCTACTTTCATTCTATATTATTTAACATGCTCCTTTAAAACACACCAGGTCATGCATGGCAAAGGCTGTGGGTCTGCCACTGCAAGACTGGAAGACTTAGGCAAGGTTTTCTTTCATTGGGAAATTTAGGTGAAGGACCAAGCCCCATATTTCAGAATAACACCAACGTGAGGAGGAGTTACATAGAATTACTTCGAATTTGCAACACTGAAACATTCACCTCCAACTGATCCCTACTGGTGCTTATGCTCCACATAAGAACAGTGAAATATATTATGATCCCAACTAATGGGACTATTGGCTGGAACACGGCTTGATAGATCCTCACTTATTTTTTGTTTCGAAACATGGAGGGCAACTACTGAACAGAATCACAGGAGTCAGCTGATAAACGTTTATGAATAAATAAAACATTTATTAAACAAGATGGATTGTATTGTTTCATTCCAACTATACCTTTGCAGAGAGAGAAAGATTAATAAGGATAACACAAATTCAAAATCATCTTATACTCTTACTTCCAAAGTAAGTACAGTCCATAAAAAACCAACAGGCAACCTGTGGTCAGACTCACCAAATTCTGAAGTGAGAGATGCCACCTGAAACAACTTCGACATGTTTCTTGTCAATTCCCCTCAGACATTTGTCACACTGCGAGCTGATTTGTCTCACATAAGCGCTTATCTTTCACACAAGGATTACCAATCTCTACTCTCAAAGAACACATCATGGAATCTTTTCCGAAATGTCTCAGATGTTTCACATGTCTTCTCCAAGGATCCACCTCCAGGGTTTCAACTTATCCTTCCGAAGTTCCTGATCCTGTATCGCCATGTTCATTCAAGCTTTGCCTTCCACCCTCTCTCAGATTCTCAGCCATACAAACAGAACACCACTGCTTTTTACAGTCATAGTATAGACCTTCAGCTGACTCCTTGGATCTTTTGGCTTCTGACAAGCCTCTTATGCTTTAAGTCTGCTTCCTGCCGCTTCTCTCTTTAAACTCAGAGACTTTCTCTGCTCTTCACTCTTTGCTTCACTTTACAGGACCTTTTCCAGATTTCTATTCTTTGTTACGACCACAGTGTCTCCTTGGGACTTTTCTTCCTGGTTCATGGCTATTTCTTTAGTTTGTGCCTTGCTCTCTGCTGCTTCTCCTGGGAACTCCTTTCAACTATTTTTCTGCTTTTTCTCTGTCTATCTGGGTCCCTCTCTCTGGACTTCTCTTGCTAGTCAACAGAAAAGTTTTTTCCACCTTGTGTTTGATTTAACTTCCCTTCACGAGTCATAAAATCTCATTTTAATGCAGGCATCTGTTAAAGTGAAATATGAATTAAACTGAAACTGAAAATAAGGCTGGATTCTGTTTCTGCAACAAAATGTTGACACCAACGGAGAATCCATGGACTTTTCCGACAGGAAAATTGGCACCATACCTGTACCAATTCCACTACTGGTGAGGGGTTAGCACCAGTGCTGCGTGGAACAGCATCGATTCCCATGAAAAACGGTATGGGATTCGCTGGGTCCATGACCGACACTCACAGGGTTGACAGGCCCGACATATACTCCCCACACTTATTGAAGTCGAAATGATGGGACAGGTTCTGCTGGAGCGCTCATACAGCTGATGGGTTGATGGGGCCAGAGGGCACCCAAGGGGGTGCCTCGGGTTGGGGGGGGGGGGGTCAGCTATTCCACCCAGGGTACAGGCGACAGGCGCAGCTGCATGGCTGCATTGCCGGCTGTGGTAATGGCGTTGCGTACCCGTCCATCTTGACCCCACAACCCACCTCCTGGCCGCCCCTCATTACTCCCCCCAGCCCTGGCAGATGTCCCCTGGGCAGCGGCACGGCTGTCGACGAAGTATGGCGGTGCTGGACAACACTGTCCGTGCGCCCTCTCTCTCTCTCAGCAGCCACCACGCCAGGTTCATGATTTCTAAGAGCACAGGTGGACCGCGCCGTCAGGAACTCGCCCATCAGAGGCGGAATATCACGGGTGGGCCCACTAATGATACGCAAATGGTGTTGGAACTACGCGCGGGCGTGAGTCGCATTGACGCTGTTTTCGAGGAGGAGGAGTATCGTGACGATTTCGGCGTTGGGAGCTATTGTCTGCCCAATCGCAAGCCCCGATTTTGGTGTCGGTTAACGGAGAATCCCGCCCAAAGTAGTAGATTGTCTGTCAGCCTGTATATAAAGCGTAACAGAGTTAATCTTTCTTCCCCTCAGATGCAGCAGGCCAGCTGCACATTTCCAGCACTTTCTGTGTTTATTTCAAATTTCCAGCATTCACAGCATTTTGATTTTAATTTAGCATTTAATTCCCTTCCAGGAATGGCACCGTAAATAAGTTCTGCTCTTCCGTTTAACGGGATTTCCGTCTCCCTCATTAGACTTGCCCACTTTCATTGCTTCCCATTTCCCTTCTGCCATTTGTAAGGTACCTACCAAACCTCGCTTCCACAGCCACATCCCCCTCCTCTGGGTCTGTCTCTGACTCCGATCTATTCCATGTGGATTCCAGCTGAAGTTCCAACATTCATGTTTTGAATCCACCCAGGAAGACTGGCATCTCCGAGACATTCAACATTCCTCGGACTGCTGTTCTCACCAGACCGTGAAATCCACACTCAGTGACATGCACTGCCACATGCACACTCAACACACCCGGCAGCATGGTGGCACAGAGGTTAGCACTGCTGCCACACAGCACCAGGGACCTGTGTCGATTCCGGCCTTGGGTGACTGTGTGGAGTTTGCACATTCTGCCCGTGTCTGCGTGAGTTTCCTCCGGGTGCTCCGGTTTCCTCCCAAAGAGGTGCAGGCTAAGTGGATTGGCCATGCTAAAATTACCCCTTAGTATCCAAAAATGTACAGATTAGGTGACGGGAGTAGGTTGGGGGAATAGGCCTAGGTATGATACTCTCTCAGATGGTCGGTGCAGATTTGATGGGCTGAATGGTCTCCTTCGATATTGTAGGAATCAATGGTTAAATGTTAATTCTCCTTTTCTCTTCACAGTTGCTGTGGTTTTGCAGCACTTTTGGTGTGTCCATAAACTCCCGACAGCGTAGAAGGAGAGCATTCAGCCCATCGAGTCTGCACAACCCGCTGAAAGAGCACCAAACTAGACCCATTCCCCATCCCATCCCCCTAACCCCACCTAACCTGCACATCTTTAGACTGTTGGAAGAACGCCCGGTGGAAACCCATGCAGACACGGGGAGAATGTGCCAACTCCACAGTCACCCAAGACCAGAATCAAGCCTGGATCCCTGGTGATGTGAGGCAGCAGTGCTAACCAATGTGCCACCATCATGGATGGTGTTAAGCTTCTTGAGGTTGTTGAAACTATACTTATCCAGGCAATTGGAGAGTAGTCCATTGCGTGGATCATCAGTGGAACGAAGAACATTGAAGAAATTCTGCAATGTTAAATTGGTTAAAAAGAGTGAGTTACAGTAAATTATGTGTTACGCTTTGGTTTCGACACAGCAGCAATAGAGACAGGAGCAGAGCCTGATAGAATTGCAGAGTCAATTGATCTTGAGTGTACAACTGCTTTAAAAAAAAGTATTTGAAAATGAGAATGCAGTAGATTGAGAAGATTCTGCATCTCTCCCTCCACCCAGTTCTCAGATCAATTGGGAAGATCAGGCATTATGTTACAAGGGTTGCCATCATGCCTCACGGAACAGGTCAAAGGCCACAATCTGCTTTGCCTGCCCACGTGACAAGTGGCAGCCCTGGAGTGCGAGATTCCATGGTCTGTATAGATCTCCAATAAAAATGCTTTTATCCTAATTGTCCACCTTTTTCTAACCGACTACAGTTGGAAGAACACATTAGTAAAATGTAGTGGAACACGTTCTTCAAAAAAAAACAAATTGTGACGCATATTTCCTTGAACTGAAAGAACAGTCACAGTCGAATTATGTGACCACAATTATCTCAGGCAATTTGTGCAGAATTAAATTGATGGCTTCATTGCAATTACACTATATTTTCAGTGTTTATAAAATAGCAACTGGATTCGTCCTATTGACCACAGAAGTGTGTAAAATACCATCCCATATTAGTAACTACATGTACCAATTATCAACAGCGACTGGTACTATTACTTTATACTAGAAATAAATCATCATTACACAAAGAAAACAATCAGTGCAATTTTCCCAAATTTGCACAATGTTGGATGAGGTGAGAAAAGCTGCGTGAAGGTCATCAGCTTCTCAAACTCCTTTTCTCGCCTGATTAAACAACACATTGTGCAATTTCAAAGTGCTGCTGAGAAGTACACAGCAACTGAAGGAGCGGGTTCTAAACACGCTGGCAACGCTGGGATTCTGAGGTCGGGCCGCTTTTTTAAAGGGCGCCCTGAACTCAAAGTTAAGCGCAAGGTTCTGTCCCCCTCCCAGGGATATCAGGACCCCCACCCAACCACTGCCTCCCATCAACACATTGGGCGAGATTCTCCCAAAACGGGAGAAATCGTAAAGCTGCCGTAAAACCCGGGCGGGTTTTACGGCAGCGCGCTCCTTCCCGACGGGGGACCGATTCTGGTCCCCGGTCGGGGCTAGCAGCCCGACGCCGTAGGCTCCGGCAAGACGGGCTTAACAAAAATCGTTAAACCCGCTTACCGGAGTTAGCGCCGGCTGACGCGTCATATGACGTCAGCCGCGCATGCGCAGTTTGGAAGACTCCAACCCGCGCATGCGCGGGTGACGTCATCGCGTTTTTGCGCGAAACCCGCGCATGCGCGGGCCGGGTTGCCCCTCAGCCGCCCCGCAAATGGATACTGCGGGGCGGCGGAAGGACAAGTAGTGCGCGGGCATCGGGCCCGCTGCCCGCGATCGGTGCCCACCGATCGCGGGCCCATGGCACCCTTGGCACGGCCGTGGTACTGCCGTGCCAATCGGTGCCATGGTTATAAAAAGCGAGTTTGTGACGCCGTTTTTACGAACGGCAAGACCAGGTGTGTTTGCCGTTCGTGAAAACGGCGGCAAGGGCTGGGACTTCGGCCCATCTAACAGCTGAGAATCGCTGCCGGCCGTAAAAAAACGGCGGCAGCGATTCGGGTCGGGACTTCGGCGGGGGGGTGGGAGAATAGCGGGAGGGCGGCAAAAATGTCGGGAAGGCCCTCCCGCTATTCTCCCACCCGTCGTGGGGGGCGGAGAATTTCGCCCATAGATCGGGACACCCACCCGTGGCATTCCCCCACCCATGCAAACATCATTGTGCCTGACTACCAGCTCCGACACCCAGCACCGGGGCCCTCCCCATCCCTATTATGAAACTCACAGGCACAGACCCCTCCCCCTCCACCCCAATGCAGATCACAATTCCTCCCCTTTAAAGGCACCGCCCCCCCCGCACCCTCAAGCTACGGGTATCCCCTCCACAATTGCCATCCCCAGAGGTCACACCTTTGGCACTGCCAGTTTGGAACTACTGGAGGCAGTGCCAGGGGGCAGTGCCAGGGCATTGCCCAGCCACGTGCCACACCGCCTGGGGACTATACTCATTTGCACCGGTGTGACCTCGGGCTGGGTGGGTGGGAACATACGGGGTGGGATTCTCCGCAGCATCGCGCCAAAATCGCGTTTGGCGTGGGGGCGGAGAATCGATGTTCACGCGGGAATCGGATCTGGCGCCACGGCAGCGATTCTCCAGGTAAAACTGGCCGATTTCCTGACGGCGTGGTTCTAACCATGCATTGCCGGTCGAGAACCTCGGGTCGCGGCTGCGGACTGAGTCTGCAGCCGCCCTGGTGGGGGGCGGGTCGATCGATCGGCAGGGGGGTGCCTCACAGGCGGCCGGGCAGTGATCAGGTGGTTCGGATGAACAGATGAGCGCCATCTCGTGGGGGGGGGGGGGGGGGGGGGGGGCTACATTGTCGATGTCGGTCCGCGGTCCGAGTCTGCCATGGCACACGGCCCGGACGCTGAAGGCCGCCGCCATTCGCCTGCGCGGACTCCCAACCGGACGTGCGGGGGCCTGTATCCGCAGCCAGAGCTGCAAGAAGCACTCCGAGGTCCTGCTAGCCCCCTGCAGGTAAGTGAATCGCTCTTGACATTTTCAAGGAGAGTCAAGAGTGAAACACCTTGCAGGTGTGGGGACATCGCCCCATTTTTAGCGAATCCATCACGGTGAGGGCAGAAGTAGTGATGTTAAGCCCTCCAGCCAGAGTAAAATTATTGTAATCTATGCTAACCAGGATCGTGCCGTTACAGGGTGTGAAGTTGATTACATCACTGGTGGGGATAGTGGGGGGATTTCGCCAATGTAAATCCTGTTTTGGGTCTTTCGCAATATTAAGTGGCCATTACGGAATTAATCACCACGGCTAGCATTGCTGCTAAATCAGAGCCAATGCCTTATTCTAAAGACTAATTTTTATATTTTTAATCTTTCTGAACACTTTCTATGGTTAGAAGTTAAAACGGAAGTTTGGATTACAGAAATTACAATAGTTTTATTCAGCCAGAATTAATTTCTAGCGATACTATAATTTACATCTCTTTAGTTTCTCATTGTGCTCCTTGGCTAGACCCCAGGACATGGGAGGGGAAGACTAGGTTAGGGAAGAGCAGTGTCTTGTTCAAAGTAGATTCAAGGCGCCTTGGAATAAAAGCCAAAAACAAAATTTACTGTAAAAATTCAGAAAGATAAAGTGATTTACGATATGTATCTCATACTTTAACATTCAGAGTAAATATGAGATACATGTGAAGGAACAGATGAACGATGTTTGAACATAACCCAATGCAGAGTAAATGATGAATGCAGACGAGACACAGCCCATGGACTTCTCAAATTATCCAGGCATTAGTCCCACTGTAAGTCAATCAATCTCTCTGAAACATTGGGCGGGATTCTCTGAGCCCACGCCGGGTCGGAAAATCGCCAGACCGGGCGCGATTCGCGCAACGCCGCCCCGACACCGGTCCGGCGATTCTCTGGTCGGCACGGCGCCAGTCGGAGGCCGCTCTACGCGGCGCCCCCCCCCAGGGATTCTCCGCCCGGAATGGGCCGAGTGGCCGCCCAAAATAGCCCGGGTCCCGCCGGCGGTGTTCACATCTGGTCTTACCCGGCGGGACCTCAACATCCATCCTGTCTGGGGCGGCCTGGTGGAGGGGACCCCGGGAGTGGCTTCCACCGTGGCCTGGCCCGCGGTCGGGGCCTACCAATGTGCTTGGAGCCTGTCTTGCTCTGCGCCGGCCCCTGCAGCCCTACGCCATGTTGCGGGAAGGGAGCTACCGCACATGTGCGCATTCGTGCCTGTTGCAGCGCGCGTGCACAGACCCACGGCGCCCATTTGACACCGGTATCAGCAGCTGGAGTGGTGTGGATCGCTCCAGTGCCGTGCTGGCCTCCTATAGGGCATTTATAGCGGTCTGTCGTTAAACTCCCCAGTTTTTATGATGGGTCAACTCTCTGCCTTCAGGTGGGAGAATCCCACCCATTATCGTTTTCACGAGGGGTTCCAATCTCTCCATGAATTTCTCTCCAAAAGTCATTCCCACTCAGGTTGCTTTAACAATGGCACACCTCACAGGGTTTTAATCCCCCGATATTCCTTCTCTCTGAATTCTTTAGTCTGCGCATTAGCCTCTGCATTTTCAACTCTTTGCCAGACAGCTAGCTTTGCTGATGCGGCACTGCCTCGAGTTTATTCTAACTCTTGTCTCCAAGCTGAGCCCTGTTCGAGTACAGGGTTCGAGCTCACTGACACTTGAACTGATCTAGGTGTTGTAGGCAGAGGCAAAGACTCCATGAGAGGCCAGGCTGACAGGGTACAACTCACTTTATTCCACACTAGTCACAATCATCACTCCTCTCCACTCCTCGTAGGGTCTCCTTTCCAGAACTGCTTCCAGGTCGGGGTTTATATTCTGTGGGGAACTCCTCCAATTGGGAGGAAGCTCCATCCAGTAGTCACCTGGGTAGCTCATACTCTGAGGCCCATGCAGACTGTGTGTCTCTGAGCTCCTGCTGCTTCTGACTGTAAACCTGCTTCCGGACTCGGTGTGTTATTCGGTATGCTGGCTACCTTTATCAGAATTTGGAACCTGGACTATGGCAGTGGAGAATGGTGCTACAACTGGTTGGATGGAGGGCAAGAGGAGCCTGTTGCTGCTGCCAGTTGCTTGCAGGGGAAAGTGTAGCCACCTGGGTTGGCCACTTCCTGACTTTAAAATGGAGATTTGCTAAGAATGCAGGGAGAAATGGCCAAACGCAGAAAAATAGGCAGGTGCAAAATCTCCTGTATATTAGAACTTGCAGAAACCCAGACAGCACTGAAACTAACAACCATCTACATATTGATGAACAATCCCCGGGAACAATTGAAACAGTTAAAATAATCGAGGCCAAGCCTGACTCCTCGGCGCCAGCGGGAGCCAAAACAAAGGAAGGCCAACGTACACTTAGGAACTGCCCAGCAATCAGGGAACAGCTCCAGTATTGGAGAAATCAATCCAAGTAATCAGAACTCAGTCCAATCACTTGGAACCAGGTACAGGGTCCGCCCAACAGGGCGCGAAGCCCCTGGGGACTATAAAGTAGAGTCCCCAAGTTCAATTCGTCCTTCTTGGCAGGGTCTCTCAGCAGCTCGAAACAACTCTTGACCGTGACCTGCCTAGCAGCTGCACCAACAAGTAAGTGTCCAGTCAATGCACGCTATGAGATAGCCGCTCCTAACCATTAGTCCATACCAGCTGGAAGCCTGCAGACTCAGGATCGAACAAAAGGCCATTTGTTCCCCTGACCTAGTGGGTCCCTCTTCCAAAGCTAAGTATTAGCCTGTTAGTGTTAGAAATAATCTAGTGAGTAGTATTTTATGCATGAGTAGCGATTGACTGTGTATATAATAAACGTGTTTTGATTTGAACCTTACTAACTGGTGTATTGAGTTATTGATCAGCACTTGAACTTGAACCTTGTGGTGGTATCATAAAGATATCTGCCGACTTTAGAGCAAGGTGATTAAACAGAGCAAATTAAGTGTAAAGCACACTTAGCAAAATCAGCAACAAAAGAGAGAAAGGAGAGAATTGCTTGCCTTGTGCTCGCTAGTTGTGGCCCTCCTGCTTCTCGTGTATTGGGGGTTGAAGGGTGTCTCCCATTGCTAGTGAAGGGGAGGGGTGTTTTCTCTTTCTCTCTCCTCAACTGCTTGCTGCCTGCCCTTTTCCAGTGGACTCTGCTGCTTGCAGGCGTGTCTCCACCACAATGGGGCTGTTGCTGGAGGTGGGGGAATGTGGGGGGTATCCTGCGATGGCTTGAGTGCTGGCAGCTTTGTCTTGCACTTAATTGTTTGTTGGGTTTCTTGTGGTTGCTCTGTATTTTGTTTTTTTATTTTGTAAAGGAAGCTCTCTCTCTCTCTTCTGCCATGCCCATATCGATGTGTCCTTTTCCGGTGGTCTGCGCTGCTCATTTGAGCGCCTTTCCATTGATGTGATGCTACCGTTGGGGAAGGGTGGAGGGGGAGAGGTGGCTGTATGGTGCTTTGTTTAAAGCAACTGTTTTGGGTTGAACTATGCCTCCTCTTGGGAGGGGAGGGGTATTTTCTCTCTCTCTCTCACACCGCGCCCTGCACTGGTGTATCTGTGGTAAACTACTGTTAGTATATTATATGTATTGTGGTAAACTGTTACTGTATTACATGTATTGCAGTTAACCACTCCCTGATGGCTCCACCTCCCTTCGGGCTCAGTATAAAGGTGGCCGACCTCCGGCCCTGCCCCAGTTCGGGATCAGAGGCCAGGAGGCTTTCTGTTTAGTTTATTAAAAGGGCTGATTTAGCTCACTGGGCTAAATCGCTGGCTTTTAAAGCAGACCAAGCAGGCCAGCAGCACGGTTCAATTCCCGTACCAGCCACCCTGGACAGGCGCCGGAATGTGGCAACTAGGGTTTTTTCAGCGGAACTTCATTGAAGCCTACTCATGACAATAAGCGATTTTCATTTTTCATTCAGTAAAGGCTTATTAAAGCCTCAGTTCGTTCACTACTCATCTTGTGTTGATTGATGGCACATCAATTTAATAAGCTAAACATTTAAGATGAATTCATCGCTGATCGCCTGGAGCTGGACCCACAAGCAGCCGACGCCACTGCATCATTCGAGCACTGGCTAAGCTGCTTCGAAGCATACCTCAGATCCTCCACCGAAGACGTCACCAACCTCCAAAAGCAGCAAATACTCCATGCATGGGTGAGCCCGCAAGTTTTCCTTCTTATCAGAGACGCCCCCTCATATTCGGAGGCGATAATGCTGCTGAAGGGACAGTGCATAAAGACAGTAAACGAGTTGTATGCTAGGCACCTCCTTGCCACAAGGCGACAATGCCCTGGGGAATCACAAGCCGAATTCCTGTATGCCTTGCGGGTACTTGGCCAGAACTGTGCTTGGCAGGCGGTATCGGCTGCCCAACACACGGAGCTGCTGATCAGGGATGCCTATGTCACGTGTATTAAATCCAATTACATCTGCCAGCGCTTGCTAGAAGGGGGTCTGCTTGGCCTACCAGAGACAGTGCAGCTCTTAAACTCCCTGAAAGTGACTTTCCAGAACATGGAGGCCTACACTTCCGACCACGCGCCACCCTCGTGGACATCATGGGCGCCGCCATCACCCGACTCGAGTGCAGCGCAAGCCTGTGCCGCACAGCAGCCCGCCAATGCCGGAAGCCCGTGTTTCTACTTTTGCAACCAGGGCAAGCACCCCAGACAATGCTGCCCTGCACGGAACGCGACTTGCAATGGGTGTGGGAGGAAGGGCCACTTCACCAAATTCTGCCAGGCCTGACCTGTCCCTAAAGTTACTAGGCCCAGTCACACTGCCTGTTGCCTGTTGGGACCTCCACCATCTGCCGCGCCACCCGCTATATGCGACTTGTGGGCGCCGCCATCTTCGCTGCCATCTTATACTCCACCCGTCACGCGCGACACATGGGGGCCACCATCTCTGACGCCACCTCCGATGCCGCCCGCCATGCGCGACCCATGGGGGCCGTCATCTTAGAACTGCTCCGGGACCCCTGCTCACCCGGTCGTACGCTGGCCACCGCTATCTCCGACAGGCCCACCCACCACCTTCCGAAGCTTCCCTCCATCACACTCGACCAGTCTCTACCTCATCAACTCACGAAATCCACGATGATCGTCCGGATCAACGGGCACGAGATGGCCTGCCTTTTCAACTCCGGGAGCACAGACAGCTTCATACACCCAGATACAGTAAGGCGCTGCTCCCTCCCAATTTTACCCGTGACCCAGAAAATCTTCCTGGCTTCCAGATCACATTCCGTAGCAATCCGGGGGTACTGCGTCGCGACCCCTTCAGTACAAGGCGTAGAGTACACTAACCTTAAGTCCCCCATCTCTGCGCTGCCCTATTACTGGGCCTCGACTTCCAGTGCCACCTCCAAAGCTTTACCTTAAAGTTCGGTGGACCCCTGACCCCCCCTCAACATCTGTAGCCTCGCGGCCCTTAAGCTTGCCCCAACCGTGCTCTTCGCTAACCTCACCCCGGACTGTAAGCCCATCGCCACTAGGAGCAGATGGTACAGTGCCTGAGACAGGGTCTTTATCAGGTCGGAGGTCCAGCGACTCCTACGAGAGGGGATCATTGAGGCTAGTACCAGCCCCTGGAGAGCCCAAGTAGTGGTCGTCAAGACTGGGGAGAAACACTGGATGGTCATCGACTACAGTCAGACGATGAACCGGTACACGCAGCTCAATGCGTACCCCCTCCCCCGCATATCTGACATGGTCAATCAGATTGCACAGTATCGAGTCTTCTCCACAGTCGACTCGAAGTCCGCGTGCCACCAGCTCCCTATCCGCCTGGAGGACCGCCAATACACTGCCTTCGAGGCAGATGGCAGCCTCTACCACTTCCTCAGGACTCCCTTCGGCGTCACCAATGGGGTCTCGGTCTTCCAGCGAGAAATGGACCGAATGGTTGACCAGTACTGGCTGCTGCCACGTTCCCGTACCTAGATAATGTCACCATCTGCGGCCATGACCAGCAGGACCATGACACAAACCACTGGCATTTCCTCCACACCGCCAAGCTCCTTAACCTAACATACAATAAGGAGAAATGCATTTTCTGCACAACCCGCATAGCCATCCTTGGCTACGTTGTGGAAAAAGGAGTCCTAGGACTCGGCCCTGACCGCATGCGCCCCTTCCTGGAACTTCTCCTCCCCCACTGCCTCAAGGCCCTGAAGAGATGCCTGGGGTTCTTCTCTTATTATGCCCAGTTGGTCCCCAATTGTGCGGACAAGGCACGCCCACTCATTAAATCTACCATTTTTCCCCTGACGGCTGAGGCCCGCTTGGCCTTCAACCGCATCAAGGCGGATATTGCCAAAGCCGCGATGCACGTTGTGGACGAGTCCATTCTGTTCCAGGTGGAGAGCGATACGTTGGATTTTGCCCTGGCCGCTACCTTCAACCAGGCGGGCAGGCCCGTGGCTTTCTTCTCCCATACCCTCCATGTCTCTGAAATTCGACACTCCTCCGTCAAAAAGGAAGCCCAAGCCATTGTGGAAGCTGTGCGACATTGGAGGCACTACCTGGCCAGCAGGCGATTCACTCCCCTCACTGACCAACGGTCGGTTGCCTTCATGTTTAATAATACACAGCGGGGCAAAATCAAGTACGACAAGATTCTGAGGTGGAGAATTGAACTCTCCACCTACAACTACGATATCTTGTACCAACTTGGGAAGCTCAATGAGCCCCCAGGTGCCCTATCACGCGGTACATGTGCCAGCGCACAAGTAGACTGACTTTGGGCCCTCCACAATGACCTCTGTCACCTGGGGGTCATCCGTTTTTTTCATTTTATCAAGGCTCACAAGCTGCCTTACTCCATCGAGGAGGTCAGGACCATGACCAGGGACTGCCAGGTCTGCGCGGAGTGAAAACCGCATTTCTATCGGCCCGACAGAGCGCACCTGGTAAAGGCCTCCGTCCCTTTGAGCGCCTCAGCATCGACTTCAAAGGGCCCGGCCCCTCCACTGACCGTAACGTGTACTTCCTCAACATTATTGACGAATACTCAAGATTCCCCTTTGCCATCCCATGCCCTGACATGACCTCTGCCACCGTCATCAAGGCCTTGCAGTCTTTTCACCTTGTTCGGGTTCCCCACTGACATCCATAGCGATCGGGGTTCCTCCTTCATGAGCAACGAGTTGCGTCAGTTCCTGCTTAGCAAGGGCATCGCCTCCAGCAGGACAACCAGCTACAACGCCTGGGGCAACGGACAGGTGGAGAGGGAGAACGTGACGGTCTGGAAGGCCGTCCTCCTGGCCCTACAATCCAGAAGTCTCCCAGCCTCCCGCTGGCAGGAGATCCTCCCTGATGCGCTCCACTCCATCCAGTCGCTCCTGTGCACTGCCACCAATGAGACCCCTCATGAACGTATGTTTGGCTTCCCCAGGAATCCACCTCCGGTGTCTCGCTTCCGTCCTGACTGACAGTCCCAGGGCCTGTACTCCTCCGGAAGCATGCGAGGAGTCATAAATCAGATCCCCTCATCGAGAAGGTCCTGCTCCTCCATGCCAACCCACAATATGCCTACGTGGCACATCATGACGGGCGGCAGGACACAGTCTCCCTCTGTGATTTGGCACCTGCAGCGACCATCACCACCACCCCCGACCCTGCACCGTCTCCCTCCACCACTACCCGGCTACTTCAATATTTGGGACCCACAGGCCCACCGGCGACCATCACCACCACCCCCGCCCCTCCTCCGTCCCCCACTCCACCAACTCAACTACTGGGTGAAGAAGAAGACAACACGCTCCTGGACGCGCAGGTCTCGACACCAGTGCCCACACCACAGCCGGGACTGAGGCGATCACGGCGGAAGTTCAAAGCCCCCAACAGACTCGACCTTTAAATCCACTTCACCCCTGCTGGACTCTTTTTTTTAACAGGGGGTGAATGTGGTAAACCACTGTTAGTGTATTATATGTATTGTGGTAAACTGTTACTGTATTACATGTATTGCAGTAAACCACTGCCTGATGGCTCCGCCTCCCCTCGGGCTCGGTATAAAGGTGGTCGACCTCTGGCCCTGCCCCAGTTCAGGATCAGAGGCCAGGAGGCTTTCTGTTTAGCTTATTAAAGCCTCAGCTTTGTTCACTACTCATCTTGTGTTGATTGGTGGCACATCAGTATCCACTTCCGATGGTCTGCGCTGTTCATCTGGGCGCCTTTCCATAATTAAAATTAATGCCAGAGTCAGCTCAACAGCCTATTAGGTTTACTCCTGCTCCTATCTCTTGTGACTTTGTGTTTCTGTAAGCGGGGCCTGGACAGGTATGATACAAAAGCATGGGTAAAGAAAAGACAGGTGGCATGATTCTCCGTTTCGGAAAGTAAGTGTTCACGCCAGGACAGAATGGGTGGTGTTCTACGACAGCAACATTAGCTTCGTTCCCAGAGCAATTCATCAACCTTTAATGGGATAGCAGTGGCGCCACTTGGAACATGATCAATTCAAGTGAAAAACGGTGCCGGATTTGCCGGAGTCAGGATTAACACTCGAGGGGCTGACGAGCTGCAGCTGCGTCTGACCACTCCACTCCCCAGACACACTCATGCCAGCCAACAAGATGGCAGCACAGAGAGCAGCACGACGGTTCACAGATGCTAAACTGGAGACACCGTGGAGTAGAGGGGGGCCACCCTGTACCCCAGAGTGGGAAGGCGGTGACTACCTGCCGCCATGCACCTAGTCTTGATGCAGGTGGGAGAGGCTGTGAGCACTGTGGTAAAAATTGCCAGGGCCAGCCAAGTGGTGCAGGAAAAGCTGCACAATCTCCTCAGGGTGGCCAGAGTGAGTAGGCAGCAGTGTGCCCCCAGCACTAATCCCTGACCCATGCACCCATAACCGCCAACACCACACCCCCCTCACCCGCACTTGCACCACCTCTCACAACCCATACCGGTCGCCATGGCTGGGTGTCCTGGTTATGAAGGCCACCAGCTACCCAATCCCGGTGCTACATGCATCCGATTGCCTAACGCTGCACGTTTTCTGTCTCTTCAGGAGTAGGAACTCCCGAGGGGGCGGACGGTCGGAGGGTGGCCCAACCCCAGGAACCAGATTCCGTCCAGATGAGTTTTGGACTTCTGCAATGGGCGATCCCATCTATGGATGATGACGATGAAGTCGCAGAACCAGGGCTACATGAGGAGGTGTTAGCAGCCATCCAGCGCCTGCAGATGCAGTTGGAGGAATCCAACACCCTGCAGGAACAGGAGGTGGTGCCGACTGTATGTGCCACCCAGGCTGACACTGCATGGGTGGCGTCCGCAGTGGAGGCCTTGGGTGCGAAGGTTTCGGCCAAGATGTTCAAGGTTGGGGCAGTCTGTGCAGGCAGTGACCGAGGCCCAGGACAGGGCAGCCTTGTCACAGACAGCCATGTACCAGGGCCACCTGGACATTGCAGTGGCGCTCCAGAGCATGGCCTAGTCACAGCGGGCCATGGCTGACGGCGGCATTGTCTTGGTGGTGACCGACGTGGCACAGACCCAGAAGGCAGTGGTGCCGTCACTGGCTAATGTGGCACAGACCCAGAAGGTGGTGGCACAGTCGCAACGTGATGTGACCCAGCCCTAGAAGGAGGTGGTCCACTCCCTGTACTCCATGGCTACGTGTATCGAGACCCTGGTTGCGACGGGTGCGGACCTCCTGGTCTGGCAGCACCAGGTGGCGGGTAGCCTCAGGGGTTAGCTCCACTCTCAGCCCCGTTCCATGGGGTAGCCCAGGGGCCATCAGGCACCCTGAGGAAGGAGGAGCTGATGGGGCCCATGCCGGTGACACCCACAGGGGAGGTGCGGAACACCACAGCACCTAGGACAGGGCAGCACTATGCCACCTTGGCCACCTGAGCAACAACCATCCAGGCGCGGTCACCTCAGAAGACAGCCGTCAAAGGGGACCCAGGTCACAGGGCAATCACAGCAGGCCACCTCCATGCCTGATGTACCACCTGCGGATCCACCTAGATGGAGTTTTAAGGCCCTTAAGGCCAGAAAGGTGGACACCAGTTAAGTTGGCATTGGTGCAGCTCATGGTATAGCGATAGGGCTACGGCACAAAGCTGTATATATATATAGAACATAGAACATAGAACGATACAGCGCAGTACAGGCCCTTCGGCCCTCGATGTTGCACCGACATGGAAAAAATCTAAAGGCCATCTAACCTACACTATGCCCTTATCATCCATATGCTTATCCAATAAACTTTTAAATGCCCCCAATGTTGGCGAGTTCACTACTGTTGCAGGTAGGGCATTCCACGGCCTCACCACTCTTTGCGTAAAAAACCCACCTCTGACCTCTGTCCTATATCTATTACCCCTCAATTTAAGGCTATGTCCCCTCGTGCTAGCCACCTCCATCCGCGGGAGAAGTCTCTCGCTGTCCACCCTATCTAACCCTCTGATCATTTTGTATGCCTCTATTAAGTCACCTCTTAACCTTCTTCTCTCTAACGAAAACAACCTCAAGTCCATCAGCCTTTCCTCATAAGATTTTCCCTCCATACCAGGCAACATCCTGGTAAATCTCCTCTGCACCCGTTCCAAAGCTTCCACGTCCTTCCTATAATGAGGCGACCAGAACTGTACGCAATACTCCAAATGCGGCCGTACTAGAGTTTTGTACAACTGCAACATGACCTCATGGCTCCGGAACTCAATCCCTCTACCAATAAAGGCCAACACACCATAGGCCTTCTTCACAACCCTATCAACCTGGGTGGCAACTTTCAGGGATCTATGTACATGGACACCGAGATCCCTCTGCTCATCCACACTACCAAGAATTTTACCATTAGCCAAATATTCCGCATTTCTGTTATTCTTTCCAAAGTGAATCACCTCACACTTCTCCACATTAAACTCCATTTGCCACCTCTCAGCCCAGCTCTGCAGCTTATCTATGTCCCTCTGTAACCTGCAACATCCTTCCGCACTGTCTACAACTCCACCGACTTTAGTGTCATCAGCAAATTTACTCACCCATCCTTCCGCGCCCTCCTCTAGGTCATTTATAAAAATGACAAACAGCAACGGCCCCAGAACAGATCCTTGTGGTACGCCACTCGTAACTGAACTCCATTCTGAACATTTCCCATCAACTACCACTCTCTGTCTTCTTTCAACTAGCCAATTTCTGATCCACATCTCTAAATCACCCTCAATCCCCAGCCTCCGTATTTTCTGCAATAGCCGACCGTGGGGAACCTTATCAAACGCTTTACTGAAATCCATATACACCACATCAACTGCTCTACCCTCGTCAACCTGTTCAGTCACCTTCTCAAAGAACTCGATAAGGTTTGTGAGGCATGACCTACCCTTCACAAAACCATGCTGACTGTCCCTAATCATATTATTCCTATCTAGGTGATTATAAATCGTATCTTTTATAATCCTCTCCAAGACTTTACCCACCACAGACGTTAGGCTCACCGGCCTATAATTACCGGGGTTATCTCTACTCCCCTTCTTGAACAAAGGGACCACATTTGCTATCCTCCAGTCCTCTGGCACTATTCCTGTAGCCAACGATGACCTAAAAATCAAAGCCAAAGGCTCAGCAATCTCTTCCCTGGCTTCCCAGAGAATCCTAGGATAAATCCCATCCGGCCCCGGGGACTTATCTATTTTCACCTTGTCCAGAATTGCCAACACTTCTTCCCTACGCACCTCAATGCCATCTATTCTAATAGCCTGGGTCTCAGCATTCTCCTCCACAATATTATCTTTTTCCTGAGTGAATACTGACGAAAAGTATTCATTTAGTACCTCGCTTATCTCCTCAGCCTCCACACACAACTTCCCACCACTGTCCTTGACTGGCCCTACTCTTACCCTAGTCATTCTTTTATTCCTGACATACCTATAGAAAGCTTTTGGGTTTTCCTTGATCCTACCTGCCAAAGACTTCTCATGTCCCCTCCTTGCTCGTCTCAGCTCTCTCTTTAGATCCTTCCTCGCTTCCTTGTAACTATCAAGCGCCCCAACTGAAACTTCACGCCTCATCTTCACATAGGCCTCCTTCTTCCTCTTAACAAGAGATTCCACTTCTTTGGTAAACCACGGTTCCCTCGCTCGACCCCTTCCTCCCTGCCTGACTGGTACGTACTTATCAAGAACATGCAATAGCTGTTCCTTGAACAAGCTCCACATATCCATTGTGCCCAACCCTTGCAGCCTACTTCTCCAACCAACACATCCTAAGTCATGTCTAATGGCATCATAATTGCCCTTCCCCCAGCTATAACTCTTGCCCTGCGGGGTATACTTATCCCTTTCCATCACTAACGTAAAGGTCACCGAATTGTGGTCACTGTTTCCAAAGTGCTCACCTACCTCCAGATCTAACACCTGGCCTGGTTCATTACCCAAAACCAAATCCAATGTGGCCTCGCCTCTTGTTGGCCTGTCAACATATTGTGTCAGGAAACCCTCCTGCACACATTGTACAAAGAATGACCCATCTAATGTACTCGAACTATATCTTTTCCAGTCAATATTTGGAAAGTTAAAGTCGCCCATAACAACTACCCTGTTACTTTCGCTCTTTTCCAGAATCATCTTCGCCATCCTTTCCTCTACATCCCTAGAACTATTAGGTGGCCTATAGAAAACTCCCAACAGGGTGACCTCTCCTTTCCTATTTCTAACCTCAGCCCATACTACCTCGGAAGAAGAGTCCCCATCTAGCATCCTTTCCGCCACCGTAATACTGTCCTTGACTAGCAGCGCCACACCTCCCCCTCTTTTGCCCCCTTCTCTGAGCTTACTAAAACACCTAAACCCCGGAACCTGCAACAACCATTCCTGTCCCTGCTCTATCCATGTCTCTGAAATGGCCACAACATCGAAGTCCCAGGTACCAACCCATGCTGCCAGTTCCCCTACCTTATTTCGTATACTCCTGGCATTGAAGTAGACACACTTCAAACCACCTACCTGAACACTGGCACCCTCCTGCAAAGTCAAATCTGTGCTCCTGACCTCTATACTCTCAATCTCCCGTACCCCAAAACTACAATCCAGGTTCCCATGCCCCTGCTGAATTAGTTTAAACCCCCCCAAAGAGCACTAACAAATCTCCCCCCCAGGATATTGGTGCCCCTCAGGTTCAGATGTAGACCATCCTGTCTATAGAGGTCCCACCTTCCCCAGAAAGAGCCCCAGTTATCCAGAAATCTGAATCCCTCCCGCCTGCACCATCCCTGTAGCCACGTGTTTAATTGCTCTCTCTCCCTATTCCTCATCTCACTATCACGTGGCACGGGCAACAACCCAGAGATAACAACTCTGTTTGTTCTCGCTCTGAGCTTCCATCCTAGCTCCCTAAAGGCCTGCCTGACATCCTTGTCCCCTTTCCTACCTATGTCGTTAGTGCCAATGTGGACTACGACTTGGGGCTGCTCCCCCTCCCCCTTAAGGACCCGGAAAACACGATCCGAGACATCACGTACCCTTGCACCTGGGAGGCAACATACCAAACGTGAGTCTCTCTCGCTCCCACAAAATCTCCTATCTGTGCCCCTGACTATTGAGTCCCCAATTACTAATGTTCTACTCCTTTCCCCCCTTCCCTTCTGAGCAACAGGGACAGACTCCGTGCCAGAGGCCCGTACCCCATGGCTTACCCCTGGTAAGTCGTCCCCCCCACAAGTATCCAAAACGGTATACTTGTTACTCAGGGGAACGACCGCAGGGGGTCCCTGTACTGACTGCTTCTTCCCAGTCCCTCTTACAGTTACCCATCTATCTCCAGTCTTTGGTGTAACTATTTCCCTGAAGCTCCTATCTATGACCCCCTCTGCCTCCCGAATGATCCGAAGTTCATCCAGCTCAAGCTCCAGGTCCCTAACACGGTTTTTGAGGAGCTGGAGTTGGGTGCACTTCCCACAGATGAAATCAGTAGGGACACTGACGGCGTCCCTCACCTCAAACATTCTGCAGGAGGAGCATTGTACTGCCTTCCCTGACATCACCTCTAGATTTAAAAAAAAACAAGAAAAAGAAAAAGAAAGGAAGAGCTTACCTGATATTACCTCAAACCCTGCTCCCGCTGAAAGGTAAGCAAATTTAAAGGCACTCACTCACCTTCACGACAGGCCCCTGCTTCCGCTTCCCAACCACCGTGGGGTGGGGGGGTTGGTTAGAGGAGGAGGTAGGGTGGGAAACACTCACGAAGTGTTTCGGGTTTAACTGTCACTTGCCAACAGCCTCTCCACAAACCACCTTCAACTTAGGCTGACCGCACTGCACGTATGCAAATTTCCCCAGAACAGCTGATCAGTAGCTCTGCTCTGCTGCCCTCTGCTGGATGATTGCCTTCACTCAAACTCCTCGGGTCTCCTTTGCAGATTCACCTTCAACTTAGGCTGACCGCACTGCACGTATGCAAATTTCCCCAGAACAGCTGATCAGTAGCTCTGCTCTGCTGCCCTCTGCTGGATGATTGCCTTCACTCAAACTCCTCGGGTCTCCTTTGCAGATTCACCTTCAACTTAGGCTGACCGCACTGCACGTATGCAAATTTCCCCAGAACAGCTGATCAGTAGCTCTGCTCTGCTGCCCTCTGCTGGATGATTGCCTTCACTCAAACTCCTCGGGTCTCCTTTGCAGATTCACCTTCAACTTAGGCTGACCGCACTGCACGTATGCAAATTTCCCCAGAACAGCTGATCAGTAGCTCTGCTCTGCTGCCCTCTGCTGGATGATTGCCTTCACTCAAACTCCTCGGGTCTCCTTTGCAGATTCACCTTCAACTTAGGCTGACCGCACTGCACGTATGCAAATTTCCCCAGAACAGCTGATCAGTAGCTCTGCTCTGCTGCCCTCTGCTGGATGATTGCCTTCACTCAAACTCCTCGGGTCTCCTTTGCAGATTCACCTTCAACTTAGGCTGACCGCACTGCACGTATGCAAATTTCCCCAGAACAGCTGATCAGTAGCTCTGCTCTGCTGCCCTCTGCTGGATGATTGCCTTCACTCAAACTCCTCGGGTCTCCTTTGCAGATTCACCTTCAACTTAGGCTGACCGCACTGCACGTATGCAAATTTCCCCAGAACAGCTGATCAGTAGCTCTGCTCTGCTGCCCTCTGCTGGATGATTGCCTTCACTCAAACTCCTCGGGTCTCCTTTGCAGATTCACCTTCAACTTAGGCTGACCGCACTGCACGTATGCAAATTTCCCCAGAACAGCTGATCAGTAGCTCTGCTCTGCTGCCCTCTGCTGGATGATTGCCTTCACTCAAACTCCTCGGGTCTCCTTTGCAGATTCACCTTCAACTTAGGCTGACCGCACTGCACGTATGCAAATTTCCCCAGAACAGCTGATCAGTAGCTCTGCTCTGCTGCCCTCTGCTGGATGATTGCCTTCACTCAAACTCCTCGGGTCTCCTTTGCAGATTCACCTTCAACTTAGGCTGACCGCACTGCACGTATGCAAATTTCCCCAGAACAGCTGATCAGTAGCTCTGCTCTGCTGCCCTCTGCTGGATGATTGCCTTCACTCAAACTCCTCGGGTCTCCTTTGCAGATTCACCTTCAACTTAGGCTGACCGCACTGCACGTATGCAAATTTCCCCAGAACAGCTGATCAGTAGCTCTGCTCTGCTGCCCTCTGCTGGATGATTGCCTTCACTCAAACTCCTCGGGTCTCCTTTGCAGATTCACCTTCAACTTAGGCTGACCGCACTGCACGTATGCAAATTTCCCCAGAACAGCTGATCAGTAGCTCTGCTCTGCTGCCCTCTGCTGGATGATTGCCTTCACTCAAACTCCTCGGGTCTCCTTTGCAGATTCACCTTCAACTTAGGCTGACCGCACTGCACGTATGCAAATTTCCCCAGAACAGCTGATCAGTAGCTCTGCTCTGCTGCCCTCTGCTGGATGATTGCCTTCACTCAAACTCCTCGGGTCTCCTTTGCAGATTCACCTTCAACTTAGGCTGACCGCACTGCACGTATGCAAATTTCCCCAGAACAGCTGATCAGTAGCTCTGCTCTGCTGCCCTCTGCTGGATGATTGCCTTCACTCAAACTCCTCGGGTCTCCTTTGCAGATTCACCTTCAACTTAGGCTGACCGCACTGCACGTATGCAAATTTCCCCAGAACAGCTGATCAGTAGCTCTGCTCTGCTGCCCTCTGCTGGATGATTGCCTTCACTCAAACTCCTCGGGTCTCCTTTGCAGATTCACCTTCAACTTAGGCTGACCGCACTGCACGTATGCAAATTTCCCCAGAACAGCTGATCAGTAGCTCTGCTCTGCTGCCCTCTGCTGGATGATTGCCTTCACTCAAACTCCTCGGGTCTCCTTTGCAGATTCACCTTCAACTTAGGCTGACCGCACTGCACGTATGCAAATTTCCCCAGAACAGCTGATCAGTAGCTCTGCTCTGCTGCCCTCTGCTGGATGATTGCCTTCACTCAAACTCCTCGGGTCTCCTTTGCAGATTCACCTTCAACTTAGGCTGACCGCACTGCACGTATGCAAATTTCCCCAGAACAGCTGATCAGTAGCTCTGCTCTGCTGCCCTCTGCTGGATGATTGCCTTCACTCAAACTCCTCGGGTCTCCTTTGCAGATTCACCTTCAACTTAGGCTGACCGCACTGCACGTATGCAAATTTCCCCAGAACAGCTGATCAGTAGCTCTGCTCTGCTGCCCTCTGCTGGATGATTGCCTTCACTCAAACTCCTCGGGTCTCCTTTGCAGATTCACCTTCAACTTAGGCTGACCGCACTGCACGTATGCAAATTTCCCCAGAACAGCTGATCAGTAGCTCTGCTCTGCTGCCCTCTGCTGGATGATTGCCTTCACTCAAACTCCTCGGGTCTCCTTTGCAGATTCACCTTCAACTTAGGCTGACCGCACTGCACGTATGCAAATTTCCCCAGAACAGCTGATCAGTAGCTCTGCTCTGCTGCCCTCTGCTGGATGATTGCCTTCACTCAAACTCCTCGGGTCTCCTTTGCAGATTCACCTTCAACTTAGGCTGACCGCACTGCACGTATGCAAATTTCCCCAGAACAGCTGATCAGTAGCTCTGCTCTGCTGCCCTCTGCTGGATGATTGCCTTCACTCAAACTCCTCGGGTCTCCTTTGCAGATTCACCTTCAACTTAGGCTGACCGCACTGCACGTATGCAAATTTCCCCAGAACAGCTGATCAGTAGCTCTGCTCTGCTGCCCTCTGCTGGATGATTGCCTTCACTCAAACTCCTCGGGTCTCCTTTGCAGATTCACCTTCAACTTAGGCTGACCGCACTGCACGTATGCAAATTTCCCCAGAACAGCTGATCAGTAGCTCTGCTCTGCTGCCCTCTGCTGGATGATTGCCTTCACTCAAACTCCTCGGGTCTCCTTTGCAGATTCACCTTCAACTTAGGCTGACCGCACTGCACGTATGCAAATTTCCCCAGAACAGCTGATCAGTAGCTCTGCTCTGCTGCCCTCTGCTGGATGATTGCCTTCACTCAAACTCCTCGGGTCTCCTTTGCAGATTCACCTTCAACTTAGGCTGACCGCACTGCACGTATGCAAATTTCCCCAGAACAGCTGATCAGTAGCTCTGCTCTGCTGCCCTCTGCTGGATGATTGCCTTCACTCAAACTCCTCGGGTCTCCTTTGCAGATTCACCTTCAACTTAGGCTGACCGCACTGCACGTATGCAAATTTCCCCAGAACAGCTGATCAGTAGCTCTGCTCTGCTGCCCTCTGCTGGATGATTGCCTTCACTCAAACTCCTCGGGTCTCCTTTGCAGATTCACCTTCAACTTAGGCTGACCGCACTGCACGTATGCAAATTTCCCCAGAACAGCTGATCAGTAGCTCTGCTCTGCTGCCCTCTGCTGGATGATTGCCTTCACTCAAACTCCTCGGGTCTCCTTTGCAGATTCACCTTCAACTTAGGCTGACCGCACTGCACGTATGCAAATTTCCCCAGAACAGCTGATCAGTAGCTCTGCTCTGCTGCCCTCTGCTGGATGATTGCCTTCACTCAAACTCCTCGGGTCTCCTTTGCAGATTCACCTTCAACTTAGGCTGACCGCACTGCACGTATGCAAATTTCCCCAGAACAGCTGATCAGTAGCTCTGCTCTGCTGCCCTCTGCTGGATGATTGCCTTCACTCAAACTCCTCGGGTCTCCTTTGCAGATTCACCTTCAACTTAGGCTGACCGCACTGCACGTATGCAAATTTCCCCAGAACAGCTGATCAGTAGCTCTGCTCTGCTGCCCTCTGCTGGATGATTGCCTTCACTCAAACTCCTCGGGTCTCCTTTGCAGATTCACCTTCAACTTAGGCTGACCGCACTGCACGTATGCAAATTTCCCCAGAACAGCTGATCAGTAGCTCTGCTCTGCTGCCCTCTGCTGGATGATTGCCTTCACTCAAACTCCTCGGGTCTCCTTTGCAGATTCACCTTCAACTTAGGCTGACCGCACTGCACGTATGCAAATTTCCCCAGAACAGCTGATCAGTAGCTCTGCTCTGCTGCCCTCTGCTGGATGATTGCCTTCACTCAAACTCCTCGGGTCTCCTTTGCAGATTCACCTTCAACTTAGGCTGACCGCACTGCACGTATGCAAATTTCCCCAGAACAGCTGATCAGTAGCTCTGCTCTGCTGCCCTCTGCTGGATGATTGCCTTCACTCAAACTCCTCGGGTCTCCTTTGCAGATTCACCTTCAACTTAGGCTGACCGCACTGCACGTATGCAAATTTCCCCAGAACAGCTGATCAGTAGCTCTGCTCTGCTGCCCTCTGCTGGATGATTGCCTTCACTCAAACTCCTCGGGTCTCCTTTGCAGATTCACCTTCAACTTAGGCTGACCGCACTGCACGTATGCAAATTTCCCCAGAACAGCTGATCAGTAGCTCTGCTCTGCTGCCCTCTGCTGGATGATTGCCTTCACTCAAACTCCTCGGGTCTCCTTTGCAGATTCACCTTCAACTTAGGCTGACCGCACTGCACGTATGCAAATTTCCCCAGAACAGCTGATCAGTAGCTCTGCTCTGCTGCCCTCTGCTGGATGATTGCCTTCACTCAAACTCCTCGGGTCTCCTTTGCAGATTCACCTTCAACTTAGGCTGACCGCACTGCACGTATGCAAATTTCCCCAGAACAGCTGATCAGTAGCTCTGCTCTGCTGCCCTCTGCTGGATGATTGCCTTCACTCAAACTCCTCGGGTCTCCTTTGCAGATTCACCTTCAACTTAGGCTGACCGCACTGCACGTATGCAAATTTCCCCAGAACAGCTGATCAGTAGCTCTGCTCTGCTGCCCTCTGCTGGATGATTGCCTTCACTCAAACTCCTCGGGTCTCCTTTGCAGATTCACCTTCAACTTAGGCTGACCGCACTGCACGTATGCAAATTTCCCCAGAACAGCTGATCAGTAGCTCTGCTCTGCTGCCCTCTGCTGGATGATTGCCTTCACTCAAACTCCTCGGGTCTCCTTTGCAGATTCACCTTCAACTTAGGCTGACCGCACTGCACGTATGCAAATTTCCCCAGAACAGCTGATCAGTAGCTCTGCTCTGCTGCCCTCTGCTGGATGATTGCCTTCACTCAAACTCCTCGGGTCTCCTTTGCAGATTCACCTTCAACTTAGGCTGACCGCACTGCACGTATGCAAATTTCCCCAGAACAGCTGATCAGTAGCTCTGCTCTGCTGCCCTCTGCTGGATGATTGCCTTCACTCAAACTCCTCGGGTCTCCTTTGCAGATTCACCTTCAACTTAGGCTGACCGCACTGCACGTATGCAAATTTCCCCAGAACAGCTGATCAGTAGCTCTGCTCTGCTGCCCTCTGCTGGATGATTGCCTTCACTCAAACTCCTCGGGTCTCCTTTGCAGATTCACCTTCAACTTAGGCTGACCGCACTGCACGTATGCAAATTTCCCCAGAACAGCTGATCAGTAGCTCTGCTCTGCTGCCCTCTGCTGGATGATTGCCTTCACTCAAACTCCTCGGGTCTCCTTTGCAGATTCACCTTCAACTTAGGCTGACCGCACTGCACGTATGCAAATTTCCCCAGAACAGCTGATCAGTAGCTCTGCTCTGCTGCCCTCTGCTGGATGATTGCCTTCACTCAAACTCCTCGGGTCTCCTTTGCAGATTCACCTTCAACTTAGGCTGACCGCACTGCACGTATGCAAATTTCCCCAGAACAGCTGATCAGTAGCTCTGCTCTGCTGCCCTCTGCTGGATGATTGCCTTCACTCAAACTCCTCGGGTCTCCTTTGCAGATTCACCTTCAACTTAGGCTGACCGCACTGCACGTATGCAAATTTCCCCAGAACAGCTGATCAGTAGCTCTGCTCTGCTGCCCTCTGCTGGATGATTGCCTTCACTCAAACTCCTCGGGTCTCCTTTGCAGATTCACCTTCAACTTAGGCTGACCGCACTGCACGTATGCAAATTTCCCCAGAACAGCTGATCAGTAGCTCTGCTCTGCTGCCCTCTGCTGGATGATTGCCTTCACTCAAACTCCTCGGGTCCCCTTTGCAGATTCACCTTCAACTTAGGCTGACCGCACTGCACGTATGCAAATTTCCCCAGAACAGCTGATCAGTAGCTCTGCTCTGCTGCCCTCTGCTGGATGATTGCCTTCACTCAAACTCCTCGGGTCCCCTTTGCAGATTCACCTTCAACTTAGGCTGACCGCACTGCACGTATGCAAATTTCCCCAGAACAGCTGATCAGTAGCTCTGCTCTGCTGCCCTCTGCTGGATGATTGCCTTCACTCAAACTCCTCGGGTCCCCTTTGCAGATTCACCTTCAACTTAGGCTGACCGCACTGCACGTATGCAAATTTCCCCAGAACAGCTGATCAGTAGCTCTGCTCTGCTGCCCTCTGCTGGATATGTTCACTTTTCCGCATTAAACACATGTTCACAACATTATGACCTGCCTTGGTGCTTTGCCATAGGGTGTGAAGGATGGGCTGGGCTGGCCATAGGGGAGGGGTGCTGGGGAGGGGAGGGGAGTGGAGGATGGGCGGATGTTGGCGGTGGGCTTGGCCCAGGTTCCCCAATTCAGCCTGCACTCACCGCTTTGGTGCCCCCCCCCCCCCTCCCCATTCACCCACCCCCAACCGTCCCTACCTCTGCCACCCCAATGGTTCCGTGGGACCATATGATGGAATGGCCAGCTCGCAAGCAGGAATCACCCAATGAACAGTGGAAAGTGCTACCTTGGGCAGGAGTCAGACATTGTCAAATGGTGCGGTGCACCAGAGCTCATGGTTTTCATTATCCTCCATGCCATGGACCAGACATGATGTTACTGCCAACCCAGAGCCCCCAACCCGTAGTGAGGCAGGTAGGAATCACTGAGGGGGTTGCAATGGGGAGGGGGGTTGCGTAGGGAGGGTGCTCATGTGAGGGGGTGGTCAGCTGGTTGTGGGGGTTGTTTGAGATACCGCTGGCCAGACCCCTGGTCGGTGAACTTGGAGGTGATTTGAGCGTCACGTGTACACCGGCCCAGGCGCACAGGTTGTATGGCCTCCTATGCCTGCTCAGGCCCCATGTCCTGTCCATCCTCGCCCTTCCCTGCATCCTGCCCGTTGGACAAGGACTTCCGTTCATCTTTCTGCTCCAGCATGTCACCCCTCTGAAGGACATAGCAGGCCACCACGCTGTCAGAAACTCTCCTGGTGCTATACAGGAGGGCCCCTCCTGAGCGGTCCAGACACCTGAACTGCACCTTCAGGATGCCGAAACATGGCTCGATCACACCCCTACAAGCTGCCTGGGCATCGTTGTAACTGGTCTCTGCATCAGCCTGTGGCCTGGGGATGGGCATCATCAGCCACGGCCGCAGTGGGTAACCCCTGTGGCGCAGGAGCTAACCCATCAGCCAGGATCAGCGGCCGTCGAGTGTGCCAGGATGAAGGGATTGTGCATGGTGCCCGGGCATTGGGTGCAGATGTGCATGATGCGCAGTTCATGGTCACACACCAGCTGTACGCTCATCAGCTGATGCTCGTAGGGCGACATGCATCACATCGATCACCCCCTGGACCCTGGGCATTTTGCAATGATGGCGAGCCCCGCTGCCCGGGCATCCTGCTGGGTTTGGTTCACATTGAATTTGATATATTGTGGTGACTGGGCATATAGGGTCTCTGTGATGGCATGGATGCATCGGTGCACCAAGGTCTGTGACAATTCCAAACAGGTCCCCACTTTCCCACTGGGAGCGGGTGCCCTCCCCCAATCCCCGCAGTGTCAGGTGCGCCATTATCTGGCAGATATGTTGCACTGTGCCCTTGCTCAGCCAGAGCCTTCTACGGCATGCCCGATCTGGCAGGTCCTTGAATGACAGGTGTTGCCAGTACACATGAGGCCTTATGCTGTGCCTCCTTTGCACCTCCTCCTACTTGGCCTGTTGGGCGGCCGGCTCTCCATCCTCACCAGCTATCTCCTGTTCCTCTGGGGCAGGCTCGACTGCTCCAGGGTCCTTCCCGGGCAGCTCCAACAGGTATAGCCTCAGTGCATCACCCGGGGCTGCAGTGACTTGCATGTCCTACCTCCTCTCTCTCCCTCATCGGCCATGGTGCCTGTTTCCCGCTTTTTACAAGTGAAACTCACCTTCGGTAATTCCCCCCGGCGGAGGCAGAGCATCGCTGAGGCCCCGGAGTATACCAAGTCAGGGCCACTGATGATATGCGAACAGCATTTACTTTACACGCAGAGTAGAACGCATTGATGCCGCTTTCGGGGCACTAGAGCATGGCATTCAGATGGGCGCTGGGCCTATGCCACGATTCTGGGGCCATGACCGATTCTCTGCCTAGTCGTGTTCCACGATTTCAGCATCAGCCATCGGAGAATCCTGCCCAGGACCTCTCAAAAGGGAAAATAACTTTGGAAGATGCTGTTAAGCTTCTGCGAATAAGGGATTTGAAGATGGAAAGAAGAATTTTAAATTAAATGCATTGGAAAACCAGAGCTAGTGAAAGTTCACAAGGTGAAAAGCAATAGGGGAAGTACTCATCTCTCAAGCAATATAATTAAAAACAGATTAACTGTTGTATCATGTTTGTTGTAAGTGGGAATTTGCAATGTCCAAATTGGCTGCCAGGTTTGACTCTCAGGTTAACCATAAGAAGGAACTTGAGAAATATCTATTCGTTGCAAAGCTCCCTGGGATATTCTGAAGATGGGTTAAGCACTATAATGAATGCAATGTCTTTCTTTAAAATATAATGAATAACCTCAACTTTACAATGCAGGAACTCCTGCGAATCATAGTTTATTGAATTCGAGTCAACTTCTTTCTGACTGATTTCTAAAGTTGGCATACATGTCACTTGAAGAAAAATTTGACTTTGTTTTACCCATTTAAGCCTCACAGATAAATGCTTAGAAATGTAAGGCTGGTCATTGACTGGAGAATTGGATGCTCTTCTACAAATCTCCTGATCAGAATTGGAAACCCTGGGTGTGATTCAAACACGGTGTTATGCCCGGTGCCGATCTGGGCACGCCGCTTGCATGGTGGGAGAGGCCAAAATAGAGATTTGTGCCGGGCGCGAACCACTCGATGGAGAGGTCCGGATCTCACTTACAAATGACAAGAAGTTCATTAAGCCTCATTTGCATTCTTTTAAATTTTATTAGTGAGATCGAAGTCAAATGCAGCAGCCTCCCAGGAGTCAGCTGACTCCCCAGCGAGAGGTCACGCGGGCGTCGTTTAGTACTCCTTTACGAGAACGGGAAATGCTGCAATGGCTACTGAGGGGAAGTAGGGAGATGAATTGCCATTTCCATTTTCTAGCGTGCAGATCAAGGGAACCAAAACTGCTGCCCCAGTGCTCGGCAGGTGCGGGAGGGGGGCTGCATCAGGGGGGCTGGTTTGGGAGTGTCTGGCAGACTAGTGCGGTCCAGGTTAGAGGTTACTGACTCCTAGGAGGCCCCTGTGGTCAGGGGGGGGGGGGTGAGGGGGGTTAAGGGGCTTTGCAACTGTGAGGCCTTCAAGTCAGCTTTAAATACTGAGGAAGCTCATTGTGATGATATGCATCACTGTAAATACACAAGGGGTTAATGTAAATACACTAAGATTAACTAAACACTAGAGGGAGCACCAGAGACATCATGACATACAGGCATACAGCTAATGAACACATAGACTAGGACACAACCAATGGGCAGTCAAGGCACCCAGAGGTGACACTACCACAAGGGGGCATTACACAACCCACATATAAAAGGACAGGGCGCATGTACTCTTTCTCTTTCCACAGGCGACGCTTAGAGAGAAGGTCAGGGGCAGATCAGAAACATCACACCCACCGCATGGATTAGAGCAGACTGCATAGTTAGATTGAGTTACTACAGCAAGACTAGCAGGAGAGTCGAACTTAAGTAGGAGAATTGTTAACTGTTCAATAAATGTGTTAAACCTATCTCCAAGTCTGAAGTCAGAGTATACACCAAGGAAGCAGCATATGCTACATGAAGAAGCATAACACAACAGCTCATAACAGGAGCAACCACAGCTGTAGCCTGTCTGTCCGACCAAGCTCTTCCAGGATAGAGCCATTCTGTGGCCTCTATTCTGAAATTCAATTTCACTTCCTTCACAGCCTCTAGTTTCACAGCTGAAGGCTATTTCAAAGGAGGGTTTGGCCTTGTTAGTTGTGGTAGCAGTTCACGCTCCTGGACTCTCAAGTGCCTCATTGAAGGAAAAGGTGCCCTGTCTGAGAGGATGATTCGTGGACTGGATGTCTTGATGCCTGAACAATGTGTCTGAATTCCTGGAGCATCTGCACCATACTGGAAGCTGCAAACCTTCAAACACTAAAGAGCAGGGCTTCACCACTGTGGACCCTCTTGCAGCCAAAGGGTAAGTGTCTGAATGAGCGTTGGACAGCTGAGAAAGAACTCCCTGATGTTGCTGCCAGAGGTCTGGAGTGCGATTCAGCAGACTGAAGTTATAGTCTACTGAACGGTCTTATAGCGGGGTCTTTCTCAGCAGATGCAGCGCAGAGGAACACACCATTATCCAAAGGCGCTTTGCCCTTTTGTTTTGCTTCGGGGAGATACTCTCCATCAAGGCCACACATAGGGGATGTCCTGCTGGCGAGCTGAAGCCAGCCAGTAGGCTTCTTTAAATATTCAGATCTGGACCTCGCCCAGTGAGGGCGAGATAAAGAACGTGCTGGGTGGAGTAAGTCGGATGACTCGCAATCGGCCCAGTGCCTGCCGTGGAGCCCAATTTGGGGCTCGTGTGAAATTCACCCATTGTGCCCGGATCCACGCCGGGCGCACTGGGGTCACTGAATCAAGCCCCTGGAGTTTAGGGGATCCTCATGTGGCTGGGGGTGAATGTGCAGAGCAAGGTTTGCCAGCACAACTGGCTCACTGGATGGCACTCAGAGAAGGTGGGACACGTAAGGGTGGGGGAGGCTTGATGGATTTGAGGGTCCCGGGACAGAGGCCCTGACTGACTGTCGGTCTCCTTCTCCAATTCCTTCCAGATACAAAACTGTTTGTTATTGTGGATCCCGCTGAGTTTGCCCTTGTTGTGCTTGTCGCAGCCAAGGCGGGCAGATGCCGAATAAGGCAATAAGACCATCGCTTGCTGGAGGCTGCACCATTTGTGCAGGGGGCCATCGCACTCCCTGTAGACCTAGCCACCCATCAGGCTGAGGAGGGGGCCAGAAGCGGAGATCAGCAATGTGCCAAGGTGTATAGGAGTCTTGGTGCTCCCATAAGCTGACGGACAGCATGTGCCGCAGAAGACTGCATCTGAACAGAGAGACAGTGCAGCACCTGTGCCATATCCTCGCTGACTTGCCACCCAGTGGAGGAGGACAAATTTCCCTCTGTGAGAAAATCACTGCAGGCCAAAAGTTCGATACCACCAGATCATTCCAGGGTTCGGGCAGGGACCTGTGTGGCATATCCCAATCTTCAACCCATAGGTGCATCCGGGAGATGAAATATGCACTGTATGCCCGGGCATCAAATTATATCACCTTCGACCTGGACCAGGTGCACCAAGATGTCAGGGCCACAGGATTCGCAGTCATTGTCAGGATGCCCCAGGTCCAGGGGACATTGATGGCACGCATGCCGCCCTTTTGCACTGGGACATCAGGGAGTTCCCTAAATTAACAGGAAGGGATTCCACTCCCTGAATGTTCAGATGGTGTGTGACCACCGCCTGAGGATCATGCATTGTGTGTCCACCACCCTGGAAGCATGCATGACAGTTACATCCCGGGGCATGCAGAAATTCCCAGTGCCTTCGAGGACCATTCCAGGATGACAGGTTGATTCATGGGGAACAAAGATTCTCCACGGATGCCGCCAGTGCAGAGGCCTCAGACGGAAGCGGAGACCCAGGACAATGAGTCCCATGTTGCCACCCATGCTGTCCTTGAGCGGTGCATAGGGGTGCTCAGAATGTGGTTCTGATGCCTAGTCCGCTCTGGCGGGGCCCTATCGTACCCCCCAGAGGGTCTCCCCTTTTTTGGTGGTCTCAACAATCTGGCACAGTAGCGGGGTGACGTGCTGGAGGAGGAGGAGGCAGACCAAGAGGTGCTGGAGGACGGGCCCGAAGAGGAGCCAGAAACTAAAGTGAAAACTAAAGTGACAGAAGCTTCACATACCTCAGGTGGAGGCAAGGGTCCGATATGTCAGGAGGAACAGGGTGTACCTCATTGTCTCCTCATTCCCCTGGGACGAGGCTGTGTTCGCTAGCTAAACACTTCCCCAATCCACTCCACCCTATCATACCACCCTTTTCAACCACCCTGTTCTCCCCTCCAAGGGTCTATGCAACATCATTCCAGGGTGATATGCCTTTGTTGGCACTGTCAACAGGTACAAGGCAGGAGAGTGATGACCGCTCTCTGTGAGGAAAGCTCTTGTGTCCCTTAGGATCTGAGTAAGTCTGACTCCTGTCTTTCTGCTGACAGCCCATCCTCACGACTGAGTCTGCATTGGGACCTTGACCATGTGGGGGGTTGGGGGAGTGGGGGGAACAGGGGGTGGGGGTGTCACCAGGAAAATTGTGAAAACTAAAGTGACAGAGGCTTCACATACCTCAGGTGCAAAATGCCTTAATGGTGATGATTTTAAAGTGACAGATTTCCATTCCCCGTAGCTACGAATGGTGACCTCACCAAATCCCACTCAGTGCTCCTTGCTCTTCTTGATCCTCTGTGGTCTAGTGCTATGTCTATGTGTCCCCAGGATGCAAAGAGGTGGAGGCAGCTTGCTGCTTTCCACGTCCTGTAGCCTTTGATGACCTTGATGTACATCCCCTGGAGGGTCTGGAGTCGGAGGGCCCATTCTGACTTGCCAGGGTCACAGATGTTGCCATGCCACCCTATTATGCCTGCTATCCTGGCGATGCGCTGATGTCACGAGTGGGGATTCAGAATAACAGCCTAAGTCTCCTTGGTGTCAGACCCCGGAATGGAGTCCAGCACTTCCTCCTCACAGAAGGTACCCGTAGGGCCCTGGGTGGCTCAATGGGACAGAGAGGCTGCTGGAGTGAGCTCCAGCCACGAGTCATCTTGCGCTCGCAGTCCTGGAGGCTCCCCATTGTCTGCACCATGGTGTCAACACCTTCAGGGATGGTCCTCCGTGACTGGGTCACATCCCGGAGTGCCTCAGCAATGGTCCACCTGCATCCTTCCTCGACTGGGACATGATATCAAGGCCCTCAGCCATGGTCATCATAGACTAAGCTATGTGTTGTACACCACCACTCAAGATGTGAACGTCATGCTTCAGGACTTACACTTGGGGTTGCCAGCCTAGCAGTGTTGTCCTGGGTGCCAAGCATTGCCGGCATATTCTCCTGTGCCAGAAGGCTTTGGGACTCTTTGAATCAGTCTTGCAATTACTGGAATGACACTGACACCTCCAGAATGACATGGCTGTGTCCAATCATATGCATAAACACTGGGAGAACATTTTCCAGAGGCTCGACATGTGGCTGCGACCCAGCTGAGTCCTGGGATCCAACAGACATCTGACTGCTGATCCCTTAGATGTTCCTGCCTCCATGTGATGAGCATCAGCAATTGTGTGGTTCTCACCAGACTGTGCCCTCAAAGCTTGTCCACTAATGTCGCCCACCGAGGTGTATGCTTCTGCGCTAGTGGAAGATACGGGTAATAGTTGCGTTGCATCGCTGGTGTTCTTCTCAGTGTTCTCCTCCGAGGTGGTCTCTTGGGTGGCAGGGGGAATGACGGCTCTTGATGGCCCGGCCTCATCAGATGGTGATCCCACAAGACAATGGACATGTGGTCAGTGAAACGCAAAGTATAATTTTGTGGGACATCAACAATTCACTTGAGCCAGATCATCCAGTTGAAGGGACAGTGGATGTTCACTTCTTTGGCGCAGGCCAACCTTGCTGTCAGTCACTGCTCTCTCCTCGGGCAACCCCGCGATCTCTAGTACTCTTTCTTCATAGGGGTTGAGGACACATATCTCAGGACTCTTCCACCCATCTTCACCCTTTCCCTCTCATTATGGGCTATCATCTCCTGCGGGACAAAGATAGGACATTAGAGCTTCAAGCTTGATGGGTCAGAGGGATCTATAGCAGGTGGCATGTGTGGGCACCGCACCTGTACATGAAAAGGTTGTGGTGGATTGGGGAGGGTGGGGGGTACGGTTAGGGAAATTGAGAGATGGCAGGTGGGACTGATGCCTTGAAAGAGGTGGTAAGTTACCCTTGGAGCTCGATTTTCTTCTGCCGCACTCACTGCAACTGCCACTGCCTCCCAGGCGGCACTGCTGACGCTGTTGCTTGTTCTCCAAACCCCTCGGGGGAACAGGGTGCCCCGCGTCTCATCCACGGTATTGAGAATATTGCTCTGGGTGGCATCCCCAAAGTGCGAAGCAGGTCTCTGCGCTGTCGACTTCATTTCTTGGCTGGGTGTGAGCGCTGAGGGAATGCTTAAGAACTGCACTCCCTTGTTGGCGGTGAGCAGCCGAGGCATGGGTCGGGTGAATCAGATGGCAAGGGAGCCAGGCATGGTGAGACTCACGCAGGGGCTCATTTTTTGCATGACGTGTGGGTGAATACAAGCCATAATCTTGTCATTGCAGCCAACACGAACCACCTCGTCAAACCCGCCCAAAATGACACTGAGACATTTTTAAAATGAATTGCGCCCTCTATTCCTGAGCAATGTACACAGAATGCAAGAATTGGGACTTCCACCAAGTGGTCTCTTTGTGCACCTCCCGGGTATGAACGATCGCTGGCTATCGAGGGAGTGGAAGATCTACAGTTGTTATTCCATCCTGAAGAGTGAATGCAATTCATAGAATTACCAGCGACTGGTATGACAGCTATCCTGCGAAGATGCACACCTTATACAGCGTAAAAAAATGAACTCAACAAGTGACCTTCATTATTTCCACTGCTCCGTCATCCGAAACAAGTTTGCTCCCAGTTGGAACAAGGTCACATGATGTACTGATTACATCATCGGCAGTTTGGACAGGCCAACAATCAGTCTATTCTAGAGTCTGTAGAGAAAACAGCTTTCCAATAAAGTTCTTATTTGTTTTGTACCTTTGTGGTCTGCAAGCTTGTACTTTGAAAATTGCTCACAGAAACTGGCGACAAGATAGTTCTACACTGAAAACACCCGGAAAAGAACTGCAGAAATCTAGTGGAGTAAGAAAAATCATCAATCCATGCTGCAGACTTCAAAATAAGATTCAGAAGATAAAAACATCACTACATGAAGCATTGGCAAGGAACTGTACCACCAGTAGGAACTGGATACCTACTATTGTATTTGCACAGATAGGGCCGATCTCCTATACCATTCAAATCAGGACCATGATGTGTGGAGAAGATGGACTGACCAACGTTTCACAGCCAAAGTCAAAGTCAACTGAGAGTCCGAAACAAACTGCGTCAAGTGAAGACCCGTACAGACCCGATAACCTGACATTACCAGGAACAACTGTGGAAGACAGTACCTCAATTGAAGACACTTCAACCTTCATGGCCTGCAAGCCTATTCTTTAAAAATACCACACTCTTTGTCCCTGGTTTCAAAAGACCACCTAAAAATTAACTCTCACTTTAACCGCCAGAGTTTTTGCTTTTTCTCTCATTGTTCCTGTTGATAGCCACACCCCCATTTGAAAAGCTATTGGAGTCTTTCACACGAAGAGTGATGGTGCAATGGTACTTGTCACCCTCGCTACCGATTACAAATCTGATACAGTTCCTTGCCACCAATGGCATCTGGGATGAAGAAATCAATTTACAGTTGGCCAATATATCTCATTTTTTCCACAATTGTTACACAAACAACTATTGTTGCTTCTGTTAACTGAAGCAAGTAGACAGAATCGCATTATAAAAAAGATCATCAAAACATTATTGACCCTAATGGAAAATAGCAGCGATAAAAATGACAATGTTGTCAAGAATAATGGTAATAGTGAGGAAAGTGTTTGCTGTTTTGTCGTTGATATTTGTCAAAAATAATTAGTCTGATTGTTGTTCCAGTAACTTCCTCAACAAATAAAATCTGAGGGATTTGCTGCAAACAGATGCAAGCTGCAGATTGTTTCAGTCACACATTAAACACAACAGGAGGTTGTGTAAAGACAGTCTTGGTGTTCACACAAGGGGGGAGATGAGGAAAAACATTTTCTCATTAGAATCTTGCTTTCTCAGAGCACTAAACCGTTGCTTTTGCTGTATCCTATGTAAGTACAGAGATTTACAAATATTAATGCTATAGTCTGTATTAACAGTTTTATTTCAGGGACGTAAGAAATGGGAATGATTTCCATACAACCCACTTCATGAAACTGAATTACACCAGTTGTCTTCTGTTTAATTTACGTTATTTAATATCACTTCTGCTCCCCATCTTGACCTCCCGCCACACTATCGCACAGATGGATGTATTTTAAAGCATTGCCTGGGGACCTGGTCATGCATGGCAAAGGCTCAGGGGCTGGCCCTATGAGACTCAAATCCCAGGCAAGGGTTTGTTTCTTTAGCTGAGAAACTAGGGCAAAGGGCCAAGACTCATATCAACGCAACACCATTGAAAGAGTAAAACAATCGTTAATGTGGTGAGCCCAAGCTTAGATACTTCTTTATTTATTCTTGAAATGTACTTGTCATGAGCAAGGACATTATTGCCCATTCCTAGTTTCCCTTTGAATAGGCCTTGATGGGTCTTCTTGAACCGCTGCAGTCTATTTGACAAAGGTAACTCCCACAATGCTGTTAGGGAGAAAGTTACACAGTATTAGCCCAGGATGATGAAAGAACAGTGAAAAATTTTACATTTGGGATGATGTGTTACTTTGGGAGAACGATAGAGGTGATGCTATGTGATAATACAGCTCTTGTATGCTTATTTGAGGAAGCACGTGAATGCATTGGAGGCGGTTCAGAGGAGGTTTACTAGATTGATACCTTGTCTTATGAGGAAACATTAATAGACTGAGCTTGTTTCAACTGGAGTTTAAAAGAGTGAGGGGTGACTTGCTTGAAATTTATTTTTTAAATTTTAGAGTACCCAATTATTTTTTCAATTAAGGGGCAATTTAGCGTGGCCAATCCACCTAACCTGCACATCTTTGGGTTGTGGGGGCGAAACCCACGCAGACACAGGGAGAATGTGCAAACTCCTCACAGACAGTGACCCAGGGCCGGGATTCGAACCCAGGTCCTCAGCGCCGTCGGCAGCAATGCTAACCACTGTGCCACCGAGCTGCCCCTTGCTTGAAGTTTTTATGATCCTCAATGGTCTTGACAAGATGCATGTGGAAAGGATGCTTCCTCTTGTAGATGAGTCCAGAAAAGGAGGCACTGTTTTCAAAATTAGGGGTCGCCCGTTTAGAACAGAGATGAGGAGAATTGGTTTCCTCTCGGGAGAGTTGTGCGACTTTGGAAATCTCTGCCTCAGAAGGCGGTGGAAGTAGGGCCATTGACTATCTTAGGTTGATGTACTCTTGTTGAACAAGGTTATTGGGGGTAGATGGGGATGTAGAACATGAAACACAAACAGATTTGCCATGATCTTATTGAATGGCAAGGCAGGTTTGAGGGGCCAAAAGGCTAGTTCTGCTCCAATTTTTTATTTTCGTATGTAGGTAGTGAAGTTTGCAGGTTGTAAAGATGTTGTCATAGAAGCCTTGATCCATTGCTACAGTGAATCTCACAGGTAGTACGCACTGTAGCCATAATGCTCCCATTGTTTGGACGAAATACCAATCAAATGTACTGTGGCCTGGTTGGTGTCAAGTTTCATGATTGTTGTTGCATCTGCATTCATCCAGGCAAATAAGTCATCACTCTGCTTTGATTGCTCGGTGGAGGGAAGATTGAGGGAAATGTGGAATTTTGCATTGCTGGAAAAGACTAATTGACAATCATGTGACAAGCTACGGTTTCAATACAGTGACAAGAGTGAGAGGGCTAGCACAATGTGGAATTGTAAAGATCCCTTATTCATCCTGCATACACAATTGCTGCAAAGAAGTTTGTGTTTGAATATTAATCAGCGGTTGATTGAATTGATTCTGCCTCCCTCTCGTCATCCAATTCCAAGGTCAATTGGAATGATGTTAAAACTATTGGGGCTGTCAGCCTGTCATGTACTGTCTGTGACACATGATCAAAGTTCAAAAAGACAGAACCCCAAAGCCACAAGTTGCTCTGCATGCCCGCATTCCTAATGACAGCACTGGAGAAGGAGATTCTAGGTGTGTTACTGTGCTCCAATTGTGTGCACACTTCTGGCAACTGTCCATGTAGGAAGAACACATTAGTTAAAAAAAAGTACGAGAATACAATGCACCAAATAACGCCTAATTAAAGCACATATTTCCTTGAGCTGGAATACAGACAGAGTCTAATTATGTGACTGCAATTATCTAAAGCAATTAGTGCTGAATTAAATTGATTGCTTCATTGCAATTATACCACATATTCAGTATTTGTAAAATAGCAACCGGATTTGTCCTATTGACCACAGATTTGTGCAACACAGCAAGCAATATTAATAATTAAATGTATAAATTGTAGACAGTCACTGGTACTACTGTTTTATATTAGCGATCAATCATCAAAGAACAATTTTAACTCAAGAAAACAGAAATAGATCTTGGAACCTTGAATCTTGATTCTAAAGGCTCATTAATATATTTTTTTGAATCTTTATTAACTCTTTCTTCGATTCGAACTTTAAACAGATTGAGCAGATGAAGTGATTATTAATTAAGAAGAAATTAATTCTTAAAAGGACAACTTGCATTAATATTGTGCCTTTAATGTTTGAGCTGGGAAGAGAGTTTGTGGGGGGGTCACGTATGAAGGCAAGGGAAAATGATTTTGAGAAGCTTGCTATGAAAAGGGGGGAGAGAAATGTTGAAAAGCAGAGGGCTTCAAAGAAAGGATTCCGGAAAGAAGGACTGCTCTGATAGTGCAAGTGGGACAAAGGGGAGACAGGAGCTGAAAAGAAGCCAATCAGACAAGAAAGTAATTCTGGAGAAGACCGTTGATCATCAGTTAAGAAGAGATTTGAAGATAGAGACAAAAAGATTTTCTATTAAACGCATTGGAAAACAAGTACTAGTCTCGGTCCATGAGGACAAGCATGATGGGAAAGCATTCATCTCTCAAACAGCATTATTAAAAACAGATTAAATGTTCAATCATTCCTTTGCTTTGAAGGAATTTGCTTTGTGCATATTGGCTGCCATATTTGTCTCTTATGTTTAGCCATCTGACTCGTGATGGCTCTTCAGGAATAATCCAAATTCTCTGCAATATCCTCAAGATTGGATGCATTTTCTTTCCTTAATGTATGCTGAATAATGTCAGCTTTATCATGAAGAAAAATTTACTCTGATCTTACTTTATTCACAACCTTCTGTTTGGTTCTCGCAGCCTGTACAAATGTCAATCGGAGACATCATTGGCTTTATTTTACCCAGTTAGGCTCAGAAGTAAATGCTTGGAAAATGCAAGGCTGGTCACTGACGGGAACATCGGATGTGATTCTAACATTGTTGTTATTACAGCTTGAAAAGTGAAAGCAATGCATAGCATTACTGGAGACTGACATTGTAAGAAGCCTGTGAAAATACAGCATGGAATTCAACTCAATAAGTGGTATTTCCGATTCCCCTTCACCAAAATATCCATTTGTCCTCAGCTTCACAAAATTGAAAACCAACCTCTAGTTAATTGGCTAATTGGAATACAACATTCTCCAGCTTCCAAACTTGTTCTGTGAGAGGTGGCTGTGTTATACTCTGCAATGACGTGACACAAATTCTCCAGAGTGCTGGATAACAAAAGATTCTGTGACCTTTAAGAAAGGCAAACAAACCATTTGTCAGCATCAGTTGATGTGTTTTCCTAATATTTTACTCTTGCAACTAATATTACTATGGTTGTTGGTAGGTTATGGCGGAGATTCTCCGTTTGGCAGACTAAGTTATTCCGCCAGGACGGAATAGCGTACGCTACTAATGGGGGCGCTATCCATTCCGTGATTCAGGACATGCAAATAGGCCAGCACGAATTGGAAGCAATTCTCGACTCAGCGGGCAGTGTAACTGCTGAGGCCGGAATTAGCGCTAAAGACCCTAACAACTGAAGCTGTTTTTAACCACTCCACTTACCACACACTCATTGCAGCCATGAAGATGGCTCACAGAGGATCTGCCCCCCCCCCCCCCCCCCCCCTCCTCAATTATGTGAGCCCAAGGTGCACAGACTGCTCAATGCCAGTGAGGAGAGGAATAACACCCTCTTACCCAGGGTGGGCCGCGCATTCAAGCCCATCCTCCTGTACAGCACCTGGGAGGAGGTAGCAGAGGCAGTCAGAGCTGCCAGCCTCACTGGGAGGCGACAGCTTGTGATGTTGAGGGATGGAGGTTGTGGCGATCGTTGTGAGGTTGACTTCAGGATAGAAAGCGTAGTGCTCATCAAGACACTTGAACCGATGTACGTCAACAAAGCTAAATTTATTTTCACTACTTAAATTAACGTTTGACACTTATTCCTATAGTAAACAAATAAATTATATTAAACTATGCTCACTAACACTATCTCTATACTCTAAATGTAACTGGATTCTATCTTCTCTAGCTCTGCATGCACTGCACTACAGTCTCCTCTCCTCTACTCTACTCTCTCCCAGAAGCCTTAGAATCAGTGTCTTTTAAAGTACTGTCCCGAGCTCCATCTCGTGGCTAATTGTAACATGACATTAACTCTCTGTAAGCTATACATTTCCATAATGCCACATCCCCCTTTATTTGAAATAAAATGTTTGAATCTTTTCTGAAATTCTATTTCTACCAGTCTATTATGATTAAGTAATCATGTCCTCTGAAGTTAAATAATCCATAGCAACTTTTGCCCATGGTTGCATGGTGAGTTCACTTTCTACCAAGGGTTATTTACACTTTGGCTGTTGATGCATCTGACACACACAGCATTCCTTTACGTAGGTGTCCACATCCGTATTTATCCCGAGCCTGTGTACTGATTGTCTTGCTCTGTGTATACACTCCTCGATTCCCTGATGTCCTTCATGTATTTGTTGTAAGATGTCCTGTCTGAGGCAGGAAGGAATCACAATGTGGTCCCCATTTAACAGAAATCCATTGATGACTGTCAGGTCATCCTTTACACTACGATAGCTGTTACACTTGCCTTTAGGCCATCCTCCACATAGGTAGTGATTTACTTTTTGAAGTGTAGCATCTTTGTCAATTTCATCTTTCATCAACTTTAACATGCTATCTGTTACAGGTAGCATGTCAGCAAAAAGGTTTGCTTGTGCTTCAACATTGAGCATAACCTCAACTGCTTGTTCGCCACTGTACACCGTGGTTCTGAAGTAAGGACTAACTCTTTGCCTGGCATGTAGACTAATTCAAGATCATACCAATGCAGCTTCATCAGCACACGCTGCAGTCTCAGCGACATGTCTTTGCGCAGGTCAAGGAGACATATCCAGAGTGGGAATTGGAACTTGGTAATTTGGTCCAGTGAGGTAATTCGTTGCAGAGTGGGAGACGGTGCTTTTCCCCTACTGTTTTGTTCTCTCTCTTTCTTCTGGCCTGTAACTTTTTATCTGCAGGGAGAGAACCAGAGAGCATTTAAGAACCTGGGAAGGTAAGTGATTTTTATTTATTTTTATTTTTATTACCTTTTCAAATTGTGTGTGTGGGGGGGGGGGGGGAACTGAAGTGACATCACAGTAAAGCTGTGACCTGATTGGCTGGTTGGGAATCTACACTAAATTTAAAAATTAAGTATTGTTAAACTAATTAAACATAATTACTTAATTACTTAATTATAATTTAGAGAGGTATCTAAGCCAGAGAACGGAGAGTACTGTATTTAGCTTTCACATTTATAGTAGAAATCTAGTGCCAGGAAACATATAGTTGACAGTAACTTTTTTTAATTTTAAATTTAATTTACTAATTAATTAACGCAATATCATTTAGAGGGGTGCTCTGACTGTGAGATGTGGCAGGTTCAGGAGGCTTCCAGCATCCCGGATGGCTTCATCTGCAGAAAGTGCACCCAACTGGAGCTCCTCACAGACCGCATGGTTCGATTGGAGCAGCAGTTGAATGCACTTAAGAGCATGCAGGTGGCGGAAAGCGTCATAGATAGTAGTTATATAAATGTCGTCACACCCAAGGTGCAGGCAGAGAAATGGGTGACCACCAGAAGGGGCGGGCAGTCAGTGCAGGAATCTCCTGTGGTTGTCCCCCTCTCAAACGGGTATACCGCTTTGGATACTGTCGGGGGATAGCCTATCAGGGGAAAACAGCAGCAGCCAGAGCAGTGGCACCACGGCTGGCTCTGATGTTCAGCAGGGAGGGTCAAAGCGCAGAAGAGCAATAGTCATAGGAGACTCTATAGTCAGGGGCACAGATAGGCGCTTCTGTGGACGTGAAAGAGACTTCAAAATGGTATATTGCCTCCCTGGTGCCAGGGTCCAGGATGTCTCCGAACGGGTAGCGGGCATCCTGAAGGGGGAGGGCAAACAGGCAGAGGTCATTGTATATATTGGTACTAACGACATAGGCAGGAAGGGGCATGAGGTCCTGCAGCAGGAGTTCAGGGAGCTAGGCAGAAAGTTAAAAGACAGAACATCTAGGGTTGTAATCTCGGGATTACTCCCTGTGCCACGTGCCAGTAAGGCTAGAAATAGGAAGATAGAGCAGCTAAACATGTGGCTAAATAGCTGGTGTAGGACGGAGGGTTTCCGTTATCTGGACCACTGGGAGCTCTTCCGGACAGGTGTGACCTGTATAAGAAGGACAGGTTGCATCTAAACTGGAGAGGCATAAATATCCTGGCCATGAGGTTTGCTAGTGTCACACGGGAGTGTTTAAACTAGTATGGCAGGGGGTTAGGTACCGGACCAATAGGTCAGAAGGTGAAAGCATTGAGGGAGAACTAGGGAATAGGGCCAGTTTGGCGCTGAGGAAGAGGAGACAGGGAGATGTTGCTGAAAACAGCGGGTCTGGTGACCCGAAGTGTATATGTTTTAATGCAAGAAGTGTTACGGGTAAGGCAGATGAACTTAGAGCTTGGATTAGTAATTCAGTAAGTTTCAAGAGTGGTCCTCAGATGAATGTGCTAAATTGGGGGAAGGCTAATTATAACAATATTAGGTGGGAACTGAAGAACCTAGATTGGGGGCGGATGTTTGAGGGTAAATCAACATCTGACATGTGGGAGGCTTTCAAATGTCAGTTGAAAGGAATTCAGGACCGGCATGTTCCAGTGCGGAAGAAGGATAAATACAGCAAATTTTGGGAACCTTGGATAACGAGAGATATTGTCGGCCTCGTCAAAAAGAAAAAGGAGGCATTTGTCAGGGCTAGAAGGCTGGGAACAGACAAAGCCTGTGTGGAATATAAGGAAAGTAGGAAGGAACTTAAGCAAGGAGTCAGGAGGGCTAGAAGGGGTCACGAAAAGTCATTGGCAAATGGGGTTAAGTAAAATCCATAGGCTTTTTACACGTACATAAAAAGCAAGGGGGTAGCCAGGGAAAGGGTTGGCCCACTGAAGGATAGGCAAAGAAATCTATGTGTGGAGGAAGAGGAAATGGGCGAGGTACTAAATGAATACTTTGCATAAGTATTCACCAAAGAGGAGGAATTAGTGGATGTTCAGTCTGGAGAAGGGTGTGTAGATAGCCTGGGTCATATTGAGATCCAAAAAGATGAGGTGTTGGGCGTCTTGAAAAATATTAAGGTAGATAAGCCCCCAGGGCCTGACAGGATCTACCCCAGAATACTGAAGGAGGCTAGAGAGGAAATTGCTGAGGCCTTGACAGAAATCTTTGGATCCTCACTGTCTTCAGGTGATGTGCCGGAGGACTGGAGTATAGCCAATGTTGTTCCTTTGTTTAAGAAGGGTAGCAAAGATAATCCAGGGAACTACAGACCAGTGAGTAGGGAAATTACTTGAGATAATTCTTTGAGACAGGATCTACTCCCATTTGGAAGCAAGTGGATGTATTAGTGAGAGGCAGCACGGTTTTGTGAAGGGGAGGTCGTGTCTCAGTAAATTTCGAAGAGGTCACAAAGATGATTGATGCAGGTAGGGCAGTGGATGTTGTCTGTGTGGACTTCAGTAAGGCCTTTGACAAGGTCCCTCATGGTAGACTGTTACAAAAGATGAAGTGACACGGGATCAGGGGTGAGCTGGCAAGGTGGATACAGAACTGGCTAGGTCATAGAAGGCAGAGAGTAGCAATGAAAGGGTGCATTTCTAATTGGAGGGTTGTGACTAGTGGTGTTCCGCAGAGATCAGTGCTGGGACCTTTGATGTTCGGAGTATATATAAATGATTTGGAGGAAAATGTAACTGGTCTCATTGGTAAGCTTGCAGACAACACAAAGGTTGATGGAATTGTTGATAGCGATGAGGACTGTCAAAGGATACAGCAGGATTTAGATCATTTGGAGACTTGGGCGGAGAGATGACAGATGGAGTTTAATTTGGACAAATGTGAGGTAATGCATTTTGGAAGGTCTAATGTAGGCAGGGAATATACAGTGAATGGTAGAACCCTTAAGAGTATTGAAAGTCAGAGATCTAGGTGTACTGGTCCACAGGTCACTGAAAGGGACAACACAGGTGGAGAAGGTAGTCAAGAAGGCATACGGCATGCTTGCCTTCATTGGCCAGGGCATTGAGTGTAAGAATTGGCAAGTCATGTTGCAGCTGTATAGAACCTTATTTAGGCCACACTTGGAGTATAGTGTTCAATTCTGGTCGCCAGACTACCAGAAGGATGTGGAGGCTTCAGAGAGGGTGCAGAAGAGATTTACCAGGATGTTGCCTGGTATGGAGGCCATTAGCTATGAGGAGCGGTTGAATAAACTTGGTTTGTTCTCACTGGAACGAAGAAGGTTGAGGGGCAACCTGTTAGAGGTCTACAAAATTATGAGGGGCATAGACAGAGTGGATAGTCAGAGTCTTTTTCCCAGGGTAGAGGGGTCAATTACTAGGGGGCATCGGTTTAAGGTGCGAGGGGCAAGGTTTAGAGGAGATGTGCAAGCACATTTTTTACATAGAGAGTAGTGGGTGCCTGGAACTCGCTGCCGGAGGAAGTGGTGGAAGCAGGGACGATAGTGACATTTAAGGGGCATCTTGACAAATACATGAATAGGATGGGAATAGAGGGATACGGACCCAGGAAGTGTTGAAGATTTTAGTTTAGACGGGCAGCATGGTCGGCACGGGCTTGGAGGGCCGAAGGGCTTGTTCCTGTGCTGTACTTTTCTTTGTTCTTTGTATGTCATTTAAATCTTTCTTAATGATGTTCACCAGCGAGCGATGGTCAGTTTCTACAATAATGTCCATAGACGTAATAGTGGAATTTACTGATGCCCATTACCAGACCTCATTGTTTTTCGATTTGAGCATATCTCTGCTCAGTCTGCATCATAGAGTGAGATGCATATGCAACTGGTTTCCATGAGTTGTTGTCTGCCCTTTGCAATAGTACTGCTCCTATGCCATTTTGGCTGGTATCAGTCGATATTTTGGTTTCTCTTGTTGAGTTAAAATATGCTCGAACTGGTGTGGTCATCAAAGATGACTTCAGATCTTTCCATTCAGCTTTATGCTGATGTGTCCACAGAAACACCACGTTTTTCTTTATCAAATTCCTCAAAGCTGTTCTCCTGCTTGGCAGGTTTGGAATGAATTTTCCTATGAAGTTGACAACGCCCAATATCCGTAATATTGCTTTCTTGTCCTTTGGTGTTGGCATCTGACCAACAGCTTGAATTTTGGATTGATGAGGCTGTACCCCGTCTTTCGATATTACATCCCCCAGAAAGTTGAGATTCTGGATGCCAAATTGGCATTTCTCCTTGTTCAGCTTGAGTCCATAGGAATTGTAATGAACTCCAATTGGCTTTATTGGTTGGCCAATTGGAGTATGAGCTCCCTCAATGATAGCTCATTGAGGGGGCCCATATAATCACCTGTGTAGGCTTTGTGAGCAGTCTTAAGTTGACTGGACTGCTAGCAGCTCTGTTTGTAGCTGCTCCTGTAATATCGTTATTGTAAATAAATATTGGTGTGGTGACAGAACTCCTGCCTCCCGTGGATTACTACAGGAATCTATCCTGTTGAGGACTTTTATGAGCCTCTCACAGTGCTCTTCCTGTGTGTTGGACCATATTATTACATTGTCAAAATATACATGTACACCTGGAATTCCTTCTATAATGGTTTCCATTGCACAGTAGAATATTTCAGAAGCTGAAATGATACCGAGGGGCAGTCGATTAAAGCAATTACTGCCAAAGGGAGTGTTAAAAGTTCATAACCTTTTGCTCTTAATATCAAGGCGCAGTTGCCAAAATCCCTTGGAAGCATCGAGCTTGGTAAAAAACTTGGCGTGTGCCATTTCTGCAGTTATTCCCTCTCTCTTGGGAATGGGATAGTGTTCCCTCTTGATATTCTTGTTTAAATCTTTGGGGTCGATACAGATACGTAAATCCCTTTTGGTTTTCTCACACATACAATCGAGCTTACCCAGTAGGCTCAGTCACTTTTGAGACGATGTCACTTTGCTGCATCTTGTCTAGTTCGCCCTTGAGACGATCTCTCAGTGGCACTGGCACTCGTCTGAGTGCATGAATGACAGGTTTAGCATTATCTTTTATCTTGATGCTGTAGGTGAATAGTAATGTTCCCATCCCATTAAAAACATGCTTGAAATTACTCAAAATGACTCTATCTTATCATTTAGTGCACTACTTAAAGAGTTGGCTGTGTGAATTCTCTGAACTAACTTTAACTGAATGCAGGCATCCACCCCAATAAGTGAAGACTTTGTGGCATCCACAATCTCAATGTCAAGTGGAATCCTCATGTCACCGTTCGACACCAGCAGGCAGCAGGAATCTTTTGTCCCTATTTTGTTGCCATTGTCGTCAGTTAATCTACAATCCACTTTAAATTTTGGAAGGCTGTCTACTTTTTCCAAGTCTGATTCCGTTATCAGATTAGCACGGGCTCCTGTGTCAAATTTAAACTGCACATCTGAACCATTGACAATTTAATCCTTCTCCAAATCGGAGAGGTGCATAATTTGTTTATCAGCAGTTGTCGTGGCATTAACCATAAGACCATAAGACCATAAGACATAGGAGTGGAAGTAAGGCCATTCGGCCCATCGAGTCCACTCCGCCATTCAATCATGGCTGATGGGCATTTCAACTCCACCTACCAGCATTCTCCCCGTAGCCCTTAATTCCTCGCGACATCAAGAATTTATCTATCTCTGCCTTGAAGCCATTTAGCGTCCCGGCCTCCACTGCACTCCGCGGCAATGAATTCTACAGGCCCACCACTCTCTGGCTGAAGAAATGTCTCCGCATTTCTGTTCTGAATTTACCCCCTCTAATTTTAAGGCTGTGCCCACGGGTCCTCGTCTCCTCGCCTAACGGAAACAGTTTCTTTGCGTCCACCCTTTCTAAGCCATGTATTATCTTGTAAGTTTCTATTAGATCTCCCCTTAACCTTCTAAACTCCAATGAATACAATCCCAGGATCCTCAGCCGTTCATCATATGTTAGACCCGCCATTCCAGGGATCATCCGTGTGAATCTCCGCTGGACACGCTCCAGTGCCAGTATGTCCTTCCTGAGATGTGGGGCCCAAAACTGGACACAGTACTCCAAATGGGGCCTAACCAGAGCCTTATAAAGGCTCAGTAGCACATCGCTGCTTTTATATTCCAACCCTCTTGAGATAAATGACAACATTGCATTCGCTTTCTTTTTTTTTTTTTTTTTTATAAATTTAGTGTATCCAATTATTTTATTTTTTTTTCAATTAAGGGGCAATTTAGAATGGCCAATCCACCTACCCTGCACATCTTTGGGTTGTGGGGGTGAAACCCACGCAAACACGGGGAGAATGTGCAAACTCCACACGGACAGTGACCCAGAGCCGGGATCGAACCTGGGACCTCAGCGCCGTGAGGCAACAGGGCTAACCCACTGCGCCACCGTGTGGCCTGCATTCGCTTTCTTAATCACAGATTCAACCTGCATGTTTACCTTTAGGGAATCCTCGACTAGCACTCCCAGATCCCTTTGTACTTTGGCATTATGAATTTTCTCACCGTTTAGAAAGTAGTCTATGCTTGGATTCTTTTTTCCAAAGTGCAAGACCTCACATTTTCTCACGTTGAATTGCATCAGCCATTTCCTGCACCACTCTCCCAAACTGTCTAGATCCTTCTGCAGCCTCCCCACTTCCTCAGCACTACCTGCCTGACCACCTAACTTCGTATCATCGGCAAACTTCGCTAGAATGCCCCCAGTCCCTTCATCCAGATCATTAATATATATGGTGAACAGCTGTGGCCCCAACACTGAACCCTGTGGGACACCGCTGGTCACCGGCTGCCATTCCGAAAAAGAACCTTTTATCCCAACTCTCTGCCTTCTGTCAGACAGCCAATCCTCAACCCATGCCAGTAGCTCACCTCGAACACCATGGGCCCTCACCTTACTCAGCAGCCTCCTGTGTGGCACCTTATCAAAGGCCTTTTGGAAATCCAGATAGACCACATCCACTGGGTTTCCCTGGTCTAACCTACTTGTCACCTCCTCAAAGAATTCTAACAGGTTCGTCAGGCACGACCTCCCCTTACTAAATCCATGTTGACTTGTTCTAATCCGACCCTGCTCTTCCAAGAATTTAGAAATCTCATCCTTAACGATCGATTCTAGAATTTTACCAACAACCGAGGTTAGGCTAATTGGCCTGTAATTTTCCATCTTTTGTCTTGATCCTTTCTTGAACAAGGGGGTTACAACAGCGATCTTCCAATCGTCCGGGACTTTCCCTGACTCCAGTGATTTTTGAAAGATCTCAACCAACGCTTCCGCTATTTCTTCAGCCACCTCTCTCAGAACTCTAGGGTGTAGCCCATCGGGGCCAGGAGATTTGTCAATTTTAAGACCTTTTAGCTTTTTTATCACCATCTCTTTTGTAATGGCAACCATACTCAACTCAGCCCCCTGACCCTCTATAATTTTTGGGATATTACTCATGTCTTCCACTGTGAAGACAGACGCAAAGTACTTATTAAGTTCTCCAGCCATTTCCTCGTCTCCCATCACTAGCCTTCCGGAATCAGTTTGAATTGGCCCAATGTCTACTTTGGCCTGTCGTTTGTTTCTTATGTATTGAAAGAAACTTTTACTATCATTTCTTATATTACTGGCTAGCCTGCCTTCATATTTGATCCTCTCCTTCCTTATTTGTCTCTTTGTTAACCTCTGTTTGTTTTTGTAGCCTTCCCAATCTTCTGAATTCCCAGTGCTTTTGGCCACTTTATAGGATCTCTCTTTTTCTTTGATACATTTCCTGACCTCCTTTGTCAGCCATGGCTGTCTAATCCCTCCCCGGATAATCTTTCTTTTCATGGGGATGAACCTCTGTACAGTGTCCTCAATTATGCATACAAACTCCTGCCATTTTTGCTCTGCTGTCTTCCCCACTAGGGTCTGCTTCCAGTCGATTTTCGCCAGTTCCTCTCTCATGCCCTCGTAATTACCTTTATTTAACTGTAACACCATTACATCCGATTTTGCCTTCTCTCTTTCAAACTGCAGACTGAACTCAACCATATTATGATCGCTGCTTCCTAAGTGTTCCCTTACTTTAAGATCTTTTATAAAGTCTGGTTCATTACAGAGCACTAGGTCCAGAATAGCCTGCTCCCTTGTGGGCTCCATGACAAGCTGTTCCAAAAAGCCATCTTGTAAGCATTCCATGAATTCCTTTTCTTTGGATCCACTGGCTACGTTATTTACCCAATCCACCTGCATATTGAAGTCCCCCATGATCACCGTGACCTTGCCTTTCTGACATGCCTTTTCTATTTCCCGGTACATGTTGCGCCCCTGGTCCTGACCACTGTTAGGAGGTCTGTACATAACTCCCATTATGGTTTTTTTGCCTTTGTGGTTCCTCAATTCTACCCACACAGACTCCACATCATCCGACCCTATGTCGTTTAGTGCCATAGATTTAATTTTGTTCTTAACTAACAAGGCAACCCCACCCCCTCGGCCCACCTCCCTGTCTTTTCGATAGGTTGTATATCCTTGGATATTTAACTGCCAGTCCTGAACCCCCTGCAGCCATGTCTCTGTGATGCCAACCACATCATAATCATTCACGATGATCTGTGCCATTAGTTTGTCTACTTTGTTACAAATGCTACGAGCATTCAGGTAAAGTACCTTAATGCTAACTTTCTTATCATTACAGATATTGGAAGTCCTAAGATGTCCAAAGTTATCCTTCCTTTTTGTTGAATTCCTAGTCTGCCTCAAGCTTAAATCCACCTGCCTACATGTTATCCTCCTGCGTATCTTGCCATTTAACTCCATGCTCCCTGTCGCTTTCACTTTCCCTTCCCCCCAACTCAGAAGTTTTGTTATCGCCTCAATTATAAAGGTGTCCTGTGGAGGAAGCTTAGAGGAATCAATCTGGGACTTCAAAATGTTTTCTTCATCCTCATTATCTTGTATGCTGTAAACCTTTTTACTTGGTTGAAACGATTTTTTAAAGTTGTTTTGCAGTACTGCTGTATTAAATCGGCATTATGCAGCAAAATTATTCAGTTTGTTACATCTTGAGTACTTCATTCCGAATGCAGACAATTTGTTCTACTCTGGGCATGGCCACAGCGTGTGCACGTCATGACGCTGCTGATGTCACATTCAAAATGGCCACCATTTGTAGCCTGCTGTTTTTGGAACTGCTCCACAGATGCAATGCCGCCGACCACGTTGCCAGACTTTGCGCCTTTTTCTGTCGATCGGAACTCAGCGTACTCGTTAGTGGCTTGTTCACCTTCTTTACACATATTTATTGCTTCCTCTCATGTTAAATTTGGTTGTCTTAATAATTGTTCTCATTTTTGCTCATCAAATATGCCAAACACAATCGGGTCTCACAACACTGAATCTGTAACAGGAAAAATTGAAGGATTTTGCTCGTAGCATTAAATCAGTGACAAATGAGTCAAATGATTCTCCTTTGAGTTGCAATCTCTTTGCAAACATATATCTCTCATATGTCTCATTGACCTGTTTTTTACAATGAGAATCAAATGTTTCCAAAACCCGTTCATACTTCGTTTAGTCTTCACTGTCTGTGAATTCAAAATAATTGAACAGTTCAAATGCTTGCAGACCTGTGGGATTAAGGAGGAGATCAAATTTTCTGCTATCAGGAGCTGATTTAAGTGCAGACGCTCATAGAAAGACTTCAAACCGTTGCTAGAAATTTTTCCAGTTCAAGCTAAGTTTACCGGACATCTCGAAATAATCTGGTTTCTTCAGACCTTCCATGTTGGTCTCGTTATTTTCTTGCTGATGTTGAGATTCGTGTAGCAGTGCGAAGATTTTTCTTTCTTCTTGTTTCGGATTTTCTCTCTATACCTACTGCTTACTATCTAGGAATACACTTCCTGGTACCATGTGGTGATCTCTGTGAGGTTGACTTCAGGATGGAAAGCATGGTGTTCACAAAGACACTTGAAACAGTATTCATCAACAAAGCTAAATTTATTTACACTACTTAAATTAACATTTGACACGTATTCCTAAAGTAAATAAATAGATTATATAAACTACACTCACTAGCATTATCTCTATACTCTAACTTTAACTATATTCTATCTTCTCTAGCTCTACTATGCACTTCACTCCTCTCCTCTACTCCACTCTCTCCCAGAAGCCTAAGAGTCAGTGTTTTTTTATAGTACTGCCCCTAGCTCCATCTAGTTACTATTTGTAACATGACAACTGATGAGTGCCAATACCTGGTGGACCCCTGATTGAGCTTGGCCATGCCCATCCCCTGATGAAACCACTGGAGTATGTGGGTGTCCAGAATGGCAGCATAGGTGGGCTCCCACGTCACCCGAAGCTCTCTGAGCATTTACACGACACAGTGAGTAATCAGCAGTGTGAACAGCCAGGAGCATGTAAGTAGCACCAAAGGGGTGCGTTTACATCCACACACTGCAGCAATGGTGGTCTGAGCGAGACCACCCTGATCCACAAACTTGGCATCAAGTTGTTCCTCGCTACTGCCCCCGGCAGCCACTCCCCAGCAAGCTTGAGAATTTTTGAGAGTTTATTTTAGCCTCTCATTCCCCCTTAACAGCCATGTGCTGAGGGCCTGCTTGTAAATACTTGCCCAATTCGTGCCGGTGCGACTTCTTCCTGAGAGGGGCGGGGCATCATGGAGGGGTGGAACGTACCATGTCAACCCACTAATGATATTTAAATCCATGCAAATGACGGTTTTTCATGGACCCTCCGGCGCGGGGCACAAACCTCGATAATGCCGCCGGTGAGGGATTGGAGCAAATTGTAATTTTTATATTGTGCGCGATTCTCCACCCGATGACAATTCTAGCTGCCGGCATCGAGGGCAGAGAACCCATCCCTATATGCTTATGAGCTGTCAGGTACTTTGTCTAAGGTAGCATTCTTTATACATGAACTAGATCAAGAGTTTGGAAGGCAATTCAATCATGGACAAAATAAAGCATTAAGATGATCCTGTTCACACATGGCATCCACACTTACCTCCAGTAAGAGTCACTTTATAGCAAACTGGATTGGGAGCTCCGGTGTTTTCTCTGCTCCTAACCACAGAGTCACTTGAGTTTCACAAGTGCCACCTGGCAGTCTTCTCGTTCCACGTCTGTTTAGTTAAATCTATGCTGTCCGCTAACTACTGCCTGAAACAATCTTGTAAATATGTAGATTCATTTTTTTTTTGATCGTTCATGGGATGTGGGCGTCACAGACTAGGCCAGCATTTACTGCCCATCCCTAATTGTCTTTGAGGGGGAAATTAAGAACCAACCACATTGCTGTATGTCAGGAGTCCCATGTAAGCCAGACCGGGTAAGACAGCAGAGTTCCTTCCCCAAAGGACATTAGTGAACCAGATGGGTTTTTAACGACAATCGACAATGGTTTCATGGTCATCATTAAATTTTTAATTCCAGATTTTTATTGAATTCAAATTTCACCATTTGCAGTGATGGGGGATTTGAACTAGGATCTCTAGAGCATTACTCGAGGCATCTGGCTTACTAGTCCAGTGACAGTACCACTATGCCACTGCCTCCTATTTAATATCAGAATCGTGGCTGGCACTCCAGTGTAGTTGTGCTGTGAGGATGGTGTCTTTCGGATGATGCCCTAAACCAAGGACCTTCTCCTCTATGAAATGGATGTAAAAGATCCTAAGGCAATGTTGGAAGGAGAGCAGGAGGTTCTCACCTGTGTCCTGGCCAACAGTTATCCCTCAGTTGACCCCATTCAACATAGGTTACCTGGTCATTATCACATTAATGTTTGATGGAACGCTGCTGTGTGCAAAATGGCAGCCATGTTTCCTATATTGACTACACTTCAAAAGTATTTTATTGGCACTTTGAGATATCCTGAGACATCGATAGGTTTATTGTAAACGCCAACTCTTTCTTTTGTTTCCAAACTTTCTCCCTTCCAGTCTGCCTTCTTTGCTTGTTGTCCACCATCTCACATACCATTTGCATCTAATATGCAGCCTGTTGTTCATCTGGTGCTGCAAACACTTGCATGATTGGTTTACCAAACCAGTGACTGTCAGAACTCTTCCAGAACTCAGCAGGGAGCTGATTTTGACCCAACGTGTCCAAGCGAGAAACAACTGGGATGGGTTCAGCCGTCTGTTTGACACCCCATCCCATTTAACTTGGCTTCAATCAAGAGTAAAATCAGTGAGGCTGTGAAACAGGTAGATTAGACAATCCTCCCTGTTAGCCTACCAGCTAGGTTAGTTTCAAATTATTGCCAAGTATCAAATTAGCAGCTGTTTAGAATTCATGCCACATATAAGCTTGCAGAATAAAAAGCTCAAAGCTTTTTTTTGTAAGGTCTCAGTCAATAGCACAGGACCAACTCTGTGTCATATGATTCTGTATGATGCCAGCAACTGTAGTTAATAAATTAATATACTTTAGAATTCATTTCAGTTGTTTTAATTTAGTGAAGTTGAGCATGACAAAAGATAAGCCACGGCTCACATTTCTATCGAACAATCAATTAAATTGAGTTCAAGAAGAAAAATTAATGTTTTTGTCATCTCGTGCGTTTACAGCAGTACAATTCATTTGGACACTCTGGTAAAATGGTGCTGAGGTTACAGGTTCCATTAATGGAAAGAAATTAGATTCTGAAGACAGCAAAACAGTGAATGACCAGCTTCTCAACAAAGCCGGCGGGATTTTCAGATGCCGCCAAAGTCGATGGAATTTTGAATGCCTGGCCGGGTGTTTCAGCCCCATTCCCTCCGTGATGGGACCATAAAATTCAGCCCCATCTTGCAAGAGCTCAGTTTTAAATGCTGAAAATAGCAATTGATTACCAAGCTTGCAGTTCCAAAGTTGTTCCAGCACAGTTCATTTCAGAAAGAATTGAGCACATTGATTCCTGCATTCTGCATTTTAATAGGACTCTGAGGAAACCAGGGGCAGGATTCTCCGACCACGCGCCCGGTGGGAGAATTGCCGGCGGGCTGCGCAAATTGCGCCACGCCGCCCTGATGCCGGCATGCGATTCTTTGTAGAACGGAGAACCGGCGTCGGCGTCGTTGGCGTGGCGCCAGTCGCAGGCTGCTCCACGCAGCCGGCCCGCCGATTCTCCGGCCCGGATGGGCCAAGAAGCCATAAGAAAAAAAAAGAGTCCCGCCGGCGCCGTTCTGACCTTGGCGTTGAAGCATCGGGTGGGGCCTGTGGGGGGGGAAGGGGGGTCCGACCCCGGAGGGGGCCTCCGGTGTGGCCTAGCCCGCGATCGGGGCCCACCGATCGGCAGGCCGGCCTCTCTGGCTGGGGGCCTCCTTTACTGCATGCCAGCTCCTGTAGCCCTGCGTCATGTTGCGTCAGGGCCAGCGCATTGAAGGAGGCCACTGAGCATGCGCCTGTTGGCGCCGGCACCACTGTGCATGTCCGCGTTGGCGCCGGCGCAACTGCGCATGAGCGGATCCCGCAGTGCACAGTTCGCGCCAAAATCGGCAGCTGGAGTGGCGCGAACCGCTCCAGCGCCATACTGGCCCACTGGAGGGGCCAGAATTACTCCTGGCAGCAGCCCGTTCACGCCGTCATAAAACGCGACGGCCTTTACGACAGCGTGGACACTTTGCCGCGGAATGGGACAATCCCCCCCCCAGATTCACAATTGGAGAATGGTATGAGCCAATTTGCACAATGAAATTTCCCTTGAGATGAACGTGTGGTGATTGCCCCTTTAAAGGCAACACAACTGAGTAAGGGTCACGTGGTCTGTGTGACCATTCGGGATTTAGCGCAGGGGAATCTCTCCAAGGGGCGGAGTTCTCCTCGTGCAAAAGTAATTTGGATTAGTGGTGAGCATGCCACTCCTATAACTGACATGTAAATACACCCATGGTTTTCTTCTGCCAATGAATTCTCCAAAAGTGCATCTTTACAGACTTTAGCAAGAAAGTTGGTCTGACTTCAGTTATGTTGCAGTTTCAGCAAAATGAGCAGAAGGATTTTCACACCCATCTATTTCTCTCTATTTTCCCTTTGATTTTTCTCCCCTTAATCCTTCCTGCTTGTCCAGTTCGATGGAAGGGGCTGCATTCCTTCTGGCCTCGAAGAACCAGCTGTTTTCCTTGCTTTGGGGCTTGGCTCCTTCTCCCCTCTGAACATTTCCCCTGACCACTTACCTCTGTGAGGCGATATAGTTGGGAGTCAGCTGGGGTCAGGAGGCCCTGAGGTGATGGCTCCCTGTTGGAAGCTGGTGGCTTCAACCAGGACTGGGCTTTACAAATGAGACTCTGGATTTGACATGTCCAGGGCTTCATGTTCCAGAGGAGAGGGTAATTTATCCTCCACCTTGATCTGCCCCTATCTCCCAACCCCTATCAGAATGACTTCTAGCCTGAAGTTAAAATCAGGCCCTTGGGACTATTTGCTACAGGACCTCATAAATGTATTTTTTCTCCCAACAATCCATAATTTTCCTCCTTTTACAATAAGTATCATTTCTCATTCTATATCCTGCCCCACTTAGGAGACTAGTGCCAACATCAAAGCTCCCTCTGCTGTATTGATTGAAACTATTCCATCATGCACCTTAGTGGATGTAGTCCAAGTGTAATATGATGGATTCTGTCAGCTTTCATCGCAGTGAAAGTTGAAGCTTCCTTGTGACTGGATGGCAAAACAGTTAACTGGCTGCGCAAAAGTTGTGACAAACACAACCCATCAAAGCCTGAGAGTGGGATGGAGGCAGATTGCAACTGTGGCTTTCCAAGGGGAATTGGATAAGTTGTCTGACGAGAGGAAATTTTTTTAAAAATTGAAAATTGAAAATCGCTTATTGTCACAAGTAGGCTTCAATGAAGTTACTGTGAAAAGCCCCTAGTCGCCAAATTCCGGCGCCTGTTCGGGGAGGCTGGTACGGAAATTGAACCATGCTGCTGGCCTGCCTTGGTCTGCTTTAAAATTCAGCGATTTAGCCCAGTGTGCTAAACCAGCCCCTGATAATTACAGGGGTAGGTAAAAAGTCTGGGAAGTTGGGGCCAGGTGAGGTGTTCTTTCAAAGAGCTGGCACAAACATGACAGGCGGAATAGCCTCCTGTGCGCTGTGCGACTCTAAATTGGCTGGTGTCTTTTGCTCACTGCCTGAACTATTAGGCCAGCCTCTGACTGGGGCTGTTGGAAACCCATGGGACGCATTGCATTTTTCAATTTAGTTCCTGATGGTCTCACTTGACACTGTAAAAAGCAAATGAGGCTGGTTAATTCTGAATTTCTACTGCTGACCTGAAGTGACAGTTGAGAATTGTCCCCCTTTCTGTGACTTGTCAGAATCTCAACGGGCCGGCATGTAGTGCACTACAATTATAGTGACTGATGTATTACTACCACTGCGACCAAGCTTCTCTCTGTTTTATATCAGAATGTGCTCCATATACTGTCCGAGTGTACAGAATAAAAGGCGCCTTTTTTGTAACTGTTTCACTCTTCAGGGTAGAGAGTGTTAATGGAAAACCTGCAGAGCCTGGTATCTGCAAATCTTCTTTCCCCTGCTGGAATATAATGGAGGGTGTTTGTCTTTGTGTCTAACTGTGCTATACCTAAGTTGTTTTTTAAAAGTACGTGTATTAATATTTTACATTTTAACAAACAATGTAACAAAATCACAAGAAGCACAGCAAGCAAAATAAAGGCGCAGCATATATGAATCTAAAGGGAGACAGAAGTGTGTTGCTTTTGTCGGGATGGTTGGCGCAGTGTTCACAAAGACCACAGAATAGCTTTTAGCTTAAACAAAGCTGTGGGGCTTGTTTCTCCGCACTCCGACAGCAAAATCGTGCCTGGCGCCGGGGCGGAGAATCCATTTTCTCGCACGGAATCGGGACTGGCGTCGGTTCCCCGATTCTGCGGGTCCCGAAAAGCTGCGTACTCGGAGGGTACGCCGCGCCGCCCTGGACCTACCTGGGGCCATTGCTGGAGGTTCGCTCCGCCATTCTCTACTCCCAACCGGCCCAAATCCCGACGGCATGGATCTAATGTAGTCCTGCCGGTCGGGATACTAGCGTGGCGGCTGTGGACTCAGTACGCGGCTTCCCTGGTCAGGGGTGGGCTGATCGGAGGGCAGGGGGGGCCTTACATGCAGCCGGGCAATGTTTGGGCGGGCAGGTGGTCAGGGCCGGACACGCGGCCAATCGGGGAATCTATTTTCAGTGTCCAGCTTCGCGTTCCGAGTCCGCCATGGAGCCCCCTGCAAGGCTGAGAATATGTGGCCCTTTCACGCTAGTTTTTCTGACGTTAAAATCCACAGTTTTGATTCCGGTTTGGGGACATAGTCCCAATCACAGAGAATCCAGCCCATGATTTTATTTACACTACTAAACTAGGATTCAACACTTAGTCCTTAAGAATACACAACTGATCAATAACATCTAACTACATTCATCTGCTGCTAATCACACTACTGGATAAACTATAATGTAACCTTGCTCATGCTAATTGCTCTTATGACCTGTGGTAGTATGACTAGAGGTATTACGGTACCTAACAATACCGAGACACTATTGGTGGATGAGGCTTGCTGCTTATTGGTCCATTGGTATGTAAACTTGTTATCTATTGGTTAAGGCTGTAAGGTAGCTCCGCCCAATAAAGGCGGGGTATAAGAGCCCGTGTAACCCCCGCAGCTTCCTTTCTGAACCTGAGCTGCTGGGGGAAACATCTAGCCTATTAAAGCCTTCAGTTCGGAGTACAACCTCGTTTCTGTGGTCATTGATAGTGTACCACTAGCTTTCTACTGCATACACTTCTCCCCTAAGGTCTAGCTTCACTGCTTTGTATAGTTGTATCTGCATCTCCCTCTAGTGGCTACTCTCGACACTACATTCACCCTTGTAATGCTGATAGTTACGATAATACCACAAGGAGAACAGCAGTATAACCAGCTTAATACAATCATTAGACATGACCTGATGCTTCTAAAAGCCCAACCACAGAACAAGGAAAAAATTGGATAAGGCTGAGAAAACATGGTAAAGTGGCGCACACCTTCCCATGCAGCGACTGCTTGCAATTGCTACGAGAGTTCAGGGTAAACTTTTCACGCCATGTTCGGACATGCACCAATATATATCTCACTCCACTCCAGCAGTGTCAGAGGCATGAATGACACACCGTAAACTCCTCTCCTCGGATACCAGACCCATCTGCACCCATGCAGGAAACAATCATAAATTCTTTATACCCATCCTTTAAAAAAAACAAAACGTACAACAAAAATACATGAGAACTTCTGTTCTAAAAAGGTGATCCATTTATTTCACACAATAGAATTCTACCGAGGTCTCAGGCCCAATGCAGAACCAACATCATTCCATACATTTATACAGAGACCACCAGCAGCAACATGTTTAGTTTATGATCATTTCCATTAACACCCCCCCAGAGAAACAAAAAAAGGATAACGACACGACTAGGAGTGTTTCACAGGATACCAAAGGATCAGGACCCCACCAAGGGCTGCCTTCCCCTGGACCATGTTCATCATCTATTAATGAAGATAACAAGAGGCTCCTTCAAACAAGAAAGCGTACTGGCGATTAGGGGGGCAACAGTATAGCAACTAAAGTACCAGGACTTGGCTCAACACCAGGCCCCCATGAACAGAAGAAGCAAAACGCAGCCTCTGAGGATATTCCAGTAAAGTGCCTTCAAGAAGGGACATCACAAGTTCCAGGGGGCAACAGGTTACCAACCATAGCACCAAACCTGACCTCGCCCAGCATATTCTGACACACAGAAATCAGTACCCCGAAGACCTCCAGCATAACCCACCGCCCCTTTTATAGGCGACAAACGAGTCCTAACCAAATTGGTCAAAAGGAAACTTGGTTTATTACAACCCAATTATATTTACAATATGCATCAGATCTCAACCAGGTCTACTCTGTCAGTTCCGTACCTGGCAGATTTTATGTAGATCTCAATCATGTCCTCGGGCTCTCCGCCCCTTAACCAGGGAGTTGATACTCATGGGGAGACTGAGTGCTCCCACTCTGTAGGTCTCGTACGGATTATAACAGCCCCACACTGCACACCATCACAAGAAGGACATTAAGAGAAAAGACAGTGCTGCCTCAACAGAGAGACAAATACTGCTTCCACATGGAAAACCCAAACACAACAAGGAGGACATTCAGGAATCACCATATAAAGACCACTTGGAGGAGGGCACCTAACTCCCCCAGCAAACACACCCCGATACAAAGGAAGGACTCCAACAATGTAGAGGCATAGCATTCAACTTCTCCTTTCAATAAATACGTCAAGGATTAACCAAGCCCACTTCGGCGTGCACCGCCATTCAATTCCTCCTAGGCTAATAGCTCTTGAAAAAAGACCGCCAAATAAACACTCCAACCTCAAGGAGAAGTCAAAAGGAACCTAATCCTCCCCAGGATATATAATCTACTTGGCCATCAAAGGAGACAAGCATGGATTCTGAAATTCAAAAACACAAAAACAAAATAAAGACCCAATACAGTTAGTTCAAACTGAGGGGCCATGCTCAATCCCAGTGAAGACTTAACTAAGCTTCCCACCCAACTCCACACCAGGCATCCACCCATTATCCGACCATGACTTTACTCATCTTCACTCTAAACTAGATAAGGAGTGTCCAAAAGGCACTCCCTTTCTGTGGTAAACCACTGTTACACCTGTATTAGGTGATGTAAGGTAGGACCTGTACTACAGGTTCGCCGGTAGCCCCTGGCTGCTGGCTCCGCCCAGTAGGAGGAGCGTGTCCCCTATTCAGCAGCCATTTCGCCAGCTGCTGTGGGAGGCCACACATCTTACTGCAATAAAGCCACAATTGTATCCAACCTTAGTCTTTGTACAATTGATCGTGCATCACTTCCCATAACCACAAAGATTATAGCACATGATAAAATAAAGGAATAAAACTGTGCACAGACCACATTTCATACAATTGACTAAATGTGGCTTTTGCTAAAACTGGATAACAGGCGACTCTCGTCCTCGTGCTCGCACCTCGTTTGGCCATGCTGGAAAAAAGACAACAATAATTAATCAACAACATAATCACAAGCTAGTAACATTCAGGATTATTGAAGAATTGCAGGATAATAATGTCATCTCTGTCGCTCAAATAGACCAAGCCATGACAGGGTCATCAAACACTCCTCAGAATCTCTTGAACGAACGAAGCACCTTCACTTCCACCATGTCACCACACCAACGCCAAAGCGATCCACAGCTAAGGCCACAGCATGATTGGCCAGCTCCAGCACCTCACATCGAACACCAAGAACATGAGACTATAGGGCCAGTGGTTCGGGGGTTCAACCAACCCCAGGCCTCGAAGACCCTATGCTCTGTCGAGCCTGATACACCCAGCCTCCACAGCAAGATTACTAATGCATGGAAACCAATTGTCAAACTGAACCGGGAACTCGCCTCCCACTTCTCAGCAGGGAATGGACTCATGGACACTCCTTGTCCAATCCCTACCGCCCAAAAGTGTCAGGATAGATGACACCATGCAGCAGGATGCCCCTGAATGGAAAATAGGCACTTATCAGGGTAAGTGCTCTGTTGAATATAAGGATTCTCTCCTGTGCCTCCACCATCCTTACAAGGATACCTCGTAGTTCCTCAAATTGAGCTCCAAAAACCTGCACCACAGAGCCGAGATCCTCATCTAGAACAACGTTCTCAATGGCAGCCATCATCCCGATGAACACAGCATCCCTGAGGCGAAGATCTGTTCACCAGCAACAACCCCACTGCTGGCTGGACCCCACCCCAGCCCATTCCGACAGCTATGGTTGAACCAGGATTCTCCAAGTCTTAACTCTACTCCTCATTGCAAAACTCCAATCAGGGTCAACCAGGCACATAGTCCAAGACACATATCCCAAAAAATACGACAATTATGAGGTGTGCACCAGGATAAAATAGAAGATTAAAAGACTTCAGAGCCAGAGATTATATCACATGACCCTGCCATTCCAGCTAAATTTGACAGAGCCTTCTTCATTCATAATAACATAAGAACTAGGAGCAGGAGTAGGCCATCTGGCCCCTCAAGCCTGCTCCGCCAATCAATGAGACCATAGCTGATCTTTTGTGGATTCAGCTCCACGTTCCGGCCCGAACACCATAACTCTTAATCACTTAATTCTTCAAAAAACTATCTATCACTATCTTAAAAACATTTAATGAAGGAGCCTCAACTGCTTCGCTGGGCAAGGAATTCCATAGATTCACAACCCTTTGGGTGAAGAAGTTCCTCCTAAACTCAGTCCTAAATCTACTTCCCCTTTTTTTTGAGGCTATGCCCCCTAGTTCTGCTTTCACCCGCCAGTGGAATCAACCTGCCCTCATCTATCCTATCTATTCCCTTCATAATTTTATATATTTCTATAAGATCCCCCCACAAACTTCTAAATTCCAACGAGTACAGTCCCAGTCTACTTAACCTCTCCTCATAATCCAACCCCTTCAGCTCTGGGGTTAACCTAGTGAATCTCCTCTGCACACCCTCCAGCGCCAGTACATCATTTCTCAGGTAAGGAGACCAAAACTGAACACAATACTCCAGGTGTGGCCTTAATAACACCTTATACAATTGCAGCATAACTTCCCTAGTCTTAAACTCCATCCCTCCAGCAATGAAGGACAAAATTCAATTTGCCTTCTTAATCACCTGTTGCACCTGTAAACCAACGTTTTGCGACTCATGCACTAGCACGCCCAGGTCTCTCTGCACAGCAACATGTTTTAATATTTTATCATTTAATTAATAATCCCTTTTGCTGCTATTCCTACCAAAATGGATAACCTCACAGTTGTCAACATTGTATTCCATCTGCCAGACTCTAGCCCAGTCACTTAACCTATCCAAATCCCTCTGCAGACTTCCGGTATCCTCTGCACTTTTTGCTTCATCTTAGTGTCGTCTGCAAACTTGGACACATTGCCCTTGGTCCCCAACTCCAAATCATCGATGTAAATTGTGAACAATTTTGGGCCCAACACTGATCCCTGAGAGACACCACTTGCTACTGATTGCCAACCAGAGAAACACCCATTAATCCCCACTCTTTGCTTTCTGTTATTTAACTAATCCTCTATCCATGCTACTACTTTACCCTGAATGCCACGCATCTTTATCTTATGCAGCAACCTTTGTGTGGCACCTTGTCAAAGGTTTTCTGGAAATCCAGATATACCACATCCATTGACTCCCCGTTATCTACCGCACTGGTAATGTCCTCAAAAAATTCCACTACATTAGTTAGGCACGACCTACCCTTTATGAATACATGCTGCGTCTGCCCAATGGGACAATTTCCATCAAGATGCCTCGCTATTTCTTCCTTGATGATAGATTCCAGCATCTTCCCTACTACCAAAGTTAAACTAACTGGCCGATAATTACCCACTTGCTGTCTACCTCCTTTTTTAAACAGTGGTGTCACGTTTGCTAATTTCCAATCTGCCGGGACCACCCCAGAGTCTAGTGAATTTTGGTAAATTATCACGAGTGCATTTGCAATTTCCCTAGCCATCTCTTTTAGCACTCTGGGATGCATTCCATCAGGGCCAGGAGACCTGTCTACCTTTAGCCCCATTAGCTTGCCCATCACTACCTCCTTAGTGATAAAAATCATCTCAAGGTCCTCGCCTGTCATTGCCTCATTTCCATCAGTCACTGGCATGTTATTTGTGTCTTCCACTGTGAAGACCGACCCAAAAAACCTGTTCAGTTCCTCAGCCATTTCCTCATCTCCCATTATTAAAACTCCCTTCTCATCCTCTAAAGGACCAATATTTACCTTAGCCACTCTTTTTTGTTTTATATATTTGTAGAAACTTTTACTATCTGTTTTTATATTCTGAGCAAGTTTACTCTCATAATCTATCTTACTCTTCTTTATAGCTTTTTAAGTAGCTTTCTGTTGCCCCCTAAAGATTTCCGAGTCCCCAAGTCTCCCACTAATCCTTGCCACTTTGTATGCTTTTTCCTTCAATTTGATACTCTCCCCTATTTCCTTAGATATCCATGGTTGATTTTCCCTCTTTCTACTGTCCTTCCTTTTTGTTGGTATAAACCTTTGCTGAGCGCTGTGAAAAATCGCTTGGAAGGTTCTCCACTGTTCCTCAACTGTTTCACCATAAAGTCTTTGCTCCCAGTCTACCTTAGCTCGCTCTTCTCTCATCCCATTGTAATCCCCTTTGTTTAAGCACAAAGCATGAGTGTTTGATTTTACCTTCTCATCCTCCATCTGTATTTTAAATTCCACCATATTGTGATCGCTCCTTCCAAGACGATCCCTAACTATGAGATCATTAATCAATCCTGTCTCATTAAACAGGACCAGATCTAGGACTGCTTGTTCCCTCGTAGGTTCCATTACATACTGTTCTAGGAAATTATCACGGATACATTCTATAAACTCCTCCTCAAGGCTGCCTTGACCGACCTGGTTAAACCAATCGACATGTAGATTAAAATCCCCCATGATAACTGCTGTACCATTTCTACATGCATCCGTTATTTCTTTGTTTATTGCCTGCCCCACCATAATGTCACTATTTGGTGACCTATAGGCTACTCCTATCAGTGACTTGTTCGCCTTACTATTCCTGATTTCCACCCAAATGGATTCAATCTTATTCTCCATAGCCGATGTCATCCCTTACTATTGCCCAGATGTCATCCTTAAATAACAGAGCTACACCACCTCCCTTACCATCCACTCTGTCCTTCCAAATAGTTTGATACCCTTGGATATTTAACTCCCAGTCGTGACCATCCTTTAACCATGTTTCAGTAATGACCACTAAATCATAGTCATTCACGATGATTTGCGCCATCAAATCATTTACCTTATTCCGAATACTAGGAGCATTCAGGTAAAGTACACTTATGTTGGCTTTTATACCTCTGTTTTGAATCTTAACGCCTTGATCAGTAACCTCTCTGAAGGTATTTTTCCTCTTAACTTTTCGCCTAATTTTCCTTGTCGTTGAACTCATATCTTGATGTAACAAGCTGCCGCGCGGTTACCATTTATGTTTTTAATTCCCGTTTTATTCCTTTTAGTATTACTGGGCCTATTTACTGAGCTTCCCTCAGTCACTGTAACTTGTACTGTCGCCCTTTTTGATTTTTGACTATACCTTCTCTGCCTTACACTTTCTCCCTTACTGCCTTTTGTTTCTGTCCCTGTTTTACTACCTTCCGACTTCTTTCATCGGTTCCCAGCCCCCTGCCATATTAGTTTCAACACTCCCCAACCGCTCTAGCAAATAGGACATCAGTTTCAGTCCTGCCCAGGTGTAACCCGTCAAGTTTGTACAGGTCCCAGCTCCCCCAATACCGGTTCCAATGCCCGAGGAATCTGAAACCCTCCCCCGGCACCATCCCTTCAGCCACGTATTCATCCTATATATCCTGTCATTTCTAATCTGACTAGCACGTGGCACCTGTAGTAATCTTGAGATCACTACCTTCGAGGTCCCTACAGTGGTCTTCTATCCCCTCCTCATCCTCATTTCTCCTTACCTCACACCAATATCCAGTGACATGGCTAAACAGGACAGCCTATTATAGTGATGTATGTTTGAACTGTTGATTTCTATATTTTGATGTGAACCACAAGCTGTTTCTTATATTGACCGAATGACCACATAACTAATTTATTAGTTCAAAGACAGTTTATTAATAACACAAGACTTATTGCTGTATGCAATAAAACATGCAACTACGCACTAAACTAGCCCTAATAACTAAGATGATTTTTAATTAACTTCGGGGTGTCCGGCTCTGTGCAGGCGATAAGGCATTTATCTGCGTCCATGTGCAAAGGTTGGAAGTCTTCAGGTTCATCGCGGCTGGGCTCGTCCTTCAGGTAGTGATCGAGGGTCTTGGTTAGTTGATATGCTACAGTTGGTCGCACACAAGCCGGTCCAAAAGAGGCCGATCCCTCGGTTTGCAGTTCTTCTTATTCCCCTGGCCTTCGCGCCCTTTGGGGCGGTCCTAACTCCAGATCTAATAGTTCGATAGGGTTTCGATCACCCTCACTGATCCTGGCCAATTAGGGGGAGGATACCTCGGCTGGGCTGGTCCTAGCTATCATTGTCATATTCACCCAGGCCTTTCCAAATAAGGGGAAGTGGCGCCGGTTAGTCTGCTACTGGTGTAACTCCTTGATTCTATTGTCCTGGGGGAAATGGTGATTGGCTCTTAATGGATACAAGTTTCAGTCAGGTCTGGCTTCTTTGCACAATACACAGAGGTTGTGTACCTGTCTGTGTCCAAGCTGATCACAATTCCCAAGGTCCTTTGCAGGTGGCCATTTTTGATGGCTACAAAACAATCCTCTAAAACTACAATGGAATTGATGGAAACTGTTCAATCTCGTACTTAATAGCGTCATGCCAGCTGGCAGACAGATGAGACATCCATCACATCATTTGAGGAGGATCTCAACTTCAGGTTCCAAAGTTGAAAGTCTGGTGTTGAGTCCACTGGACCAGCCAATCCAGTCATGTATCAGAACCTGCCAAACAGAAAAATTCTGATCGGCAATGAAATGCAGCAGATTATAAAATACTGAGTAAAGATATCAACGTTTCAAGATGGTCTGTCCCGAGATGAGTCAATCAAGGATGTGACCAGCTACAAATACTTCTGACTTTTAAAGCTATAGTTTAAGGTTGAATTAAGGGATATAATTAAGTTAAGAGCAAGTGCGAACTGAAATACGGATGCAGCAGAGCTAATGCTATTTTGAGCAGGTGTAAACGGTGCAAGTCACTGAACATTATAAAAAGCAACAGTGGAAAAATTACTTCCTTTCAAAACAGGTGGATGCCTGATCTTAATAAATTTTAAATCAGTATATTGTGACCGCAGTGATCTTTAGGCTGACATTTAGCAAATCCATCAGTGAGCACATTGCTGAGACATAATGTGAATTTTCTTAACACAATAGTGAAAAATATATTTTCCTACAGACTATATCATGGATTAAAATGTAATCCAGCTTGTTTATGGCTTGATTCAAAAAGGTCTGTCTTTCTTTTACAGGACTTTAAAATATTTGCAGTTACAATGGATGCAGCTGTCTTTCTCCTAGACAGGTGTGGCAAAAAAAGGCCATTGCATTTTGTTCAACTAATTAGGACAGAGATATTTAGTAGGTTAATGGGCGCAATGTGCTATCAGATTATCAAATATTAAAGCAAGCAATAAAGTTACAAACTTGATAGTGCAGAAAAATGGCACATGTTGTTAGGGGCTGTTTAGCACACTGGGCTAAATTGCTGGCTTTGAAAGCAGACCAAGCAGGCCAGCAGCACGGTTCGATTCCCGTAACAGCCTCCCTGAACAGGCGCCGGAATGTGGTGACTAGGGGCTTCTCACAGTAACTTCATTTGAAGCCTACTCGTGACAATAAGTGATTTTCATTTCATTTCAAACGTTTGGGCTGGATTCTCTGTCAGCGGTATCCTCCGCTTTGCCGGCGACACACTCACGCCTCGTATTTCCTGATGGCGTGGGTGTGCCCACAATGGGAAACCCCATTGGACGGCTGTTGGGAAAGAGGATCCCGCTGCTGGAGGATGGGCGCCGCAGGACAGAGAATCTCTCCCTTTTATCATGGGGTTATCAAGACAATCATCCAAAGATGTGCATGTTAGGTGCATTGGCTATGCAAAATTGGTCCTAGGTATGGTGCTCTTTCGGAGGCCAGTGCAGACTCGATGGGCCAAATGGCCTCCTTTAGCACTGTCGGGATTCTATGAAAATCCATGTCTGTTTTTACGAAATTTGCAAGAATACCAAAAGTAAAGGGAACAACAATTTATTTTGTATGAGAAGATAGTGCTGATTGGTTGGCAAGTAGAATCTGATTGATCGAGGCTGTGTCATGGAGAATGCATTAGTTAACTGTCAAGCTGTCAAGGGAGTTAGCCCTATGTTCCTGAACAGCAGGAACCCCCCCTCCCCCCTACACATCTGAGCCTACAGCCAGTCCACAGGGCATACCTTGCAGCCTCACTATGTGATGTGGGCATTCCCTACCACTTGTAAATTACTGGCAGTGCACGGAGTACTTAAAGGCCTCAATTGCAAAACGGCAGGCAGATCGCCAACACCTACCTTGCCACTAGTAACGTATTGGTGGAGGCACATAGGCAACCGTCTTGTCACCCTGTGCCATCCCGCCATATTTTACAGCCTTCACCTGCCAGCCGATTCCAAGGGCAACATTAAAGTAAAGCCAATGATTCTGTCATCATAGATCATATGATCATAAAAAATGGGAGGCACGGTGGCCTGCTGCTTAGCACTGCTGCCTTATGGCGCTGAGGACTCGGATTCGATCCCTGCCCCGGGTCACTATCCGTGCTGAGTTTGGACGTTCCCCGCGTGTCTGCGTGGGTCTCACTCCCACAACCCAAAGATGTGCAGGGTCGGTGGATTGGCCAAGCTAAAATTGCCCCTTAAATGGAAAAAAAAGAATTGGGTCCTTTAATTTAAAAAAAAATCATTAAAAAAGAATGTGAGAGGAGCCAGTGGTTCAGAAGGACTGTGAGAGGAGCCAGGAGTTCAAAAAGAGCGCGAGAGGAGCTGGGAGTTGAAAAAGAGCGTGAGAAAGTGTCATGGACCAAACGGAAACAGCTGATTGGTAAGTGAGACCTGCAGAGTATATTCTTACTATTTTTAAAATAGAATGTATTAGCTTAAATAAAGGTAGGGACTTTCAATAATAATAGAAGTGTTTTGAAATGAAGGAAGGTCCCTGGCTTAATTAACTTCTCTTAAAGGGAGTAACTAGCATCATCCAGAGAGAAGTCATGGCAGGAGACCTCAGACCCATGGTGTGTTCCTTTTGCGCAATGTGAGAAATAAGGGAGGCTTCCAGTGTCCCTGATGACTACATGTGCAGGAAGTCTGACCAGCGGCAGCTCCTGGCTAACTGCATGTTAGAGCTGGAACTGTGAGTGGACTCACTGGGGAGCACCCGCAATGCTGAGAGTGTCGTAGATAGCATGTTCAGTGAGGTGGTCACGCCGCAGGTGGGATTGCAGAAATGGAATGGGTGACCATCTGAGAAAGTAAAAGGCTCAGGAAGGAAGTGCAGGAGTTCCCTGTGGTCATCCTGCTCTCAAACATATATGCTGCTTTGGATACAGTCGGGGTGGGGGATGGTCTCAGAGGAAAACAACAACAGCCAACTTCATGGCAGCATGGGTGGCTCTGCTGCACAGAATGGGAGGGAAACGAGTGGCAGGGTTATAGTGATAGGGAATTCAATTGGGGGTTCAGACAGGTGCTTCTGTGGCTTCGGATGTGAATCCATGATGATATGTTGCCTTCCTGGTGCCAGGGTCAGGGATCAGAGCAGCTACAGGGCATTATATAGATGAAGGGTGAACAGCCAGTGGCCCTGGTACATATAGGCACCAACAACATAGGTAAACAAAGGGATGAGGATCTGCAAGCTGAATATAAGAATGTTAGGAGATACATTAAAATGCTGGACCTCAAATGTAGTAATCTCAGGATTACTCCCAGTGCCACATGCTAGTGAGAGCAAGAATAAGAGGGTAGATCAGATGAATGCATTGTTACAACAACTGGAGCTGGTACGCAGTCAATTCCAGCCCCACTTGACCCAGAGTCACAGCACAATAGAAATTAATTATTAATTCTTAGAAAATATTGAAGTCTTTGGTCTTTGGCTGCCCAATAACTACAGTAACCAGGTTTGTAAATTAACACAATTAATATTTATCAATAACAATAACTATAATTAAATAGGCAACAAATACAATTGGTTCGCTATTATCTAATTCCTAACCCCCTTTCTTTAACTCACCCCACCCTCTACACACACACAAGACAGACAGACACAGAGAGGAAAGAGGGGTGTAATAAAGAATAATGCAAAAAGTAAAAAGATAAAATTCTCTGTTTCAGATGGACACCTTCCAGTTTGAGTCTTTTAATCAAGGCCTGCGGTTGGATGGTCTTGCTTTCGGTCTGTTACAGTTTTCATTACAGATTCATCAGCATCTCAAAGCATCTCTGCAGTCTCAGAAACAGCAGCCAGGAAACATCTTTTGGGAGAAAAAGAGGGATAGAAAGAAAGCAACTCACAGCTTCTTCTCTCAGTCTCCAGGACCTTTCTTCTCCTTCTGCGTTCTCTGAAAGCACCCTACCTAGCTGGACCTAATCACTGTCTGATGCTGGGTAGAATACATTCTTTGACCACCAGCCAAACAATCAAACCAAATCCCTCCAACCTCTCAGGTGCCAGAGATTCTGAGTTCTTCTGTTTAAAATCTAAATCTTCATAGCACAGTGTACTATTTTGCAACTTTTGAGTTCCTCACTCCCTCTGCTCAACTTAAAGGTATATGTCCATTAGTTATCCATGGATCAAAAATGGTAATGACAAAGTAAAAGAAAGGGAAATAAGGGAGTCAACTGGAAAGGTCCCTACAGCATGGCTGGAGAAATGGAGTACCAGGGAAGGATTTAGATTCTTGAGGCACTGCGACCAGTCCTGGGGAAGGTGGGACCTGTATAGTCTGGACAGGTGGTGCCCAGGCAGAGCTGGGACCAATATCCTCAGGGCAGCAGTGCTGTTAGGGAGGTTTTAAACTATTATGGCAGGGGGATGGGAACCCAATGGTAGGCTTAGATGGGTCATATTTAGATCAGGAAACAGGAGGTAGAACATTAGTTAGTGATGTAGTCAGTGACTTGGAAAGACAAAAGAAGCAAGGGTTAAAAGGCTTCCAGCAAAGCAAATTGATGGGGTTGAACTGTTTATGCTTCAATGCAATGAGTATTATAAACAAGGTGGATGAACAAAGGGCACAGATAGACAGATGGCAGAAGGATGCCGTTGCTATAATGGGAACCTGGCTAAAGAAGGGGCACTGGGCGGACGGTAGCACATTCTCCCCAAGCCTGCATGGGTTTCATCTGGGTGCTCTGGTTTCCTCCCACAGGTCCTAAACAATACGCTGTTAGGTAATTTGGACATTCTGAATTTTCCCTCTGTGTACCTGAACAGGCGCCAGAATGTGACGACTAGGGACTTTTCACAGTAACTTCATTGCAGTGTTAATGTCAGCCTACTTGTGACAATAAAGATTATTATTTTAAAAAAATTAGCAGCTCAATATCACTGGGTATAGGGTTTTCAGGCAGGATATGGTTGACAAAAAAGGAGGGAGGGTTGCATTGTTGGTTAAGTAACCAATTCTAGTTGTGAAAAGGGACGATGTACTGAAAGTGTTAATAAATGAGGCTTTATGTGTTGACTTTGTGAATAAACAAGAGGCAGTTGCACTACTAGGAGTATACTACATATCTCCAAATAGCGAGAGGCAGATAGAAGATATATGTCGAAAAATTTGTGTCTGTGGGAATAAAAGGACAATAGTAGTAGGAGACCTTAACTATCCCAGTATCAACTTGGTTTCAAACAATATAAGGGGCATAGCCAGTGGAAAATTCATGTACTGTGTCCAGGAAAAGTCCAGCAAGAGGAGACACAATTCTGGATTTAGTCTTGAGATTTGAAGATGGGCAAGTGAGTGAAGTGACAGTGAGCGACGATATCAGGACTAGAAACACAGAAAAAATAGGAGCAGGAAGAGGCCATTCGGTCCTTCAAGCCCGCTCCACCATTCATTATGATCATGGCTAAATGTTCAGCTCAATAGCCTAATCCCACTTTCTCCCATATCCTTTGATCCCCTTCACCCTTGGTGCTATATCTAACTGCTTCTTGAAACCGCACAATACTTTGGACTCAACTACTTCCTGTGGTAACGAATTCCACATGCTCACCACTCTCTGAGTGAAGAAATTTCTCCTCATCTCTGTCCTCACTGGTCTACCCTGTACCCTGACTGTGAACTGTGGTTCTGGACACACCTACTATTGGAACATCCTTACTGCATCTACCCTGTCTAGTCCTGTTGGAAACCTACAGGTTTCTATCAGATTACCCCCTCATTCTTCTGAACTCCAGTGCATACAATCCTAACCAATTCAATCTCTCCTCGTACGTCAATCCAGCCATCCCAGGAATCAGCCTGGTAACCTTTTGCTGCACTCACTCGACAGCCAGAACATCCTTCCTCAGATAAGGAGACCAAAACTTCACTCAATATTCCAGGTGTGGCCTCACTAGGGCCCTGTATAATTGCAGCAAGACATTCCTGCTCCTGTACACGAATCCTCTTGCAATGAAGGCTAGCATACCATTTGCCTTCTTTACCGCCTGTTGCACCTGCATGCTTACCTTCAGTGACTGATGAATGAGGACACCCAGGTCTCATTGCACATTCCCTTCTCCTAATTTGTGGCCATTCAAATAGTCTGCCTTCTTGTTTTTGCTCCCAAAGTGGATAACCTCACATTTATCCAAATTATACTGCATTTTCCCACTCACCCAACTTGTCCAAATCACACCGAAGGGTCTCTGCATCCTCCTCATAGCTCACCCTCCTACTCAACTTGGTGTCATCTGTAAATTTGAGGATATGACATTTTGTCCCCTCATCTAAATCATTGATATATATTGTGAATAGCTGGGGTCCTAGCACCAACCCTGCAGTATCCCACTAGTCACTGCCTGCCAATTTCAAAAACAGCCATTAATGCCTACTCTTTGGTTCCTGCCTGTCAACCAATTTTCTATCCATCTCAATCCACTACCCAAATACCATGTGCTTTAATTTTACACGCTAATCTTTTATGCGGGACTTTGTCAAAAGCCTTCAGAAAATCCAAACACACCACATTAGTGAGCACAATTCAGTTAGATTTAGTATTATTATGGAAAAGGACAGAGAGAAATCAGGAGTAAACATTTTTAGCTGGGGGAAGGCAAATTTTACAAAACTGAGAATTGATTCAGTTGAGGTTTACTGGACAAGACTGCTAAAGGACAACTTAGTGGTAATCCAGTGGAAAGCATAATAAGTGAGATCCTCAGGGTAAAATACAGGCACGGCCCCTCCAAAGAAACTCCTTGCCAAATCTAGACCCACCCACACCCCCGGTTTTCCAGAAAATACAGGGTAAAATAAAAGAGAATTTTTTTTTATGATAGCCACAAAAACCTCAACACTGCAGATGATCTAAGGTTGTACAGAAAGTAAAAGGATCAATTTAAAAAGAAATAAGGAATTAAAAGAGGGGGCATGAACAAAAAGGTGAGAAGAAAGGAACTTGTATGAAGATGCAGAGGATATGGGAGGAGTTTTAAATGATTTTTTTCATTTAATGATTTGTTTCCTCCTTATTCACAGAGGAAAAGGATGATGCAGATACTGTAATCCAAGAGAAGCAATGTGAAATATTGGATAAAATAACCATAATGAGAAGGGAAGTGTTGGCATCCTTGAAAGTGAATAAGTCGCCAGGGCTGGCTGGATTGTTTCCCAGGATATTGAAGGAGATCAGGGAGGAAATAGCAGATGCTCTGAGAATTATTTTCCAATGTTCATGAGACACAAGGAACGTGCCGGAGGACTGTAGAAATGCAAATGTGGTTCTGTTGTTTTAGAGGGGTATGAAGGAAATGCCAAACAAATATCGGCCGGTTACTCTTGCTTCAGTGGTGGGAAAAGTGTTAGAATCAATCATGAGAGATTGGTTAAATGTTCCCTTCAAAAGGCAGAGATAGGCAGCATTGCTTTGTTAAAAATTTGGGGCTGGCCAAAAGGCCTTCGCCGGTCATCGCATGCGCCGGTGCGTCAGCGCCTGCTGACATCACCACTGGCGCATGCGCGGTATGGGGGGTCTCTTCCACCTCCGCCATGGTGGAGGCTGTGGCGGCGGCAGAAGAAAAAGAGTGCCCCCATGGCACTGGCCCGCCCGCCGATCGGTGGGCCCCGATCGCGGGCCAGGCCACTGTGGTGGCACCCCCCGGGGTCCGATCGCCCCGCACCCCCCCAGGACCCCGGGAGCCTGCTCACGCCGCCAATCCTGCCGGCACCAGAGGTGCTGCAATTCACACCGGCGGGAGAGGCCTGTCAGCGGCGGGACTTAGGCCGACCGCAGGCCGGAGAATTGCCGCGGGGGGCACGCCAATCGGCGGGGCGTGATTCCCGCTCCCGCCGATTCCCGGCTGGCGGAGAATTCCGGCCACGGCGGGGGCGGGATTTACGCCTGCTCCGGGTGAGGGGTCGGAGAATTCCGCCCAAGGTTTATCTCTTTTCTCCTGAAAAAAGAAAGCTGAGACAAGTGACCTCATTGAGTTCCTTAAAAGTTTAAAGGTTTTGATAGAGTGGATACAGAGAGAATATTTTCTCTTGTGGGGAAAAGCATACTGGAGGCCATCAATATAAGATAGTCACCGAGAAATGCAATAGCGAGTTGTCATGAAATCCACCATTTGCCTCTATGTGCTCTGAGTTAACAACTGTGGGAATTATACTATTCAGGATATTCCAATACTTGTTACTTTTGATCCTGCTCAGTAACAAAGGTGGGACCTGTAATGATATGTATATTGACTGGGATGTAAAGAGTTAACAAGTTAACGAAAATGCTTTTTACCACTAGAGGGAACCGCAGAACAGTCATATAAATATCATGTAATTTCAGGGATTTTGAGTTAGGAGATAGAAGGCAGCTGGAAGAGTGCTAGGCATAGGAGCAGTTGTACTTGAGAAGTCTATTAGTTAGAGATAGCATAGTTTAATGAAGCACTGTTGCTTCACAGCTCCAGGGTCCCAGAGAATCACTTGCTTCACAGCTCCAGGGTCCCAGGTTTGATTCCCAGCTTGGGTCACTGTCTGTGTGGAGTCTGCACTTTCTCCCTGTGTCTGTGTAGATTTTCTCCGGGTGCTCTGGTTTCCTTCCACAAGTCCCGAAAGACATGCTGTTAGATAATTAGGACATTCTGAATTCTCCATCCGTGTACCCGAACAGGCGCTGGAATTTGGCAACTAGTGGATTTCCACAGTAACTTCATTGCAGTGTAAATGTAAGTCTACTTGTGACAATAAAGATTATTATAAAGTAGAAACCTTCTACTTTAGGAATGTGAACAAATCTTAGCCAGTAGTGTCATTAAATTTGTAGTTCTGTTCATTGACAAAGCTTTGTGTTCTTTTTTCAGCAATACACATCCAAACCATCCATGTAAATCTAAATAGAGAAAACAACATGGTACCAGGAGTGATCCGAGAGTAGATTAGTAAGGTTTAGGGAGAAATAAAGAATCTCTGTTCAAAGAAAGGAAAGAATGTGAAAAGAAAATTTCAACCAGACTTCAGTAGCAATAATCGGACTCCAAGTGTAACGACCAGAAGCTTCACAAAGAGAAATGCCCAGCCAAAGCTTCAAGGAAGGTCTGCAGATTCAAAAGGCATTCAGGACATTGGGTAATGTAAATGTGAACTGGAAAATTTTCAAACAAGAGTTTGAACAATATCTCTCAGCCTTAGCTCTGCAAGCAGTAAGTGAGAAGCGAAAAGATTGCGCTGTTACTCGTTTGAGCTGGACTGCAGGCTATAGAAGTGTATAACTCATTTTACTTTGAGAATGAAGTTGAAAGAAATAAGTTTGAAGTAGTCATTAAAAATTTGATACCTGTTGTGACCTTAAAATAAATTAAAAGCTGAGTAAACGACTGCAAAAGCAAAAAAAAGTTATGCTGGAAGATTCTATTAAAATGTCCCTTGCGAGTAAACAACTAAAATTAGATGTTCCAAAATGTTGAACAGGGAAAGTGGCTCGAAAATTCACAACTTCGTTGAAGTTGTGGCGCAGGTAGAAATTCAGCGCGCTCAAAAAGATGGCCGGTCCGCGCAAGCGCACTTGAAGAAAAAGCGCGCATGGGAAGACGGACTGTTGGCACATGCACAGTGGAAGAAAAGATGTGATCCGGAAGAAGATCATTCTGCGCATGTGCACAAGGTTGCGCAGTTGAAGAAGACTTTTGCAGCACCCGTGAACTAGCAGTTTACAGCGTGGAAGCAGATGACTTCAACCAATATAGGAATACAGAAGATAACTCATACATTGAAGAGTATTATGCAGATATGGCAGAAATATTCAGTTTAGCTGATCATTCCTTCAGTAACACGATTGAAAATCTAAATACCATTCCACTAAAGGTAGATGAATTCAATATATTGATGGAATGGCAGATCATTGGCACATCAGATGGCAGTAATCTGACAAATGAACAAGAAGAAGAAGAAGACTATGAAGGTATCTCTAGTTTATTTGCTGATCCAGAAGAAGACTATGACATTCTATCTAGTTTAGTTTCTAAGCAAGAAGACAAAGACTATGAAGGTCTATCTCGTGTGTTTGCTGAGCCAAAAATGAACACTATGAAAGTTTATCCACTGTATTTGCCAGTAAGGACAACAGTGAAGAAACAGATGATGAGCAGCAAAAAGAAGATTAGGATGGTCTATCCACTTTATTTGTGACAAGTGACGAAGTGACCACCAGTAGCGTACAAGTTGTGCAGGACAACGGCGAGACTGACAGATGTAGCTGGACTGTACAAAGGCTGATAATCAAAATGCAACAGTGATCAGCCAACAACAGTGAACAGATCAATTGAGAGTGCATCAATCGTGAACAGCCTATGAGAAAATAACATCTTGGAGAAGTTGACTCCAGATGAGAAGTACCAAGAGCTCAATGATACATCGGATCATCCAGATGGGACTGATGTCATAAAGCTCAAAGATATATCAGATCATCCAAAGGGACCTGATATCACAAAGTTCAAAGATACATCAGATAATACAAAGGACAATGTTGGTATAATGGTTGATAATAAATCCGACAATCCAAAAGGAACTGATTTTGAGCACACAAAAAGTAACCATGGAATTACAGAATTTAGACAAAGGTATGACTGTGATACCAAAGAGAAATTAAATAACACATTGCAATTCAATGACAAGAAAATGTTTGAACTTGCAGTCACACTGGACAGACCATTCACTATAGAAAAGCAATCCAGATGACAACTGAGCAAGGGACTGCAGGACAGTGTGTGAAAAACAGCTACCACTCAAGATACAACAGACCAATGTGTGTGTCAATCATACCATGTTCATGCATGATGGCACAAATGCCTGGAAGAACAGAACATTGTTTGGACAAAAAAGAAGTCATGCCAATGAATTTAATGACATGGTATTTGCTCAAAGACCAGAAACTAAACCGGTTTTTAGGGCAAAGGACTGTAGCCACCTAAGATGGACACTGGGCTAACAAGATGGAGAACTGCTAAGACTGCAGGGAAAAGCAGTTTAGCCAAGGCAAGCAGTCTGCAAAGACTGATTAGCATTTTGCAAGCAGCAAAACTAGTTTCTGGCCAGGTGGAAGATCTCAAACCAAAGGTGTTAATAGCAAAACGCTTTGCATATTAATGAGGCAATCCAGATCGGGGCACACACAATGGCAACATTTGGGTTTTGAATAGATACTTTAAGTGGATGTCCAGACAGAGCAGCACCAGAAGTATCCACCATAGAGACCGCCCCCTCCATCGAGGAAAGACCCTCACATTGGGGGAATTCAAAAGATATCGATTAGGATCTGATCCAATCGATACCTGAAGGTGAAAGCCCGCCCCAAAAGAGGCACGGACATTGGGGCCCTATAAAGATAGACCCCCACACATGGTCCTGTCTGTTGTTTTCGTGCTCCGGCTTTGACTTCGACCCAGAACTTCGACTTGTATCCTGACTCCAGCCGTTGAGCACCAGCCGCCGAACCGTAAGTGACAATACGACGCTCGCTACGCGAACCAGCCCCACTAGACCCCCAGCGACCAGCACACTCTCTGAAGGTTACAGACCAAGATCGAAACGAAGGCCTCGCTCCCTGACCTTGCCTGTTCCTGTTTAGTTAAGTATTCTGATCGCTTAGTTTAGTTGTAGCTTAGTCCCTTAGCGTGTGCATGCGTATTTATTATATTTGTAATAATAAATACTAATCGTTTGGAACTTACTAATCGGTGTATCGTTTTATTACTTTAAACCTGACCTTGGAATATTTGTGAGGTGTTATACAACACCTGGCGACTCCCGAGCTGAAAATACGCACACAGAGCCTAGCAGTGTTAAGCACACGGCCTTTAAACGGAGGCGTGTTAATACACTCCAATAAACGCGAATTACACTCAAGTAAAACGTGCAACAGGACACACAAAATCGACACCACAAGCACAGAGAAAAGATCAGGTCAGACAGCAAAAGTGGTTCAACCAGTCAAACACCTGATCGATTTGAGCTGATGACTTGTTGGTTAAATACCACACGATCACAGTAAAGACTGAGTACAGACTCAATTTATGGACTGTAAAAAGTGAAAAAAATTGTTAACTACTGTACAATATTAGTACTCAATTACATGTAAAGAACATAAAATGCTCTTACTATACATATGTTTGTAGAAATCTCCACACATCTTTGAAAAAAGGGGGATGTAATGATATGTATATTGACTGGGATGTAAAGAGTTAACATGTTAATGATAATGCTTCTTACCACCAGAGGGAACCACAGAAAATCAGTGAACACAATTCTAACTGATTCTATCTCTCCTCATACATTATTCCCTCCATCCCAGGAATCAGCCTGGTAAACCTTTGCTGCACTCCCTCTAGACCAAGAACATTGTTCCATGGATAAGGAGACCAAAACTGCACACAATATTCCAGGTGTGGCCTCACCAAGGTCCTGTATAATTACAGAAAGATATCCCTTCTCCTGTACTCGAATCCTCTCGTAATGCAGGCCAGTATACCATTTGCCTTCTTTACTGCCTGCTGCACCTGCATGCTTACCTTCAGTGACTGGTAGAAGAGTATACCTAGGTCTCATTGCATATTCCATCTCCTAATTTATGGCCATTTAAATGATAGAGTGGTGTTGAAGTGAATAGTATAAATGCATTTAAGAGTGAGTTATACAAGTATTTGAGGGAACTGGAAATTGGTGGCTATAATGGTAGATTTAGACCAGAAAACCAGAAAACCAAACAGGCCATTCAGCCCAGAAAGTCTGCTTTGCCATTTAATAAGGTCATGATTGATCAGATGTGATAATTCTCAACTCTACTTTCCCACCTTATCTCCATAACACTTGATTCCCTTTCTGAATAAAAATCTGTCTGTCTCAGCCTTGGAAATACCTAACAAACCAACATCTATAGCCCTTTGCGGTTAAGAATTCCATCGACTCACTACCCTCTGAGAGAAGAAATTCCTCTTGATCTCTGTTTTAAATGGGTGACTCCTTACTCTGAGATTATGCCCTCTGGTCCTAGACTCTCCCACAGCAGAAAACAATCTCTCAGCATCTACCTTTGTAGTAATACTAAGTATGTGAGGATAAGATGAAATTATAAATGTGAGGTACAAGTCATGATTGATATTATTGATAGGTAAGCGATGGGATGTGGTATATTGAGGAATTTGAGACTATGGAATCTGAAGATATTTCTATTTACCTTGAACACTCTTGTGAGTTCATTGAACTTCTTTCAGCACTGCAGTACATCATTGATCTTGACAATGGTGGTTTTCTACTCATATTGCCTTTTCAGCATTTGTCTGATAAGTGTCCTTGTGCTTTGTGGGTAGTGGACTCCTCTTCTCATGTCAAAACTTTGTGTAATTTTCCAATTCATCAACTGGCTCAACATGCACAGAAATACATGAGGAATGTCTGACTGATTTGGATTAGTAATCATCCCCCATGAAATACAAATGGTGCCCTGAAATTCCATGAATACTTGCACCATCTAAATCATTATATTAGAGCCCAATGTTCCAGGAAATTAAAACACAACATGATTTATGTGTTGGGGAAAAGAGTGATGGCATAAAAATACCAGGGATATCCAATAAATTGGAAAATTTTCAACTAGATGTGTATTTTAAACATGGCAGCACGGTGGCGCAGTGGTTAACACTGCTGCCTCATGGTGCCAAGGTCCCAGGTTCGATCCCGGCCCTGGGTCACTGTCCGTGTGGAGTTTGCACATTCTCCCCCTGTTTGAGTGGGTTTTGCCCCCACAGATGCGCAGGCTAGGTGGATTGGCCGCACTAAATTGCCCCTTAATTGGAAAAAATGAATTGGGTATTCTAAATTTAAAAGAAAATGTATTTTAAACACTATGGGAAAATGTGCACTGCATAATGCACGAACAGTTTGATTATGCCAATAGTTCGAGTGTTTTTGATGTGTTAATAAGTCGAGAAACACTGCAAGCAGATGTCGACCTAAAGCAAGGTAGTAACAACAGGCAACAGGACATGAAAGGTTCCTGAATAAGGTTTTAATGATTCAAAAGAGAAGGCAAGGTGTGAACTTTGCATCTGCGCTGTGAAAGTCAGACTCGCGAATTGAATGCTTGATATCTGAAGAGGTCAGTTTCAATCCGAGAGATCAAAAGGGAAACAACATACACGAAGAGATGATTAAACCGTCGTAGGTAACAGTTTGAGAACTCAGCCACCGCAGGAATAGTTGTTAACTCCCATAAGGTAATGTCTGTGAAAAAAACCTCTATTGATAAATAAGCCTACCTGAGAAGCAAATTGCAAAGAGATATAACTGTCTGGTGTGCTACCTGTTACTGTATTATTTTTACAGTATTTTTAATTTATAAAATGTTGTGGAGCTTTCACGGAGGATTAACTTTGAAGGTTCTGACGTTAAGGTCGTTTGAAACTGGATAAAATGAATGATAGTGTATAGCCATTCTCTTAGTTCAGAGTACTTCAAGCTTATTTTCTTTTTCGTTATTGTATAGCTTAATAAACATGTATTTTATTTAAAGGCAACACAAAATGTCAGGGGCATCATCTTCTGGATTTGAAATCTTTCATAACAATGGGCACGATTTAACAAGACAAAAACAGAGTCCCGTTTCTGGTGCATTTAGCCTGCAGCGCCGAGAAAGACACCACTATTTAACGGCAGTTTGCCATTTCTTTTGGCCTAGGCAAGGAACACCCCGCCGAGGTTGGATTTAAATAATTTCCTGCACTGATGAGCTCAGCTCACCAGTGTAGGAAGACAAGTCACGGATTTGGGCGGCATTTTTAAATGCTGCCCCGATCTTTCGCCCCCCCCACCACCCCCTCAGCCATGCCAATGTGGCCTTTGGACTCCCCACTGCACCCAACTTATGCCCTCCAGAGTCCTCAAGCCTTCTGCTCGTCCCACCTCTGGACCCCTGGCATGGACAACCTGCACAGCCTGGCAGCATGAGGGTAGCATTGTCAGGGTGCCCGGGTGGCAGTGTCAAGGTGGTGGACTGGCAGTGCCAATCCATCCAGGTGCCAGCAATGGTGCCAGCCCAGAAACCGACCAGCCAGGGGTCACCAGTGGCTTGGGAGGCCCCCAAGATGCCATTACGGCTGGTCCACAAAATGTAGGCCTGTAATAAACGGCGTCCTGGCAAGGCTGCCCAGGTGCGATTGTTAGTTCCGGGGCCCCAAGAAAATACAACATAGACATATTGAAATGAGCCATTATCTGGATCTTGCCCAGTGCTGGTGTCACAAAGGTTGGAATGATATTAAAAAGTTTGCTTTGTAAACTAACCTTTTGTTTGTTTTATGATGACATAAGAACAATATATTTTCTTGTAAATACTGTGGGGCAAATTGTAACCACCATGAATGAATAGGATAGGGGTGGGTAGATAGTTAAAATTATAGTTTTTTTGAACGGTCACTGCAATCTACCTCCAATACACCTAGATCTGAGGTTTAGCAGGAATACATTTGGATGCTTGTAAGTAAAATGCTTACTGTAGCTAGAACCTGAATTAGTGTAGGAGGTTGTTAATTCTCACAGAATTTAACATCCCCATGAGACGTTAATGAGATCTTTTAAAATTTAACTTTGGTGAGTTATAAATTTAACATCTCCAGAGTGGGATTCTGGGGCTTATGAGTTATTTCAGAGAAATGGAGGTGAAATTAAGCCACAGTTCATCTGCGTATTTGAAGCTGTGATTGAGGATGTGCTGTTGTGGGATCATCATATATGCAGGAAGGAATTACACAAGGGCGTTACACAATAGAGACATGCATGGTGAGAGATGCACATGGGATGGTGTATGAGGTGGGTGTGGGGATGTCCACAGAGACAAGATGCACAGGAGGACATCAATTGAACGCGAGACGAGTTGCTGGACAAAAGTATGGCTTTAATCTGCTAGATGTTAGCCCTGCGGTCGATTACAGTATAAGGACGACCGCCGGGAGTACTGGGTATTTATACCCCGCCCTGGAGGCGGGGTTAACTCAGCCTCTCGACCAATCGGGGAGCCGTCACATGACTGGTCTCAACCAACCAGTCGAGAGGCACATGACAAACCAGGGCCGATGGTAAGCCGGTGTCCTGCACCAATGGCAGGCAGCTATGCTAATCATACCACCACAAGGGCGGTGCACTGAAGCAAAGTAAAACGCAGTGTGATGCAGAGGAGAAAGGTAAATTGGAGAGGGACTCAGGTTGCAGCAGACACAGCTCATGCAATTGTGTGCAAACAAAGGCTGGGCTTTCTTGACCTTGCTGAAGACAAGTGCTTTTGGAGGCTCAGGTTGTTGATGTATGTGTCTTATTACGATCCTGTAGAGACCACTAACTTTTAAAAAGAAATATAAATTTCTCGGTGACCAACTCAAAGGCTTGAATGACAAGATTTCATGTTTGACGTCTTTTACTGTAACAAACACACTAAGATCAACATGGACTAAAGATGACTTGGTAGGCAACTAATATACTAAACTATAGAAAAAGGCATTTCCCATTAACATCTCGACACAACTGAAAATCAACAACATAATTATACAAGACGCGGCACTCTCAGCAGAGATGTTGTCATGTTTCAAAGTCCCTTGTCTTTAACAGTATTTCTTGTCCTTCCCCATGAAGTTGAATTTTCCAATATCCTTTTAAACAAATTCCCTTTACTTCTGAGCATAATAAAATGGAATTCCAGGAGTGAAGTAACCCCTGGTGATTCTATGGTATTTAACACTTCACAGGCCTTGTTTCTTCAAACCAGGAATCGGTTTTGAGCATAATTCTGCCTGGTGATTAACCCAAAACAAGTCTTTTCTTTATTTTTGGCAAAGCAGTACCTGTTCTGGATCTCCTTCCCCCATATCGCTCAGTTTGACTACCTCTGAGAATATGTGCATCAAACAGCTTCCTCCTCTTTTGCATCCAGCTGCTAAAGCTTACACCTTACTTTCAGTACATTTTGAGCTGGACATGTCCCATGGCAACCAGGTCACATAGGCTTGTCTCCAGGCAGATTTAGTATGAGGTTTTATAAGCTTGTCACTAGGCAGATTCCATAGGAGATCGCAACCCTGATTCCAAACTATTCCATTTTACCTGGAATTAGATGAAACAGTTGAAAGTACAATCATCTTATAACATCCAGCATTCAGAAAAGTCTGCCGAGAAGAAGGGTTGCTCGCTTTTGGGCCTGGTGGTCATGCATTCCTCTCCATCTCCTCTGCATCACTTTGCTTCAATACACCGCCCTCCTGTGCATCTTGTCTCTGTGGACATCCCCACACCCACCTCATTCACCATCCCATGTGCACCTCTCACCATGCATTTCTCTACTGCGTAATGTCCTCGTGTAATTCCTTCCTCAGGAAAATAAGGAAATTCGGCATGTCCACATTAACCCTCACCAACCTTTACAGATGCACCATAGAAAGCATCCTATCGGGCTGCATCACAGCCTGGTATGGCAACTGCTCGGCCCAGGACCGCAAGAAACTTCAGAGAGTCGTGAATACCGCCCAGTCCATTACACAAACCTGCCTCCCATCCATTGACTCCATCTACACCTCCCGCTGCCTGGGAAAAGCGGGCAGCATAATCAAAGACCCCTCCCACCCAGCTTACTCACTCTTCCAATTTCTTCCATCAGGCAGGAGATACAGAAGTCTGAGAACACGCATGAACAGACTCAAAAACAGCTTCTTCCCCACTGTCACCAGACTCCTAAATGACCCTCTTATGGACTCACCTCATTAACACTACACCCCTGTATGCTTCATCCGATGCCAGTGTTTATGCAGTTACATTGTATATCTCGTGTTGCCCTATTATGTATTTTCTTTTGTTCCCTTTCCTTCCCATGTACTTAATGATCTGTTGAGCTGCTTGCAGAAAAATACTTTTCCCTGTACCTCGGTACACGTGACAATAAACAAATCTAATCCAATCCATAACCAGTGGTTGCAAAGATCACCACTGCCACCAACAGTTTTGCTTCTAAATCCTTCCAGGGCCATTATAAAAAAAATGTCAAAAAACTTGCAACCTACTGCATGTAACTGCCTCATGAGAGATTAATCTTTTGCCAGGGCTGGTGTTTATGGTCTTTCCCTGTGATTACACTATCCAAAATGAGCCAGTACTTAAACTCATCTCTCTGGCTGGTATCCTCCAGGAGCAGGGTTCTAACAACCACACACATTGCAATCTGCACATCAGGTAGAAATCAGGAGAGAAGTGGGATACATTTAACAAACTTGTTGAGACTGATGTTAAAACGTGCATTAATAGCTTTAAATAAATAAATGTAATTATGAGAGGTCTTTCTGAGCATAATGAGAAATTTAGCCAATACGATAGGCATGATAGGGTCCTAGGCCAAGGATAGTTCATGAGGCAGATAGCACAGCAATTATAACAATATGGGGCAGCACGGTAGCACAAGTGATTAGCACTGTGGCTTCACAGTGCCAGGGTCCCAGGTTCGATTCCTGGCTTGGGCCACTGTCTGTGCGGAGTCTGCATGTTCTCCCTGTGTCTGCGTGGGTTTCCTCCGGGTGCTCTGGTTTCCTCCCACAGTACAAAGGTGTGCAGGTTAGGTGGATTGGCCATGCTAAATTACCCTCAGTTAGGTGGGGTTACTGGGTTACAGGTGTAGGCTTAAGTGGGATGCTATTTCCAAGGGCCGATACAGACTTGATGGACTGAATGGCCTCCTTCTGCACTGTAAATTCTATGGTATAATTCTATGATGCTTGCACCTGATATAATAGCAACCCTGCCTGGAGGACAGTCGTGCCCGATATCCACTGGGCGCTGTCTGCAAAGTTTCTAACATAGACAGCGTCACCTGGTACGAGTAGTCTGGGCGGTTTCCATTGAACCGGGCAGTCTCCTTGTTGCGGCGCACTTTCCCACCTATATCAGGGAAGACCAAGCTATGATGGTTCAAAGCACATTAACAATTCAGCCAGTGCCACACTGGTCGCGGCATGTTTAGTGATCCTACGAACTATGTCAGCCTTGTGTACATTGACTGAGAATTCTGCTTCTTCAATCCATGTTTGAATGTTTGCCCCACCCTTTCCGCCAACCCATTTGAGACTTGGTGTCAGGGGGCCAAACGGATGTGTTGTACCCTGCTAGTCTTCAGGAATCCCGAGAACTCTTCACTTGCAACTGTTATTCAATTATCAGCAACCAACACCTCTGGGATGCCTTGTGTTCTGAAGGACTAAAGCAACTTCTTGATGGCTGCCCCAAAGGTGACCAATATACTATGGAATTCCAACTACTTAGCGTGGCATCTATCAGGAGTAAGAATAAGGAGCCTTGAAAAAAGCTGGCAAAGTCGGTGTGTAACCACACCCATGGTCGTCTCGGCCATTCACATGGGTGAAAGGGTGTGGCTAGCGGAAACCTCTGATGCTCTTGACAAACATAGCTACGTGCTAGCATTTTCATTTTTGACACTCCTGTGTGCCCGCCGTGCAGATTCTTCAAGAACAGGTCCTGACTTTTTTCCTGGATAATGACGCGTGTACCCACAACAGTTTGTCATCCTCCACGCTAAACTCAGATATCTTCGTCATGAATGCCCGCAATTCGCCTGGTAAACATCTATGCTGGTAAACCCCCATATAAGACCATGTGTTGAACGTTCAAAATAAATGAGTCGGTCTGATTCCACTCATGGATTTGGGATGCTGTAACAGGCAATGAATCCATAAAGTTAAGTGTGGGACTACCACATCTGTCCTGGGAGGGGAAGGAGTGCTCATCGGCAAAGGCTGTTGGCTCAATGTTGAGCTGATGCTTAAATAAGTACTTGTAGGCGGCCAGCAGGAGGGCCCAATGCTGGATCTTTGCAGAGTGACGACAGGATTGTTTTGTCTCCTTTAAAAAGACCGAGCCGTGGCTAGTGGTCTATGATGATTATGAATCGTCGACCATACTCATATTGATAGAATTTATTGAGGGCAAAGATAATTGCCAAATCTTCTTTCTCATTTTGCGTGTAAATGCGCTCTGCCAAGACCAGTGTCCGGGAGATGAAAGCGATCAATCTCCCTCTGCCATCTTCCAGCAATGTGATAAAATGATGAGCTTTGGCGGGATTAGAATATGTTAACAAGCCTGAAGATGTCAATGTTTCTTTACTTATTTGAAAGCTTCTTTCTCCACGCTCATTCCTGTTCTTTTTTAGGAGGCATTGTAGGGCGGCTAACATTGTCACGAGACCGGGGATGAACTTGCCCATAATAGTTCACCAACCCAAAAAAAGACCGCAGTTCCATTGTGTTTGAAGGGGTAGGATTCTGCTGAATAGTTCGTACCTTCTCTGTGACTAGGTTTAAACCCTCACAGTCCCCTAAGTAGCCCAGGCTCACTCGCTCCCTCGTATGGAAAACACACTTTTCTCTCCGCAGGCAAACTCCTTCCTGTGAAAAGTGATGGATCACCTCATCCAAGTTACATAAATGCTCCTGGTCAGTCGCCCCTGTGACCACACGCCATCCATATATACAGCCACTTGCAGCAACCATTGTATGTTCCCATCACCTCTAGAATATGGTACAGGCCGACAACATTCCAAAGGTGTATTCGTACAACCCTCTGTGGGTGTTTATAGTGACGTATTTTCAGGAGGCCGGATCCAATTCTAACTGTAAGTGTGCATGGCTCATATTGAGCTTTGTAAATATATATATATATATATATATGTGAGTGTGTGTGTTTCTATATATATATGTGAGCATATACTATAAATGAGTGATGCTGGCCAACTTTGTGTACAAGTCTTCTTGCTTGGCATCGGGTAATGACCCAAACGGGAGGCCCAGTTAACTGCTCTCCACACAATCTGACTGTCTTATCTGATTTCAGCACTGGAACCACTGGTGTCACCCAATCAGCGAAACACATCAGCCTGATGATCCCAAGGCCTTTGAGCCAGGTATGTTCAGTCTTCACTTTTACTAATAAGTGACCGGCGAGCTCTGAAAAATCTTGGGTTGTGTGTGTACGTCGACCTATATTTCCACCAGGGCCCGTTTTATTTTCCTCAATGTGGGTTAGAAAACCTCAGGGTAAATGCGTAATACTTCATACAGGCCCCCTGGATCACATTTGGAAATTTTGCTGCCAGTCTAGCTTCAGTGTCCCTCAGATCCAATGCTGCGCCCCAACTTTATCCTATCAAATGTCTGCTTTCCCACGATGGAAAATGTGTCTATGTGCCTATCTCCAAATCAAATGGATGCATATTAACCTGCACGGTTATCTTAATGGGGGCCAGTTTGGGTGCCGCAACAATTCAGCTGCATACATTCCTCCTCCTCCCCTGGTTCATCCAGGTGGAAATTGCGATCACCTGTCTCGATCGGGCACCTGGATCTCTGGCTGATTTGTGACTTGCACTCCCTTCGAACCATATGTCCACATGTCCCACAACATCCTTACCTTCCCTCAATAGGTTCTGGGGAGGTATCTGTGACATTATACACGTACGGAATGTGAAGAGTTAATGTTACATTATAACTAGCCACTAGATGGAGCTAAGAGATAATGCTATAAAAGGCACTGACTCAGGCTTTTCGGACAGAGTGGAGTAGCGGTAGAGGAGACTGGAGTAAAATCATAGAATTTATAGTGCGGAAGGAGGCCATTCACCACATCGAGTCTGCACCAGCTCTTGGAAAGAACACCCCACCCAATGTCCACACCTCCACCCTATCCCCATAACCCAGTAACCCAATAACCCCACCCAACACAAAGGGCAATTTTGATACTAAGGGCAATTTATCATGGCCAATCCTAACCTGCACATATTTGGACTGTGGGAGGAAACCGGAGCACCCGGAGGAAACCCACGCACACACAGGTAGAGCGTGCAGACTCCGCACAAACAGTGACCCAAGCCAGGAATGGAACCTGAGACCCTGGAGCTGTGAAGCAATTATGCTAACCACAATGCTACCATGGTGCCCTACAATGCTACCGTGCTGTCCTGAATTATAGAGCTAGAAAATATTGAATATAGTTATAGTTATAATATAGAGATAGTGTTAGTGAGTATAGTTTAATAATCTATTTGTTTACTCGAGGAATAAGTGTCAAACCCTAAATCAAGTAGTGTAAATAAAATTAAACAAAATTAAATAAATGAAAAGAGCTTCAAGTGATGTTGTGAACACTACGCTTTCCACCCTGAAGTCGACCTCACAAAGATCACCACAGTATTCCATCGGGATGACTCGGTCTTTGACCAACGGAGCTGGCCCCCATGGTGCTCGGTCCTGGGGTGTTTACCTCCATCCCCTACATCTCCTGCACTCTTCGCTCAACGCATTTGTGAGAAATTTGCAAGGCCTATTGCAGATCGAGGGACGGTACAGCAACTTCCTTTGAGCAGCCATGTTATTTATGCCGCAGACCAAACGGTCACGCAGCATTTCGGAAAGGGAAGTTCCATATTCACAAAAGTCGGCTATTTTATGTAGCCTTGTCACAAATCGGTGACGGACTCTTCAGGGGTCCTTCCTGCCATATTTAAACAGTATCTCTGCATTATTACAGATGGCCTAGGGTCGAAATATTGTGCCACTAAGGTTACCAGTTGTTCAAAGATTTTAGTGTCCGGAGCTGAAGATATGTGCGGCTCTTAATCACTCCAGCAGTATTACTGACTGTCACTTACTCTCTGTGATGATATTGTTCACCTAGAAATGCGTTCTGCATACTGTGTCCAAACCTCTAAGCACATCGAGCACATCTAATCTTCCAAACAGAGGCATATTTAAAAAAATATTTCCAACCTTGGTCCAGCAAAGTAAAGGAGGTGGTTCACCTGATGGTACCAACAGTGCCAACAGTAATTCAGTTGTACCCTCATCGCTAGTTTTGTAGGCCACAAATGAGACTGAACTACGTTAGCAGAACGGAAACTTGGTTTATTATGATGCACTTTTATTTACAATAAACGTCAGATCCCAGCCGGGTCTGTCTTGTTGGCTTCATACCTGGCTGACTTTATACAGACCTTAGCCATGAATGAACCAGGGCTCCCCACCCACTTAGTGGTGGAGCTCGCAACAGGCAAGACTCATGAGGAGACTGATTGCCCCAACCCCGTACAGCTCATGTGGTTATAACAGCCTGATTTTGTTTACCACAACTAAAAGTGTTTATAAACATCAAGGGATATTCTTCAAGCAATGCACAAGAAGAGGTTCATGACACAGTGAGGAACCGTACCAATGAGGCACAGGAGCACGCCAATGAGAGACACAAGATTGCAAAGCTTATCATAGAGAAATTCATTAGAATTGTTCAGCTAGAGGTGATTCATACAGGAAAGCACCGCAAAAGAAATCCTATAACCTGGTGCCATGGTGGCACAGTGGTTAGCACTGCTGTCTCACAGTTCCAGGGTCAGGGTTTCAATTCCGGCCTCAGTTGACTGCCTGTGTGGAGTTTACACTTTCTCCCCGTGTGTGTGTGGGCTTCCACCAGGTTTCTTCCCACTCTCCCTGTGTCTGCGTGGGTTTCCTCCGGGTGCTCTGTCCAAAGATGTGCAGGTTCGGTGGATTGGCCGTGCTAAATTGCCTCTTGGTGTCCAAAGGTTAGGTGGGGTTGCTGGGTTATGGGGATAGGGTGGATTGTGAGCTTAAGTAGGTTGCTCTCTCCAAGGGCTGGTGTGAGCTTGATGAGCCGAATGCCCTTCTTCTGCACTGTAAATTCAATGATTCTATGCTTCCACCACCAACACTGACACTGTCAGGGAAAAGGGTATTAGCTGAGGGGATGGAGGGAGGTGAGAATGGATATGTGCAACAGACAAGAAGTGCACTGTAAGTCGGAAGTTGAGGTCCAAACCTGACGCCAATTATGGCAGCTTAGTTCCCCACCCATACCCGAACCTGCCCCCATTCAGCATATCAAAGTGTGTCTATTGACTCTGTTTCACTTTCCACAGAAGCTGTCCAACCTGTTGAGCATCTCAAGTATTTTCTGTTCTCATTTCAGGTTTCCAGCATCCGCAATATTTCATTTTTCATTGTGAATGAGATTTCCATCTTGGCCTGGATCTGTTCCCTGAAAGTTTCCTCTTGAGCATTATTTGTTTTCTTTTTACCAGCTGTAATCAGTGTTCCTATCTCCATCTGATAAAGACCAGGATCTCAATTGCGACTCCTCCCCGCTATTGCTACTAGAGGGGATGGAAAATCTGCCGCGCCGTTCGCTGGTGGCTGGATTCTTTACACCCACTGATTGCCAGTGGGAATTCCCATTGTAGGCACCCCACGCCGCCGGGAAACCCACAAGCGGGGTGTGTGCTGTTGGGGGGGACCAGTGAATTCCATCGGCAGCAAACGGCCGGAGAATTCTGCCCAGAGTTTTACGGGGGGCGCGATTCTCCGCCCCCCACGACGGGTCGGAGAATAGCGGGAGGGCCTTCCCGACATTTTTCCCGACCTCCCGCTATTCTCCCCCCCCCCCCCCCACGGCCGCCCCACGACACGAATCGCTGCCCGCCGTTGGAGCAGCGATTCTCCCCTATCTGATGGGCCGATTTCCCAGGCCTTTACGACCGTTTTCACGAACTCCAACACACCTGCTCTCACAGTACGTGAAAACGGCCGCAAAGTGCTGTTCTTGAGAACCATGGCACGCGATTGGCACGGCCGCACCACGGCCGTGCCAAGGGTGGCATGGGCCCGCGATCGGTGGGCACCGATCGCGGGCAGCGGGTCCGAACCCCGGGCACTCTTTGTTCCTCCGCCGCCCCGCTGGATCAGTCCGTGGGGCGGCTGAGGGGCATAACGGCCCACGCATGCGTGGGTTTCACGCATATGCATGATGACATCATCCGCGCATGCGCAGGTTGGAGCCGTCCAATCCGCGCATGCACGGCTGACGTCATCGTGCGCTTCAGTCGCCGTTACCCTTGCCACGCGGGCTTAGCGAAGTTCGCTAAGCCTGCGATGCCGAGGTTCACGGGGCCCCGCTGCTAGCCCCGACCGGGGAGCAGAATCGGGTCCCGGGAGGGGGCGCGGAGGCTGCCGTGAAACACGGCCAGTTCCACGGCAGCCTTCATGACGCTCCGCATTTGCGGAGAATCGCGCCCTTGATTTCTCAGTTTGGTTGCAGGTTTATATGCTGGTGCCTCAGCTATAATATATGGCAAACTTCAATTATACAGAGAGCTAGTGTGCAATAATGCATGGGAAATAATTCCAAAGTTAGATTCTCAATTGTCCAAGATTTAACTATTTCCTCTGTTTGCTCCATGTCCTGATTGTTCTACCTTACTTTATTTTGCAGCGGAAGAAACCTTAGTCTGATTAATAGGCTCTCCGTTTCCCATTCTTAAACTATATATTATAATGATTGTTAATTAGCAGTGACTGCCACAATGGAGGAATCTAATGCGCCAGTATAAATCTCTGCTTTTTGGGTGCTGGTCGAGAGTAGTTATTCAGTTTATTACCTCTTTTAAAAGTTGTATTTTTTTGTGGTATTGGAAAAGTACAAACACTTTCCCGCTTTATTTTAAAAGATCCAATTCCATTCAAATCAGTCCAAACTGAAGAATTGGCTCTGTCAGCTGTTGTTAAGGGAACTGAGTTCGAAAGTCTGAGCTTCAAGTCCACAGGCTGAAGCTGGACTGATACAATGTTGGATCGGTTTACTAGCTCTGGGTGGTCATCTGTAATAATGTGGAGATGCTGGCATTGGACTGGACGAGGCACAGTAAGAAGTCTTACAACATCAGGTTAAAGTAGAACACATTTGTTTGGAGTCACTAGCTTTCGGAGCACAGCTCCTTCATCAAGTGAGTGAAGAGGTGGGTTCCACAAACTCATATATAGACAAGTCAAAGATGCAAGATGATACAGACCTGGGAGGGGGGGTCTACCTTCTTCTGTGCCAGATCCCGGGCCTGGCTGTCTTGGAGGCCTCCCCCGGAGGCTGATTTCCCCCCCCCCCCCCCACCAAGATGGCGACACAGAGCTCCAAATGTGGCTAAACCAAAGTCTCATACAACTGTAACATGACCTGCCAACTCTTGTACCCCTTCCGATGAAGGCAAGCATGCTGTATGCCTTCTTGACCACTCTATTGACCTGTGCAGCCACCTTCAGGGTACAATGGGCCTGAACACCCAGATCTCTCTGTACATCAATTTTCCCCAGGGTTTTTTCATTTACCGTATAGTTCACTCTTGAATTGGTTCTTCCAAAATGCATCACCTCGCATTTGCCTGGATTGAACTCCATCTGCCATTTCTCCGCCCAACTCTCCAATCTATCTATATTCTGCTGTATTCCCTGACAGTCCCCTTCATTATCTGATACTCCACCAATCTTAGTGGCATATGCAAACTTGCTAATCAGACCACCTATACCTTCCTCCAGATCATTTATGTATATCACAAATAACAGTGGTCCCAGCACAGATCCCTGTGGAACACCACTGGTCATAGTTCTCCATTTTGAGAACCTCCCTTCCACTACTACTCTCTGTCTCCTGTTGCCCAACCAGTTCTTTGTCCATCTAACTAGTACACCCTGGACCCCATGAGACTTCACTTTCTCCATCAGCCTACCATGGGGAACCTTATCAAGTGCCTTACTGAAGTCCATGACATCTACAGCCCTTCCCTCATCAATCAACTTTGTCACTTCCTCAAAGACTTCTATTAACTTGGTAAGACATGACCTTCCCTGCACAAAACCGTGTTGCCTATCACTGATAAGCCCATTTTCTTCCAAATGGGAATAGATCCTATCCCTCAGTATCTTCTCCACCAGCTTCCCTACCGCTGACGTCAGGCTCACTGGTCTATAATTACCTGGATTATTCCTGCTACCCTTCTTAAACAAGGGGACAATATTAGCAATTCTCCAGTCCTCCGCTACCTCACCCATGTTCAAGGATGCTGCAAAGATATCTGTTAAGGCCCCAGCTATTTCCTCTCTCACTTCCCTCAGTAACCTGGTATAGATCCCATCCAGACCTGGGGACTTGTCTACCTTAATGCCTTTTAGAATACCCAACACAGCCTCCCTCCTTATGCCAACTTGAACTAGAGTAATCAAACATCTATCCCCAACCTCAACATCCGTCATGTCCCTCTCCTCGGTGAATACCAATGCAAAGTACTCGTTAAGAATCTAACCCATTTTCTCTGACTCTACGCATAACTTTCCTCCTTTGTCCTTGAGGGAGCCAACCCTTTCTCTAGTTACCTCCTTGCTCCTTATATATGAATAAAAGGTTTTGGGATTTTCCTTAACCCTGTTTGCTAAATATATTTCATGACCACTTTTATCCTCTTGATTCCTCGTTTCAGATTGGTCCTACATTCCCAATATTCTTCCAAAGCTTTGTCTGTCTTCAGTCGACTAGACCTTATGTATGCTTCCTTTTTCCTCTTAGCTAGTCTCATAATTTCACCTGTCATCCATGGTTCCCTAATCTTGCCATTTCTAGCCCTCATTTTCACAGGGACATGTCTGTCCTGCACTCTAATCAACCTCTCTTTAAAAGCCTCCCACATATCAAATGTGGATTTACCTTCAACCAGCTGCTCCCAATCCACATTCCCCAGCTCCTGCCGAATTTTGGTATAGTTGGCCTTCCCCCAGTTTAGCACTCTTCCTTTAGGACCACTCTCGTCTTTGTCCATGAGTATTCTAAAACTTAGGGAATTGTGATCACTATTCCCAAAGTAATCCCCGACTGAAACTTCAACCACCTGGCCGGGCTCTTTCCCCAACACCAGGTCCAGTATGGCCCCTTCCCGAGTTGGACTATTTACATACTGCTCGAGAAAACCCTCCTGGATGCTCCTTACAAATTCTGCTCCATCTAGACCTCTGACACTAAGTGCATCCCAGTCAATGTTGGGAAAATTAAAATCTCCTATAACCACCACCCTGTTGCTCCTACATCTTTCCATAATCTGTTTACATATTTGTACCTCTATCTCACGCTCGCTGTTGGGAGGTCTGTAGTACAGCCCCAACATTGTTACCGCACCCTTCCTATTTCTGAGCTCTGCCCATATCGCCTCACTGCTCGAGTCCTCCATAGTGCCCATAGTACTGGTGATATCCTCTCTCACCAGTAATGCAACTCCTCCACCCCTTTTACCTCCCTCTCTATCCTGCCTGAAGCATTGAGATCCTGGGATATTTAGTTGCCAATCATGCCCTTCCCTCAACCAAGTCTCGGTAATAGCAATAACATCATACTCCCAGATACTACTCCAAGCCCTAAGTTCATCTGCCTTACCTATTACACTTCTTGTATTAAAACAAATGCACCTCAGACCACCAGTTCCTTTGTGTTCATCATCTGCTCCCAGCCTACTCTTCCCCTTAGTCACGCTGATTTCATGATCTAGTTCCTTACAGGCTTTAGTTACTACCTCCTTACTGTTCACTAACCTCCTCATTTGGTTCCCATCCCCCTGCCACATTAGTTTAAAACCTCCCCAACAGCGTTAGCAATAGCACCCCCAAGGATATTGGTTCCAGTCCGGCCCAGGTGTAGACCGTCCAATTTGTAGTAGTCCCACCTCCCCCAGAACCGGTCCCAATGTCCCAAAAATCTGAACCCCTCCATCCTGCACCATCTCTCAAGCCACGCATTCATCCTGCCTATTCTTACATTTCTACTCTGACTACCACTTGGCACTGGTAGCAATCCTGACATTACTACCACTGAGGTCCGGCTTTTTAACTTGGTTCCTAACTTCCTAAATTCTGCTTGTAGGACCTCATCCTGTTTTTTTACCTATATCATTGGTGCCTATATGCACCACCCACGACAACTAGCTGTTCACCCTCCCCCTTCAGAATGCTCTGCAGCCGATCTGAGACATCCCTGACCCATGCACCTGGGAGGCAACATCCCATTCGGGAGTCTTGTTTTCGACCACAGAACTGCCTATCTACTCCTTTTATAATTTAATCCGCTATGACTATACTATAGCCCTTCCACTCTTTTTCCCACCCTTCTGTACAGCAGAGCCAGCCAAAGTGCCATGAACCTGGCTACTGCTGCCATCGTCGAGGCTCTATGGCAAAATGAGATGCTGGATCCTGTCAAATGATTCCCTGAACAGGCTGTCAAGGTGATTTGGCAAATTGCCTCATCATCAGATCTTTCAAACAAACACTAAGACCAATCTTGGCTGGGGGTCAGAAAAGCCCTCCCCTTTCCACCACGCCCATCTGCACGTTGTCTTCTAGGTGATTGTAGTGGAGAAGAGGCTGCTGTCCAACTCCTTGTGGAATGTGCCTGCGCAAAGACGGCCTGGAGAGAGGTAATAATAATCTTTATTATTGTCACAAGTAGGCTTACATTAACAATGCAATGAAGTTATTGTGAAAAGACCCTAGTCGCCACACTCCGGCGACTTTTGCCAAATTTAATCCCGGGATGCTACATGACGCAGGACTCTGTGCTCTGCAGGCTGTTCTCAGGGATGCACACTGAGACAATCATCAGCTGCTGCTGGAGGATCATCAATTTGGTGAAAGACACTCTTTGGCCCGCCTGAAACTTGTTCGTCTTCCAGTGAAAACATTTGTCCCCGAGTGTTGCAGACCAGTACCTTCAAAAGCCTAGGACTACATGCTGAGGGACACCATAAAGTTTGGGGCAACCACCGTAGAAGCATAATGGGGGAAGGTCGCTGTCCAAGACCATTCAGCTATGGTGCACTGATGGGAGGGGAATTGTATGGAACCCCCTTGGGCTGTGTGATCCACATTGAATATATACGGTGCATATTACATGTATCACAATTGTATGGAAGCAGCTCAGAATTTAACTTCATCAATGTTGGTAACTTAAAGAACATTGCACCATTTATAATAACCATTTTGAAATGTCTCCAATCATCGGATCACAGAATTTACAGTGCAGACGGAGGCCATTCGGCCCATCGAGTCTGCACCGGCCCTTACAAAGAGCATCCTACTGAAGCCCACAATTCTACCCTATCAGGTAACCCAGTAACCCTCACTTACCATTTGTTTGGGCACTGACGGCAATTTATCATGACCAATCAACCTAACCCGCACATCTTTGGACTGTGGGAGGAAACTGGAGCACCCGGAGGAAACCCACGCAGACACGGGGAGAACGTGCAGATCCGTACAGACAGTGACCCAGCTGGGAATCGAACCTGGGACCTTGGAACTGTGAAGCAACTGTGCTAACCACTATGCTACCGTGCTGCCCTAATGTTCTTTGATTATACTGAAGCCTCAGAGTGCAACATGATCATTGTAGAAAACCTGAATATTATTACACTTTGAAATGTTTTGTAATATTCTTTCAGCTGTTTTACGAATATAGTATACTTTGCAACAAATAAAAAAGATCTGATCTGACAGCACTAGTCCAAAGAGAGCAGGTAAGTTTTCCAAACGTTCTGATTAACAATTATCCCAGAGCCAACTTTACTTAAAAGTTTGATCTGGCATCAATTTAGGAAACCAGCCTCTCTTACTAAGCACTGCAGCACAAAATCTGCTGGTGTTGTGCTACTGTCCTGCAAAGCGCTCAGTGTGTGCATAAGTAGCTCAACAGCAAACACTTTTTAAACTTTGTATATCCCCATTTTGCTACCAGCATTTCCTGTGTTCATATTTAAATTGCCAGGTGCTGGGTGTAGGATCATTGCTTTAGTTAGTTGAACAGTCTTAAAGCAGAGTCCATGCAATTGGCTGTTTAAGGTGTTAAAAAGGGCTAAGGGAACAGCCAGTGGAACTCTCTGGGAAGCTTAGAAACTGCCAGTTCCGTGTTGAGTTAATGTTTAAGTTTTTAATCATCATCTTAAGTGCTGCTCAATAAGCATCTGCCAACATGAAGTGGATCATTACAGTACTTGTATTAGTTAGATCAGCGTGCGTATCATAAGCACGCTCGAGCCTGCCAATAAATGCTGGCTCTGTGCCCAGAATTGGCTCAAAATCAGCTTGTATTTTATCTCAAGACTTTCAATGAATGATTTTGAAAATCTCATAGAAATCAAAAGAGGATGGAGAAATGTGGAAAGTCAATAAAATACTGAAAGCAGTACTGAGCTAAAGAAACTCTTGATCCATTGTTTTTGTAAAAACATGAGTCTCATATTTGACTTGTCCCATAAGCAGTTGTTACAGACAGGAGGGAGATTAATTTGAACAGCCTGATTTCACCTCTCACGACCGCCCGTAAACAGAACGCTGTTTTCAGTTTTGATATTCTCCTTTATAAGTGGTGGTATATTTTCCCCAACCCTTAAAGTTGGAGTGTTCGGGCAGCACGGTAGCACAAGTGGATAACATTGTGGCTTCACAGCGCCAGGATCCAAGGTTCGATTCCCCGCTGGGTCACTGTCTGTGCGGAGTCTGCACCTTCTCCCCGTGTCTGCGTGGGTTTCCTCCGGCTGCTCCGTTTTCCTCCCACAGCCCAAAGACATGCAAGTTAGGTGGATTGGCCATGAGAAATTGCCCTTAGTGTCCAGAAAGGTTAGGAGGGGTTATTGGGTTCCAGGGATAGTGTGGAAGTGAGGGCTTAAGTGGGTCGGTGCAGACTCGATGGGCCAAATGGTCTCCTTCTGCACTGTATGTTCCATGTTCCAATCCTCTGAAAGATTGCACAGTAAGATAAAGTAAAAGGGTTTGTTTCACACCCACACAAAATGCAGGTATGAGGTTTTGCAATTTCCACCCGTTTTGCACTCAAACAATTGAAGAGGAATAGGGAAAGAAAGGGGTTCAAGGCAAGACCCCAATAAATACGTGTTATGGTTTTACGTGAATCCAGAATGAAAAGTTCAATGGCGTATTCTTCACGGGGTGATTGACTTTTGCAGGGTTATCTGTCTTTCCAGAAATTAGGACATCATGATGTGAGAAGGAAGGTAGATTTGAAATAATCTTGAAGGCACAAATACAGAAGTTCCAATATTCCAGTAGTTCAAGGTGTAGATGAAAGCCAGACAATTTAACTGGACAGAGCTCTTTCTGCTGTTACCTGGGAGATGGGAAATGGTAGATGGAGACAGACTGCTGCCTGGAGTTCTGTTTCTCTTCGGAGGTCCGACAGTGACTGAAGATAGGATCCAGCAGCTTATCAATTGCCAAAATTCAGACAGCTCCAGTCCCAATCATGTGACAGGATAGTTTCAGGTTGACTAACGAGGTCTCTGGTTGAGATTCACTGCGTTTTGGAGTAGGTAATAGTCAGGCTATTAACACCACTTTTGTGATTAGGAGTCACAAAGAGGTGTCTTTGACCATAGCTGGCCAGAGCAGACAGCTCATTTGTTCTGCATGGTGTTGGCTTGGATGGAATGTTTATATGATGCGAGGGACGTTACAATACAGGTTGTTTGTGGTGTTAGTCTTCTTCGCTTTCCAGTAGCTCAGAAACTTCCAGAAAACAGCATGTAACTAGCTGCAGCCATTGCATCAGCCTAGCAGTTGTGCATTTTGAAAACCAGAGTAAATTTAATTTTATAAAGTAGCCAAGCTGATAGGGATTTATGTATTTTTTTTCCTCCTATCTCCTGCCCGGAAAATAGTAAATGTTCATTTTTATTGACATATCTTATTTTTAGGCTTGCTTAAATATTATCCTGCATTTTATTATTTCTGTGGGGTTGCTCATGCAAAATATTGGGTCATATCCTTTCCTTGGAAAAGAGAGAATTTATCCACAGCAAATGCACACAAACAAACACACACTATTAACCCATCTTGGCAATATTATGTACAACTAGCTGTACAGATAATGCCATCAGCTTACCCGCGGTTATTGGATAGACACATGGTGCACACCAGAATGACAGCGGGTGGGATAGCTTGATCTTGGTTTCGGCAAAACATCAAGGACCTAAGGGCCTGTTCTGTACTGTACTGTTCTATGTTCTATGTTCTAATGGGTTTCTCCCAATATCTAACCCCAATGGATACGAACTCAGTGTTGGGACAGTATTTTTCCTCTCATCAATATGTTAAATTTGGAAGGTGAGCTACTTTGGAGAATCAGACAGCACAGTGGGAAGCCATCCTGCCTGTATGGGCTTTGAAAGAGCTCTCCGATTAGTCCCATTTTTCAGCTCTTTCCCCATGGATCTGCAAAACCTTCCTATTTAAGTACATAATCAAATTTACTGTTGACGATTTCTATTGAATCCACTTCCATCTCTATCTCAGGCAGTGCATTCCATATTATAAAAAGGCATAATTGCAAATTTCTCTAATTGCTAATTTAGGGTTGATTTATCTGGGTCATAACTTACAATTACAAATTAATCAATTGTGTTCTTGGACACTCGCACCAGGGCTGAGGAAAGTGGGAGCTGTACTGTTGGACAATCTTCACCTGAATCATGCTGAGACCAGTGTTCTAGTGAGTCACATAACAAGGGCGTTAGAGAGAATTTTAAACTAAAGAGTGGGAGAAGTTATAATGTGAGAGGAAATGTGGTAAATTAAAGGGAAATGATAGAGTAATAGAGTAAAGTAAGAATTTGAGTACTGACAACCAGAATTTGATTTGATTTGATTTATTTGATTTATTATTACCACATGTATTAGTATACAGTGAAAAGTATTCTTTCTTGCATGCTCGACAGACAATGCATACCGTACATAGGGAAGGAAGGAGAGACTGCAGCATGTAATGTTACAGTCATATCTAGGGTGTAGGAAAAAAATTCAACTTAATACGAGCTAAGTCCATTTAAAAGTCTGATGGCAGCAGGAAAGAAGCTGTTCTTGAGTCAGTTGGTACGTGACCTCAAACTTTAATATCTTTTTCCTGATGGAAGAAGGTGGAAGAGAGTATATCCGGGGTGTGTGGGGCCCTTAATTATGCTGGCTGCCTTTCTGAGGCAGCGGGAATTGTAGATAGAGACAATGGATATGAGGCTGGTTGGCATGATGGACTGGGCTACATTCACGACCTTTTGTAGTTTCCTGCGGCCTTGGGCAGAGCAGGATCCATACCAAGCTGTGATACAACCAGAAAGAATGCTTTCTATGGTGCATCTGTAAACGTTGGTGAGAGTCGTAGCTGACATGCCAAATTTTCTTAGTCTTCTGAGAAAGTAGAGTCATTGTTGGGCTTTCTTAACTATAATAGTAATCTTTATTGTCACAAGTAGGCTTGCATCAGCACTGCAATGAGGTTACTGTGAAAAGTCCCTCGTCATCACATTCCAGTACCAGTTCGGGTACCCAGAGGAAGAATTCAGATTATCAAATTCACCTAACAGCACATCTTTTGGTGTGTGGGAGGAAACCAACGCAGACACAGGGAGAATGTGCAGATTCCCCACAGACAGTGACCCAAGCTGGGAATCGAACTGGGACCCTGGAAGTGCTGTCCACTGTGCTACCGTGCTGCCCCTATAGTGATGGCATGGGGGTCCAGGACAGGTTGTTGGTGATCTAGACACCTAAAAGCCTGAAGCTCTCGACCCTACTTCGTTCCCATTGATATAGATAGGGGCATGTTCTCCACTACGCTTCCTGAAGTCGATGACAATCATTTGTTTGATGTGGCAGAAAGAGACAGAGCATACAAATTCAAGACTGCACCAGAAGATAAGGCCATAAATTGTAAAAATGGTGAAAAAGACAGAATTAAAAGTGGTAGATTTGAATGAGCACATTTGCAACATAATGGATAAATTGTTAGCACAGATAGAAATAAATATGTATGACCTAATCGTCATTACAGAGAGAGGAGGCTGTAAGGTGACTAAGGTCGGGACCTGAATATTGGAGGTTATCTGACATTCTGAAAAGACAGGAAGCTAGGGGAAAGTGGTGGTGTAGCTCTGTTAATTCAGGATGCCCTTAGTCCTGCAGTGCTAGATTACCTTAGCTCAAAGGAGCTGGTGTAGAATCAGTTTGGACAGTGATAAGAAATAGAAACGGTATGCGGTCACTTCTAGGAATAGTTTAAATGCCTCCAAACAGAATTACCCTGCAGGACAGAGGGTAGAGGAAGAAATAAGTGGAACATGTAAGAAACACTGCATAAGAATCATGGGTGACTTCAATCTTCATATAGATTTGGAGAATCAGATTGGCAAAGGTAGGCAGGAAAATTAGTTCATAGAATTTATTCAGGTCAATTTCTCAGAAAAGTGTATTGTCATACTAACAAGGGAACAGTCTATTCTAACATAAAGCAAATTCAATCTATTTTAGAACTGGTAACGTGCAATGAGATAGGATTCATCAGTAGCTTCACAGTAAAGGTACCTTTAGGTAAGAGTGATCATAACATGCTGGAAATTTAAGTTCAGTTTGAAGGTGAGAAGTGTGGTTCTAAAACTAAATGTAAGTGATGTTAATTAGAAGGGTATGAAGGCAAAGCAGGTTAAAGGAAAATTAGGTTGAAATATAGGGCAGTGAAAACGCAATGGAAAACTATTATGGAGATAATGGGCCTTTGCTTCCTCGAAGTACAAAAGAAACAGACTGAAGGAGGACACACACCCTTTTTATGGCACTAGCTGTCATAAAGCAGGTGAGTTTAAATGTTCCATTAGAAATAACAGCCCAGGGAGAAGGAAAATGTCTAAGGTAAGTGAATGGGATGTGGGGAGTGGGGGTTGGGATATGGTCGGAGGTTTAGTCATTGGTGACGGGTAGGTTTAGACATTGGGTGGGGTTTGGACATGGGGGGGTTTTGACATCAGTGGAAATCTGGGCATAGAGGGGGTGATTGGTTATCGAAGGAGGGTTAGACACTGGGGAGGTTGGGATTCAGGGGTTGGGACATTACTGCGGTTTCGGACATCAGGAACAAATCCATTATCGGGATTTGGATCTCGGTGGGGAGTGGAACCAGACATCGGAGGTATCGAACATCCGGGGAGGGAATTGGACATCAGACGGGTGTCGGGCATCAGTGAGTAGAGAATTCGGATATCGAGGGGTTCGAATTCCTAGGGGTGCACATCACCAAAAATCTGTCCTGGTCCACTCACGTCAACGCTATCACCAAGAAAGCACAACAGCGCCTATACTTCCTCAGGAAACTAAGGAAATTCGGCATGTCCACATTAACCTTTACCAACTTTTACAGATGCACTATAGAAAGCATCCTATCGGGCTGCATCACAGCCTGGTATGGCAACTGCTCGGCCCAGGACCGCAAGGAACTTCAGAGAGTCGTGAATACCGCCCAGTCCATTACACAAACCTGCCTCCCATCCATGGACTCCATCTACACCTCCCGCTGTCGGGGGAAAGCGGGCAGCATAATCAAGGATCCCTCCCACCCGGCTTACTCACTTTTCCAACTTCTTCCATCGGGCAGGAGACACAGAAGTCTGAGAACACGCACGAACAGACTCAAAAACAGCTTCTTCCCCACTGTCACCAGACTCCTAAATTACCCTCTTATGGACTGACCTCATTAACACTACACCCTGTATGCTTCAACCGATGTCAATGCTTATGTAGTTACATTGTATATCTTGTGTTGCCCTATAATGAATTCTCATGTATTTTCTTGTATTTTTCTTGAATTTTGTTTAATTCCCTTTTCTTCCATGTACTGAATGATCTGTTGAGCTGATTGCAGAAAAATACTTTTCACTGTACCTCGGTACACGTGACAATAAACAAATCCAATCCAATCCAATTGGTGGATGAACATTGTGGCGTGCTTGTCAGAGATCGAGGATAGGGAGTCAGTTGGGTTCAGTAAGATTGGAGTGATTCAGGACAGTGGGGGGTATGTGGATCAGGTCAGGTTGTGGGAGGAGTGAGGGCCATGTTAGGGGTCAGGCAGGTAGACTCAGGGGTGGTCAGTTCAGGTCAGGGGTTGGGGGCAGGGTCAGGTCAGGTTGAGGTGTGGGGGACAGGTTGTGTTGGGAGAGACAGGCGGAATGGCACAATGAGATGGGGGTCAGGTGGATCAGGTCGGGGTGGGGTTTCATGGTGGTGGGGGCAGTGGGAGAGGGGACAGGTCAGGGGGTGACGGGTGGGAAGATTCAGGGAGGGTGTAAGAGGGACAGGTTGGGTATGAATAGGTTGGGGAATTGCGTCGGGGGGTTGAGGAATCCTGTGTAGATTGTGCATAGTAGGGAGTGGGGATGTGGAGGATCCCGTAGGGATCCCAGGAATATGAGGGTTGTCCTGTGTGGGGCTCGGTCTGAATGTTTAAAATAGTTGTGCTGAAGTTAGAAGTGCTTTTACTTCTTTTAATTCTTTCAGTGTAACTATAAGCGTATCACTGGCAGGACCATCCAAAGTTCGTAATTGAAATCACTTTATCAGATAGTTCCGAATACAGTACAATTATCCAGGTTAGTGCAAACTCACCCTCTTTGTGTTTTCAGACACTGGTTTATTCCAGGCCAGTCAGATAAACAGCAGAGATAGTCTGATTGTGAGATCAGAAAGTCCCTGAGTGGACACTGGGCACGATTCTTAAGCCTTGTTGCACTTTTGCTCGAGCGAAACACGGCCGGTGAATAGCAGGAGAGGCCGAAAGTGAGAACCGCGCCAGGGGCCAAATAGTTTACGATGCAACCTACCGGCTCCCGTAGGTAAAATCGGGATCTCGCCATAACATGGTGAGAAACCAATTATCACCACTTAAGCCCTATTACCATACGATTAACGGGAGCGACCCCATATTCAATGGTCTCCCATCATTCACTGGCCTCCCCAACAGGTTGTCACGCTAGCGCCGATTAGTACTCCTTTTGAAAAACCTAAACATGGTGGAAGGGCTCCTGTGGGGAGCGGAGGAGGTGAGTAGAAATCTTTGCTCACAGGCAAAGAGGCCCGGGGCCCTGGGCGTGCCACCCCAGTGCTCGGCGGGTATGAGGGACCCTCACCTGGGTGGGGGGGGGGTCACCTTCGCAGGGGTAGGTCGCCATAAGAAGGAGGGAGGGAAGGCGATGGGGGAGGCAACTGCGTGTGGCATCAGCATGCCAACCCGCTGTATCTAGGTGTGTCCCCAGGATGCATATCAGAGGTGGTGGCAGCTAGCTGCTTACCTCGTCCCGTGGCCTTCAATGCCTCTCGTGGGTGTTCTCTGGGGGCTCTAGGGCCGGGGGGCCCCAGTGGACATGCACAGCCATGCCACCCTGTTCCAGGTGCTGACTGTGAGATGCGGCCTCGTCAGAGGAGTAGAACTCGGGGGCGCTGGTGGCCACTTTCACCACTAGATGGAACGGGTCTGGGGTGCCACCCAGCACCCTCTCCTGCAGGTTGGTTCCCATGGGGACCTGGGGTTCACCTTGGGACAGAGGGGCAGCTGACTTGAGCCCTGGTTGCCCCTGTATCATCTGGCTCCACCAGCCCTGGCAGCTCCCAGATGCCTGCACCATGGTGTCTCTGCCCTCAGCCATGCTCCTCAGTGACTGGGCCATGCTGTGCTGTGCTTCAGCCATGCCCACCTGTGACTGGGACAAGTAGCGCCTCGGCCATTCCCATCTGAGAGCGGGACATATCCCGCAGCACTTCATCAAGGTCAGCCTGGTACTGTGTCACATCCCCAAGCGAGATGGACATTCTGTCGAGACCCTCAGCCATGGCTGTCACTGATTGCACAATGCCTTGGACACCGTCGCTAATGGTGCTGACGTCATTCACCAGGCTTTCCTCTGAGGTTACCACCCTAGCAGCGTTGGCCTTGGTGCCACACATTGCCGACGATATCTCCTGTTCCCACAGCCTTTGGGATTCCTCCAATTGGCTATGGAGCTGCTGAAGTGTTGCTGACATCTCCCTAATGCCTCCATCAGCTCCGGGTAACACACTTCTATTGGCTCAGCTTCAGGCTGGGACCGAGCTGCGTCCTGGGATCCGGCAACCCTCCAGCTACTGTTTCGCCTGGGATTTCCTGCCTCCACCAGATGCACATCAGCAGTTGTGTGGAGGGTGGACATGACAGCTGTGACACCTCGATCATGCCTTCCTCGGAGCGCCCCTCCGAGTTGGTCTCATGGGAGGCTGGAGAGTTTGCCACCCAGGATCGGCCAGCATCGTCGGCTGGAAGACCTGCGGGAGGATAGACATGTGGTCAGTGGGAGGGATGGGTCAGTCAGTAAGGCAGCAACAACTCATGTTTGACAGGTCCTCCGGCTGAGCCATTAGTTCCTCACCTCTGCGCCGTCCGCCAACCTCCATGTGGGTGGCTGTCCTGTCCTCAGCCACCACAGTCACCTCCAGGGTCCACTCCTCGAGGGAGGTGAGGATTCTTAAGTCTGGCACCGGTCCTCCTCTGGCGATTGTCAGAGAACTTTTTCTGAGGAGGCACAGAGAGAGCGTCATTAATCACACATGTGGTTCACAGTGGTGGGGGGGAAGTTGAAGGGAGAAGGAGGGTGATGGGAGGGTAGTGGGTTGCATGCAGTGTTGGGGGGTGGATGCTTAAGTGGGGGCGGAAAGGTATTGGGATGGGGATGAGTGGTGGCTTTGGTGTCTACTCATTTGTGCTGGCCGGTGAAGGTTGTTGACCTCAGCACTGGAGGCTAGTCCTCCTGGTCACACTCCCGGAGCTTACAGCCACCGCCACTCCGTCCCAGGCAACACTGGCTGCCCTATGGCTGACCCTCCAGGACACTCGGGGAACAGGACATCTCTCCTGGCCTCCACTATACCTATGTCCAGGTTTGCATCCCCGAATCTTGGGGCCGGTTTCCTCAGTGCTATTGTTACGAGCCGACTGGGATTGGCTGAGCAAGTGCTACTTAAATGCTGCTCGACCTTGTTAGCAAGGGCTGGCGAGTGCAGTGCCGATGAATCAGCTAGCAAGTATTTATTTGTGGCGAGAAGCTCATGGGCCTCATTAATTAGACCAACTAATGTTGAATAGCATTGCCAGCCTCGCTGGGCCGGGCACCGGGAAGCTCGCTGCAGTTACCGATCGCTGCCACTCTTAGACATCTTTGTGGAGAATCGCGTCCACTATCTCTCTCTCTCCAGCCTTCTGAAAGCTTCTGCCCTCCTGTTATTTGACCATCACATGCCATGGACAGTGTATTAAAAAAATTAATCAGCAGCTTCTGACTCCAGAAGAAAACATGATATCATCCATCAACATGTTGAAATTGTCTCGATGCACAATCTGTACAGACCATCAAACACAGCCTAAAACCATCCAAGTTATTAACCTACAGGATCTAGAAACATTAGAATTATTTTCGACTCTTAAACAATTTCACCTACCTTCCAATTTGTAACATACCTTTATGTGTGTATATGAGCTTTGAGTGCGTGTCTGAGTGAGTATGAGTTGGAACCTTTTATTGTGTAGCGCTGGTGTTAAGTAGAATAAATCCCATTTCATTTTCTTTTAAAATATATAAGAAAACCTGTCTGTGTGTGTCTTTTTTAGTCACAGTGCTTAAACAGTTAAACACAGATTATTTAAAAAAAACACCTATTGCAGTCAACTGAGCTGTGGAAAGAGGGGGAATCATTCTGCAAAGCAAGTTGCCATTAGTCGTGTATCTGCAACCGTGTAAGTGCTTGAAACAAATTATTACCTTACCGTTTATGACTTGTTAATTACAGCTTTAGTAGACACACTGCCTGTATGTATTTCAAACCAAGGTTTTAATAACATTACTGCAACAGAATATAAAATATAATATAAAACATTTTCTACATTCATCACAGACGGACCGGAGCTTTTAATTTGTGATGCCTTCCTGCATGAACCACTGATAGCTGAACCACTGCTAGCTGAAGGTTTAATCCATTACTGCATCCCTGGCAGTGATGTGTATGATTGTAACGGCAATGGATACCTAAGCTTCATATTCTTCTGACCTTTCTTCCTCGTCTTCTTCTTCAATATTCCCCTTTTCCAAAGGTGGGTGACGAACTCCTTCATCCTTCTTTAGCTGTAATCTGCTCTGTTGTACAATTTTGTCCAGGGAGTAGTGCACAGACTAGCATTCTGATGAGTGCTGGTGAGTAGTGAGCACAGTAAGAAGTCTTCCAACACCAGGTTAAAGTCCAACAGGTTTGTTTCAAATCACTAGCTTTCGGAGCACTGCTCCTTCCGAGTTCTTACTGTGCTCACCCCAGTCCAATGCCAGCATCTCCACATCGTGAGTAGTGAAGGAAGCCTTCAGACCCATATAGCCAAAATTGTCGACAATCTATGACAGCCTTGATGGTTACGCAACTCTCAGTGTAGTTTTCCTGGCTGTCATGGGGTTCTTCATAGCGTTCATGAAACGCATTTAAACTGGGCATTCCCTGTCATCTAAGCCAGCCCTTAATTCTGCTTCCTGAAGTGAAAAGATCCAGGGGCTGGATTGTCCGAGCCCCCGCTTCGAAATCGCATTCGGCACGGTGACGGAGAATGGTCGTTTACCCGGAAATCGGGTCTGGTCCCCTGAGAGTCGCTCAGGAGTCGCTCGCACGCGATCTACACGGCGCGGGTAGGACGCTATTTATAGAGGCCCCCACCGCGATTCTCCGCGCAAAACTGGCCGAGTCCCCGTCGGCATGGTTCTAACCACATATCAGCTGTCAGGAACCTTAGGTGGCGACTACGGACTCAGTCTGCGGCCTCCCTGGTGGGGGGCGGGGGGGGATCGATCACTGGGGGGGGGGGGGGGGGGGGGGGGGGGGGCCTCATGGACGGCCAGGTGAGCAATCGGGCAGCACGGATCCATGGGCACCCACGATCTTGAGGGGAGGGGCTATATTTTTGATGAAGGTAAGCCCGCCTTGTGACATCTGCTGCGCTTGCGCAGACTCCCGACAGGAAGTGCGGGGCCCCGTATCCGCAGCCAAAGCTGTGAGAAGCACGCCGGGGCCCTACAAGCCCCCTGAAGGTTAGAAAATCACTCTGGACGTTCTTAAGGGAAGTCCAGAGTGAAACACTAGCGGATTTACTCTGACGTGGGGACATAGCCCCATTTCAATAGAATCCAACCCAGGAACTTTGGACTAATGCACAATAAAGGCATCATGACTTACAATTTTTTTTTCCCTTTCTTTTTCATTGGATGCTAGCATTGCTGGCAAGGTCAACATTTATTACCCATCCCTAATTGCCCTTGAACTGAATCGCTTGCGAGGCCACTTCAGAGGGAGGTTAAGAATCAGCCGCTTTGTTCTGCGTCTGAGTCACATGTAGGCCAGGCCGGGTATAGATGGCAGATTTCCTTCTCTAAAGGACATTAATTAAACAAATAGGTTTTTACAACAATTGGAAGATTTTGAGACTAGCTTTATATTACAGATTTATTAACTCAATTTAAATTCGGCCTGCTGCTATGTGGAATTTGAACCCTTGTTGCCAGAGCATTGACATGGGCCTCTGGATTACTATTCCAGTGATAATTCCAGAATCCAGTTAGTAAATAGGAGCAGAAGCATTCAATAAAATGCCTGCTTCTCCATTCAATAAAATCATTCCCGATAACATTTTGTTCCCTTACCTAACAAGAATCCAGTAAGAAGTCTTACAACACCAGGTTAAAGTCCAACAGGTTTGTTTCAAACACGAGCTTTCGGAGCACGGCTCCTTCTTCAGGTGAATGGAAAGGCTTGTTCCAGAAATGTTTATATAGACACAGTCAGAGATGCCCCGGAATGCGAGCACCTGCAGGCAATCAAATCATCAAAGATGCAGAGAGAGAGGTAACTCCAGGTTAAAGAGGTGTGAATTGTCCCAAGCCAGTTCAGTCGGTAGGCCTTTGCAAGTCCAGGCTTGTTGGTGGGGGCCGAACAAACCATTGTTTGCAGCAAATTACCCAGCCTTCAGAACAGCAACCACAACACCACAAAACCCTGCCAGGGTAATCTCTGCAAGACATGCCAGATCATCGACATGGACACCACCATTACACGTGGAAACACCACCCACCAGGTACGCGGCGCATACTCGTGCGACTCGACCAATGTAGTCTACCTCATACGCTGCAGGAAAGGATGTCCCGAAGCGTGGTACATTGGCGAGACCATGCAGACACTGCGACAACGAATAAACGGGCATCGTGCGACTATCAACAGGCAGGACTGTTCCCTTCCAGTTGGGGAACACTTCAGCAGTCAAGGACATTCAGCCTCTGATCTCCGGGTCAGCATTCTACAAGGAGGCCTTCAGGAGACGCGACAACGCAAAATTGCTGAGCAAAAACTTATAGCTAAGCTCCGCACGCATGAATGCGGACTCAACCGGGATCTGGGATTCATGTCGCATTACATTCGGCCCCCACCAACAAGCCTGGACTTGCAGAGGCCTACCGACTGAACTGGCTTGGGACAATTCACACCTCTTTAACCTGGAGTTACCTCTCTCTCTGCATCTTTGATGATTTGATTGCCTGCAGGTGCTCGCATTCCGGGGCATCTCTGACTGTGTCTATATAAACATTTCTGGAACAAGCCTTTCCATTCACCTGAAGAAGGAGCCGTGCTCCGAAAGCTCGTGTTTGAAACAAACCTGTTGGACTTTAACCTGGTGTTGTAAGACTTCTTACTGTGCTCACCCCAGTCCAACGCCGGCATCTCCACATCATGGCTAACAAGAATCCATTTACCTTTGCTTTAAGTATATTCAGTGACCCTGCTGCCATCACTTTCTGAGGAAGAGAGTTCCAAAGTTGCACACCCCTGAGAGAACAAAATTATCCTTGACTCTGATAAGGGTGACTCCGAATTTTAAAACAGTGCCCTTGGTTAGCACTACTGCCTCACGGCACCGAGGTCCCAGGTTTGATCCCAGCTCTGGGTCACTGTGTGGAGTTTGCACATTCTCCCCGTGTTTGCGTGGGTTTCGCCACCACAACCCAAAATTGTGCAGGGTAGGTGGATTAGCCACGCTAAATTGCTAAATTGCCCTTAATTGGGAAAAAAATGAATTGGGAACTCTAAATTTATAAAAGAAAAAGACTAGGCTAGACAGAAAAAAAAGAATGGCAGCACGGTAGTTCAGTGGTTAGCATAGTTGCTTCACAGAGTCCCAGGTTTGATTCCCGGCTTGGGTCACTGCCTGTGCAGAGTCTGCAAGTACTCCGCGTGTCTTTGTGGGTTTCCTCCGAGTTCTCCGGTTTCCTCCCGAATTGGAATGATGTGCAGGTTAGTTGGATTGGCCACACTAAACTGTCCTTAGTATCCAAAAAGGTTAGGTGAGGTTGCTGGGCGATGGGGATAGGGTGTGGGCTGAGGTAGTGTGCTCTTTCCAAAGGCCAGTGCAGACTTGATGGGCCGAATGGCCTCCTTCTGCACTCTAAATTCTATGATTCTATGAAAGCAACTTTTTATAACTGCGCGTTCTTGCCAACAATCCATCCGTTTCTTGCCTCGTGGATTTATGTGCAATGGACTGTGAGACACTCTGCATGTCTCCAGTAACACCTCTGAAAGGAACTAGAGGCAACAAGGGTGGGGGGAGGTGGGGGGGTGGGGGGGGGGGGGCGTGGTGACTTTCAGCAAATTGTACGGTGGGATTTTCCAGGTGTTTCCGCCAGTGGGATCTTTCAGTCCTACTGACAGTTCCCCCCGGTCTCGCTGGGTTCTCTGGCGGCAGAGGATGCAAACAACAGGAAACCCCCTTGGATAGTGACAGGACCAGAAGTTTTTGGCAAATGACTGGCCAACTCCACCGCCATTGTGCACGCCACGGGCGGGGGGCCGACGGTGTGGGGGGGGGGGTGGCCTTGGTGCAGATATCTGCCACAAGCCGATGAGTCAATCCGAGCTTGCAGATTCACCACTCTTCTGAGAGGTCAAGGAAGCTGAGTCTCTGTCTGTACAGTACTACATAGTGTTGCCCTTTTTTACCTACTGTAAATATGGCAGTCAGTGAGGTTTCCCTCCTTTCTTTAGATATCTATACTAGATTGCTCAGAGTCGCTAGGTATCAAATGATACAACCACAAGGTTCAACCGGATATCAATCAAAGAGCCAAACACCAGTTAGTTAGTTCAAGATCAATGGTACTTTATTTACACACACAATTAACATGCAACATAAACTACACCTAACAACTATGACAACCTGTACTTAACTTCAGGCACCCGGCTTAGGTCAGAGGAACAGTGGCCGTTGTTCGATTCTGGATCTATCGGGTCTATAGAAGTAACTGCTGCTCAGCTAGGCTCATCCGTCTGGTAGCGAGCGTTAACTTGAACTTGCCTCTGGTGGTGCTGCGATTGGAGGTAGACATTGCCGGAGCACCAGGTCCAAGAGAGGCTGAACACATGGTGGTCTCTCTTTTTATCCTTGGAGGTTTTCGCGCTCTTTTGGGCGGTCCTTGAGTTTGGACCCCGCTAATTGGGTGATTCCTTCTCATTGCGTTCGATTCGAACCAATAAAGGGGTGGGTGCCTCGATGGCTGGGCGTGTCCTAAGCGGTCATTGACCCTGTTGTTTACGCTTCCCGAGTACAGGGAGTGGCGCCGAAATATCTGGTACTGTATCGGTCGCTCAAGTATCAGTCCTTTGTCTGGCGGAGATGGGCCATTAAATGCTAATCGATTGGGGGTTTCGATACCGTCTGGATTCATCACTCGCAAATATACATTCAGGCTTTGAGTCTGCCTGAATCTAGCGTTGTCCATTTTTCCCACTATGCTTTGTGACCTTCTCTGTTCCTGGGTGTCAGTGGCCATCCCAGATGGCTAAAATAGGTAGTGTCTCCTGTGACCTCAGCCCCTCTCCTGTCCACCTCCTCCTGGGCCCCTTGCTGATTCCACCACAGCATGTCACCGTTCCTATGAATGCATCTGCCTTTCCTCTTCTGACGTTCTGTCAAACACAGCTCCCATAGTGATCTTGTCAGCTTCGGAGGCACCAAAGTTTTGAAAAGCTGTCTCACCATAATAACTCTGCTACGAACATTTGCCAGAGGGAAACGAGACACCAGCTGCAATGACTGAGCTTTTATTCAGAGGGGGAAATTAATGCTTGAAATACCCACATGACCCGCACCTCCATTTCTGTAATGAGATTCGCAAGCCTTGAGAAACCCGTGCTGGGGAAGTAAAATTTAACAGTCAGTCAAATTAAATTTTAAAAGCCTTAATTAATGTCTCATAAGTATGTTAATTTCTGTGATAAATACCCACCATCTGCAGTAATTAAAGTCCCACATTTGGTGGGACAGTATCTTGGGGGCTGCCAAATGAATTTTTCTTAAATCCAGAAGTTGGTGCGCATTGGAGCAAGATTGTAATCACCATCGATTGTAAAATAAAGTGAGTTTTTATTTTTTTTTATATAAATTTATTGTATCCAATTATTTTTTTCCAATTAAGGGGCAATTTATCATGGCCAATCCACCTACCCTGCACATCTTTGGGTTGTGAGGGTGAAACCCATACAGACACGGGGAGAACGTGCAAAATCCACACTGACGGTGACCCAGGGCCGTGATTCGAATCCGGGTCCTCAGCGCCGCAGTCCCAGTGCTAACCACTGCGCCGCATGCTGCACCAAGTTTTTAGTTTTGACCAACTCGGTGTGGATTCTTCACACCCCTTACAAAACCAGACTAGCAGAGAGGGAAGCTTCACTCTGGCAGTTATAATGATCTCATATCAAAAGGGTTGATTCTCTCTCACTCTCTGATTTGGGTGCTGGTACCTCCATTGTACTGAAGCCTGTTTTCTGGTCAAGTCATTGTTTAGTGTTTTAGTTAGTCTCCTTTGTAAAGATGGAATTTTGGTAACCACATTGTATTGTTGCCTGTTTATTGTTTTATGCAATCGTTTTGTAATTGCTTCGGGTTTTTTTGTACAAAGGACCTGTCAATAAATTAAAATAAAATCCATGGGGTCCAAAGTGCCTGGTAGGTCGACTTCGAGTGGGGCAATGCCCTTGCTGCTCCTGGTTGCGACGCACGTTCGCACTTATGTCCGGATAAATCATGCTAAGGCTGGTATGAAGTCTGCAATCAGTAGCTCTGCGGGGGCTATTCCAGTCATTGCACGCGGAGTGGTCCTGCAGCAAAACATGAAACGAGCCAGACTGTTTCTTGAGGCCCTGTTTAAATGTTTGTACCGCTCGCTTTGCTAAACCAGGAGAAGCTGAGTTGTGCCACACCTCATTTGCCTTCAGAAACCGGGAGAACTCCTCACTTGTGAAAGGAGCGCCGTTATCACTGACAAGTACTTCAGGGAGGCCCTGCGTGCAAAACGATAAACATAACTTCTTGCTGATTGCCTGAGATGTGGTTCCCTCCGTCTTGTGCATTTCATGCCACTTCGAATAGGCGTCAATCAATAAGAGGAACATGGACCCCTGAAACGGACCGGCAAAGTCGGAATGCAACTGTAGCCACGGTCGGCCTGGCCATTCCAATGATGCACAAGCGTGGCCGGCGGGAGTTTCTGATGCTCTTACAAACAGAGCATTGTTGGACAATCTTCTTAACATCCATGTCGAGACCTGGCTACCATGTGTAAAATGTTTCATGGCAAACACCATCACCAGACGTTCCTTCTCGATCTTCCCTTTTCACTTTAGCCCAAACATACAGGAGGCGAAGGCACTCGGCCGTCCCCTTCCATTTCCATCTGGTTGGACAAGACGTCCCTAATACCATCGGGGGAGGCATCACATGTGGTGAGCAAGGGTTTGGCGGGATTGTAATGGGTCAGTAACCTGGAAGGTGACAACTGCTTCCTCACCCACCGAAAAGCTGTTCTCTGCGGCTGGCCAAGGCCTATTTGTGATCATTTTTTAGAAGAAGGTGTAAGGAAGCCTACATGGTCTCAAGATTCAGAAGAAACTTCTTGCTATAGTTAACAAGAGAAAAGTTCTGAGGCATACGTAGGGCGGGGGCCTGCTGAATAGCGCTCATCTTCTCTGCGCCGAGCTGCAAACCTTCATGGTCCACCCAATAGCCGAGGTAGACTTCCTCCCTCACATGGCACTTTGCTCGCCGCAGGTGGGCACCACTTAGAGAACCACTTTAATACAGCCTCCATGTTATTCAAATGCTCTTGCTCAGAGGCCCCCTTATCAGAGCATCATTGAAATAAACAGCCACACGTGGTAGCCCTCACAGGATGTTCTCCATTACTCACTGAAATATAGCACAGGTGGAGGAAACTCCAAAAGGCAGCTGCGCATACTCGTACTGGCCCCTATTCATATTGATGGTGACATATTTGTGAAAGGCAGGATCCAACTTGAGCTGCAAATAGTTGTGGCTCATATCGAGCTTTGTAAATTAAAGCCTACCTGCAAGCTTTGAATAGAAATCCTCTTTGCGGGGCACGGGGTAGTGGTGGAACTGTGAAACCATTGTCTGGCATCAATTTATAGTCCCTGCAGAAAAAAACTGTTTTGTCCAGCTTCATAACCTGGTACCACTGGTGCTGCCCAATCAGCGAACTGGATGGATCCCTTGGCCAGCACGGCAGTGCAGTGGTTAGCATAGTTACTTCACAGCTCCAGAGTCCCAGGTTCAATTCCTGGCTTGGATCACTGTCTGTGTGGAGTCTGCACGTTCTCCCTGTGTCTGCGTGGGTTTCCTCTGGGTGCTCCGGTTGTCTCCCACAGTTCAAAGATGTGCAGGTTAGGTGGATTGGCTATGCTAAATTGCCATTTAGTGTCCAAAAAAGGTGAGGTGGGGTTACGGGGATCGGGTGGAGGTGTAGGGTTCGGGTGGAGGTGTGGGCTGAGGTAGGGTTCTCTTTCCAAGGGCCGGTGCAGACTCAATGGGTTGAATGGCCTCCTTCTGCACTGAAAATTCTATAATTCTACAACTCCAAACAGCTGAGCTTAGTCTCCATCTTTAACTGCAATGCATAGGGTACTGAACAGGCTTGAAAATATCATGATGGGCTTCTATGTGTCACAGCCCCTTTTATGTTCCCCAATCCGTGTTGGAACATGCCGGGGTATTTTGTTAGCACCTTGCCCAAAACACCGGAACTAATTTGGAGGATGCAATGTCATTGCAGCTTCAAGTGCCACAACCAGTCATGGCCCAACAGGCTGGGCCCATGGTCCTTTACCATGATGAGCAGGACGTGCACCAATTGGCACCCATAAACCACAGTGATCAGAGGAGTACCTGTGATATCCACCGGATCGCTTGTATATGTGGCCAACCTGGCCTGGCTGTCCGTCAAATCCAGGGTTTGAATTCCCAACTTAATGTGGTCAAAAGTGCACTGATGGACCACGGAGACCATTGTGCCAGTGTCCAACTCTATATCGAGTGGGTGCCCATTCACCCACACTGTAACATTAATAGGGACCACTCGGGAAGACGGCGGGGGTGGGTGTGGGGTGCCTCCATACAATGTAACTGCATGCAGTGGTCCATACAATGTAACTGCATGCAGTGGTCCATACAATGTAACTGCATGCAGTGGTCCATACAATGTAACTGCATGCAGTGGTCCATACAATGTAACTGCATGCAGTGGTCCATACAATGTAACTGCATGCAGTGGTCCATACAATGTAACTGCATGCAGTGGTCCTCCTTCTCTGGCTCATCTAGCTGGAAAGTATAGACCCTGTGCTGGTGAGACCTTTACCAATGCGTCTGGATGTCTTGTTTACACGCGGCCTGCGCCCATGCCCAGAACGCTGACCACAAGCCCCACATTGACCTGGCTCCCCATCTACAGACTGCGGGGAGGTCTCCTATTGGGAAGGCTCTTCCTTCGGCCACCAGATTGGGCCTTTACAACGTTCAATTCAGGGCAAGGTGGCGGTTCAGGGAGGGTCCCTGAACAAGAGGGGGCACGCTCTCGGATGTTCACCTCCATGCCCTGTATATCTGCCCCCCTCGCTCTGCACTTACCTGGGACAGCGTAATTTGGATGGCGTGTTACAAAGTTAAGGAAGCAGTAGGGAACTCAGCGAGCAGTTTCTTCTGAGAGGCCGCATTGTTAAAACCGCAAACCAAGCCGTCAAATAGAATTTCAGACAAGGCGGAGCCAAATTCAAAAATTCTCTAATTATTTGATATCGCGACAAAATCTCAGTGACCAACTCACCCGTGGTCCTTTCAGTATTATTAAATCGGTACCGTTATCCTATAACAAATTAGGTTGGGTTAAAGTGCTGCCCATTATGCCTAAAGTTCATTAAAAGCTTTAGTGTCTGGGGCCGCTGGGTATGTAATGCTCGGTATCATTCCGAACATATCCGTGCCACAGGCAACTAGCAAGATGACTACCTGGCGGTCATATTGTTGGCCCAGAAAAAGTAACGCATCCGTTGAGCGTACTGTTGAGTCTCACATCAAACACATCCAAACATCTGAAAAGAAGAAAATGTCCAACCTGTTTCCGATAGAGATGGGGAGCTGGCTCAGCAGTGTCGATAGCTATCCAGTTTTTATTCTCACTATCAGTTTTGTAAGGGACATACAGAGTCCACACCGAGTTGGTTGAAAACAAAAAACTAACTTTATTTTACAATTATGACTGGGTATTCTCTCGTCTGTGCCTTAAATGAACATTGTTAAAGGTCCCATGCCCCCTTATTGGGGGAGCTCACATTCCTCAAGAGCTCCAGATGGCTGCAGGTTGTGTGTACTCTGTGCTCCTGCTGTTTTGGCTGCAAATCTGCCGGCAGTGCACTCATGCTCACGGACTTCCTGACGGTGTGGGTGTGGTAGTCACCACTGATATATATACTATATATATGTGTTTTACGGTAAGGCCCCTGTACTACAGGTACGGGGGTAAATCCCTGCCTGCTGGCTCCGCCCAGTAGGCGCAGTATAAATATGTGTGCGTCCCGTACAGTAGCCATTTTGTCAGCTACTGTAGGAGGCCACACATCTCTGTGTAATAAAGCCCTGAATACATTCTACTCTCGTCTCGTCGTAATTGATAGTGCATCAATTTATTACACAGAAGATTTTTCAGAGATAGACCTCTGCATCAAGCCGGATCGCCTGCAGCTGCATCCTCTAGCAGACAACATCAAAAAGGACTTCGAACATTTGGCTAGCCTGTTTTGAAGCATACATCGGGTCTGCGCCAGACTCAATTCCAGAAGCACAGAAGCTCCAGATTCTGTACACGCGGCTGAGCTCCAACGTTTTTCCCCTTGTCCAGGACGCGCCGACCTACACAGAGGCAATGGCGCTACTGAAGGAAAACTACGCTCAGCGGACTAACAAAATCTACGCCATGCATCTCCTCTCCACGCGCGCCAACCTCCCGGTGAGTCTGTGGAAGTTTTCTGGCGTGCCCTGGTCACCCTAGTTAGAGACTGTGACCGCTAGGCCATTTTGGCCACTGAACACTCGAATCTGCTGATGAGAGACGCATTCATTACGGGTACAAGGTCTGACTACATTCACCAGCGCCTCTTACAGGGGGCCATGCTCGACCTCGCGGCGACCACAAAACTAGCGCTCTCACTTACGGTCGCCTCATGCAACATTCATGCCTACGTCTCTGATCACGCGGCCCACCCCCCTGCGCATCGTGGACCCCGCCGACGGTCACCCCATCATGGACCCCATCAGCGACCACCCCCAGCCAACCCCACGCCTGTGCTGCGCGGCAGCCAACCAACCCCGGGGGACCCAAATGCTACTTCGGTGGACAGTCAAAACACCCCCAACAGCGCTGCCCGGCGCAGAGCACCCTCTGCAAGGCCTGTGGCAAGAAGGGACATTTTGCTGCAGTGTGCCAGGCCCGCTCAATCACCGGTATTGTCCTGGCATCTCTCACGTGCGGCCAGTGGGCCCTGCCATCTTCCCCTCCTCCGACCACGTGCGGCCCGTGGGCACCACCATCTTGCCTCTCTCAGAACCAATGGGCGCCACCACCTTGCCTCCCCCAGGACATACGCGGCCCAGGGGCACCGCCATCTTACCCGCCTCAGGACCCGTGCCCGACCTCATCAGGCCGCTCATCGCCTGCAACCACCGACAACCAGCCGCGCCTTGCCTCGCCTCGGTCACGATTGACCAGTCTCGACCACACAACCTCGCGACCGCTTCAACAAAGGTGAAGGTCAACGGGCACTAGATCTCCTGCCTGCTGGACTCTGGGAGCACTGAGAGCTTCATTCACCCCGATATGGTAAGGCGCTGCTCCCTCGCAGTACACCCCGCTAACCAGAGAATCTCCCTGGCCTCCGGATCCAACTCCGTAGTGATCTGGGGGTACTGCACCGCCACCCTCACCGTCCAGGGCGTGGAGTTCAGCGGCTTCCGCCTCTACGTCCTCCCCAACCTCTGCACTGCCTTGCTACTCGGCCTGGACTTCCAGTGCAACCTCCAGAGCCTAACCCTGAAATTTTGCGGGCCCCTAACACCCCTTACCGTTTGCGGCCTCGTGACCCTTAAGGTCGACCCGCCTTCCCTTTTTGCAAACATAACCCCGGATTGAAAATCCGTTGCCACCAGGAGCAGACGGTACAGCACCCAGGACAGGACCTTCATCAGGTCTGAAGTCCAGCGGCTGCTTCGGGAAGGTATCATTGAGGCCAGCAACAGCCTCTCGAGAGCCCAAGTGGCAGTGACGAAATCTGTGGAGATAAACGGGATGGTCGTTGACTACAGTCAGACCATTAATTGGTACACGCAGCTCGACGCGTACCCTCTCCCACGCATATCTAATATGGTCAATCAGATTGCACTGTACCGGGTCTTCTCGACAATCTTTCTGTCATCAGCTCCCCATCCGTAAGGCAAACTGCCCATACACGGCGTTCAAAGCAGACGGCCGCCTTCACCATTTCCTTAGGGTTCCCTTCGGCGTCACCAACGGGGTCTCGGTCTTCCAATGGGAGATGGACTGAATGGTTGACCGCTACAGACTGCGGGCCACTTTCCCGTACTTGGACAATGCCACCATCTGCGGCCACGACCAGCAGGACCATGAAATCAACCTTTCCAAATTTCTCCACACCGCCAATCTCCTCAACCTCACGTATAATAAGGAGAAGTGCGTTTTCAGCATGAACCGCTTAACCATCCTCGGCTATGTGGTCCAGAACGGAGTTCTGGGGCCCGGCCCAGGACGCATGCGCCCCCTGATTGAACTCCCCCTCCCCCACTGCCCCAAGGCCCTCAAACGATGCCTGGGTTTCTTTTCGTATTACGCCCAGTGGATCCCAAACTATGCGGACAAGGCCCGCCCACTCATTCAATCTACCGTTTTTCCTCTGCGCCCGACGCTCACCAGCCCTTCAACCGTATCAAGGCCGACATCAACAAGGGTGTGATGCACGCGGTCGACGAGACGCTCCCCTTCCAAGTCGAGAGCGATGCATTGGACGTCGCTCTGGCCGCCACCCTCAAAAGGCAGGCAGGCCCGTGGCATTCTTTTCCTGCACCTTCCATGCCTCCAAAATTCGGCACCCCTCCGTCAAAAAGGAGGCCCAAGCCATTGTTGAAGCGGTGCGGCATTGGAGGCATTACCTGGCCGGTAGGAGATTCACTCTCCTCACTGACCAATGGTCGGTTGCCTTCATGTTTAATAACACACAGCAGGGTAAGATCAAAAACGATATAATCTTGAGGTGGAGGATCGAGCTCTCCACCTACAACTACGAGATTTTATATCGCCCGGTAAGCTCAATGAGCCCCCCGATGCCCTATCCCGAGGTACATGTGCCAGCGCACAAGTGAACCGACTCCGGACCCTGCACGACAATCTCTGTCACCCAGGGGTCACCCGTTTTTACCATTTCATCAAGGCCCGCAATCTGCCCTACTCCATCGAGGAAGTCAGGACGATCACCAGAGACTGCCAGGTCTGCGTGGAGTGTAAACCGCACTCCTATCAGCCAGAACGTGCGTGCCTGGTGTAGGCCTCCCGCCCCTTTGAATGCCTCAGCGTGGACTTCAAAGGGCCCCTCCCCTCCACTGACCGAAACACGTACTTCCTCAGTGTGGTCGATGAATATTCATGATTCCACTTTGCCGTCCTATGCCCCGACATGACATCTGCCACCGTCATCAAAGCCCTCAACACCATCTTCGCTCTGTTGGGCTTCCCCGCCTACGTCCACAGTGACCTGGGATCCTCATTCATGAGCGTTGAGCTGCGCCAGTTCCTGCTCAACAGGGGCATTGCCTCGATCAGGATGAACAGCTACAACCCCAGGGGAAACGGGCAGGCGGAGTGGGAGAATGGGACGGTCTGGAGGGCCGTCCAGCTGGCCTTACGGTCTAGAGATCTCCTGGCCTCCCACTGTCAGGAGGTCCTCCGCGACGCACTCCACTCCACTCGGTCGCTCCTGTGCACCACGATTAATTAAACCCCCCATGAACGTCTCTTTGCCTTCCCCAGGATGTCCACCTCCAGGCCTTCGCTCCCAATGTGGCTGGCAGCTCCAGGACCCATTCTCCTCCATAGATACGTGCGACTCCACGAGGTGGACCCGTTGGTTGAGAGGGTACACCTACTCCACGCCAACCCGCAGTACGCTTATGTAGCGTACCCCAACGGCCGCCAAGACACTCTCAGGGACCTGGCACCAGCTGGTTCCACACACACACACGCCCCCTCTGCCCCGGCGCCACCCTCCCTTCCTCCGGCGCACCCAACCGCAGCCCCCGCTCCGGGACAATCCGTCCCCCTTTTCTCCCACCCGGGGATGAAGAGGATTTCAACACGCTCCCGGAGTCACCGAAGACCAAGCCGCCGCCTGAGTCGCCACCAGCACTGCGGCGTTCTCAACGGCAGATCACGGCACCAGACCGCCTGAATTTGTAATATTCTCTGTGATTTTCAACACAACTTTCTGTATATAGTTCTCCACCATCCCCGCTAGACTCATTTTTTAACCGGGGGTGAATGTGATTGTCACCACTGATGTATATACTGTATGTTTTATGGTAAGGCCCCTGTACTACAGGTACGGGGGTAGATCCCTACCTGCTGGCTCCGCCCTGTAGGCAGAATATAAATATGTGTGCTCCCCGTACAGCAGCCATTTAATCAGCTGCTGTAGAAGGCCACATATCTCTGTGTAATAAATCCCCGATTACACTCTACTCTTGTCTCGTCGTAATTGATAGTGCATCAATGGGGGTGCCCACAATGGGAAGCCCCATTTTCAGGCTACCCGGGAAGGAGAATATTGCTGCCAGCGGTGGCACGCAGCACCAGAATACGAGTGCAGTGGGACAGAGAATCCCGCCCCCAGTGTTTGTTTGCTGCTGCCTTTTCTGAAGCCGAAATGAGGCAAAGGAAAGATGTTAAAAAGCCGACTACCAGTCTGAAGAAGGGGAGGAGGTGCTTTCTCACTACTCTGCTATGCTTTGAGTTACTGTGGCATCTGGCTCTTCCTGTTTCAAGAATCTGCTCCTGGAAGCTGCCAGAGGGGTAGAAAGAGGAGGAAGGCCTGGCTGTTACTGCAATGTCTGGGGCTGTGTTTCTGCTTTCAGCTGCCTATTTGCCTCTTTTGACCTGGAGGGAGGCAAGGGGAAGATTTTGGCTGGTCTACTTCCGGGCTGACGGTGGAAGAGGGTCTGCTTTTGCGGCTTATTAATATTTTCGCTGGAATGCTTTCCTTATTGACTTTTGACTGTGTATTTATTTATGCCTGGACGTGTGTCTCACTTGTTAATGTGCTCTGTTTCTTGTGTCCCAGTCTTAGAACTGGTGGTGTCAGAAGGCCAGTTGCCGGTACTGCAGGAGGGGCGGCGGCCTGATTTGGCCATGCAGTGCGGCGATCGTATCAGGGTGTCCCGTGATCTACTGGTGACCTTCTGTGTTTGTGGCTATGTGGTGCTTCCGATTTGGGAGCCGCGTGAATTTATTTTTTCTTTATAAATTTAGAGTACCCAATTCTTTTTTTTCCAATTAAGGGGCAATTTAGCATGGCCAATCCAACTACCCTGCACATCTTTGGGGTTGTGGGGGTGGGACCCATGCAGACACGATGAGAATGTGAAAACTCCACACAGACCCGGCGCTCGGCGCTTGAGGCAGCAGTGCTAACCATTGCGCCACCGTGCCTTCCTGTGTGAATTTCTGCTGCTGTTTTATATTGTTATTTGACTGTATCTCATGTTTGGTTGTTATATGGGGTCCGAGTGTGAGGGACGACCGAGTACAAGCGACTGTTTTAACATCATGTCGGCGGCGTCCCTAGTGGAAGGGCATCACAAGTACGATGAATAACATCCTACTGAGTGCGAGGACATGCCGAGTGGGAGGAACATCCTACTGAGTGCGAGGACATGCCGAGTGCGAGGAACATCCTACTGAGTGCGAGGACATGCCGAGTGCGAGGAACATCCTACTGAGTGCGAGGACATGCCGAGTGCGAGGAACATCCTACTGAGTGCGAGGACATGCCGAGTGCGAGGAACATCCTACTGAGTGCGAGGACTGCCGAGTGCGAGGAACATCCTACTGAGTGTGAGGACATGCCGAGTGAGAGGAACAACCTGCCGAGTGCGGGGAACAACCTGCCGAGTGCGAGGAAATGCCGAGTGCGAGGACATGCCGAGTGCGGGGAACATCCTGCCGAGTGCGGGGAACATCCTGCCGAGTGCGAGGACATGCCGAGTGCGGGGAACATCCTGCCGAGTGCGGGGAACATCCTGCCGAGTGCGAGGAACAACCTGCCGAGTGCGAGGAACAACCTGCCGAGTGCGAGGAACAACCTGCCGAGTGCGAGGAACAACCTGCCGAGTGCGAGGGCATGCCGAGTGTGGGGAACAACCTGCCGAGTGCGGGGAACAACCTGCCGAGTGCGGGGAACAACCTGCCGAGTGCGGGGAACAACCTGCCGAGTGCGGGGAACAACCTGCCCAGTGCGGGGAACAACCTGCCGAGTGCGAGGAACAACCTGCCGAGTGCCGGGAACAACCTGCCGAGTGCGAGGAACAACCTGCCGAGTGCGAGGAACAACCTGCCGAGTGCGGGGAACAACCTGCCGAGTGCGGGGATCAACCTGCCGAGTGCGGGGAACAAGCTGCCGAGTGCGGGGAACAACCTGCCGAGTGCGAGGAACATCCTACTGAGTGTGAGGACATGCCGAGTGCGAGGAACAACCTGCTGAGTGCGAGGACATTCCGAGTGCGGGGAACAACCTGCCGAGTGCGAGGAACATCCTACTGAGTGTGAGGACATGCCGAGTGCGGGGAACAACCTGCCGAGTGCGGGGAACAACCTGCCGAGTGCGAGGAACAACCTGCCGAGTGCGGGGAACATCCTTCCGAGTGCGAGGGCATGCCGAGTGCGGGGAACAACCTGCCGAGTGCGAGGAACAACCTGCCGAGTGCGGGGAACAACCTGCCGAGTGCGGGGAACAACCTGCCGAGTGCGGGGAACAACCTGCCGAGTGCGAGGAACAACCTGCCGAGTGCGAGGAACAACCTGCCGAGTGCGAGGAACAACCTGCCGAGTGCGAGGAACAACCTGCCGAGTGCGAGGAACAACCTGCCGAGTGCGAGGAACAACCTGCCGAGTGCGAGGAACAACCTGCCGAGTGCGAGGAACAACCTGCCGAGTGCGGTGAACAACCTGCCGAGTGCGGGGAACAACCTGCCGAGTGCGAGGAACAACCTGCCGAGTGCGAGGAACAACCTGCCGAGTGCGGGGAACAACCTGCCGAGTGCGGGGAACAACCTGCCGAGTGCGGGGAACAACCTGCCGAGTGCGAGGAACATCCTACTGAGTGTGAGGACATGCCGAGTGCGAGGAACAACCTGCTGAGTGCGAGGGCATGCCGAGTGCGAGGAACATCCTACTGAGTGCGAGGACATGCTGAGTGCGAGGAACAACCTGCCGAGTGCGAGGAACAACCTGCTGAGTGCGAGGAACAACCTGCCGAGTGCGAGGAACAACCTGCCGAGTGCGAGGAACAACCTGCCGAGTGCGGGGAACAACCTGCCGAGTGCGGGGAACAACCTGCCGAGTGCGAGGAACAACCTGCCGAGTGCGGGGAACATCCTTCCGAGTGCGAGGGCATGCCGAGTGCGGGGAACAACCTGCCGAGTGCGGGGAACAACCTGCCGAGTGCGGGGAACAACCTGCCGAGTGCGAGGAACAACCTGCCGAGTGAGAGGAACAACCTGCCGAGTGCGAGGAACAACCTGCCGAGTGCGAGGAACAACCTGCCGAGTGCGGGGAACAACCTGCCGAGTGCGTGGAACAACCTGCCGAGTGCGAGGAACAACCTGCCGAGTGCGAGGAACAACCTGCCGAGTGCGGGGAACAACCTGCCGAGTGCGAGGAACAACCTGCCGAGTGCGAGGAACAACCTGCCGAGTGCGAGGAACAACCTGCCGAGTGCGAGGACATGCTGAGTGCGAGGACATGCTGAGTCCGGTGGATAACATCATACCGAGTGCGAGGGCAAACCGAGTGTGAAGAACAACCTGCCGAGGGCAATGGCATCCCGAGTATGGGGGATAGCATCTTACCAAGTGTGAGGGGAAATCGAGTGTGAGGAACATCATCCTGCTGAGTGTGAGGACATGCCGAGTGCGAGGAACAACATCATACCGAGTGTGCGAGAAATCGAGTGTGAAGAACAACACTCTGCCGAGGGCAAGGGCATCCCGAGTATGGGGGATAACATCTTATCGAGTGTGAGGTGAAATCGAGTGTGAGGAACAACATCCTGCTGAGTGTGAGGACATGCCGAGAGCGGGGAACAACCTGCCGAGTGCGAGGGCATCCCGAGTGTGAGGGATAACATCATCCCGAGTACGAGGGTGTCCCGAGTGCGAGGAACAACATCCTACTGACTGCGAGGGTCATGTTTACTATGTATTTGTTTACTATGTATTCATCTTCCTCAAGTAACTACAATGTTGTGGTTTGCCGTTGGCACAAATACTTTTGTAGAGAATCATATATATAATTTACAATTCAGGAGACCATTCGGCTCATCGAGTCTGCACTGGCTTTTGGAAAGAGCACCTCACTTAGGCCCACACTTCTACCTTATCCCCGTAACCCAGTAACCCCACCTACCCTTTTTGGACACTAAAGGCAATTTAGCATGGCCAATCCATCTTTGGACTGTGGGAGGAAACCCACGCAGACACGGGGAAAACGTGCAGAATTTGCACGACACCAAGTGACCCAAGCCGGGAATCGAACCTGGGACTCTGGAGCTCTCAAACAACAGTGTTAACCACTGTGCTACTATGCCACCAATGGTTTTTAGTGTAACAGTGCCTGTGTGTATAGCACGCTGCCGTTTCCTTATGGATTCATGTCCTTTGACCTATGATGACTATTCATGGACCCGGTTTGATCTATCTCCTTGGAAAGATGAAGTGCTGGTGACTTCACTGAATTTTGCCTGTTGACTGTTTGATGTTGTTGTTTTGTTCTTTGTCTTTTTATACAAAGGAAATGTTAATAAATTGAAATATATTCCACATCAAGACAGTATTTATCGAGTATGGTGTCAGTGAGCCTGCATGTGACTCATCCAGCTGGGGATGATAGTTCCCTAGTGTTGATTGGGCTGTGAGTTAACCAGCACTAACATAACAGGTCAGCTTCTGCAGCAGCTGACAGAAAGGAGTGAGGACCCCGAGGTGTGTAACTGGGTGCTGTGTAAATTACCGCTGTTATGCTGAAGAAAATGACTTTCTTTGATCCCTTCGGACGCCCTTTGCCATTCACTTCAGAACCCAGGGGCTGGTTTAGCACAGTGGGCTAAACAGCTGGCTTGTAATGCAGAACAAGGCCAGCAGCATGGGTTCAATTCCCGTATCGGCCTCCTAGAATAGGCGCCGGAATATGGCGACAAGGGGCTTTTCACAGTAACGTAATTGAAGCCTACTTGTGACAATAAACAATTAGTATTATTAGTAGTAGTAAAACTGGAGTCAATGGGCATCATTGGAGAAACTCTCAATTGGTCACTCACCATCCTGTCTTGGAAATATGTTGCCGTTCCTTCACTGTCGCTGGGTCAAAATCCTGGAATTCCCTCCCTACCAGCACAGTGGGTGTACCTACACCACGTGGACTGCAGCGGTTCAAGAAGGCAGCTCACCACCATATTCTCAAGGGCAATTAGGGATGGGCAACACATGCTGGCCTTGCCAGTAAAGCCCCCATCCCAGAAAAAAAGTTATTTTTAAAAAACTGCCTAACTGTCGAATCTTCAGTCAACCTCTGAAAATCACCCAGAAAAGAAGCAGCAATTCAGCTTTCTCATGCATTCTACTAGGATGTGAGCTTTGTTAGTGGTGATATTTCAGGAATCACTGGCAGGGAGGGTCACAGAGGATTGGAAAATGGCTCATGTAACACCACTGTTTAAGAAGCGAGGGAGGCAGAAGTCAGGAAATTATAGGCCGGTTAGCCTGACTTTGGTTATTGGTAAGATTTTAGTCTATTATTAAGGATAAGATTGGGGAGTACTTAGAAGTGCATGGTAAAATAGGACTGAGACAGCATGGCTTTGTCAAGGGGATGTCATGCTTGACAAATCTGTTAGAGTTCTTTGAGGAGGTAACGAGGAAGTTGGACAAAGGAGAACCAGTCGACGTGGTCTATTTGGATTCCGGAAGGTCTTTGACAAGGTGCCATTCAGGAGGCTGCTAATAAAGATAAGACCCCATGGTGTTAGAGGCAAGGTTCTGGCATGGATAGAGGATTGTCTGACTGGCAGAAGGCAGAGAGTGGGGCTAAAGGGGTCCTTTGCAGGATGGCAGCTGATGACCAGTGGTGTTCCACAGGGGTCAGTGTTGGGACTATAGCTATTCATGATGTACATTAATGATCTGGAAGAAGGAACTGAGGGCATTGTTGCAGATTATACAAAGATACATAGAGGGACAGGTTGTTTTGAGGAAGCAGAGAGGCTGCAGAAGGGCCTGGACAGGCTGGGAGGGTGAACAAGGACATGGCAGATGGAAAACAGTATAGAAAAGTGTGAGGTTTTGCACTTTTGTATGAAGAATAGAGACATAAACTATTTTCTAAATGGGAAAAGGTTTGGAAATCAGAAGCACAAAGAGATTTGGGAGTCCTCGTTCAAGATTCTCTTAAGGTTAACATTTACGTACAGTTGTCAGTTAGGAAGGCAAATGCAATGTTAGCATTCATGTCAAAAGGGCTGGAATACAAGAGCAGGGGTGTACTGTTGAGGTTGTATAAGACTCTAGTAAGAACTCATTTGGAATATTGTGAGCAGTTTTGGGTCCCGTTTCTGAGGAAGGGTGTGCTGGCCTTGGAGAGAGCCCAGTGGAGGTTCCCAAGAATGATCCCTGGAATGAAGAGCTTGTCATATGAGGAGTCGCCTGTACTCAATGGAAGTTTAGAAGGACGAGGGGGTATTTCATTAAAACTTACAGAATACTGAGAGGCCGAGATAGAGTAAACGTGGAGAGGTTGCTTCCACTAGAGGACAGACGAGAACCCAAGGGCACAGCCTCAGACTGAAAGAATGATCTTTTAAAACTGAGATGAGGAGGAATTTCTTCAGCCAGAAGGTGGTGAATCTGTGGAACCCATTGCCGCAGAAGGCTGTGGAGGCCAAGTCACTGAGTGTCTTTAAGACAGAGAGACAGGTTCTTGATTAATAAGGGGATCAGGGGTTATGGGGAGAAGGTAGGAGAATGGGGATGAGAAACATATCAGTCACGATTGAATGGCAGTGCAGACCCAATGGGCTGAATGGCCTAATTCTGCTCCTCTGTCTTATGGTCTTATGGTATCAGGGAGAAAGGTCATTCTGTCACTTTTGAACTAAGGGAGAAGGAATAAAATCTTGCAATCACCCCTTTCACTGTGACTGATTTACTGTGACATACTGACAACTGACATAATTAGCAACCATCGAGAGAGAGTTAGGCCTAATTTTTAGTCCCATTAAACATCACTACCTCTATGTTTGGTATTGTGCTAGATGTGGCCCTTTATGATGCCACTAATACAGGATAGTTACGTAAACCGAAGCAATGGGCACACGTGTTTCAGGCTGTTTGAAGATAGTATCAAAACTTTCAAACTTTTACCATTTCAGACTTAATTATCTATGATGAGAATTATATGAGCTGGTAACTTGAATTGGATTTGGTCAAAGGATGATGTTACAACAGAGAAATTGTCTAAATTCCACATCTCTTCAATTTTCTTAAGGCCTAGTTTTGTACACTATATTGTAGAATTACAGTTTGTTATTTTCATATGCAACATTTTGCTATGATGACTAAATACGATTAGAATTAACTGGGTTTTCTGATTACTATAATCAGGGAAATGCAGCACGAATCACATTATTTTGAAGAATCATTTTTTCAGCTGAAAGATATGATGGTCAACATACCTGACCATAAACCTCAGCTATTTTCACGACTTTTCGGTGCTGATATTACTTTATTGCATCTAAAAAGACAAAACTAAATGTCTTGAAAAAGAGAGAATTTTGCCCTTTACCAAAACCCTAGATTGATTTAATGCATTATGATCCTTGCTGCATTCCAAACTGCTTCAAAACCAATTAGTTACTTTATTTTGAGGCGTTGCCAAACATGGCAGCCATAAATAATTAGTTGAGGGAAGAATGTTGGACAGGATGCTATGGATGAGACCTTTCGTTCTCAGTGGGTGTCTCGCCGCTGCCCGAAAATGCAACGATAAACCTGCGCTGACTCTGAGAAGGAAGGCCCCCGCCGTACCTTCTGTTCTTCGGGCAATTAAGTGGACAGTGGTTGGCCTTCCTCCAAACTCAGGAGCCATGAAGTCGACTTAGTGACCTCCATGTGCTGCTGGGCAATCAGGAGAAGGCAGCCCTTGCACTTAGCAGTGCCACGGAGGAGGCTGGTGGAATTGGACTCCCCAGAATCCCTGGATCACTGAGTAATCCAGGAAAAGGTAAGTGCTGTTGGGGTCTTACCAGGTAGGGGTCATGGAGAAGGAGGACCATGCTGGTCAACAGCAAAGCCAGGGGAGTAGTTGTCGGAGGCCTGGCTGTCAGCAGCCAACCCTTGACCCAATTCTATATCTTTGGTCAGGCACAGATTAATGCAGCTTTTTGCATGAAGGTCCCACGGCCTTCATGCCACAAAAGATAGTCTCCCGCTAGCTGATTCACCAGGACCGTGCCCATCAACTCCCTGCCAACAAGGGAAAAGTAGCACTTAAACCGATCCTGCAGATCAAATCACACACGGCCACGCCACTGAGGAGACCAGCCGACCCGATCAGATTGATGGACGTCGCAAAGTCCAGATGGGATGCCCAGTTCCCCCGAGGGGCTCAGATGGTCAGCCACAGGGCAGCCAGTATCGCCTGGGAGGAAGTGAAAGTGAAGTCAGCTCAGGGAGTGTCACCAGGAGGACTGACGGCCAGTGCCTTCGAAAGATCAGCAGCCTCCACTGTGCCACACAGGTGGGTTGGCACCGGCCTCCTGGCACACCGCCCAGCACCAGACCCTGCCCCAGCCCACATGTTCAGCAATGCTGCCCACAACTCCCCCCCCCTCCCCATAATGAACGATGTGTGTTGCTCATGTCCTCACAGGAGAATTTGGCCCACAACAAATGGGAGAGGGCCCAGGTGGGCAGTTGGCTGCCAGCCGTGAGAGTCACAACCCCTACGAGGAATGGGCCCTAGGGGTCGCAGTCGTGGGCAAGGACAGATCTGTCACCGACATAGAGCTTAGCACATGGCGCAGAGGTGAGGATCCACCCAGATGACCTGTCACACTTGAGTTGTTAATGCAATACAGAATGATCCATCCCTCCCATTTAACTCATGTCCATTATCTCGCAGGATCACCACCCGATGGAGAACACCTCGGTGGGGAGCTCTGAGGAGACTTTGTCAAAGATAGAGAGAGAACAGCAAGAAGTCTTACAACACCAGGTTAAAGCTGCGCTCCGAAAGCTAGTGATTCCAAATAAACCTGTTGGACTTTAACCTGGTGTTGGAAGACTTCTTACTGTGCCCACCCCAGTCCAACGCTGGCACATCCACATCAAAGCTAGAGAGACCTGGAAATTGGGATCAAATTTATACTGTAGTGGGGGGGGGGGGGGGGGGGGGGGGGGGGGGAGAGAGAGCAGTGGGACTGGATAGTCAGCGATAGGTGGCGATAGACAAAGATGTTGAGGACAAAAGATTTTATAAATGTAAATGAGGTGATTAAGGCTAAGAAGGGTGCTGACAGCAGCACATAATGAGATTAAAATGTGTGAATGACAGGACAAAGAACAGTAAGACGTTTTACAACACCAAGTTAAAGTCCAACATGTTTGTTTCAAACACTAGCTTTCGGACCACTGCTCCTTCCTCAAATTACAGGACAAAGGACCCCAGTGTGTAAAGGGCAATGAGGAACAGTTGGCCCAAGTCGAGTGGGGGGAGGGGAGGGGAGGGGAACAATGGGGAGGGAAAAAAATATCAATTGAAGAAATATAAATAAAATTAAAATGATAGAAATAAAAATGGGGTAAAGGTGGAGGAAAGAGTTCACAGTCTGAAGTTGTTGAACTTAATGTTAGTTCGCAAGGCTGGACTGTGCCTAATCGGAAGATGAGGTGCTGTTCCTCCAGTTTGCGCTGGGCTTCACTGGAACATTGCAGCAGGCCAAGGACGGACATGTGGACATGAGATCAGAAATGGCAAGTGACAGGAAGGTCTGGGTCCTGCTTGTGGACGGACCGGAGGTGTTCTACAAAGCAGTCACCCAGTCGGCGTTTAGTCTCTCCAATGTGGAGTGTACTGCACTGGGAACAGCGAACGCAAATGACCAGATTGAAGGAGATGCACATGAGGTGCTGCCTCATTTGAAAAGAGTGTTTAGGGCCTGAGATGGTGAGCAGGGAGGAGGTAAAAGGGCAGGTGGTACACCTTCTGTGATTGCAGGGGAAGATGCCTTGGGAAGAGGGTGAGGTGTTCGGGATGGTGGAGAAGTGGACCAGGGTATCCTGGAGGGAACGGTTCCTGCGGAATACTGACAGGGGGAGTGAGGAGAAGATATGTTTGGTGGTAGAATCATGCTGGAGTGGCAGAACAGGTGGAGGATGTTTCTTTGAATGTGGAGGCTGGTGGGGTGAGAAGTGAGGATAAGGGGGACTCTAACATGGTCCTGGAAGGGAGGAGAGGGGATGAGGGCAGAGGTGCAGGAGATGGGTTGGACAAAGTTGACCACAGTGGATGGGAAACCACGATTAAGGAAGAATTAAAACATGTCAGCAGCACCGTGCTACAAAGTGGCATCATCAGAACAGATGCGATAGAGGCGAAGGAACTGAGAGAGTGGGATGGAGTCCTTACAGGGTGTGGGCTCTGAAGAGCTCGTCGAGGCAACTGTGGGAGTCGGTAGGTTTGTAATGGATATTAGTGGACAGCCTATCCCCAGAAATTGAAACAGAAAGGTCAAGGAAGGAAAGGGAAATGCCAGTGATGGACCATGAAGGTGATAGAGGGGTGGAAATCGGAAGCAAAATTAATACATTTTTTGAGGTCCAGAAGGAACATGAAGTGGCAACGAAACAGTCATCGATGTACTGATAAAAGAATTGTGGGATGGGACCAGAATAGGATTAGAACAAGGAATGTTCCACATACCCCATAAAGAGACAGGCAAAACTGGGACCCATGCGGGTACCCATAGCCACATCTTTGGTTTGGCCTGCTAACACACCCCATTCAGTATTCATGAGGAATGGTTATTTGGGCAAGATACTAGGTTGCTGCTGTAGCCTTGTCCCTAACATGGTTCCTCAGTGGACAAGGGAGGAATATTGGACAAGACATTATAGGCCTATTCCTGCTTTGGTTACACTTGTAAGGAAAAATAGACAGCCAGCAAGAATAAAATGGAGAGAGTTGCATCTTATCCATTTGGTCTCCCAAGGCTGAAGGCACAATTGATACTATCTGGATTCCTACTCAATTTGAAAAAAAATCAAAGGCTTTTGCCCTGAAGGTACAAAGCAAATTAAGAACATTCAGAATTAAATATGCACCTCCTCCTCCCCTCACACCGACTGAAACTAGACTTTTCCCATTAAACAAGAGTTCTGGTAGAAGCAGAAGGGGCTGGTTTAGCTAAGGGGCTGGTTTAGCTCACTGAGCTAAATCGCTGGCTTTTAAAGCAGACCAAGCAGGCCAGCAGCACGGTTCGATTCCCGTACCAGCCTCCCCGGACAGGCGCTGGAATGTGGCGACTAGGGGCTTTTCACAGTAACTTCATTGAAGCCTACTCGTGACAATAAGCGATTTTCATTAATTTTTTCATTTCATTTCAACCAGAAAATGTCTGCACCTACACTCCTAGATCGATGTGATAGCGCAGCAATGGATTTTAATTAAATTACCTATAAAGCCATGACCTTTAGTGTACAATATAAATGAAAGGTTTCAGAGAAGCAGTGTTTAAATATACTTTCAAAAAATAATCAATTGAAGGTATTCCTAAATTTCACCCAGTAGAGAGGAAATTGCGGGGGCCTTGACGGAAATCTTTGGATCCTCACTGTCTTCAGGTGATTGCCGGAGGACTGGAGAATAGCCAATGTTGTTCCTCTGTTTAAGAAGAGTAGCAAGACTAACCCAGGGAACTACAGGCCGGTGAGCCTTACGTCAATGGTAGGGAAATTACTGGAGATAATTCTTTGAGACAGGATCTACTCCCATTTGGAAGAAAGTGGATGTATTAGTGAGAGGCAGCACGGTTTTGTGAAGGGGAGGTCGTGTCTCACTAACTTGATAGAGTTTTTCGAGGAGGTCACAAAAATGATTGATGCAGGTAGGGCAGTGGATGTTGTCTATATGGACTTCAGTAAGGCCTTTGACAAGGTCCCTCATGGCAGACTGGTACAAAAAGTGAAGTCACACGGGATCAGAGGTGAGCTGGCAAGGTGGATACAGAACTGGCTAGGTCATAGAAGGCAGAGAGTAGCAATGGAATGGTGCTTTTCTAATTGGAGGGCTGTGACTCGTGATGTTCTGCAGGAATCAGTGCTGGGACCTTTGCTGTTTGTAAATGATTTGGAGGAAAATGTAACTGGTCTGATTAGTAAGTTTGCAGACGACACAAAGGTAGATGGAATTGCGGATAGCGATGAGGGCTATCAGGTTACAGCAGGATTTAGATCCTTTGGAGGCTTGGGCAGAGAGATGGCAGATGGAGTTTAATCCAGACAAATGTGAGGTAATGCATTTTGGAAGGTCTAATGCAAGTAGGGAATATACAGTGAATGGTAGAACCCTCAAGAGTATTGAAAGTCAGAGAGATCTAGGTGTACAGGTCCACAGGTCACTGAAAGGGGCAACACAGGTGGAGAAGGTAGTCAAGAAGGCATACGGCATGCTTGCCTTCATTGGCCGGGGCATTGAGTTTAAGAATTGGCAAGTCATGTTACAGCTGCATAGAACCTTAGTTAGGCCACACTTGGAGTATAGTGTTCAATTCTGGTCACCACACTACCAGAAGGATGTGGAGGGTGCAGAAGAGATTTACCTGGATGTTGCCTGGTATGGAGGGCATTAGCTATGAGGAGAGGTTGAATAAACCCGGTTTGTTCTCACTGGCATGCCGGAGGTTGAGGGGCAATCTGACAGAGGTCTACAGAATTATGAGGGGCATTGATAGGGTGGATAGTCAGAGACGTTTTCGCAGGGTAGAGGGGTTAATTACTAGCGGGCATAGATTTAAGGTGCGAGGGGAAAGGTTTAGAGGAGATGTACGAGGCAAGCTTTTTACACAGAGGGTAGTGGGCGCCTGGAACTCTCTGCCGGAGGAGGTGGTGGGAGCAGGGACGATAGTGACATTTAAGGGGCATCTTGACAAATACATGAATAGGATGGGAATAGAGGCATCCGGACCCCGGAAGTGTAGAAGATTTTAGTTTAGATGGGCAGCATGGTCGGCGCAGGCTTGGAGGGCCGAATGGCCTGTTCCTGTGCTGTACTTTTCTTTGTTCTTTGTTCAATGCTTTGTTTACAGGGCAGACCCCAATTTGCCCTGGCTGTCTGTCTCCGACTGGTGTGTTTGAAGTTGGCTATTCGAATTGCCATCAGGCCTGTCTGTGGTTCTGACTGTCATTTCATTGAAAATGAACATTTTGAAATTTACAGTGTCCATTTCTGTATCAGGCCTAAAATTCAGGCTGTTGGCCACTTTACCACACATCTTTAACTCTGAATCAAAATCTTTTTATTAAACACGATATAAAAATTCCAATGCTTATCTCTCCTTCAAGAGAATTTCTATCATATACCGTATCAAAACTTAATTACACAAAATATCAAAAGCTCTGTTACATACAGTATCAAAACACTGTTCCAGAAAGGTATCAATACTCACAGCTTGGACCTAAATACCACTCATTAAGAGGCTAGGTGATCAGACTCCCTCTTGGTGGATCCCAATGTCCTCGCTGGGTACCAGACCCAGGGCATGGCTTCTTACGATGATTATTCCTGCAGGTTATCATTTCAGAAGTATATTTGTGCCTCCTTTTTATACAAATCTCACTCATACTTCTAATCACATACTCACGGGACAACACTTATCATGAATGCTCAAAGAGTCAAGACTTTCCCGGGGGTCATATTTCTTCTCAGGAGCACGTCACACAGGGGGTCTGTGTTTAATCACTGTCTGTCCAAGACAGAGCAACTACCATTGTCCAATCAGCCCCTATGCTGACTCCCTGGCTGCCCGTCCTGTTCTCCATTGCTGACCCCCGCTGATGATGTTGCTTATGCTGATGCAGAGTTAGCCTTTTTAACCAATAGGCTTTGCTGGTGCCTTCACTTTGCTGGTGTATTACAAATACCTAATGGGCTACAGTGCACATGGGTGATGAGACAAACACCTGGAGGACATAGTCCAAAAGGCTTCCCCAGGGATCTGCTGCAGGCCTAACCATTTTCAATCTCGAGATCAACAATCTGCCTCCAGCCTGAATTGGAAGTTCATTCAATGTTGATGATAGCTTCTGTGCCTCTCAGCTTCGGACATTTTCTAAACTAGAGGCAATACTAAACAAAGATGTTGCAAAGCTGTCCAACTACTTCAGCCCAACAACAACAAAACAGTCTCAAGTATATGCCACCTCCACAATGCCAACACCAAGAGGGAACTCTACACCTCCTGAATGGCAAGAGCCTGAATCAAGAACAACATCCCATGTATCTTCATGTTACCCTTGACCAATACTGACGTACAAAAAGCATCTGAGAACGACAGCAGGAAAGATAAAAATGTGAAATTACCTCCTCAGTAAACTTGCCAGTTCTTCATGGGATGCAGATGCTGAAACCTTAAGGAACTCAGCTCTTGCCATTGTCTACTCGATTGCAGAGTGCCGTGCACCAGTGTGGTGCAACACATCCCACACCAGTCTTGTAGATCCCCAGCTCAGCAGAACAATGCGTATCATCTCGGGTATTCTCTAATCAACTCAATTCCCCTGGCGCCCAGTCCTGAGCAACATCCTGGACCCTCACATAAAGAGGAAGTTTGCAACAAGAAAGCTCCTGGAGAAGATTTACATCAACCCAAGCCTGCCGCTACACAAGGACCAATCCATCTGCTGCTCACCTCCCGCCATGCAAGCCTGTATGGCTCCGACCTCCGTGACAGGGAATAACAGCAGAGGCTCTATGGCAGCAGCAATGGAACCAAGACAACACTATTTGAAAACCACTCCCTCATCACAAATCCCACAGTCTGCCCACCCAGCTTCATCCTGCCACACAAAGATTGGGCACTCCTCAACCATTTACACATTGGCCAAGGTCTTTGTACAGCAAATCGTCACAAGTGGAGCCTTGCACAGAACCAGGACTACAGCTGTGTTGCCCCCCAATCAATGACCCACACAATTGAAGACTGGCTTCTGACAGAATTCAGCGGAGGGCTCAGAGAGCTCCATTTAGTCACAACCGTTGTCTGGCTTAGTGATTACTCCACACGGTAAAGATAATCATAAACCCAGGATTTGAAGTTAGCCAGATTCTGCTGCACATCAATATCAAAGGATCTGTGAACAGAACTGAATGCTTTTGGGACAATGTGGAATGAGAGCATAATCTTACAATTAGACCAGACCATTTCGGATTGCAATCGGGAAGTGCTGGTCCATACAAAAGGTCGTGAAAATCTGGATACTCCCTCCCCCGAAATACTGGTGAATTGAAACTTTCAAGGCTGGGATTGACTTTGTGAGGGAATCAAAGGATATGGAGCAAATATGGTGAAATAGAGTTGAGGTACAGGTCAACAATGATCGAATTGAATGGCCGCAAGGCATTGAATGGTCAATTGGCCTGAATGACCTGTTCCTGTGCTGTGTGTTCCTTGTGATATACAAGGATGCAGGAAATAGTAGGAGGATTACCATTTGGTCTGTTGAGCCTGCTCTTCCATTGAAAAAGATCATGTCTGATCTTGGGCTTCAACTCCATTATCCCAGCTGCTCTCCATATCCCGTAATTCCATGAGAGACCAAAACTGTCTATCCCAGCCTTAAATGTATTCAACGATGGAGCATTCAGATGGTCTGGGAATTCCAAAGATTCACAACCCTTTGACTGAAGGAATCTCTCCTCACCTCAGCCTTAATACTGAGTCTGTGCCCCCATGTTTTAGTTTTCCTCCCCAGCAGAACAAAATCTCCCAGTTTTTTTTAATTCATTGGATTCATTGGATAGGCCAAGATTTAGTGTCCATCCCGAATTGCCCTTGAAGGTGGTGGTGTGTATTCTTTAATTGCTGCAATTCATGTGTTGTCGGAACACCAGCAGTGCTGTTAGGAAGGATTTTGACCGGGGACTTTGAGCCAGGATTTTGAACCAGCCACAGCATAGGAATAACAATGTAATTCCAAATCAGAATGGGGAGTGGCTTGGAGGGGAACTTGCACCTGCTGCCCCTCACCTTCCAGATGGCAGAGGTCATAGATTTGGAAAGTTCGGTTGAAGGAGGTGAGTTACTGTGGTGCATTTTGTACGTGGCACACACTGCTGCCACCAGATGGTGCTGGAAGGAATAAATCTTTGAGGTGGTGGATGGGCTGCCAATCAAGCAAGCTGGATGGTGTCCTACGTCTTGAGTGTTGGAGCAGCACTTATCCAGGCAAGTGGACAGTATTCCATCAGACAACTGACTTATGCCTTGTAGATTGTGCACAGGCTTTGCAGAGACAGGAGGTGAGTTACTCTCTGCAGAATTCCCAGCCTTTGACCTACTGTTTCAGCCATATTTATATGGCTAGTCAAGTTTGGTTTCTGGCAAATGCCAGGATGTTGATGGTGGGTGATTCCGTGATGGTAATGCCATTGAATGTCAATAAGAAATGGTTGCATTCTCTTTTATTGGAGATGGTCAGTGCCTGGCACCTGTGTGGTATGAATGCTGAATGCCGCTTATCAGCCCAAGTCTTAATGTTGTCCAGGATGTGCAGCTAGTAGAAATGGATCGTTTCATCATCTGAGGAGTTGTAAATGATGCTGAATATTGATACAATCATCATTAAACATACACACTTCTGACCTTATGATCGATGGAAAATCACTTATGAAGCAGCTGAGGATGGTTGGGCCTCGGATACTCACACTATGAGGAACTCCTGCAGTGATGCCCTGGGACTGAGATGATTGATTTCCAACCACCACAATTATCTTCATTTGTGATAGCTATGACTCCACCCAGCAGAGATTTTCCCCCGATTCCCAATTGACTCCAGTTTTGCTCGGGCCCCTTGATGCCACGGTCAGTCAAATGCTGCTTTGATGTCAAAGGCGGTTACACTCACCTCCCATCTTGAGTTCATCTCTTTTGTCCATGGTTGGGCCAAGGCTGTAATGAGGTCAGGAGCTGAGTGGCACTGGTGGAACCTGAGCATTCGTGAGCAGTTTATTGTTGAGTAAGTGGCAATAAAGTGCCACTGATGACAACCTCTTCCATCACTTTAGTGATATTGTGAGTAGATGGGGTGGAAATTGGTTGGGTTGGATTTATCCTGCCTTTTGTGGACAAGATATACCTGGGCAATTTTCCGCATTACCGGGTAGATGCCAGTGTTATATCTATACTGGAATTGCTTCACTAAGGATGCAGATAACTCTGGAGCACTTCAGTACCATTGCCAGAATATTGTCAGGGGCCATAGCGTTAGCAATATTCAGCACCTTCAGCCATTTCTTGATATCACATGGGAGGAATCGAATTGACTGAAGTTTGGCTTCTGTGATGTTGGGGACCTTAGGAGGAGGCCGAGATGAATCATTCACTCAGCACTCTGTTTGAAGATTGTTGTCTTTTGCACTGATGTGCCGGGCTCGCTGATGATTGAAGATGGGGATATTTTTGGAGGCTCCTCCTCCAGTTAGTTGTTTAATTGTCTACCATCATTCACAATCAGATGCCATGAGATTGTGGAGCTTAGATCTGCTCCTTTGGTTGTGGGATTATTTAGTTCTGTCTATCACTGGGGTGGCATAGTGGTGCGGGGGTTAGCACTGCCTCACGGCGCCGAGGACCCGGTTTCAATCCTCCCAGATCACTGTCCGTGTGAAGTTTTCACATTCCCTCCTTGCCTGCGTGGGTCTCACCCCGCCCCCCTCCCCCTCCAAACCCAAAGATGTGCAGGGTAAGTGGATTGTCCACACCAAATTGCCCCTTGATTGGAAATTTGTTTTAAAAACGATCTATCACTTGCTTTCACTGTCTGGAATGCAAGTAGACCTGTGTTATAGCTTCACCAGGTTGACACCTCATTTTAGGTATGATCCTGGCATGCCCTCCTGTACTTTTCATTGAACCAGGGTTGATCCCCCAGTGTTCTGGTAATAGGAGAGTGAATATGCCGCGTCATCAGATTACAGATAATTATTGTATACAATTCCACTGCTCCTTATGGCCCAATGTGCCTCATGGATGCCCAGTTTTGAGTTGGTAAATCGGTTCGAAATCTGTCCGATTTAGCATGGTGATAGTGCCACATAACACAATTGAGGGTATCCTCAATGTGAAGATGGGATTTTTTTCTCATTTTCTTTTTCCGAATCCAAACTGTACTGACATTAGCCCTGTCTCCATTCACCTCCCAGTGCTTATCTGTCCACAGCCAGGTGGTTATCAATAGCATAAAGCGAAACGTACAATAAGAGAAGGAAGTAAGATTGTTCTCCATGATCCTGTAATTTATCTTCTTATGAAGTTAGGATATGGTCATACTGTCAAAGCAAACCAAGGGAAGATTATGCTTAACCTCTCAAAAAATCAACCCAGGAACCCTTGTTCCTGTCACTGGATGAACAATAGGAAATAATTTCTATTTCACAGCAATGTCATTCCTCAACTTGAAAAGCAGAAATCCACAAAAGAGATAACAGGTAAGAAGTAACTGGAGAGCAATGTATTACTGCTATAGCCTAGTGTTTTATTGACACAATTTATCAGGAGTCAGTCAGTGTAAATCATGACTCAGTATCTCTTTTTATCGATGTTCTTCCATCAAACGTACTCTGCAAGACTGACGACAGCTATCTTCACCTGCTCAAAATTATGTTGTAGAGATTTCACATTTGACAGCTTTAACCATCAAATCGTCTGCGGGTGGAACTTGTTATGTTTAATGTCAATGTTCATTTCTCTTTTCTGATATAATTTTGAATGATATTCAGACTTAGCCAGATGGAATGAGAGCTCTAATGGCTCACAAGCAAACATGCGAAAAGAATACTTCGGATGCGGGAAACCTGAAATAAAAACAGAACATGCTGGAAATGCTCAGGAGGTCGGGCAGCTTCTGGGAGGAGAGAAACTGAGTTGATTGATGAAAGGTTATCAACCTGAACTCTGTGTCCTCTGTGCATAGATGCTGCCTGATGTGCAGAGTATTTCCAGCATCTTCTGTTTATGTTTAGGCAAGCACAGTGCCTTGCCCCTGTGCAAAAGAGTCTGAGGGGAAAACATGTCCAGGGACACAGGCCAGGATCTCTCAGCCAAACTCTCTGAAAATTGACAATCAAAGGGGCAGCTGGAAATGCAGGAAAATAGATCAAAGATCAGTGACAGTCTGCGAAAGAAAAAGCAAAGGTATGCTCTGAGTTCAGTAGTCTCTGTTTAACTTTCTAGCTGTTTGACAGATAAAACTTCAGGGTAAACAAGGAATTAAAGATTGATGTGCAGAATTGCAGATGGATTGAGAAGGTTTGTCGCAGGTAAGCTAAGCTTTCTCTGTAACAATGAAGATAAATACCACAATGGACTTCATTGTCACTGTCTCTCTTCAGTGACAGCAAAAGAATCAACCAGTCTGTTACATGTCCTGGTCATGTACATGATTGTAGGAAATCAAGTGACTCCTATGTCAGCCAGTTGAATCAATATTTACCTCACCTCGCCTTTTAACTTGTGTCCCATTTTGGCTTTCAAACTGGTTGCTCATGTTTTAAAGAATAAAAGGTTATGGTAATTGTTTTCCCATTATTTGCTACAGCCAGCATTGATAAAGTGAACAAATATTTAATATTACTGTTTTCGCTAAACGAATGGGTGACATTTATGCATATATGTAGAACTAATTGCTCCTTCAGAGTAAGGCTGCATATTCCAAAATGGAAGGTTTCCATTTTCCAAACAAGGCCGTGTTATAGAAGGTTAACTCTAAAATTCAGACACATTTGAACTCATTATCAGACAAGAGAGTAAAATAATTCTGAAAGTGTCCTTGCTAAGAACAACTGACATTTATAGAGCACCATTAACGTATTAAAATGTACTTCACAGGAGCTCAATAACACAAGATTTGATGCTGAACCACACAACGAGCTATTAGAACAGTTAAGAGGGAGGTTCTGAGGAATGTGGGAGGAAAGAGAAGTAGGGAGGTAGAAATGTTTATGGCTGAATTTTCAAAGTGTATGGTCCAGGCAGCTGAAGGCATGAACTGCCAATAATGGAGCAGTTAAAAGCCGGGGGATGCAAGGGGATCAAAGAACACCACAAAACACTTCACAGAAGCGTTATCAAACAAATTTAACACTCAATACCACACTATGTTGGGACTGCTGACAAAATGGTTGTTAAAGATGTGCTGCGGGATTCTCCGTCAGCGGGATCCTCCGCTTCGCCGGCAGCGGACCCAGGCCCGTGGGTTTCCTGACGGTGCGGGATGGCCACAATGGGAAACCCCATTGGCCGGCTGCGGGAACAGAAAATCCCACTGCCTGCGGGGGAGCACCGCACCGGAAAATGGGGCTGGCGGGACGGAGAATCCTGCTCGTGAGCTTTGAGAAGCACCTGAAAGAACGAGAAAGAGAAGTAGAGATTTGGAGAGGTACAAGGGGGGAATCCCTGGGCTAGGGCCTGGACAGTTTGAAGGAATGACCACGGATAATGTAATAATTAAAATCATGAATGGGCAAGATATGAATTGGAAGAAATCTCGAAAGGTTGTAGGAATGAAGAAGATTATAAAGCGAGGAGTGAGGCCATGAAGGGATTTGAAAACAAAAATGAGAATTTAAAGATTCGGGTGCTGTATGACCAGGCACCCTTGTCGGTCAGTAAGCACAGGAATACTGGGTGAATGGGACTGATGTGAGTTCGGGATATGGGCGGCAGAGTTTTGGACTAACTGGTTTACAGAGGCGCACACGTGGATCCATGAGGTCCATGGAGGTTCTATCTGCCCAGGCACCTTAATACATCCAGTTCCATGTGGACCGAGCCCACCAGAATGCCCAGGCAGTGGGGTTTGCTGTCATCGCCGGGATGCCCCAGGTCCAGGTGGCGATAGACGGGATGCATGTCGCCCTATGGGCACCTTCAGATAACAGGTACACTAACCAAAGGGGTACCATCCAATGAACATCCAGCTGGTCTGTGACCATCAGCTGCGCATCGTACACCTCTGCGCCCGATACCCGGGCAGCGTGCACAACTCCTTCATCCTGGCATACTCAGTGATTCCTGACATGTTCGAGGGCAACCCCCCGGCAGAGGGGTTGGCTCCTGGGAGACAGGGGTTACCTGCTGCGGCTGTGGCTGATGACACCTATCCGGATGCCACAGACCAATGCGAAGACCCATTACTACGACAATGTTGCCCATACAGCGACCGGGAGTGTGATCGAGTGGTGCTTCGGCATCCTGAAGATGCACTTCAGGTGTCTGGACCGCTCTGGAGGGGCCTCAGGTATGATGTTGTGAGGGTTGCCCGCATTATGGTGGCCTGCTGTATACTCCACATCGCGGTTCAGAGGGGCAATGGGCTGGAGGAGATGGATGAGGAGGAAGGGCAGCCTCATCTGACACAGAGCATGTTGGGGAGGGGCGATGAGCAGGACATGGGACCTGTAGGGATCTCTGTATATGTTTAGTTAATGTGCAGTCAGATGATCACTAAATGGAAACACGAACAGGAACTATATAAGGAGTTTCTTGTTCTTTTTTAGTGTTAGTGTATGTGTGTATTGCAGCTAGAGGATAGACGTGAGCAGCTCAGAGTGTAATGTATTATATTAATTGTTAATTTAATCTAATCTTAGTTAATTCTATTGATAGTCAAAATATTAAAGTAAAAGAACTCACAGGTATATTATTTTATTACTCAATAAATAATTTGTCATCAACTGGAAGACTTCGACTGTTTATCTTTAAGTTAAATACAACTTGGTAAGACAAATGAGTAATATACATATTACAGCTCTGTAATATAACTGGGCCCGGGGAGTAGGGGAGGCCGCACAGGGCCAGTGCACAGGGGATGCTCTGATCGCCTCCAGGTTCGCCGACAAGGAGGGACGGGGGGCTGCTGGCCAGGGGCACGGACACCACATCCCAGACCCACACCCCCTAACTTCCCACACCGCCAAACCGGCCTCATCCACACCCCTCCATCATACATAAATACGGTGCTACGAGCTGGGTACCTTGGGTTAGGAGTAACAGCGGGTCTAGCATATGGGCTGGAGAATGATGACAGCCCGCTCTGCGATGAGCTCTGGTGCTCCATATCGTATGACAACACCTGACCCTTGCCCACAGTAGAACTTTCCACCTGGGTGATCCCTGCATGCGAGCTGGCCACTCCATCACATGGCCCCGGTGAATCCTGGGGTGGTCCTGGGGACGGTCGGGGCATGGGAGGAAGGGGGTGGGGGTGGGCAGCACGGTCCTCCCATAGGGCCTACACTGGTTACCCCCTCCCTCCAAATTGGACCAGCCCACACCCACACCCACCAGACAGAGCACCTCTGAGTGTGGGCTACCAACCTCTGGGACTGGACCACCCCACCCAGTGTCTGTGCAACGTCAACTAGCACCTAGGCATTGCCGCTGACGATCTTAGCCATGGCTTACTGTGCCTGAGTCATGAAGAGGAGCGCCGCTGCAATGTCCAACTGGCTCTGGCACATGGATGCCGGTGAGAGGGCAGCCCGGTCTTGGGTCTTGGCCACCGCCTGCACAGAATGCCCCAGGCCTTGGACATGCTGATCCATAGCCAAAACCATCACCCCCAATGCCTCCACAGCGGACATCACCCATGCGATGTCAGCCTGTGGGCACACGTGTGACAGCTGTGACGGAAAGTTAGTGTTATTCTCTTACTTGAGTCTCAAGCAGAGGGCTGGTGTTCGGGCTGTTCTCTCCATCAGTGCCCGGCTGTCTGGGGGGGCACCGGCTCTGGGCACTGGCTTGGGGGGGGGCAGCTCCGGATGGACCGGTGGGGGGCGGGGGGGTGTCATGGGGATCCGCAACTACGCAGAGTCTCACTTGCTCGCGAGCCAGCAAACTCCACCTCGGCGACTTCCCTTTCCTCCAGGGTGCCGACCACGTCCAGTGTCCTCTGCTTGGGCATGGTGAGGGGCCACAGTTCTGGTGGTCCCGCTCCGGTCTTCTCCCACTCCCGGCCATTGTGACGGCCTTCTCCTCGGGGGGGGGGGCGCAATCAGCATAACTGGTAGACGGTCCGACACATGCAACCCAGGGGTTTGGTAGATGGTGGCCTCAGTGACCAGGGCACCCATCCATGGCGGATTGCATGGCTACTGGTATGTGGGGCAGTGTGGTGGGGACGAGGGGTCGGGTTGCGGGTGTGTGGTGAGGCAGGGTTAGTGCCAGGGGCACGGAGCAGACAACTCACCCTGGCTGTCCTGAGAAGGTTGTGCAGTTTCTTCCTGCACTGGATGCCAGTCTGGACAATATTGCCCATGGCGCTGGCCGCCTCTGCCACTTGCCTCCAGGCATTGCGAATGGTGGTGGCTGGAGGCCTTCCTCCTGGGTCGGGGTACAGGGTTATCCGTCTCTCCTCCACGGATTCCAGCTCAGTGTCCCTGAACCATGGCGCTGCTCTCCTTGCAGCCATTTTGTTGGCTGGGACGGTGTGTGTGGGAAGGATCATTTAAGTGCGGCTACGGTGTGTGAGCCTCATGTGCGCCAATCACGGACTCTGCGAATCCTGCACCATTTTGCATGGAATTGATTGTGTTCCTCATGGCGATGGTGCCAGCCCATTTAGAGTTGCTGAATCGGTGCAGCTATTGTGCCATTTTTTTCTGTCGTAAAACACCACTGTTCCCTCACCGGTGTTGACACTTGGTCTCAAACTTGGAGAATCCAGACTCACAGTCTCACAAAACAGAGGATCCAGCTCATCATTTTTCATACTGATGAAAATCCGACATGACTGAAGGCAGCTGCTCTTTTGTACGGCCAGCTGAACTCCATAAAATGCACATGTGCAAGTCCCAATCCAGACACATTCCCAACCTCAACAAAAATGAAAGGAGCCTCTGTTCGGAGCAGGACTTCCAAATATTTGCAATGACGGGGAGGCTCTCTGCTGTTATGAAAATTCAGGCCTTAATATTCGAAGAGCTCCATTTCCAGGTATCCGTTGCATTCTAACAGGCAACAAAATGATCACTGCAAAGCTGTGAAGTGATACGTTCTATAAAGAAATCAGCAAACCCAGTTCAATAGTGTATTGATTGAAGAACGCATATATTTTGCCCAGGCGTATTATACACCAATAATTGAAATAATCAAAAATGCAACTGCAGACATTTGTTCTTCATGCCTTTTCTTTATTATCTTTCCTTTCTTCGCCCTCAGACTGAGAAAGTTAAAAGTCTGAGTAATAGACATTATGTGCAGTTTAAATTAAAACTTCTGAAATATGACCACGCTTCAATCACTGGCTCAGCAGGTGTAAGATTTCATGCCTTCAGGACCGCGTCCTGCTCCTTCATTGTCTGAGGAATTGAAAAGCAGTCAGCTCAGAAGCAGTCTTGTTTCTTTTCCTTCCAAACCCCTTCTGTGCTGTCACAGTGATGTCCCCCTTTCAGTTTGCTAAACAACACTAATGATTTAGTCATGCATGCAAATGTGGCGTACGTTTGCCATGTGGTTACCTTGCTAAACTATCACCAGGCTCAGCAGGGTAAACATTGATTCAAAGATAATGGCTGTGGGTTAGCATAAATGCTTCACAGCTCCAGGGTCCCAGGTTCGATTCCCGGCTGGGTCACTGTCTGTGTGGAGTCTGCACGTCCTCCCCCTGTGTGCGTGGGTTTCCTCCGGGTGCTCCGGTTTCCTCCCACAGTCCAAAGATGTGCGGGTTAGGTGGATTGGCCATGCTAAATTGCCCGTAGTGTCCTAATAAAAGTAAGGTTAAGGGGGGGTTGTTGGGTTATGGGTATAGGGTGGGTTTGAGTAGGGTGATCATGGCTCGGCACAACATTGAGGGCCGAAGGGCCTGTTCTGTGCTGTACTGTTCTATGTTCTATGTTCTATGTAAACGATGCAATGTCTCATCGATCAGCAATACAACTGAGCAAGCCACCATGGTTCCAGTTGGCTTAGAGACACTCGCCTGCTAAAAATGCAGTCGGGAAAGACATGACTCTCACAAGGAAAATTGTTTAAATTTTAGGTAATCAAACAGTCGCAAACTAAAATGATTTAAAAACTATATTTTAATCTGTTATCTAATAAAAGGTTTTCACCAAGCACAAGTTCAGGAGGGACAACTGACTCGGATCTCACGTTAATACCATTCGGGAATGTGCTTGATAGTATCCCTTCCACTGTACACACTACCCACTCATTCCACCAACAGCAAATTATGACTGCAGTGGATTAATTTATTGGAAGCCTCTTCCATCAGGTCTGTCATAATAACACAATGACCATAACAGTTCAACTAACAGCTCCATCACTGTCTTCTCAGAGCAATTAGGGCCAAACTATGAGGGTAAAATTCTCCCATGCCCCGTAAGCCATTGAACTGGCAGCCTCCACACCTGGCAGCCTCCACACCCGTTCTGAGGGTGTTGGGCCTGACTTCCATTCCACCATACCCCTATGAAATGAAAGCCTCCACTGCAGGCGGCCATTTTTAAAGCTGTCTGCACATCCCACCTGCGAGCAAAAATCTGGAATTTAGGCCTCTGTCTCACTAGCTCTCTCTTTAAGACCTTCCTTGAAACCCATCTCTTTTGACTAAGATCACTTCTCCTATTGCTTTCTATGGCTGGGTGTCAAATTATGCTTGTTAATGCTCCTGTGAAGCATGCTGGGATATTTTGCTGCACAGAAAGTGTTATACAAATATCAAATTCCTTTAGTCCTTGGACTTGGAAGGTTTAATTTTTTTTCGCCCATGGGCATCGCAGGCTGTGCGAGCCTTTATTGCCCAACCCTAATTGCCCTTGAGGGGGCAGTTAAGTGTCAACGATATTACTATGGGTCTGGGGTCATATGTAGGCCAGACCATGTAAGGATGGTAGATTGCCTTCCCTAAAGGACATTAGAGAACCAAATGGGTTTTTACGATAACCTATAATGATTTCATGGTCATCATTAGACTTTTAATTCCAGAGTTCTTTTGAATTCAAATTTCACCATTTGCAATAGCGGGATTTGAACCTGGATTCCCTAGAGCATTAGTCTGGGTCTCTGATTTATTAGGTCCAGTGACAATACCACTACACTACCATCTCCCTGCAATCTGTAGCTTAATAAACATAAATAATGTCCATCTATATGTACAAGGGCGGAATTCTCTGTTGGTGGGGCTATGTCCGAACCCCCACGAGAAAACGGGTGCGAATCACTCTGGACTTTCTCCGTTTTGAAGGGGCTTGCAGGACCCTGGAGTAATCCATGCAGCTCCGGCTGCCGATACGGGGCCCTGCACTTCCGGCCGCGGGTCCGCGCAACATGGCGGACCCACACAGCGGGCCGGCCCCAACAATATGGCACCACCCCCCAGATTGCGAACGTCCGCCGATCGGTGGCCCCCGATCGTGAGCCTGGCCGTCCTGGAGTCCGCCCCGGTGACGGATCCCCCCCTCCCCCCGCTGTTCCCCCACCAGGCGGCCGCAGACTGTATTCGCAGCCACCACTTCCAAGTGCCCGCCGGGTGGAACCGTGAGTGAACCATGCCGGTGGGAACTCGGCCAGTTGTCGGCGGAGGATCGCTGCAGGGGCCTCTTTCAATGGCCCCCGACATGCGCCCCGTTGAACGCACATGCACTATTGGTGGTATCCGGAGAATCGCGCGAAGGCGTCGGTCCCGATCGCGGGTCTGACTCCCCATTCTCCGCCCCGTGCCGAGCGCAATTTCAGCTTGGAGGCTCGGAGAATCCCGGCCCCTGTAGAATCTTACTTCCTGATACGATCCTTTTCCATCTCACAGTCATTCCAACAGTTAGAACATAGAACATAGAACATTACAGCGCAGTACAGGCCATTCGGCCCTCGATGTTGCGCCGTACTGTGAAACCCCTCTAAAATCCCTCTACACTATTCCCTTATCGTCTATATGCCTATCCAATGACCATTTGAATGCGTTTAGTGTTGGCGAGTCCACTACTGTTGCAGGCAGGGCATTCCACGCCCTTACTACTCTCTGAGTAAAGAACCTACCTCTGACATCTGTCCTTTATCTATCTCCCCTCAATTTAAAGCTATGTCCCCTTGTACTGGACATCACCATCCGAGGAAAAAGGCTCTCAATGTCCACCCTATCTAATCCTCTGATCATCTTGTATGCCTCAATTAAGTCACCTCTTAACCTTCTTCTCTCTAACGAAAACAGCCTCAAGTCCTTCAGCCTTTCCTCATAAGATCTTCCCTCCATACCAGGCAACATCCTTGTAAATCTCCTCTGTACCCTTTCCAATGCTTCCACATCCTTCCTATAATGTGGCGACCAGAACTGCACGCAATACTCCAAATGCGGCCGCACCAGAGTTTTGTACAACTGCAACATGACCTCATGGCTCCGAAACTCAATTCCTCTACCAATAAAAGCTAACACACCTTACGCCTTCTTAACAACCCTCTCAACCTGGGTGGCAACTTTCAGGGATCTATGGACATGGACACCGAGATCCACACTACCAAGAATCTTACCATTAGCCCAGTACTCTTACTTCCTGTTATTCCTTCCAAAATGAATCACCTCACACTTTTCTGCATTAAACTCCATTTGCCACCTGTCAGTCCAGCTCTGCAACTTATCTATGTCCCTCTGTAACTTGTAGTATCCTTCTGCACTGTCCACAACTCCACCGACTTTAGTGTCACCTGTAAATTTACTCACCCATCCTTCTACACACTCCTCCAGGTCATTTATAAAAATGACAAACAGCAGCGGCCCCAAAACAGATCCGTGCGGTACACCACTAGTAATTGGACACCAGTCAGAACATTTCCCATCAACCACCACCCTTTGTCTTCTATCAGCTAGCCAATAGTTTTCATCCTATGTCAGGTTTGTTAACGGAGACCACCTAAGTAAACGTTTTGGTTCACCCAACCTTTATCCCATGTCACGTGGAGGTTATACTTTGACTTGCATTTGTCTCCCTATATGTCATGAAACTGTGAACAAGTGTAATATGCGGAATGATACCCTTACTAGAAAAGTTCTATTGTAATAAAATATATTGCTTAGTCTTGCTTCCACACACATGTCTTATCACAGTTTTGTCAAATTTCAGGGTTAATTTTTCCACAATAAATTCCAAGTCCACACTCACAATGGGAACTACCTCTGTAAACGTTTTGCATTGTAAATACTTCAGTTTTTCATCTCTCCACTCCTCATGCAAAGAAATCCCAATGTTCCAGCTTTACTTCTTGTGGTAGGCTATATTAGGGGTATCGCAGTACCTAGGTGGGATGTACCTTATACTGTAGTATGAGTGGTAGAACCTGCCTGCTGGTTCCGCCCAGCAGGCGGAGCATAAGAGTCTGTGTTTCACCCACAGCAGTCATTCTGTACCGGAGCTGCTGGGGTAACTACTTGTTCATTAAAGCCTTCAATTGGACTACAATCTCGCTTCAGTAGTGATTGATCATGCATCAATTTAATGAACAATATTGAAGAATGGCTGCTCTCCACATCAAGCCAGAGTGTCTACAAATCAACCCCCACGTGACAAATGCAGCAGCAACTTTTAAACATTGGCTGGCATGTTTCAACGGGTACATCAGGACGGCCCCGACTACCCCCACGGAGGAACAGAAAATACAAGTCCTCCACTCAAGGGTGAGCCCAGAAACCTACACGCTTATCGAAGACGCGGACGGATTCGAGGACGCAATGACTTTGTTAAAAGAGCACTACGTCCGCACCGTGAATCAGACAAAGGCTCGGCATCTTTTAGCTACCAGACGGCAGATCCCAGGGGAATCACTGGACGATTTTTACCACGCAATGTTAGTTTTAGGTAGAAACTGTAACTGTCCACAAGCCTCAGCCAATGACCACACCGAACTCTTAATACGGGATGTGTTTGTTGCGGGCATGCTGTCCTCTAAATTCCGCCGGCGACTGCTGGAAAACGACACGCTAGGGCTTAAAGAGGCACAGAAACTTGCGCACTCCCTCAATGTAGCCTCCCGCAACGCCCAGGCCTACGTTCCCGACCGCGCAGTACCCGCATGGACAGGGTGCACCCCACCTGCGGCCCATTCCAAAGCACCCCTAAATTCCCCATAGGACTGTGCAGTGCAGAAGCCAGGAAACCTGGGGGGGGGGGTGGGGGATGCTATTTTTGCGGGCAAAACAAACACCCCTGGCAACGCTGCCCGACCCAATCCGCAATCAGCAAGGGATGTGGGAAGAAGGGCCAACTCGTGGCAGTATGCCAGGCCCGGCTGGCCGTCGCTATCTCCATAGGCGAACTGGGCCCCCTGCCATTCCTAACCTCAGAGGCCATGTGTGATACATGGGGGCAGCCATCTTGGATGATGTCTCAGGACCCCAACTCCGCTGGCCATGTATCGCCTGATGAGATCTCCCAGCCAGCCATGTGCGATTCATGGGGGCAGCCATCTTGGATGACGTCTCAGGACCCCGACTCGGGTGGCCGTGTATCGCCCAACGAGATCTCTCAGCTTCTGCCTCAGTGACACTGGACCAGTCTCAGCCCCGAACGCTTTCAACCGCTACAATGTCGGTACACATCAACGGGCACAAGACATTCTGCTTGATCGACTCTGGGAGCACGGAGAGCTTCATCCATCCCAATACGGTAAGACACTGCTCCCTTGCTGTACACCCGATACATGGCCTCTGGGTCCCACTCTGTGGAGTTCCGGGGGTATTGCATAGCCAACCTCACGTTCCAGGGCATGAAGTTCAACAACTTCCGACTCTACGTCCTCCCCATCTCTGCGCTGCCACACACCTGGGACTGGATTTCCAGTGTAACCTGCAAAGTTTAACGTTCAAGTTCGGTGGCCCCATACCCCCCTCACTATGTGCGGCCTCGCGACCCTCAAGGTCAACCCACCTTCCCTGTTTGCAAACCTTACCCCTGATTGCAAACCCGTTGCCACCAGGAGCAGACGGTACAGTGCCCAGCACTGGACCTTCATTCGGTCGGAAGTCCAATGGTTACTAAAGGAAGGCATTATCAAGGCCAGCAACAGCCCCTGGAGAGCTCATGTGGTGGTTGTAAAGACTGGGGAGCAACATAGGATGGTCATAGACTTCAATCAGACCATCAACAGGTATACACAGCTCGATGCGTACCCTCTCCCCCGCATATCTGAAATGGTCAATCAGACCATGCGCCCGGACGACCGCAGGTACACTGCATTCGAAGCAGATGGGCGGCTCTACCACTTTCTAAGGATTCCCTTTGGTGTCACAAATAGTGTCTCGGTCTTCCAACGTGAGATGGACCGAATGGTTGACCAGTACGGTCTGCGGGCCACGTTTCCGTACCTCGACAATGTCACCATCTGCGGCCACGACCAGCAGGAGCACGACACCAACCTTCGCAAATTTCCTCCATACCGCAAAAATTCTTAACTTAACCTATAACAAGGACAAATGCGTGTTTAGCACCGATCGCCTAGCCATCCTCGGCTACGTAGTGCATGATGGAGTCATAGGCCCAGATCCCGAACGCATGCGCCCCCTCATGGAGTTTCCCTTCACCCACTGTCCCAAGGCCCTGAAACGTTGCCTGGGCTTCTTTTCTTATTACGCCCAGTGGGTCCCCAGTTATGCAGACAAGGCCCGCCCACTAATCCAGTCCACGGTTTTTCCCCTATCGGCAGAGGCCCGCCAGGCTTTCAGTCGCATCAAAGCAGACATCGCCAGGGCAACGATGCACGCAATCGAAGCGTCCATCCCCTTCCAGGTTGAGAGCGACGCATCAGACGTAGCTCTGGCTTCCACCCTCAATCAGGCGGGCAGCCCCGTGGCCTTCTTTTCACGCACCCTCCACGCCTCATAAATCTGCCATTCCTCCGTCGAGAAGGAGGCCCAAGCCATCGTCGAAGCTGTGCGGCATTGGAGGCATTACCTGGCTGGCAGGAGATTCACTCTCCTCACTGACCAACAGTCGGTAGCCTTCATGTTTGACAATGCACAGCGGGGCAAAATTAAGAATGATAAGATATTATGGTGGAGGATCGAGCTCTCCACCTATAATTATGAAACCTTGTATCGTCCCGGGAAGCTCAACGAGCCTCCTGATGCCCTGTCCCGTGGCACTGTGCCAGTGTACAAGTAGACCGACTCCGAACCCTCCACGACAACCTCTGCCACCCGGGGGTCACCCGGTTCTTCCACTTTGTTAAAACCTGCAATCTGCCCTCCTCCATCGAGGAGGTCATGGCCGTAACCAGAAACTGCCAAATCTGCGCAGAGTGCAAGCTACACTTCTCCAGGCCAGAAAAAGCGCACCTGGCGAAGGCTTCCCGCCCCTTTGAATGCCTCAGCGTGGATTTCAAAGGACCCTTTCCTTCCGCTGACCGCAACACGTATTTCTTAAATGTGATAGATGAGTACTCCTGGTTCCCTTTCGCTATTCCCTGTCCTGACATGACAGCTGCCACCATCATTAAAGCCGTCCACAGCATCTTTACCCTGTTCAGTTTCCCCACCTACATCCATAGCGATAGGGGGTTCTCCTTCATGTGTGACGAGCTGCGTCAATTCCTGCTCGGCAAGGGCATTGCCTCCAGCAGGACGACCAGTTACAACCCCCGGGGAAACGGGCAGGTAAAGAGGGAGAACAGGACGGTCTGGAAGGCCATCCTACTGGCCCTACGGAACAAGAATCTCCCAGTGTCATGATAGAAGGAGGTCCTCCCCGACACACTTCACTCCATCCAATCACTACTGTGCACTACTACCAACGAAACACCTCATGAACGTCTCCTTGCCTTCCCTCGGAAGTCCTCCTCGGGGACCTCGCTCCCAACATGGCTGGCAGCCCCCGGATCCCGTCCTACTCCGCAAACACGTAAGGGCCCACAAGTCGGACCCACTGGTCAAGCGGGTACATCTCCTCCATGGTAACCCCAAGTATGCCTATGTGGCGCACCCCGATGGCTGACAAGACACAGTCTCCCTCCGGGATCTGGCCCCCGCTGGATCCTCACCCTCACCACACCCCCCCCCCCCCCCCACCCCACCAACCCCAACCATTTTTTCACCGGCGCAGACCACCGCATCCCCCTTCCCAGGAGGATCCGTCCTCCCACTGGCCCCATCAGGATGCGATGAAGCTGAAGATGACACGCTCCCAGAGCCACGGATTCCCGAGCCAACACCAGCATCATCATCGGAACTGCGACGAACGCAGAAGACGACCAGGGCCCCCGACCGGTTCATAGTCTCATTGTAAAATGAACTTGCAAATAATTGTCTGCAAATGTGTATTGCATGTAAAGGCACCAAAGGGTACTGCTATAACCCCTACCACTGTAAAAGCAAGGCCACAAACCCGGCCGGACTCTTTTTCTAAACAGGGGGTGAATGTGGTAGGCTATATTAGGGGTATCGTGGTACCTAGGTGGGATGTACCTTTTACTGTAGTATGAGTGGTAGAACATGCCTGCTGGTTCCGCCCAGCAGGCGGAGCATAAGAATCTGTGTTTCACACACAGCAGTCATTTCTACCGGAGCTGCTGGGGTAACTACTTGTTCATTAAAGCCTTCAATTGGACGACAATCTTGCTTCAGTAGTGATTGATTGTGCCTCACTTCTCTGTTTCCCAAATGGTTCTAAGGTAAACTATTTAACTATAGGAGGTAGCAGATTTCTGAGATCACCCCTTGAGTTAAATCGAAATGTTGTCCGCATTGTTAGTCACTGATATTGAGAGGAGAGACTTGCTCCCTGAAGACCCTGGCTGGATAAGGCCTCCTAAAACTCTTACCCTCCTCCTCCCTCTTTAAGCAGCTTACCCTCCTCTGTATCCCCTCTCTTCATTCTCCCTGTCAAGCTGCAGGCCAGAGAGAATGGTAGCTGGGAACAGGTGATCTGACCAGATTGGAGTCAAAGTTTCTTTTTAAATATTTTTATTCTCACCCTTTTTCACATTTTCTCCCAACTTTGCTCCCGCCAACAATAAACAATAAGCAGTAACGAATATAATGTCAATCTCCATATCAACAACAACAGTCCCATCCTCCCACCAACCCCCAAACTGCCCGCGTGTTAACATAAACTAATTACAAATAAGAATCAGGGGCGAAATTCTCCAACCCCCCGCAGGGTCGGAGAATTGCCCGGGGCCGGAGTAAATTCCACCCCCGCTGTGGCCGGAATTCTCCGCCACCGGGGAATTGGCAGGGGCGGGAATCCCGCACCGCCGATCGGCGAGGCCCCTGCGGCGATTCTCCGGCCTGCGATGGGCCGAAGTCCCGCCGCTGAGAGGCTTCTCCCGCCACCATAGTTTGAACCACCTCTGGTGGCGGCGGGATCGGCGGCCCATCGCAGGCCGGAGAATCGCCGCAGGGACCCACCGCAGGCCGGGACCGGGGGTTGCCCCCACGGTAGCCAGGGCCGCGATCGGGGCCCACCGATCGGCAGGTGGTCCAGTGCCGTGGGGGAACTCATTTTCTTCCGCCACCGCCACGGCCTCCACCATGGTGGAGGCGGAAGGGAATCCCCAGCGCGCATGCGCCGGTGGTGACGTCAGCGGCAGCCCCGGCACCAAGCGGCGGGCGTCAAAGACCGTTGTTGCCGGTTTTGGCGACAGTCGGCGTGGTGCCAACCGCTCCGGCGCGGGCCTAGCCCCTCAATGTGAGGGCTTGGCCCCTAAAGGTGCGGAGAATTCCGCACCTTCGGCGAGGCCCGACACCGGAGTGGTTGGCGCCACTCCACTATGCCGGGACCCCCCGCCCCGCCGGGTAGGGGAGAATCCCGCCCCAGGTCTCACCGGTAGTCACCATTAACACATCGGGCACAATTCTCCCATCGGGAGACTAAGTCCCGACGCCGGAGTGAAAACTGGAGTGTTTCACTCCGGCGTCGGAGGCCGCTCCCAATCCCCTATTCTCCTGCCGCCAGGGGGCTAGGAGCGGAGTTGCGTCATTTACGTGCACCGGGCCTTGCCGCTGCGTAAAAGTGGCGGCGCGTAAATGAGCATGCATGGTTGCTGTCCTCTCCGAGGCCAACCCGCAAGAAAGTGTGGGATGGATCTTGCGGAGCGGCGGAGGAAAGGAGGTCCTCCTTTGGGCACCGATTGCGGGCCAGACCCCTTTTGAGGCCCCCCGGTGCAGGAAACCCCTCCCCCTCCCCCAAAGGCCGCCCCCCCCAGCATTCCCGCGACCAGGTGTGGACGGCGCCGGTAGGAATCCGTCGTGTTGGGGCGGCGACTCGGCCCATGCGGGCCGGAGAATCGCCGCTCGCCGTTTGTAACGGAGAGCGGCTATTCTCCCAGCGGTCGGCCGTGATTCTCGCCGTGCCGGTTTGGGGGGGGTGGAAGAATCGCGTACGGGTGCCGGGGCGGCGTGGCGGGACTCGCACGGTGCCCCAGCGATTCTCCCACTCGGCGTGGGGGGGAGAATTCCGGCCATACACTCCCCCTCTACCCAAGCCTCCCAACTCCCTCCCCCCCCCCCCGACTAATGTTCGATGTCATCCAATTCTTGGAAGTGCATAATGTATAATGCCCATGAATTGTAGAACCCCTCCATCCTTCCCCTCAGTTCAAACTTAACCTTCTCAAGAATCAAGAATTGGAGTCAAAGTTGGGGCTTTCTCCACATGTTGCTCCTTTTAACTTCATTGACTTTAAATCGCTCTGCAAACCACCAGACACTTCTACAAACTTGAATCAAACTTAATCAGCAACTAACCTGAAAGAGGTTTTTGCTCATGTTATTTACCACTGATTGGGGTTGAGAGGTGGGGTTCTTCCTACTGCTGAATACACGTTCTGCTGTGTAGGTTTAAGAGAGGCAAAGTCAAAAAATAACATGCTAATTCATCTGTATATTCTGCATATTTCCAGCACATGCTTGTAACAGCTGCTTTACAGACCTTACTAAAATGGCACCGGCACAGAATGTATTGGGAGCGTGCAGCTAAGCGACAGACTCCATTTTGGGACTAAAACCACATCTGTGGAGCTGCATTTTTAAAAAAAATTGTTTCTGAGATGGGTGTGGCTGGTCAGGCCAGCCTTTATTGCCCATCATTTGGCAACCTTTACATCTTAAGTGAGTATTTTATAATGACACAAATTTTATCAGTGCACAAATGTCAGTGACTGGTTTTCAATCTTCACTGTTAAATTGCAAATGTGTGCATGATCTATTCCACTGATTAAATAGCGCTGCAAATCCTTTGTAAACCATTGCTCTTCTATAACATCCTCATGGTTCATTTCACTCTTCTTTGGGATCCACATCATAACTAACCGTAAGTGACATCCCCATTTGTATTGAAGCTCTTTCTAAGTAGATGATCATTTTCTGTGCAAAATTGGATCCAGCTAAAAGACACAAAAGCAGCAATCCATGCAAAGCACTTGGATAATTCTCCAGGTACGTAGGGGTCTCTTCCAAATGTATCCATGTGTCCCTGACTCTTCTCATTGATCAAAATGCAACATTTGGCATATATCTCCTCCTCCGTCCCCTGTGAACAGCAATTTGTAGGAACACACAACAATAGATCATCTTGGCCTTTGTTTTCTTTTGTGCGTGAGCTGTCTAAAATTACACAGGCCAGCAACTCTGCGCCTGTGCACCATTCATCTGTGGGAAAGGCAGTCGACTGGAAAGTTTTAGTGGTTCAACCTTTGGGTAATAGATCACGATGAAAATTTTTAGTTCAGGTTGTCTGAATCTTTAAAGGTTATCAAGCTGTGATTTCCCTCGACCTTGCTCACACCAAAACAAAACACAGCGAGGAAAATAAAGAAACATCACTGAAAGCCGCTTTCTGGCTCTGTTGACAGGTCCACATCACAGTGTGATCCTGCGATATATATACAAATATCAGGTGGGTTCACAATGCAATCCTTAGTCTGTGCTTAGTTAGTGCATCAGAGTTCATGGCAGCCAATTTTCATGTAGACGGGTCAAATAAAGAACAAAGAATAACCAGGCAATCTATTTTAGTGATGTGAGCAGTGGGGTAAGCATTGACCACAGCACTGGGTGGTTTTCCTTTGAATAATGCTGAGAGATGTTATATAGAATCCCTACGATGCAAAAGAGGCCATTTGGACCATCAGGTCTGCATCGACCCTCCAGCCAGTATCCTAGCAACTAGGCTGACTCCACTGCCCCAACCCCGCAACCCCACCTAACCCGCACATCTTTGGACTGTGGGAGGAAACCGGAGCACCCAGAGGAAACCCACGCAGACACGGGGAGAACGTGCAAACTCCACACAGACAGTCACCCAAGGCCGGGATTGAAACCGGGTCCCTGGTGATATGAGGCAGCAGTGCTAGCCACTGTGCCCATTATATCTACCTATTAGTTTAATGTCTCATCTGAAAGATGGCACCTGCGACAGTGCAGCACTGAATGTCAGCTGAGATCATGTGCCCAGGGCACTGGAATAAAACCTGAACACGTGGCCCTCTAACTCAGAGTCGTACGTGCTGCTACTGAGGCATCACCTTGTGCTGTATTTTCTTCCTGAGGTGGTGAGAGGTTTAGAGACAGACGTTCTGACAGTTTCACACAATCGACTGGGGACTTGTCTGCTGGTGTGTTGCCACCGTCTGCCTGGTGGGATGGGATTGACGGCTGTATGCTTCCAAGGTGGAGCTACTAGATGGCATGGTGGCTCTCTCCAGGTGGCAGGCCAGGATAGACCAGAGGAGCCTTCTACAAAGCAGCCCAGCATTCATCTGCTGGACAGCAAGGGCTACATGCCCTCCTGTGAAAACGTTGCCCTCTGAAGTGATGTCCGGAACGCACATACAGTAGACATTGTTTGCATATCTTTAGTAGGCCTGACCCGGTATTCTCCAGGGCCTCTTCGATGCTCCGCCTCCAATGGGCCAAGTTCCCAATGGCTTTTTAAAATCTTGTGGGCTGCGGGACCAGGCGCTAGCTGGTTTGAAGGGGGCTCTGCCAGCTCAGGGAAAGGGGGTGACAGGGGAATGGGCCCAGTGGCCGGGGTGAACCCCACAAGACTGGGGTGGTGCCCAGGCATGAACTGTCATTGCCGCGGCCTGCATGGCCATTTTGCTGCACACTCTACTGACCAACTATCTTGACCTCTGGTTCTGCAGAATGACACTGGCCGTATAGGTCGTTCCACCCCCTTCCCCCCCACATCCGCACCCCACCTTCCGCCAAACCCCCCCTCCCTACCTAGCCGCCGCCCACTGGCAGGGCATCAGGTGGCCCACCAAGGGCGAAGCCCACTGTGGCTCCCATGGTAGCGCCAGGTCTGGGCCGCGGATCATATCGCTGGCAAGGGCAGCGCCAGCCGACGGTACCCCTTGCAGCAGGGACAGGCGCCAGGGACAGAGGCCCTCATGGTGCCGGGCACCCATGGGGCCAACGGTGAGGAGATGGAAGGGCAGCAAGCATGGGCAGAGCCCACGGTGCCAACCGGGAGCACCATGTAGCCCGGTGAACCTGGTTGGACACCGGGGTGCACACCATGATAACATGTCGCCTTCCACCCCCTGCAGACAATGCGTTTTGGAATTCCGTCCTCTTGGTGGTGGGTAGGGAGTTATGGGTGTGTGGGGTGGCGTTAATGCCAGTTGCACAGTGTTTCCTACTCACCTTGGCTGCCTCTGAGGAGATCGTGCAGTTTCTTTTGGCACTGCTGGCTAGTCCGGGCAACGTTACTTGTGGCGCTCACCGCCTCTGCCACCTGCGCACAGTCATGGGGAATGAAGACGACTGTCAGTCTCCTTCCCGGGACGGGGTACAGGGTCAACCACCTCTCCTCCGCCATATTGGAATTCAACCAGTAATGGTGGCCTTCCTGCTAGTGCCGCAGCCCTGGGGGATGCTCGAGGAGGAGGAAGCTGCAGCAGCGGATCGTGCAGCAGTGGAGCTTGCCCCAGAGGGACAGGGCGCAGCCACCCAGGCTGGAGAGCCGGCCGCTCAACAGACCGAGAAGAAGAAGGTGCGAAGGAGGCACCACATGAGGCCTCGCATGTACCTGCAGCGCCTATCATTCGAGGACCTGCCGGATAGGGCATGCCATCGAAGACTCTGTCTGAGCAGGGGTACAGTGCAATAATTCTGCCAGATGATGGCGCACCTGGCACCGTGGGGTTATGGGGGAGGCAATCAAGATGGCGATCAACCTGAACCTCTATGCCATAGGGTCCTTCCAGGCGCTGAGTGGGGACATGTCCACTATCTTACTGAGTTCAGTGCACGGGTGTATCCGTGCCTTCATGGAGGCCCTATATGCCCAGGAGGCTCAATCCATCCTTTCAATATAGACAGAGCCCACCAGCATGTCGTGGCTGCGGGGTTCGCAGACATTGGTGACATGCGCCGGGTCCAGGAGGTGATTGACGGGATGCATGTCCCTCTACAAACACCTGCAGGTGACAGGCCATGGTACACAAACCGACAGGAGTTCAGCTTGATGAACGTGCAGCTGATGTTTGACCATGAGCTGCGCACTGCGCATCATGCACAGCCTCGCCCAATATCCGGGCAATGTGCACAACGCCTTCATCCTGGCACTTCTGGCGCACTCGAGGATTCCTGACATGTTCGAAATGCAACCCCCTCCCCCCCCCCCTCCCCCCCCCCCCCTCCCCCCACCTGCAACCCCTCCATGATACATACCTGGCGCACTATGGGGTGTGGGTCCTGAGTTGGTAGTAACACTGGGCCATGGGATGGAGGATGATGAAAACTCACACCACGATGGCATCTGGTGCTCCGGATAGTTTGACAACGCCTGGATCCTGCAGGGCCCTCTGCTCTGACTCGGGTCAGGGGCCGCAGATCCGGCGGTCCCCCTCAAGTTTTCTCCTACCCCCGGTGGTTGTGGACAGTCTTCACCTGGGGGGTGCAAACAGAAAATGACAGTGTTAGACAGTCCGACCCATGCAGCCCAGGGGGAGGGTAGCTGGTGGCCTTAGTGGCCAGGGCACCGCCCATGACGACCGATATGGGTGCTGACATGTGGTCCAGGGTGGGAGATCTGCCGTCCTCTTGGTGGTGGGAAGGGAGTTACGGGTGTGTGGGATGGCGTTAATGCCAGGTGCACAGTGTTGCCTACTCACCTTGGCTGCCCCTGAGGAGGTCGTGCAGTTTCTTCCAGTACTGCGGGCTAGTCCGGACAACGTTACTTGTAGCGCTCACCGCCTCTGCCACCTGCGCCCAGGCATGGCTGGCAGTCTCCTTCCCGGGTCGGGGTCAACCACCTCTCCTCTACCATGTCCAGGAGGGTCTCGAGCTCAGCATTGGTGAAGCATGGTGCCACGCCGTGTCGCGTCTTTTCGTCCGACGTCACTTCGTCCACGTCTTTTGGTCCAACGTCTTTTTGTCCGCCTGTCTTTTGGCCCAACGTCACTTCGTCCAATTATCCAATTACAAATTAACTCCGTATAAAACCATTTAATTGATAAAATGCAAGTACAATACAGCAAGTGAATTTAATTGCTAAAATGCAAGTAATTGATAAAATGCAAGTAAAATGCAAGTTGAAAAATGCAGTTAAAAAATCTAAAAATGCAGTTAAAAAATCTAAAAGTTTACTAATTACTTAAAATTCCCAAAATTACTTAAAATTGATGTAAATTGTAAGCAACATTCCTCAAGAAATCAATTTTTGTTGTAGAATCATATTGAACGACCAATCTTTTGAGGCGTTCAGTTATTTTCTTATATCGCGTACATGAAGTCGACTGATCTCCCCAAAGAATTTGAGCCTTTTTGCCTATTATGGACCCTTCCTCTTCCTTCAGAGATTTGATTAACCTCCGGATATTCAAATGAGCTCCACCCGCCGAACGCTTTATCGCAGAATGAAACCCCTCAGCAGCATTATTTGTTATTTGCGAATTAAGAAAGAGAACGGTAATATCTATCCTTTAAAAATCCTTTATTGCATATTATACCTTGCTATGTGCATTAGAGAAGATTTCTATTTACAAAAAGTTATTGTGGGGAGTGGAGTGGAGTGCTACTAAGCAAGTTACAAAAAGTCAAGTCACAAAAAGTCTTTGACGAAAAAAATCATCGGACAAAAAGACGTTGGACCAAAAGACGGGCGGACAAAAAGACGTTGGACCAAAAGACGTGGACGAAGTGTCGTTGGACGAAGTGACGTCGGACGAAAAGACATAGCACCGTGCCACGCATCTTGCTGCCATCTTGTTGCCTGGGATGATGTGTGTGTGGGGAGTACAATGTGTATATGTGGCTGCAGCTTGTCAGCCTCCTGACTGTCAATCGTGGAACCGGCGAATCCCACACCATTTCTCATTGGAATCGATTGTGTTCCACATGGCGCCGATGTTAGCCCCTCAACATTAGCTGAATAATGTTCAGGTGCTGTGTCAGTTTTGCTGTCGTGGAACTCCACGAATCCTGCGCCAGCGTCAACACTTAGTCTCAGGAATGGAGAATTCTGCCCATCATCTTTCACTCAGCACAACTGTCTGTGAATGAAGGCCTTCTCTGAGATTTCCTTTTGCAATGCTACCTTTTGCTTCTGCCCATCTGTTCCAGCTCACTCCCTCCTGTGTCAACCACTTCTCCTTCATTACATCCCCTAGAAAACAAATACAAAACTGGCCCATAAATGAACTGACAAGCTGGTTAATAGGCTTAAGTGCATATACCAGGGGGTTTCCACTCCCCATGCACTTACTATTGAACCAAAGAGAAGAAATGAATAGTATCTTGTAGTGTAACCTATTATAGCTCTTAATTCATCTGCATGAGCAGATGATGGAAACTTTCAGCGAGATAAACTGTGCGGATAAAGTCTGGTTTAAGAATTCGGTAATTTTCCATTTCTTCTCAAGCCGTGAATTGAACGTATCAAGGCATTTGGCAATATTTCATCAGCAGCAAACACATCACAAACTATAATCCCTCTGTGGCTAGGCTTCATTAAGATGAAGGGGTTAATTATGTATAACGATATTCTAGTCACTAAACAGCTTGGGAGTTTTCTTTTACTCAAAGCTCACAATAGAAGTTCATTTATATTTATGAGTGTCACTGTTTGAATATCATACTATTCTTAAAGTGATGATAATGGGCCACTTCTTACCAATTTGTGCATTGCTTTCCGTAGATGCCTGTCAGGTGGCAAAGGTCTCCTGCATGTGATTGCTATTGTTGTTAATCCCAACCGACTTGTACTGAGCAATCAGAAACCTATCTCAGTTTAATGTTACCAATAAACAACCTCCTGCTGTCTGTAGCATGGATATGTACATATTTGTAACTATCTTTTGGCCTTCTGTGGATCTGTCCCTTTGGGTATTGTTTATTATCTGACCTAATTCACTGAGGTTGATACAATGGCAGCCAGCACTGAAGATGGATAGTCAGCATGTATCCCGCCGAAAGCAGTAACCGGAACAGAAAATTACACAATCTAAAAAGCAGCCCATAATAATCTCAGCTATTTCTTTGCCTTTTTTTTGATGTATCGCTGTTATTTTCAGGAGATATCTGAAGCGCTGACGTTTTGAACAGTCACTGGCTGCTGCAGACATTTCTCATTACATCAATGAGGCAACTATTTTTGAACGTAGGTAATATTTGTTTGATTAAAGGAGCATAATTGCACCTCATATGCAAACATACAGAAAAGGCAATTTGACGCCACAAATCTACTCCACCATTCAATGAGATCCTGGCTAATCCGTTTGTGTTTTGAATTCCACATTCCCATCTACCCCCCTCCCCCACCCCGATCATCGTTGACTCCCTTGCCCAGCAAGGAACCTTCGCCTTAAAAATATTGGAAATCACTGCCTCCGCCGCCTGCTGAGGCAGCGGTCCAAAGACGCACAACCCTCTGACAGACAAGTATTCTCCTCGTCTGGGCTCACCCACAAGAGGAAATATTTATCTACCTTATCAAGACTCTTCAGGCTCTTTTATGCTTCAATCAAATCACCCCTCACTCTTCTAAACTCCAGTGGCAATAAGCCCAACCTTTCCAACCCATCCTCATAAGACAACACACTTATTCCAGGTATCAATTCAGTGAAACCTCCTCTGAACCACCTCCAACACATTTACATCCTTCCTTAAATAAAACTGCATTTTTCCTCACTTCATGAAGTATCGTTTTCAATAAACATACACCAAGGCAGAACATGCATTCATTTATGCTATACTATTGGTGCACCTATTGTGGGCAGCACGGTAGCACAAGTGGATAGCACTGTGGCTTCACAGTGCCAGTGTCCCAGGTTCGATTCCCGGCTTGGGTCACTGTCTGTGCAGAGTCTGCATGTTCTCCCAGTGTCTGCGTGGGTTTCCTCCCACAGTCCAAAAACGTGCAGGTTAGGTGGATTGGCCATGATAAATTGCGCTTAGTGACCAAAAAGGTCAGGAGGGGTTATTGGGTTTCAGGGATAGGGTGGAAGTGAGGGCTTAAGTGCATCGGTGCAGACTTGATGGGCCAAATGGCCTCCTTCTGCACTGTATGTTCTATGTAATTCTATGTAACCTCAGAAAGAATTGTCCACCAAAGATTGAGGAAGTTTGAAAGTCAATGATTCGCTCTGAGGAAGTCATAAGGACTCGACGTTAACTCTATTTCTGTCTCCGTAGATGCTGTGAGACCTGCTGAGCCTTTGCAGCACTTTCTGTTTCTATTTCTGATTTTCAGCATCTGTAGCATTTTGCTTTTAGATTAGATAGGTAGTCTCTTGAAGCTCCCAGAAATGATTCCAAAAGTCAAAAAGTGAGGCGGCGATCTAGTTTCTTCCGCCACTATGTTTGCTACCTCTTAGCAGATATGCAACTATATGACACATTAGTTAAAATCCTCGCTTTGCGCCATTGAGAACCAGTTGGATTCTACAGAAATGACTTGATGAAGGGAACATCTTTGTGCCACGGTGTTTCAAAGCAAAGTTGCACTCTCAGCAATCACATTTTTCAGCTTTCAGGCCTAAATTCACAATCACGCAGCTCAAACATCTACATTTGAGCATGGAGCAACACTGATGTAACATCTGGCCTTGTTTACACCATCCACCTGGCTGAAGCATATAAACGGAGGTGAAAGCGCATGGACAAATGCAAGAAATAGAGAAAGGGGAAGAGTGAGTAACAGTAGATAAAACACTCAAAAACACTCCACAGGGAGTGGGGGAGGGGGCGAATTCCACCCACAATGCTTTGCATATGTACATTCTCTCTTTTTCTTCGCAAAAGGTTCTCTCAAGGTGACACATTCAAGCATGCTACGAGTAAAACCAATCTCCGTGCAAGGAAGGTTAATGGTCTAATTGCAAAATTAAGACTGACAACTGGATTGTTAAACCATGGGCTTGTGAACTTTGTCAGAATATTAATTCTCGAAACTAAACGTAATATTCATTGGCTAATCAGCTTCCATTAAAGTCAAATCTGGTCATCTTTCATTTCGGGAAAAAGAAAACCCAGATGCTGATGTGGGTTTTCACTCTGTTCGACTAATGAGGTGTCTTTCTTGGAAAAATGCCATCAGCTGCTTACAACATTGTGAGAATATTCTGGATTGCCAGCTGAATCTGACTTTCATTTGTTGCAGGCCTGAGGTGGCGTAACCTTAATAAAATGTCCAATGGGATTATGAATGTGAGGACTAACGCCACGATGTTGCACATGAGACTCATATCAATAGGTTGGCAGCCGGCATCTCCTACTTCCAGGGTGGTAGAGTTATATAATTTTTGAAGGCAGCACTGTCTACGTGTACGTATGCTATTGGTACTTAGTAAAATTGGCCCACAATCCTCCTTTTTCTGATTTCCCTAGCATCACTTATGAAATAGGCACTGCCCACTCCAAGATTCCATCTCTTAAAAGTTACAGTAAGAAGTCTCACAACACCAGGTTAAAGTCCAACAGGTTTGTTTCAAACACGAGCTTTTGGAGCACTGCTCCTTCCTCAGGTGAATGAAGAGGTATATGATGTACCTCCCACAGTTTCCTCCCACAATCCAAAATTGGATAAAATTTGTAAAACCAACAGATGAATCAAAGGATGAATATGCACAAGCAACCTCTCTCCTAGCTCCCTCAGTCTGAGGTCACCTGACTCTAACATTCACTTATATACTAATGAGACTTCTGTTGGTCAGTCAGTGAATTTTCAACACAACCATGATATCACTCCTTACTAACATCTGGGGGCTTGTGCCAAAGTTAGGAGAGCTGCCTCACAGACCAGTTAAAACAGCCTGACATAGAAATACCCTCTGAATCATGGAGCACCACTATAGCACAGTGGGTAGCACTGTTGCTTCACAGCTCCAGGGTCCCAGTTTTGATTCCCGGCCTGGGTCACTGTCTGTGCAGAGTCTGCACGTTCTCCCCGAGTCTGCGTGGGTTTCCTCCGGGTGCTCCGGTTTCCTCCCACGAGCCCCAAAAGATGTGCTGTTCGGTAATTTGGACTTTCTGAATTCTCCCTCTGTGTACCCAAACAGGCACCGGAGTGTGGCGACAAGGGACTTTTCACAGTAACTATATAGTGTTAATATAAGCCTACTTGTGACAATACAGATTGTTCTTATTGTACAGTACAGACAATATCCCAGACAACACTGTCACCATTCCTAGGTATGTCCTGTCTCACCTAGCAGGACAGGCACAGTGGTATAAAGCCGAGAAGGAGTCGTCCTGGGAGTCCTCAACATCGACTTTCATGAAGTCTCATGGCTTCAGGTTAAACATGGGCAAGCAAACCTCCTGCTGATTACCACGTACCGGCCACCATCAACTGATGAATCAGTACTCCTCCATGTTGAACACCACTTGGAGGAAGCACTGAGGATGCCAAGAGCACAGAATATGCTCTGGGTGGGGACTTCAATGTCCATCACCAAGAGTGGCTCAGTAGTATGATCACAGACTGAGCTGGCCGGGTCCTAAAGGACATAACTGCTAGACTGGGACTACAGCAGGTGTGAGGGAACCAATCAGAGGAATAACATACTTGACCTCATCCTCACCAGTCTGTCTGCTGCAGATGCATCTGTCCATGACAGTATCGGTAGAAGTGACCATCACACAGTCCTTGTGGAGACAAAGTCCCAACTTCACATTGAGGATATCCTCCATCATATTATGTGGTACTATAACTGTGCTAAATGGGATAAACTTTGAACAGATCTAGCAACTCAAGACTGGGCATCCATGAGGCGCTGTGGGCCATCAGCAGCAGCAATATTGTATTCAACCACAATCTGCAAACTCATGGCTCAGCATATCCCCCACTCGACCACGACTACCAAGCCAGGGGATCAACCCTGGTTCAATGAAGAGCGCAGAAGAGCATGCCAGGAGCAAGATCAGGCATACTGAAAAATTAGGTGTCAACCTGGTGAAGCCGCACCACAGGACTACTTGTGTGTCAAACAGTATAAGCAGCACGTAATTGACAGAGCTAAGTGATTCAACGTCCAACTCATCTGATCTAAGGTCTGCAGTCCTGCCACATCCAGTCGTGAATAGTGGTGGATTATTAAAAAAACTTACTGGAGGAGAAGGCTCCACAAATATCCCCATCCTCAATGATGGAGGAGCCCAGCATATATGTCCAAAAGACACAGCTGAGGTAGTCGCAGCCAGAAGTGCCGAGTGCTTGATCCATCACGGTCCTCTCCGGAAGTCCCCAGCATCACAGATGTCAGTCTTCAGCCAATGTGATTCACTCCACGTGATATCAATAAATGAAGGCACTGGATATTGCAAAGGCTATGGGTCCTGATAATATTCTGGCAATAGTACTGAAGACTTGTGCTTCAGAACTTGCTGCAACCCTAGCCAAGCTGTTCCAGTACAACTACAACACTGGCATCTATTCGGCAATATGAAAAATTGCCCAGGTGTGCCCTGTACACAAGAAACAGGACAAATCCAACCCAGCCAATTACCGCGCAATCAGGCTACTCTCCATCATCAACAAAGTGATGGAAGGAGACATCAACTGTGCTGTGAGGCGGCACTTACTCAGCTCATGACGTTCATGTTGGGTTCCGCCAGGGTCGTTCAACTCCTGACCTCATTACAGCTTTGGTTCAAACATGGATGAAAGAGCTGACAACCAGAGGAGAGGTGAGAGTGACTACCCTGGACATCACGGCAGCAGGTGACCGAGTGTGGCATAAAGGAGCCTGAGCTAAACTGGAGTCAATGGGAATCAGGGAAAACTCTCCAATGGTTGGAGTCATCCCTGGCACAACGGAAGATGGTTGTGGTGGTTGGAGGTCAATCATCTCAGCTCCAGGACATAACTGCAGGAATTCCTCAGGAGTCCTGGGCCCAACCACCTTCAGCTGCTTTATCAATGGCCTGCCTTCCATCATAAGGTCAGAAGTGGGGATGTTTGTGGATGATTGCACAATGTTCAGCACCATTTGTGACTCCACAGATAATGAAGGAGTCCATGTCCAAATGCAGCAAGACCTGGACAATATCCAGGCTTGGGCTGACAAGTGGTAAGTTACATTTGCGCCACACAAGTGCCAGGCAATGACCATCTCCATTGACATCCTGGAGGCTACCATTAATCAGAAACTGAACTGGACTAGCCACATTAATACTGTGACTACCAGAGTAGGTCAAAGACTAGAAATCCTACAGCGAGTAACTCACTTCCTAACCCCCAAAAGTCTGTCCACCATCTAGGCACAAGTCAGGAGTATAATTGAATACTCACTCCTTGCCAACAACACTCAAGAAGCTTGACACCACCAAGGACATGGGGCATGGGAACCTGGATTGTAGTTTTGGGGTACGTGAGAATGAGAGTATAGAGGTCAGGAGCACAGATTTGACTTCGCAGGAGGGTGCCAGTGTTCAGGTAGGTGGTTTGAGGTGCGTCTACTTCAATGCCAGGAGTATACGAAATAAGGTAGGGGAACTGGCAGCATGGGTAGGTACCTGGGACTTCGATGTTGTGGCCATTTCAGAGACATGGATAGAGCAGGGACAGGAATGGCTGTTGCAGGTTCCGGGGTTTAGGTGTTTTAGTAAGCTCAGAAAAGGGGGCAAAAGAGGGGGAGGTGTGGCGCTGCTAGTCAAGGACAGTATTACGGTGGCGGAAAGGATGCTAGATAGGGACTCTTCTTCCGAGGTAGTATGGGCTGAGGTTAGAAACAGGAAAGGAGAGGTCACCCTGTTGGGAGTTTTCTATAGGCCACCTAATAGTTCTAGGGATGTAGAGGAAAGGATGGCGAAGATGATTCTGGAAAAGAGCGAAAGTAACAGGGTAGTTGTTATGGGAGACTTTAACTTTCCAAATATTGACTGGAAAAGATATAGTTTGAGTACATTAGATGGGTCGTTCTTTGTACAATGTGTGCAGGAGGGTTTCCTGACACAATATGTTGACAGGCCAACAAGAGGCGAGGCCACATTGGATTTGGTTTTGGGTAATGAACCAGGCCAGGTGTTAGATCTGGAGGTAGGTGAGCACTTTGGAAACAGTGACCACAATTCGGTGACCTTTACGTTAGTGAAGGAAAGGGATAAGTATACCCCGCAGGGCAAGAGTTATAGCTGGGGGAAGGGCAATTATGATGCCATTAGACATGACTTAGGATGTGTAGGTTGGAGAAGTAGGCTGCAAGGGTTGGGCACACTGGATATGTGGAGCTTGTTGAAGGAACAGCTATTGCATGTTCTTGATAAGTACGTACCAGTCAGGCAGGGAGGAAGGGGTCGAGCGAGGGAACCGTGGTTTACCAAAGAAGTGGAATCTCTTGTTAAGAGGAAGAAGGAGGCCTATGTGAAGATGAGGCGTGAAGTTTCAGTTGGGGCGCTTGATAGTTACAAGGAAGTGAGGAAGGATCTAAAGAGAGAGCTAAGACGAGCAAGGAGGGGACATGAGAAGTCTTTGGCAGGTAGGATCAAGGAAAACCCAAAAGCTTTCTATAGGTATGTCAGGAATAAAAGAATGACTAGGGTAAGAGTAGGGCAAGTCAAGGACAGTGGTGGGAAGTTGTGTGTGGAGGCTGAGGAGATAAGCGAGATACTAAATGAATACTTTTCGTCAGTATCCACTCAGGAAAAAGATAATATTGTGGAGGAGAATGCTGAGATCCAGGCTATTAGAATAGATGGCATTGAGGTGCGTAGGGAAGAAGTGTTGGCAATTCTGGACAAGGTGAAAATAGATAAGTCCCCGGGGCCGGATGGGATTTATCCTAGGATTCTCTGGGAAGCCAGGGAAGAGATTGCTGAGCCTTTGGCTTTGATTTTTAGGTCATCATTGGCTATAGGAATAGTGCCAGAGGACTGGAGGATAGCAAATGTGGTCCCTTTGTTCAAGAAGGGGAGTAGAGATAACCCCGGTAACTATAGGCCAGTGAGCCTAACGTCTGTGGTGGGTAAAGTCTTGGAGAGGATTATAAAAGATACGATTTATAATCATCTAGATAGGAATAATATGATTAGGGATAGTCAGCATGGTTTTGTGAAGGGTAGGTCATGCCTCACAAACCTTATCGAGTTCTTTGAGAAGGTGACTGAACAGGTAGATGAGGGTAGAGCAGTTGATGTGGTGTATATGGATTTCAGTAAAGCGTTTGATAAGGTTCCCCACGGTCGGCTATTGCAGAAAATACGGAGGCTGGGGATTGAGGGTGATTTAGAGATGTGGATCAGAAATTGGCTAGTTGAAAGAAGACAGAGAGTGGTAGTTGATGGGAAATGTTCAGAATGGAGTTCAGTTACGAGTGGCGTACCACAAGGATCTGTTCTGGGGCCGTTGCTGTTTGTCATTTTTATAAATGACCTAGAGGAGGGCGCAGAAGGATGGGTGAGTAAATTTGCAGACAACACTAAAGTCGGTGGAGTTGTAGACAGTGCGGAAGGATGTTGCAGGTTACAGAGGGACATAGATAAGCTGCAGAGCTGGGCTGAGAGGTGGCAAATGGAGTTTAATGTGGAGAAGTGTGAGGTGATTCACATTGGAAAGAATAACAGGAATGCGGAATATTTGGCTAATGGTAAAATTCTTGGTAGTGTGGATGAGCAGAGGGATCTCGGTGTCCATGTACATAGATCCCTGAAAGTTGCCACCCAGGTTGATAGGGTTGTGAAGAAGGCCTATGGTGTGTTGGCCTTTATTGGTAGAGGGATTGAGTTCCGGAGCCATGAGGTCATGTTGCAGTTGTACAAAACTCTAGTACGGCCGCATTTGGAGTATTGCGCACAGTTCTGGTCGCCTCATTATAGGAAGGACGTGGAAGCTTTGGAACGGGTGCAGAGGAGATTTACCAGGATATTGCCTGGTATGGAGGGAAAATCTTATGAGGAAAGGCTGATGGACTTGAGGTTGTTTTCGTTAGAGAGAAGAAGGTTAAGAGGTGACTTAATAGAGGCATACAAAATGATCAGAGGGTTAGATAGGGTGGACAGCGAGAGCCTTCTCCCGTGGATGGAGGTGGCTAGCACGAGGGGACATAGCCTTAAATTGAGGGGTAATAGATATAGGACAGAGGTCAGAGGTGGGTTTTTTACGCAAAGAGTGGTGAGGCCGTGGAATGCCCTACCTGCAACAGTAGTGAACTCGCCAACATTGAGGGCATTTAAAAGTTTATTGGATAAGCATATGGATGATAAGGGCATAGTGTAGGTTAGATGGTCTTTAGTTTTTTTCCATGTCGGTGCAACATCGAGGGCCGAAGGGCCTGTACTGCGCTGTATCGTTCTATGTTCTATGTTCTAAGGACAAAGCAGCCCGCTTGATTGCTCCTGCTTCAACAAATATTCAAACTCTCCACCACCGACGAATAGTGGCAACCTTGTGTACCATCTACAAGATGCACTGCAGACACTCAACCAAGATTCCTTAGACTGCACTTTCCAAACCCATGACCACTACCATTTACAAGGACAAGAGCAGCAGATACCTGGGAATCCCACCACCTGGCGGTTCCCCTCCAAGTCACTCACCACCTTGACTTGGAAATATATTGCCGTTCCATCACTGTAACTGGGACAAAATCCTGGAACTCCCTCCCTTACAGCACAGTTGGTTTACCTCCACCTGAAGGACTGCGGTGGTTCAAGAAGGCAGCTCATCATCACCTTCTGAAGGGCAACTAACCAGCCCACATCCCATCAATGAATTTTTAAAAATAGGTGGGCAACCTGCACTCTGGGGCCATATGTGGCCCATTAGGGTTCTAAGCGTGGCCCACAAGCTATTTGGTACAGCATTGCACACAAGCAGAGTAGTCACATTGCACTGATTTCCATTCAGGTAACTTTTTGCCTACCGATATGACTGAAGTGACACTCACCTAAAACAAGAGCACTTGAGATGGGGTGCATGCTGATCAATTGGACACAGAGCGAGTGCACGACTCCCCAGTCAATGTTGTGTGCAAAGTTTAAATATTTCTTTCTTTTAACCACTTAAGTCGATGACAGCTCCATTAATATGTGAATGAGAAAGCATTTTCTCTAACTTATTATGAAATATTTGGCGTGTATTAAATGTATTCAGTCTTATTGAATGATCACAGTTAGTGAACAAGCCTAATTTAGAGGGCAGCACGGTAGCATTGTGGATAACACAATCGCTTCACAGCTCCAGGGTCCCAGGTTCGATTCAGGCTTGGGTCACTGTCTGGGCGGAGTCTGCACATCCTCCCCGTGTGTGCGTGGGTTTCCTCCGGGTGCTCCGGTTTCCTCCCACAGTCCAAAGATGTGCAGGTTAGGTGGATTGGCCATGATAAATTGCCCTTAGTGTCCAAAATTGCCCTTAGTGTTGGGTGGGGTTTCTGCATTATGGGGATAGGGTGGAGGTGTTGACCTTGGGTAGGGTGCTCTTTCCAAGAGCCGATGCAGACTCGATGGGCCGAATGGCCTCCTTCTGCACTGTAAATTCTATATATCTAATTTCAATCTTGAGGCCTACTGAGATAAAGAATGGCCACTCATGAGACCCACTCTCCAGCCTAGGTTTCCATCACTGGCTTAAAGTATAAGTTCCCTACAAAAATAGATTTTAGTCATTAATGCTTTAAACCTGTTTATTACAGTAAAATCTTGTGTTATCCTTTCAGCTATCAATTGAAAGTTGGGGTTTCTTTTTTAATTATTTGTCTCTACAGGTAGCACAACATTATGCAGCAAGTTGCTATCATCTAGAATGCCTGAAGGGGTGTTGGAAGCAGTAACTTTGCTTTCCACCACTTGGGCTTTTCTCATGTCATTTCTTCCTTCAGTGCTATCAGCAAGCAATTTTGTTAAAACACCTGCCCTCATTCCAGGTGCCTGCTATTGTTATTCCACCCAATATATAGAAAAGCAGTAATTCTATTTGGTCACTCATTGTTATCATTTATCAAACATAGAACTCTGCTGGTCACACTTCCTGTTTATAGTCAAGTCATATTTAAAATATGTAGGGTACTAACATAGATTAAAATTCAATCACAAGGCAGCACGGTGGCATAGTGGTTCACACTGCTGCCTCAGGGCGCTGAGGTCCCAGGTTCGATCCTGGCTCTGGGTCACCACCTGTGTGGAGTTTGCACATTCTTCCCGTGTTTGCTTGAGTTTCGCCCCCACAACCCAAAGATGTGCAGGGTAGGTGGATTGGCCACGCTAAATTCCCCCTTAATTGGAAAAAATGAATTGGGTACTCTAAAAAAATTTTTTTTTAATTCAATCACAAGGCAATTAAATGTTTTTAATAAGTATTCTTTCTAGTGATGTGACATGCCATTGATAAATGAATCAAAACATGCTGAACTTTAGCTCTGCTACAGGAACTCGCACATCACTGGATGCAACTCGAACACCTGCCAAAGATTACGTCTGTCGAACTTTATTTGGATGGATGTTTTAGCACTGACAAGATGGGCTGAAGAGCCTAACTCTGTGCTGTATATTCCCATGATTCTATGGACAGAATCTTGTTGAGGCGCCGGGGGTCCTGCCTTTCAGCTGCAGGACCGACGTGAGACCCACTCTGCCTCTTTTCAAACGGCCTGCCAAACCACAAGCCAATCATGCCGTGACAAAATGATTGGCAGGCCTTTCCCTGGAATCAATATGACCGGGGTGGAGGTCCCGCCTACTGACAACTGTTGGCTAATCAGAGGCTTGCAACTCTTGGGCTCAGCAATGCCACGGGGGAGGCCGTTGTTACTGCTGGAAGCACAGACACAAGAGTCCAACAAGAGCAGGAGATTCTGCCTGTAGCCATTGACTGCTAACAACTAACTACTTTGATAAGCTTTCCCACCAGTCTGTTAGACTAAGGATATCTCATGAACTTATTTCTTGCTCTTCTTTCCGTTGAGCAACAGTAGACATTGATCGATTCTTTATGCCTCTGAATATTGCCTCTCTAAGAACGTTCAGACCAGCTGGATTGCCGTGGCATTGGTTTTTTTGAGGAGTGGGTAAATGGTATCATTGAAGTCCTGGTGTGTAATGGCTACTCCTCAATCTTAATTTGATCACAGCAACGAGAATGATGTCACGGGGCAGTCATAATACAGCCATGAGGAGTCAATGCTCACGAGGGTTATGCATTTCAGGAGGGAAAATATAATGAAGATTTTAATTTAAGCTGAATTTTGAGCAAACCTTTTTCTGTGGAAACTTCTCAATCAATTAAAATTACCCCGAGGATTTTCATCAAATTGAATCATCATATATTGTGTGCAATCACAAATAAATGACCTTCCCCCGTCTTTTAAATAATCCAAGTTATGTGAGCTTGAAGTCTGATGCTTTATGATAGTTTGTGTTGTTAAGGATGTGTTGCTGAATGATAACTTAGTCATCATAATTTAAAATTAGGGCTAGCAGTAACTTAATTAAAGTTGCATATATCAACAGTAAAGGCTGGAAAATGTAAGCCCTGTGTACAACTTTGGTCTCCTTTGAAAAAATGATAGAATTACATCAGAAACAGTTCAGCGAAGGTTCACTCGACTCATTCCTGCGATGAGAGGCTTATCCTTTGAACAGGTCGGGCCTATACCCATTGGAGTACAGAAGAATATCTCATTGAAATATATAAGATACTGCAGGGATTTGATAGGGTAGATATCCTGAGGTTTCCACTTGTGGCGGAAACAAGAACCAGTGGACACAATTTAAGAATAAGAGGCCTATCGTTTAAGATGGAGATGAGAAGATATTTTTTTATTTCAACAGCTCTTTAATCTGAGGAATTCTCAGCCCCAGAAAGCGGTCAGAGAATCATAGAATCCTTACAGTGCAGAAGGAGGCCATTCGGCCCATCAAGTCCGCAACGACCCTCTGAAAGAGCACCCTACCTAGGCCCACTCCCCCGTCCATGCACCATAACCCCATAACCCCACCTAACCAATGGATACTAAGGGGCAATTTAGCATGGCCAATCCACCTAACCTGCACAGCTTTTGACTGTGGGAGGAAACTGAAGCACCCAGAGGAAACTCACACCAACAGTCACCCAAAGGAGTTAGCCAGATTTTTGATAGGCAAGGGAGTTGCAAGAATTATGGGGACAGATGGCAAAGTGAAGCTGAGACCACAGCCAGATCAGCCATGATCTTATTGAATAACGGAGCAGGCCCAAAGGGATGAATGTCCTACTCCTGCTCCGAACTCCTAATTTCCTATAATTATGTTGCATAGTTATTCAGTTCAACAACCTTATATGTCATGGTGCTGGTTCTGATTTCAGTCTGGTCATCCACTGAACGTCAGACTTTAATGTCACACTCTTTCACATAATCTCCTTCTTCCTTCAGGGCTTGTGTCTCCTAATCTCTTGCCCCTTTCAAGCATTTCTGTTCTGTCTCCTCCCCTTTTTGCCATCCTATTAGTGCCACCCTCAAATTTTCCCCTGTCTGGCAATTTTCATCATCATCTGCACCCTCCCCATCATTATTCCTTCATTTTCGTATTCACTTGTTGTACTGGACTTGAATTCCCCCTTGGTTTAGCCAATACCTATGTTTTGTGCATCTCTCATTGGTCTTTGAAGGGCCCATTGAATACCAATAATAATATTTTTTTATTGTCACAAGTAGACTTATATTAACACTGCAATGAAGTTGCTGTGAAAAGCCCCTAGTAGTTACATTGGTTTCTGTCCTCCAAACTTTCAGATTTAATATTCTCATCCTCTTGTTTAAATTCTTTCATGGCCTTGTCACTCCCTATCTGTGTAGCTTCCTTCAGCCTTCTAACTCTTCCCAAACACTGTTCCTCCAGCTCTTGCTTTTTGTACATGTTGCCATCTCATCGGCCCATTGCTGTAAGCCATGCGTTCAGCTGCCTTGGCCTTGGGAAACGTTTCTGAGCTCAAGGTACCAGATAAGTTCAAGTAGTTGTCCTATCTAGATATGTAGATATGGGTGGCATGGTAGCACAGTGGTTAGCACTGCTGCCTCACAGCGCCTGGGACACGGGTTCGATTCTGACCTCGGGTGACTGTGTGGAGTTTGTCCATTCTTCCAATGTCTGCGTGGTTTCACCGCGTGCTCCGGTTTCCTCCAACAGTCCAAAGATGCGCAGGTTAGGAGGATTGGCCATGCTAAATTGCCCCTTAGTGTCCAAAGGCTACGTGGGGTTACGGGTTAGGGTAGAGGTTTGAGCTTGGGTAGGATGCTCTTTCAGAGGTTCGGTGCAGACTCAATGGACCAAATGGTCTCCTTCTGCACTGTGGCAATTCTTTGATTCATAGAATAAAGACCTGCTCTCTCTGCTGCCTAATTCCTGATACAATTAGTTTTGTTCACCTCAATTAAATTCTGGGAAGCACAATTCTACAGGAAACATTCATGTGATGAAGTACCAATTTATAATCTCACTTAAGAGGGCTATCAGGAGGTGTTGAACAAGGGTCACGGGACTTTCCCCGCATCAGGATCATCTCGTATTTGCCCTAAAGGTACTTGCCAATGCTTTTGTGTGGGGGAAAAAAGCAGTATGCAATTGTTCACCAATGATATTCTTCACTCTCCTTAGAACAATAGCTCTTGGAGAAATGGAAAGTTCAAGAGCAACTTGTCAATCTTGCAATTGTAAGTGTTGGTGGTACAACCTTTGAATTGTGAATTTTGTAAGATTCTACATTAAATTGGAGGGAATACATGGAGAGAGGAATGACTGATGTTGCAAAGTGGACATTTATACACTGGGCTTTCATTATCTTTGGCTATCATTTAATATAGATATAAAACTTGATGGAGTTTTGAATATGTTACGGCAGAATGGCTTATGAAAAATTCATCCATAATCAATTCAGCTAGGCAATGGAAAGGGGCAATGGTGTCACTGCTTAATGAGGTGCTTAAATCTGAGACAATTTTGTACCAGACCCTTAGTATCTGGCAAAGAGCATTAGTATAAGGCACACTGTAATACACATTAGGAATTCATAGTTATTTGCATATACTTTACTGATAAATTTGCATCATATCTAATTAACTTCCATGATTGCCCTTTATGTCTGTGGTTTGAGTGGTACTAATTATGCACAGCAAATTAATTCAAGCATAATGTTTCACTTTATATAATCTATTCTCCAACAGAATGATACCCAAATATAAGCACAATGTCAGTCCTTCCTAGAGGCTTTGAAATTAAAAATCTATTGACAAAATGGTTGAATGTATCGTAAATAATAATAATAGTTGCTCGCACACCTTCGGGCCTAGATTGAAAAAAGTGGAGAGTTCTTCATGGAGCATTTAGTCAGCAGACAAATTGTTGGATCAAAAAGCCAACTGACTCGATTTTCCATCTGTCTGGGTTGTAAAGCTAATCTGGGAACAAGATCATGAACAGTTACGTTTGCTTTTTTGCTCAGATTATAAATGCCCTTTTCTCACTCCTCACAACGCAGGTGGCACAGAGACATGTACGTTTTGTGAAGATGTGTTAAACTAACAAATGGAGGGGGAGGCCTCAGGGGAAGTCAATACAGTTCCAAAAACAAGAAGCAGGCCAGAGAGTAAAGAAGTAGTCAGGAACTTAACTTGAGGAACTGCAGCTCATGGCAAAACTACAAGACGTATACTGTTGAAACCAAAAGAGAAAAATAATAAACAAGCGAACAAAGAATCAGTGCTGAGGGACAGGTTATGAGATATAGCCCAATTAAGAGTTCTATATACAAATGCAGTGTAAGGAATAAAATAGATGAGTTGCATACGCTAATGCAAGTTGAAGATTATGATGTGGTTGCTATTACAAAGACATGGCTGCAGGATGGTCGGGACTGGGAACGAAGGATACCTGGTTATAAAGTTTATAAGAGGGACAGAAAAGATGACAGAGAGGGTGGAGCAGCCTTGCTGATGAGAAATACTGTCATCTCAATGGTGAGGGAAGATAGAATGAGGGGGAAACATCCAGTGGAGACCATTTGGGTGGAACTGAGGAACAGAAAAGGATCTGAAACTGTAATGGGTGTTGTGTATCGATCCCCTGGTAGCAGTTCTGATGTGCTAGATTGTATGAAGGCGGAAATTAGGAAAGTGTATCGCAAAGGCGGGTAGTATTAATCGGGGAGACAGACAAGCACCTGCCAGGAAGATTTCTGGAATGTCTGGAATTTCTGGAATGTGTCCGGGATAGTTTCCTGCAGCAATATGTTCAAGATGCAACAAGGAGACAGGCAACATTTGATTTAGCTGTGAGTAATGAGCCAAATGTAATTAGTAACCTAACTGTATCTGAACATTTATCAAATAGTGATCACAACATTATTGAATTCAATTGTGTGTTTGAAAGTGAAAAGCACAATTCAGGTACTAGAATTTTAAACTTGGGTAAAGCTAACTTTAACAAGTTGAGGCAGAGACTGTCCATGGTAAACTAGGAAAATCTGTTAACGGGTCGAACAACTGGATCAGTGAAGAATATTTAGAGAAACATTTAATGAGATACGGGGTGAGTATTACACCCTGAGAGGAAAAGGCTCCATTTCACAAAAACAGCCATGAACAACTGAAGAGGTTTGGGATGGCATAAAACTAAAAGAAAGGGCCTACATAAATGTAAAAAGTAGCACAGAACTAGAGAATGGGACACATACAAAGACCAGCAAAGGGTCACAAAACAGCTCATGAGAGCTACTAAAAGGGACTTTGAAAGGAAACTTTGGTGTCCCTTGCAAGGGGCATCAAAATCAGTAAGAATAAATTTTGTAGGTATATAAAGGGAAAGCGAGTGGTGAAAAGCAATGTAGGCCCACTAAAAGCCAAAAATGGAGATATTGTCTGTGATAATGGGGAAATGGCAGACTTGTTGAACAATTACTTTGCCTCAGTATTTACAGTTGAAAAGGGGTCCCGAAAAAATTAATAATCAACAGAGGACAGGGACTTAATACAATTAACCTAAGTACGGCATCAGTAACTAGGAAATTAATGGAATTAAAGAGCGACAAATCCCCAGGAGCTGCCGGTTTCCATCCCAGGGTGTTAAAGGGATTCGGGGAGCACATTGTCGATGACCTAATTATACTCTTTCTGAGTTACCTAGATTCAGGTGTAGTCTCCCTGAATTGGAAAATTGCACATGCCACTCCACTTTTTATGAAGAGTGAAGGGGGGAAACCAGGGAACTATAGACCAGTTAGCCTAATGTCTGTGGCAGGGAAATTGCAGGAGTCTATAATCAGGGATGGGGTAACTGAACACCTTAAAAAATGTAGTTAATCAAGGTGAGCCAGCATGGGTTCGTGAAAGGAAGGTCATGCCTGACTTATTTGAAGAGGTGACTTAAGGTAGTGGATAGGGGAATGTCTACCAATGTCAGTTATATAGACTTCCAGAAGGCATTTGATGAAGTCCCACATAAGTGATTTTAACTAAGGTGGAAGCCCATGGATTTGGATGGCAAATTATTGACATGGTTAGGAAATTGATTGTGGCAGGCGGCAGAGAGTGGGAATAATGGGTAATTACTCTAATTTGCAGGAGGTGACGAGAGGTGTCACCACAGAGATCTGTCTTCGGACCTCAATTATTCACATTATTTATTAATGACTTTGATAATGGCATTGAAAGTCATATATCCAAATTTGCTGATGATATAAAGTTAAGAGGCATTGTGGACAGCCTAAATGACAGCATAAAATTGCAAGGAGATGGTGACAGACTTTGGTGAATGGGCAAAATTGTAGCAGATGGATTTCAATGAAAGCAAGTGTGTGGCTATCCATTTTGGACCAAAAAGGATAGAGCAGAGTACTTTCTAAATGGAAAGAGGTTAGATACAGTGGATGTCCAAAGAGACTTGGGGTTCAGGTGCATAGATCTTTAACATGTCACGAAAATGTACAAAAAATAATCAAAAAGGCTAATGGAATGCTAGCCTTTATACCTAGGGAATTGGAGTATACTGGCACAGCAGTTATGCTGCAGTTATACAAAACCCTGGTTAGACCCCACTTGGAGTACTGTGAGCATTTCTAGGCACCGCACTTCAGGAAGGATATTTTAGCCTTGTAGGGAGTGCAACGTAGGTTGACGAAAATTATACCTGGATGACAGGGGTTAGGTTATGAGGAAAGATTACACACAAATTAGACCTATTTTCACGAGAATGTAGAATGTTAAGGGGTGATCAGATCAAAGTATTTAAGATATTAACAGGAAAGACCGGGTAGACAAAGATAACTTCCACTGGTTGGAGATTTAAAAACTCTGGGGCATAGTCTATAAATTAGGGGTGGAATTCTCCGAACCCCCGCAGGGTCGGGGAATTGCCTGGGGCCGGCATACATCTCGCCCCCGCCGTGGCCAGAATTCTCCGCCACCCGGGAATCGGCAGGAGCGGGAATCACACCCGCCGATCGGCGTGCCCCCCGCGGCGATTCTCCGGCCTGCAATGGGCTGAAGTCCCGCCGCTGACAGGCCTTTCCCGCCAGCTGGAATTGGAGCACCTCTGGTGCCGGTGGGATTGGCGGTGCGAGCGGGCCCCTGGGGTCCTGGGGGGGACGCAGGGCGATCGGACCCTGGGGGGTGCCCCCACAGTGGCCTGGCCCACGATCGGTGCCCACCGATTGGCGGGCGGGCCTGTGCCGTGGGGACACTCTTTTTCTTCCGCCGCCACCACGGCCTCCACCATGGCGGAGGTGGATGAGACCCCCCCTACCGCGCATGCAAAGGCCTTTTGGCCAGCCCCGACACCGGGCGGCGGGTGCCAAAGGCCGTTGGCGCCGGTTTTGGCGCCAGTCAGCGTGGCGGAAACCGCTCCGGCGCGGGCCTAGCCCCTTAGGGAGGCCCGACACCGGAGTGGTTGGCGCCACTCCGCTCTGCTGGGACCCCCCGCCCACAGGGTAGGGGAGGATCCCGGTCTAGGTCTCGACCATCCAGGAGAGATGTTGGGAAGCACTTCTTCACTCAAAAGGGTGGGAGTGGCTTGGAACTCTCTCCCACATTCAACAGTTGATCCTGTTGTTAATTTTAAATCTGAGATTGATACATTTTTGTTAAGCAAAGATACCAAGGGATATTGGCCAAATGCAGGTATATGGAGTTAGGCCACTGATCAGCTATGATCTCATTAAATGGCGGCGAAGGCTTGATGGCAGAATGGCTACTCTGTTTCTGTGTTCCATTCAGTGATGGCAGACCACTTCCTTCCTGCACAGAGTTGCAGACACCATTGACATCTCTTCATAGTTTGTTTCAGAAGTTGACCTTTTGGGGAAAATTAGCTTGTTTTCAGTCCCATTACTTTTATTGTGGAAAGAAAATCATTCCATGTTTAGAAAGTACAAAGGTCAGCTTTGTTCACCCCAATTTCTTAGACATCATTGTGCCAATATCCACTCCAGAATGGGGGGAGCGGGGGTACACAAAATAGGATGTTTATTAGAATTGAGAAAGCAAACAAAACTCAGCTGCCTGTCCATGAGCTATTTCTTTCCCTGTATTTATCTACATTGAGACTCAAATCAAGGCTGATTTTTTATGGTAAGTTGCCATGTTATTTATTCCCCAACTTTAAGTTTGGTTTCTGTACTACACACTTCAGCTGGCTTGAGATATATTTTTGCAACCTCACTGAAACATTCTATTGCTGTCTAGCAGAGGCTCCATGGGATTAACCCACAATCAATGACTGTTGGCAGAATCTTGTGGAGGCAGCAGGGAAGGCCCACACAAGTACAAGACAATAATGTAATTCAGAGGTCAGTGGCAGGTCTTCCACAGGGTCAGTAACTTGGGGGCTGGAAGTCCTGCCCTCTGTGAGCTGCTGGCCAATCAGAGGCCTGAGCTCCTTTGCTTAGCTGTGCTTAGCTGTGCCAGCAGGGAGGGGGTGGCTGTTACTGGAAGAACACCTACTGGAGGCCCAGAATCAAGGAACGACCCAGGCTCCAGGTGTAATGGCAGATAGGGTTTTTTAGAGGAGGTTCGCGAGGAGGAAGGTATAGTGGGTCAACAGCAAAGGAGGGGTGTGGCTCTCAGTAGGTGCCCCCTCCCCTGTTTAATGATGTTGGGTCCTTTGTTCAGGCACTGAATGCCTTTGAATGATGGTCCCATCCTGGAGGCCCCAAGCAGTCTGCAAAGGTTTGCTAGTCACATGTGGTGACAGGTCTGCCCGGCACTGGGTTAATACGAATGACTGCAGGATACAGCCCTGAATTGGACACTCATTCCCGAATTAAGTGTCTCAATTGGCAGCAGGACAGGAAGGCTGTTCAAAGGCCTTCTCACCATGGACTTAACCAGGTAGATGAGCGAAGGTAGCAGGAGAGAACCCATCCTACCCAGTCTGATTAAATATCAGCCCCACTCCTAAACACAATATGAAAGAGGGCAAAAAGATTCCATCCTATATGCTTTTCAATCCCCAACTCATCTATGCTAAGCTAGTGTTTTACCAAAGCTCACCCACTCCCTTATCTACAATTCTCTTCAGCCAGAGTTCTTCCTGAGTAAACCAACCAATAAATTAGTTAATGATCACTGTTCAAAATGATAGTTATTGCTGTCTCACACCCACACATATACTCTAGCATGACATTAATGACACTTACGCTGGCTTCTCAAAATCATTTTCTCCATTTGCTGTCAACAGATATGTGAATTCTTTATGGCTGCCACTAGCTTTCTATATGTATGTATGTGTATATATATATAAGATATCTCTGTATATCTATGTCTGCGTTTTAATTTTCACCCCTGCACAGCCAGAATATAATTAAGGAGAGCATTAGGCTGAAAATAACTATTGTGGCTTTTAGCTTCATTGTCGTACTATTTAGTGGAGATTTAAAATAAATTAAGGAAAAAGCCTCCAGGGTTCAAAGTGACTTTAAAAAAAATGCTGATCTATATTTACAATCCCAACATAATGACTGGGCTAATTAATTAAGAAATTAACTGAAATCGAGACTGCTTTTAGCTTTGCTGCTGGGATCTGAGCGTGGTTGACTCTGCTGCTTTTAATGCCCAATTCATTGCATTGTGAGGTTGTGGAGTCACCTCTGGGTCAATCAGATGACATAAAACTACAGGGCACCCCTCTCTGAAGGACAGTGATAAATCATATAATTCCCACAGTGTCCAAGGAGGCATTCAGCCCATCAAGTCTGCACTGACACTCTGAAAGAGCATTCTACCAAGGCCCACCCCTCCACCCAAAAGCTGTAACCGCACCTAACCTACACATCTTTGGACTGTGATGAGGGGAGGGAGGGGTGAGGGGAGCAGGGGAAGAACCGGAGCACCTGGAGGAAACCCACAAAGACATGAGGAGAACATACACACTCCACACAGACAGTCACCCAAGGCCAGAATTGAACCTGGATCCCTGGGGCTGTGAGACAGCAGTGCTAACCACTGTACCACCATGCCACCGTGGAGCCAGTTGGGTTTATCATGGGATTTTACTTGCACAAGCCCACAAGCTATGCCTTGCATCAACCCATCTGTTGTGGTCAATGGTTGATGAATGAGGTTTGCTGTTCTTTCATGGGCGGCATTCTCCCCTACCCTGCGTGACAGAGGGTTGCGGAATAGGGGAGTGGCGCCAACCACTCAGGGGTCGGGCCTCCCCAAAGGTGGGGAATTCTCTCCACCTTTGGGGGCCAGCCCCGCGCTGGAGCTGTTGGCACCAGAAGACTGGCGCAGAAAACCGGCGCCCCCGGCAGCGGGGCTGGCCGAAAGGCTTTCGCTGGTCCGCGCATGCGCCGGCAGTGACGTCAGCGGCAGCTGGCCGCTGACGTCACTGCCGGCGCATGCACAATGTGGGGTTCTCTTCTGCTTCCGCCATGGCGGCCGCGGAAGGAGAAATAGTGCACCCACGGCACTGGCCCGGAGTCTGAGCGGTGGGCCCCGATCGCGGGCCAGGCCACCGTGGGGGCACCCCCCGGGGTTCGATCGCCCCCCGCCCCCCCCAGGACCCCGGGGCCCACTCGCGCCGCTGATCCCGCCGCTGCAGAGGTGGTTCAAACCTCGGCAGCAGGAGAGGCCTCCCAGCGGCGGGACTTCGGCCCATTGCGGGCCGGAGAATCGCTGCAGGGGCCTCTCTGATCGGAGTGGCGAGATTCCGCCGCCGCCACTTCCCGGTTGGCGGAGAATCTCTGCTACGGCGGGAGTGGGATTTTAGGCGGCCCCAGGCTATTCTCTGACCCTGCTGGGGGTCGGAGAATTTCGCCCATGGTTGCTGGGGACTTTTTTGTGCGACTGTGAGTGGCAACTTGCTGTCATAGGCATCTGAAAGAGAGCAGCTCCCTCTACAGGGATTCTTGGATGCATGTGAATAAGGCAGGCAACAGCTAGCTTCAACCAATATGATTGAAAAATCTTCTCTGAGATGTGCAAGGGCTATTTTGATAAGGGGGTGAAACCAAAATGGGAGATAAGTGGGATAAATGGGAGATCAGCATGCAATTCTGGTTCTAATTGTCGATAACTATAATTTAACTTACATGGAGATGGTTAACTGACATCCAACTTTACTACACAAGTGTTGATTGCATACATCGTACACGGAACAGCAAATGTGGGCTCCGTGTACCTCCACCTAATGTATGGAGTGTACTGGCAGACACACAGAGGCACATTGCAGGATGGCTCAGTGATGAGAGGACACTGGAGATCCTGCAGGAAAAGGTCAAGAGGAACAGGTGTGTCCAGTAGCTGCAGATGAGAAAAAGACCAGCTTGCCTTCTTGTCCCTTCCTCACTATTCCCCTGCAGCCGCCAATAATGCCCTGCATGGCTGCATAATGCCCTTGTTATGGGGGCCATGGGAAAACAATTATTTATCTCCCTGTGGGACTCATGGAATATGAGCTCCCTAGGTAGGGGGCGAAAACCAACTACTGGGGCTCGTTAAGGCAGGGAATAAAAGCAGGCCCAACTCAGGGCCTGATCAGATCTATCCTCCCAGCGTGATCTGCATTGAGAGTGAGATACTGTACTAAGCCTGTAATTGTAAACATGTAAATAAATTTAACTTAGTTCATGACAGCTTCCCTGTAAGTCATTATTGTCCTTGTATTCCTCCTGCAGATCAAGGGGGCAATTAGCAAGATGCAGGTCACCTTTCTTCTGGTGATTCTTTCGCAGTGAATTTCATAGAGAATTCCTGGAATAAGTGTTGATAGAATGGGAGGACTTTCCCACCACGTCCCCCCCACCCCCACACTCCCACACCCCACGGCTCATTTTCCAACGGCGGAGGCGGACTGCCATTGGCTGGTAGCAGGATCTTCCAATCTCAATGATGTCTATGGTATTTAGCGTGCCTTCATCTCCGGGCAATGCACTGCCGGGGGAGCTCATCGCCATCGGCAGGACCAGGACATCCTGCCAGTGGGAAGGAGGTGGAAAGTTTCAGCATATCTTAGTAAAGTCATGACAAAGTGCCACAGAAAATCATCCAAAGTATTTCAAAAATCCACTTCAAACTTCCAGCAGCAAGCATGCAGGAAGTAGCAATCATCAGTAAAAAATTCTTTACAGATTCTAAGATTATTGCTGTAAGTAGCGTACAATAACCCTCATGAGACCCAGGGGACACATCGATCGACCTCCTCATGGAACTCATCAAATATAAGCTTCTCTGCAATTGGGCTGGGGCTCAGAAACGCACCCTTTTAAAGACTGCACAGACTGAGACCTGCACTTCCGTTAGTCCTGACGGGAACCTTTGAGTTGTCAGCTTTGTTGCGGCCTTGACTTTATATGAACTAATTAAATGCTGTTTAACTCACCTTTCAGGCCGCCTGACCTTTTATAGAGTTGTTAAGCTTCAAGTGCTGCCCACCAAAATGGGATGCAGCCTTGTTAATTATTGATATTGTGCAATTTAATTAGCAACCGTCTGCTTCATGATCCTCCAGGAAGACATTCCTCGTGCAAATTTCAACTCCTTTCCTGAGATGGGGGCAGGGGCTGGAGGACCACACGGCGAGCCAGAGGGCAGCAGAATGTAAACGCCTAACCCGGTATTTCAGTGAAAGATAACCTTTTCCAACTTGGCAAATCGTTAGCCTCTAAAAGAGCTGTCATAAATATTCCTCACAGGGTTTAAGCAAGGGATTGTAAGCTACAGTGTTAATTTGATGTAAAACCAGAAGCAGAAAGCAAAATAAAGTGAGAGAAATGAAGATTAGATTAAGAAAGAGAGAGAGACAAAGGAGACAAAAAAACGAATAAAATATATTTCAAATATTTTAAAAAGATGTAAACTTAAATTTAGCAAGTCTCCAGCAATATTTAAAATTGGAGACTGCACACTTGAAAAAGTTAATTGTCATAATCAGAGAGACTGTTTGGCAGTAGTAATGACTGAACATACTTGTCATGATATGCGGACACACACATAATGATATACAGACAAGCAGCTAATGGACACAGAAAACAGGACATGACCAATAAGCAGGCAGGACACTCAGGGGTGGGATCTGACTATAAAAGACACGAGGCACTCACACTCCGCCTCTTTCCACTGATGAAAATCTAGAGAGTCAGTCAAGGGTGTTGTTACAATCTCACACCTCCAGCACGTGGCTAAGAGCTAGTCTGGTTCAATCAGACAGAGTAACCACACTTAAGTTAGCAGAGAGTTGAACTCACAGAGAACTGTGCTAACTGTGCTATTAGTTCAATAAACCTGATTGAACTAACTTTAAGGTTGGGAGTATCTTTCTGATCTGAGCTGCATCCAGTGTTAGACACAACATGATACCAGGAGACTACTAATTTAAGGTGGCTTACCTCAGCCCGTTCTGTGACGACCAGCAAATGTATCCCGGCACTATAGAGAAGATTCAGGCTCCTCACCAGCTCAGGACCTCCGGCAATCTCAGTGCCAACTGGTGGATATTCAAGCAAAGGTTTCTGCTGTACATCGAAGCCCCAGACCTCGAGGGTGCGTCTGATGCAAGAAAGATCGCACTTCTCCTCTCAGCAGCGGGTGATTAAGCCATCAAACTCTTCAACTCGTTTAACTTCACCGAAGGCCAGGTCAAGACATGTTTCAGACCATCCTGGACAAGTTCGATAGTCACTGTGAAGTGGACACCAATGAAATATTTGAGCGCTACATATTCAAACAACATCTTCAAGGTAAAGATGAATCTTTCAATGCCTTCTTAACTAGCCTCCACCTGCTAACGCTGCCCTGCAACTTTGGTGATATTGCTGATTCCATGAACAGAGACCAAATCGTGTTCAGAGTTCACTCTGATCCTCTGAGAGAGCAGCTCTTAAAAATCAAGCATATGACCCTGCCAGTCGCGATTGAAACATGTACAGTGCATGAGCACGCAAGAAATCGGTATTCCCAATTCAAATTGGCTAAAAATGAGAAACTTGCCTCCCACGAGGCAGTGAATGTACAGGCCATCTCCCGGATGCAGCGCCTCATCATGAGGACTGAGGCCATCTCGCGCACTTTTCCCGGAGCCCCACGCATGCGCAATGTGAACGGGATAATGAAGCGGCCAACACCAACACTGCGCAGGTGCAGACGTCTGCCGATCGCACTGCGCATTTGCGACGACATACACCTCGTCAAGACGCCGACGTCATGAAGTGCCCGAACTGTGGCAACGCCCACTTAAAAGCACACTGCCCTGCAAGAGGCAGGCGATGTTTAAACTGCGGGAAGCCTGGACACTATGCAGCCTTGTGCAGGTAGGTCTGCACCACCAGTCAAAGGCCAGCGCTCCCAATTCCAAAAACAGCGCGTCCAGAATGTGCAACGACAATTACAGGATTCTGATCCTGGCAGTCCAACGGATCCAGAGGACGAGTGCCTAGAGTCCGCCTACCAAGTGGGCATCATTGCCACATGTGCACATGACTCACCTAACTCATCTCAGTCCATCCTCGCTGTGGATTCAGAGGACAAATAGCGTGCGGTGATGCAGGTCAACCGCTGCTCCATCCAGTTTAAGCTGGACACAGGTGGTTCTGCCAACCTCCCCTCACAGGCAGACTTCAAACACATCAAGTAGCCCCCCCAAGTTCCTTCCAACAGCCTGCCAGCTCCTGGGCTATAACGGTAATGCCATCACGGCACTGGAGTCCTGCCATCTACTCGTCTCCAACCGGAGTACCCATGCATGGCTCAGGTTTGAAATTGTCAAGCCGGACAGGGCATCCTTACTGGGTGCCATGCCTGCAAAAAGCTAAACCAGGTGCAGCAGGTTTATTCAACGACAACCTCCAACGTGGATCTTCAAGCTGGCATTGATGACATCCTCGCTCAGTATCCAGATGTGTTTGACGGGATGTGCACTTTGCCATATGGGTACAAGATCCAACTGCGACCTGATGCCAAGCCAGTGGTCCATGCACCACGCCGGGTCCCGGCTCTGCTGAAGGAGCGCCTGAAGGAACAGCTCAGGGAGCTGCAGCAGCAGGGGATCATTTCCAGGGTAACCGAACCGACTGACTGGGTCAGCTCGATGGTGGTGGTTAAAAAACCCTCTGGAGACCTGCGCATCTACATTGATCCCAAGGAACTCATCCAGAATATAATGCGAGAACACTACCCCATCCCGAATCGAAAGAAATTCACAAGTGAGATGGCACACGCCCGGTTTTTCACGAAGTTAGATGCGTCACATGGATTCTGGCAAATCCAGCTGGATGAGTCCAGCAGAAAGCTCTGCACCTTCAACACACCGTTTGGCAGGTACTGCTATAATCGTATGCTGTTCGGCATCGTCTCGGCATCGGAGATATTCCATCGCATGATGAAGCAGATGATGGAGGGCATCGAAGAGGTTTGTGTGTACGTGGATGAAGTCACCATATGGTCCACGACGCCTGAGGAGCACGTTTCCCGTCTCCAGCAGGTATTCCGCCGTGTCCACGCCAATGGCCTGAAGCTGAACAGGGCCAAATGTTGCTTTGGCATGTCGACACTCAAGTTCCCAGGAGATCAGATCTCTCAGCAGTGCGTGTGCCCTGACACAGACAAGGTCAAGGCCATTGCAGCCATGAAGGTCCTGGAAGACAAGAAGGCGGTATTGCGCTTCCTGGGCATGGTCAATTTTCTGGGCAAGTTCATCCCAAACATGGCCTCACACACCACGGCCCTACCAAACCTAGTGAAGAAGTCCACTGCCTTCGAGTGGCAGGCGGCCCATCAGGCAGAGTGGTTGGAGCTGAAAGCCAAGCTCAGCACTGCACCCGTATTGACATTTTTCGACCCAGACAGACAAACAAAAATCTCGACAGATGCGGGCCAGGATGGCATCGGTGCGGTCCTCCTGTAACACGATGACACTTCATCCTATGATGAAGTGGTTCATCATATGGTTGCCTATGCATCAAGGGCAATGACGCCCACCGAACAAAGGTATGCACAAATCGAGAAGGAATGCCTGGGCCTTCTCACTGGCATTCTCAAGTTTCACGACTATGTCTACGGCCTGTCGAAATTCACAGTCGAGACGGATCACATGCCCCTGTTCTACATTATCCACAAGGACCTTAATGACATGACACCTCGGTTGCAGCGCATCCTCCTCAAACTCAGAAGGTACGATTTTGACCTAATCTACACGCCTGGCAAGGAGCTGTTCATTGTCGATACACTGTCCCGCTCCATCACCGTGCCTAGTGAACCACTGAATGTCATCCAGTAAATTGAGTCACAGGTTGAGTCACAGGTGCAGCTGTGTGCTCGCACTCTCCCGGCATCTGATGAGAAGGTGATTCATATCCGTGAGGAGACAGCCAAAGCCCCTCTTGCAGCGTGTTATGCAACACCTAGCCAATGGCTGGCAAAAAGGGCAGCACCCTCAATTGTTCGATGCAAAGGACGACCTGATGGTGGTTAATGGTATCCTCCTCAAACTGACCGGATTGAAATTCCACACAGTCTTCAGAGCTTGGTGCTCCGTCAAATCCATGAGGGCCACCTGGGTGTGGAAAACTGCAGACGCAGAGCCAGGCAGGCTGTCTACTGGCCTAGGATCAGCCAGGACATCGTGAACATGGTCCTTAACTGTGCGACCTGTCAACGCTTTGAGCCAGCACAGAGGAAGGAGACACTTCAGCAACATGAAATCGAAACCTCTCCGTAATCCAAGGTTGACATCGAGCTCTTTCATACAAATGGTCTTGAATTCGTGTTAGCCCCGTCAGACACTTTTTGGGTCAAGATCCCTGATGGAGGCTGATCAGCTCCAGCAATCGTTGTTCGACAGGCTGCCCCCCACTCGTATGTTGGGCGTCTGGCTGATGGTTCTGTTGTGCGACGAAACAGACGGGCATTGCGCAAAGTTGCCTGCCCGCAACCACATTCTTCTCCATTTCCTTCTGTTGTTTTGCCACCTCCTGATACCTGACTCCAAGGCCACCAGTCCAGCTTCAATCCTGCCCATCAAGGCGCTGTCGTCCCCACCACCACCTCTCCGGCGGCCGACCAGAATCAGACGCAAGCCACAGAGACTAGACTTATGAACATTTGTTCTGTTTGCTATGTTCTGTGTTCTCGCATTAGACAGCTGTCTTCACATGTACATATGTTCACATCCACTGCATGTATATATGTTAATATTGGCCTATTCTTGTAAATACGTTCACATATGTCATCCAAATATAAAAAAAAGGGGAGATGTCACGATAAGTGGACACACACATAATGATATACAGACAGGCAGCTAATGGACACAGAGAACAGGACATGACCAATAAGCAGGCAGGATACTCAGGGGTGGTATCTCACTATAAAAGACACAAGGCACTCAAACTCTGCCTCTTTCCACTGATGAACATCTAGAGAGTCAGTCAAGGGTGTTGTTACAATCTCACACCTCCACCATATGGCTAAGAGCTAGTCTGGTTCAGTCAGACAGAGTAACCACACTGAAGTTAGCAGAGAGTCGAACTCACAGAGAACTGTGCTAACGGTGCTATTAGTTCAATAAACCTGATTGAATTAACTTTAAGATCTGGAGTATCTTTCTGATCTGAGCTGCATCCAGTTACAGCCAGTGTTAGACCAGCGTACCTAACACGACAATACTTTAAAAAAATTACAAGAGAGGAGACATTAAGCACATAGTCTCACTCTATGTGGATGACCTGCTCCTGTATGTCTCGAAGCCACAGGGAGGATTGAAGGGAATCATGCGGATCCTGAAAGAGTTTGGAACTTTCTCGGGTTACAAACTCAACCTGGGCAAAAGTGAGGCACTCCTGTTTAAAACAGCCCAGAACAGATTCCGATACCTGGGGATCCAAATAGCCAGAGACTGGGCACAGATCCAGAAGTGGAACCTGACCAGCCTGGTGGAGGAAGTTAAAAAGGACCTACAGAGGAGGGGGGGCACTCCCAATCACCCTGGCGGACAGAGTGCAAACGATCAAGATGAATGTGCTGCCGAGGTGCCACTTCCTGTTTAGATCCATACCGATCTTCATCCCCAAGGCCTTTTTCCAAAACGTAGACAGTTTGAACATGGCGTTTTGTGTGTGGGGGGGGGGGGGGGGCGCAGAATCCGAGAGTTCCCAAACCGACACTGCAAAGGAGGAAAATCAAAGGTGGCTTGACATTACCAAACCTGCAGTGAAGAGTGGGGTTGGGTCAACAAACCCAATTCAGAGTGGGGGCGGATGGTTGAGGCCTCCTGCAAGGGGACGGCCCTCCGGGTCTTGATAACAGCAGCACTCCCACCCAACTCGGCAAAATACACATCAAGCCCAGTGATAGCAGCCACACTGAAAACGTAGGTCCAATTAAGGCAACACTTTGGGCTGACTCGGATGTCCCCCATGACTCCCATCTGCAGCAATCACAAATTCCCCCCCAGCCATGCTAGACACCACCTTCAGGAAATGGAGATGGGACGGAGACAGTTGAGGACTTTTACGTACGGCACAGACTAGCGACAGCGGAAGAACTGACCGAGGAGTGGGAACTGCTGACAGGACAGGAAATGAGACACCTGAAAATAAAGCACTTCCTCTGCAAAGAGTCAATAGGCTACCCCGGCGCCCCAAAACCAACACTAATAGAGGACCTGATAAACACAGACAGTAAAGAAGGGGAACTATGTGGGAAAATGTATGGACAGCTACTGGACAGAGCCTGAACATGACTGGAGACCAGACGGAAATGGGAGGAAAAACTGGGGACAGAAGTGGGGTGGGGACTCTGGAGCGAAGCACTGAGCAGGGCCACCTCCTCCACCGCGCAAGACTTAGCCTCATGCAGTTCAAAGTGGTGCACAGAGCACACCTGACCAGAACCCGAATGATCAGGGTCTTCCCGGAGGTGGAGGACAAATGTAAACGGTGCCAACCATACCCACATGTTCTGGGCATGTCCCAAATTGGTTGGGTTCTGGACAGCCTTCTCCGAGGCAATGTCCAAGGTTTCAAAGAGTCCGGAGTGCTTCTCCCATTTCAAGAGGGATAGCAGGACCCCAGCGTGCGCCCCGCAGTTCCTGCTGCTGACACAGGGCCCTGCACTTCCGGCTGCGGATCCGTGCATGCTCGTGGCGGCTGTTTTCATGCCGGCCCCTGCGCAACATGACGGAGCCACACAGCGGGCCGGCGCGGAAGAAGATAGGCCCCTCCCGTAACGCACGCGCCCACCAATCGGTAGCCCCAATTCCGGGCCTGGCCATCGTGGAGGCCCGCCCCGGAGTCTGATCCCCCCCCCCCAGGAAGGCCAGCGCAGCCGCGAGTTCGAGCTCCCGCCGGGTGGAACCGTACGGGAATCACACCGGTGGAACTCGGCGGGAAATCGGCCGGCCAATTGCGGAGAATTGCCACGGGGGCCTCATTCAACGGCTCCCGACCGACGCCACGCCGACCGCGCACCAGCGGCTGGCGCCGATTCTCTGGTCCATGGAGAATCGCGTCCTGGGGCCGGACCTGATCACGGGTCTGAGATCCCATTCTCCGCCCCTGCGCCGGGCGCGATTCTGGCGCGGAGGCTCGGAGAATCCTGCCCAATTCCTTCGGCACTCTTTGTCCTACCCTCTCAATCATGCATAATATTTTTTCCCCTGTCAAGGTTCACAAATTAATTTGCCAAACAATCACGACAAGATTCTAGTAAAATGATAACGCCTATTGTTGGTGTCATAATATCCACTCATTATATAATGGAGTGCAGACAGGCAGTGATTGACACACAGCATGACCAGTAAGCACACAACACAGTGCAGCCAATCACCAGCCAGGACACTGCCACTATAAAGCCAGAGGACACTAGGTTTCCCGCTCTCTCTGGACCCAGCCACTGAGACAGTCAGAATTCATGAGCTAGCCAGTGCAAACACCATGCAGTCTGGTCAGGCTACTACTAGGTCTCCAGTCAGTTTTAGTATAGTGTCGACCCACAGCTGAATATGTTTATCAGTTCTATAGTTGAATAAAACAGTGTTGGATCTTCTCCAGTGTTAGACGTCTGTTTCTAGCTTCCCTGCATCGAGTGCAGTCCACATCGAAACAACCTGCCTAACACATCAGTTGGCATCTGGTTACAAATATTGTCTGATATACACTTAGCCTGGGTCATTAATATTAAGAGCAACAATGATGTCATGCAGTGTTAATTTCTGTGCATCATCTAAGTGATGATACCAGGACGAGTAAATAAACCAGCGAGTACAAATGTTACTTTAACAGCAGTGTGTAATGTTGTTAATTTGACAGGAAAACATCCCATTAGTTATTTCAAACACAATACAGAAGATAATACTGAATTTGGTGGCTGCTCCAGCCCTCAGTAACATGTGCTGCACATTGCACCAAATGGACACAGTGACAGTAAATTTATATTTGGAAAAAGATAAATCCTTCAGACCCAGAAAAACTGAACAAGATCTTTTCCACTCTGGAGAACTGGAAGAAGCCTATAATCTGACTGTAGGGGCAACATGGTGGCACAGTGGTCCGCATTGCTGCCTCACGGCGCCAAGGTCCCAGGTTCGATACCGGCTCTGGGTCACTGTCCAGGAGTTTGCACATTCTCTCCATGTTAGCGTGGGTTTCGCCCCCACAACCCAAAGTTGTGCAGGGTAGGTGGATTGGCCATGCTAAATTGCCCTTTAATTGGAAAAAATGAATTGGGTACACTAAATTTATTTAAAAAAATAATAATCTGACTGGATGATAATAATCAACACAATTATTTCATATCATTGGATTCCATTTTGTCAGTAATCTCATCGGGGAGGAGGATCAAATGATGCCTGAGAAACAAAGTGAAATAATTGAACAACATAGGGCGGGGTTTTGTAGGCCCTTCCCATAAGTGGGATATTCCACTCTGACAGAAGGCACCTCCCTATGTCATGGGTTCTCCGGCAGCCAATCAGCAGCACAAATGGCCATTATCTTTGGCCGGTGGCCAATGGCAAGCCGCTTCCACTGTGGGAAATCTGCTGCGGGGGGGGGGGGGGGGGGGGGGGGGAACAGAAAATCCAGGTCATAACTTTTTACCATCAGTGAGAAGTGTTGGAACCCTCAGGTGCCCTTGTACAACACAACTTTTAAGAGGCAGAAATTCAAATTCAAAAATTGAATGGTATCTTTCTTGATGAACAAACCTTAAGATGCTCATTGCTGCTTCTTTCTACAATATATTTGGAAATATACTGTGCAACACGTCTTTATCACAATATTTCAATACCTCAAAAAACTCATAAAATGCACCAAGAAGTGTTTGTTATAAAATGCACCAAGATAGAGTGTGATAATAGTTAAGTAGGCAAAAGGACAAGCTTGAAGTCAATTGAAAAAAACTTGAGAATCATGTGTAGTGTCAAGAAAAATTGATTCCCTACGAGTCCATTATGCATTTCTGTCCTGAAAATCTCACGCTACAAAGCCCACTGAAAGTAAACTTTAATTGGCAACAAAGAAAACTGAACTCCAGCCATGATTCCACACTCTATTCATAGGATAACTATGGATGACAAAGGGCATTTAGCCCAGTTCACCTCATCCATCCCAGAATGACATACAAGCATACATATTATAGGTTTAGGCCATTCAGCCCCTCGGGCCTGTTCCGCCATTTGAAAAAATTGCCTGTATTATATGAGTGACTGCAACTCCAAAGTCCTGGATTGACTCTAATGCGATTTGCGACGTTGTAAGAGAAGCTGTGTAAACTTAGGTTTTGTCTTTCTTTCATTACACCTGTGTGCAATAGACAGAGTGATAGTGATCATGATGAAATTGAAGACCAAATGCTGATTCTCTCAGGATAATAAATCTTACAACACCAGGTTAATATCCAACAGGCTTGTTTGGAATCAGTAGCTTTCGGAGCGCAGCTCCGTCATCAGGTGAATGAAGAGGTGGGTTCCTGATGAAGGATCTGCGCTCCAAAAGCTACTGATACCAAACAAACCTGTTGGACTTTAACCTGGTGCTGTAAGATTGCTCACTGTGTCCACCCCAGTCGCCAAGCTGGCGTGAAAACCAGCGGCAACCACACCGAAGGGCGGGCACGTGTTCACGCATGCACGTAACGGCTAGCGTATATCTGCGCATGGGTTCCCCTCTCCGTGCTGGCCCCCGGGCAATATGGCGGAGCCCTACAAGGATCCGGCGTGGAGTAAAATAGGCCCCCATGGAACCAGCCCGCCTGCCAATCGATAAGTCCCGATCGCGGGCTAGGCCACCGTGCCCCGCCCCCCCCTTCAGGACAGCCCCCCGCAGATTCACCTTCCAGGTCCTGCCATGTGGGACCTGAGTAACCCACGCTGACGGGACTCGGCCAAACCCGCCGGCCACTCAGCCCATCGGGGCCCGGAAAATCGACGGCCCCCGACCGACATGGCGGGAATCCCGCGGGCGCCCAAGAATCGGCGGCGGAGAATGGGGAAGCCGGCGGCGAGTGCGATTCTCGTGTCCTCCCGGGGATTCTCCGACCCGGCGCAGGGTCGGAGACTCCCGGCCATAGTATTCTAAGAGGGCTTGGCAGGGTAGATGCTGAGTTGTTGCTTCTCCTTTTGGGAGAGTTTGGGAGAGGACCAGATGGCATAATCTTCGAGTAAAGGGTCACCCATTTAAAACATATAGAGGAAGGAATTTCTTCTCACAGAATGTAGTGAATCGTGGAATTCTTTACCACAGAGAGTAGTAGAGGCTAGGTCGTTAAGTATGTTCAAGGCTGAGATAGGCAGATTTTTAATCAGTAAGGGCATCAAGGGTTATGGGAATAAGGCAGGAAAGTGGAGTTGAAGATTGTCATATCAGAACAGTCATGAGCCGAATGGCCTACTTCTGTTCCTATGTAATATGGACCCTGCAAACCGTATTACAACTTTCCAATGTCCCCCCAACTCTCTTTGTCCCTATAATTAATCTGTGTCCTGCCCCCATGCCAACCTAACTGGTGTCTAACTTTCTGGCCTTACGGGCCTTAGCGCTTTGTCTAGTTGGGTCCCCAGACAGTAAGTAGGAGTGGAGGCGGCCTGCTGCGATTCCTGCCCTCATTGATTCTGGAAGAGAACATTTCACCTGCAGCATTGCTACAGCTTTAACAGCCATTTCTTTTTCAGGTGCTTCCTTTCCTACCACTGAACCAGGTTCTTTTTTTAATTCCAGCAATATGCCGTAATATGCTCTACTTTGTTACAATGGAAACACTTAAGCCTCCAAATGTCACTTGCACCCTCAGCAGCTTCCATTTTGATCGAAGGTGAAATTTCCTGACCATTCTCAACTGTTGCTTTCTTGACTATTTGTTTTCTCCTTTTCAATTTTTATTCTTTTCATTGTTAAAAGGATGATGGAAGAAAGGTTTGGTTCTATGGACCAGTTTGTAATCATCAGCTACCTTGGCTGCCTGTCTAACTTTTTGGTCCTCACCTTGCGTCCTAATAACCAAAGGGAATTAATTTTTAAATTAATCAAAAATAATCACCTTCTCAGGGCTTCATATGTTTTCACTTCCTTTAACGCCCTTATCCAATGGTCAAAATTATTTTGCTTCATCTTCTCAAATTCCATCTGAGTTTCTCCAGGCTGTTTTCTTGGGCGGGATTCTCCGACCCCTTGCCGGGTCGGAGAATCGGCGGGGGGTGGGGGGGGCGGCGTAAATTAGAGTAGGTCCTTATCGGCGGGACCTGGCGGCGCGGGCGGCCTCCGGGGTTCTCGGGGGCGCGAGGGGATCTGGCCCCGATAGGTGCCCCCACGGTGGCCTGGCTCGTAATCGGGGCCCACTGATCCGTGGGCGGGCCTGTGCCGTGGGGGCACTCTATTCCTCCGCATCGGCCGCTGTGGTCCTCCGCCATGGCCGATGCGGAAACGAACCCTCCCGCGTATGCGTTGGGATGACGCCAGCATACGCTGGCGCTCCCGCGCATGCGCCAACTCACGCTGGCTGGCGGAGGCCCTTCGGCGCCAGTTCACGTGGCGCCAAGCCTCTTCCCCGCCGGCCGGTGGGGCGCAAACCACTCCGGGCGGGCCCAACCCCTGAAGGTGCTGAAAATCCAACTAGATCACGTCCATCGATTCTCCTTTGTCTATATTCTTCATTACCACCTCAAAGAATTCAAACAGATTTGTGAGACATGACCTCCCCTTGATGATGCCATGCTGACTCAGCCCTATTTTACCATGCACTTCCAAGAACTCCGCAATCTCATCCTTAATAATGAGCTCTAAAATCTTACCAACGATTGAATCAGGCCAACCGGTCCATAATTTCCCATCTTCTGCCTCACTCCCTTCTTAAACAGAGGTGTTACATTAGCCATTTTCCAGTCCTCTGTGACCCTCCCTGACTCCAGTGATTCCTGAAAGATCATCAGCAATACCTCCACACTCTCCTCAGCTACCTCTGTCAGAACCCTGGGGTGTAGTCCATCAGTCTTTGTGATTTATCCACCTTCAGACCTTTCAGCTTCGCCAACACCTTCTCCTTAGTGATGGCCATGACACTCACCTCTCTGCCACCTGACTATCTTGAAGTCCTGGTATCCCACTGGTGTCTTCCACCGTGGAGACTGATGCAAAGTACCTATTCAGTTCCTGTTGCCCATTACTATTTCTCCAGCCTCATTTTCCAGTGGTCCATTTGTGCCTCTCTCTTACATTTTATACATCGAAAAAAACTTGTGCAATCTTCCTTTATATTACTCGCTAGCTTACACTCATATTTCATCTTCTCCTCTCTTATTGCTTTTTTAGTTGTCCTTGACTTGCTTTTAAAGGCTTCCCAATCCTCTGGCTTCCTAGAATCCACATCACATTGTTATGCTTTTTCTTTTGCTTTTATGCTGTCCCTGACTTGTCAGCCATGGTTGCCTCATCCTCCCCTTAGCATGTTTCCTTCTCCTTGGGATGAATTTCTGTTGTACCTCACGAATAACCCCCAAAACTCCTGCCATTGCTGTTCCACCATCTTCCCTGCCCAGCTCCCCTTCCAGTAAACTCTGGCCAGCTCCTCCCTCATGTATTTGGTGAAGTTACCTTTATTCAATTGTAATGCCATTACATCTGATTCCAGCTTCTTCCTTCAAACTGAAGGGTGAATTGATCACATTGTGATCACTGCCCCCTAAGAGTTCCTTTACCTTAATTCCTGAATCAAGTCTGCCTCATTACACCTCACCAAATCCAGAATTGCCTGTTCCTGAGTAGGCTCTACCAGAAGCTGCTCCAAAAAAATCATCTCATAGACATGCCGCAAATTCCTTTGCTTGGGATCCGCTACCAACCTGATTTTCCCAGTCCACCTGCACATTGAAGTCCCCCATCATTATTACAATATTGCCCCTCTTACATGCCTTTCCTATCTCCTGATTTATTTTCTGCCCCACAACCTGACAACTTCTATGGGGTCTGTACTTAACTCCCATCAGGGTCTTTTTTCCTTCATGATTCCTCACAGTTTCTACCCCTTCCAACCCTATATCACTTCTTGCTATCGATTTAATTAAATTCCTTCCAAACAAGCCAACCCGCCCCCTCTGCCCATCTGCCTGTCCTCCGATAGGACAGACATATGCTTTGCACATGAAGATACAACAAGCAACACACTGACAGCTGAGGACAATGTTCCTAAACATAATCTTCTGAGGAGTGGAGAGCCAATTTGAGTGCAGACCCACATATCATTATCACGAGGTCTGGTCAGGTCAGCCTATGACCAGTATAGAACATAGAGCATACGGTGCAGAAGGAGGCCATTCGGCCCATTGAGTCTGCATCGACCCACTTAAGGCCTCACTTCCACCCTACCCCCATGTTGCTCTGTTTACTTGCTGTAAATATGGCGGTTAATAAGGTCGACTTTCTTAATCCTAATTATGAGTATGCTTTCAGAGTCACCAGGTATCTCTCGTTACCACCACAAGGTTCAACCCGAATACCGATCAAAGAGCCAGTACACCAGTCAATACTACTTTATTTACACACAGTATGATTTACTCATGCACAATAACACTACAGGCTAACCTATATCTATCACTAACACCTATACTTAACTTCGGGTGCCCACTTAGGTCAGAGGAACAATGGCCGTTGTTTGGATCTGAGGCTGTTGGGTTCGAAGAGGTACAGGAGAACAGCGAAGGTCATCCATCTGGTAGCGAGCGTTGCCCTTGAACTTACTGCTTCTGGTGGTACTGGTGGAAGGGTCTCTCCGCTTGAGAGCCAAATCCAAGAGACTGAACCTTTGGCGGGGGTTCCTTCTTATACTTGGAAGGGCTTTGCGCGCTTTTAGGCGGGCCTTAAACTTGGTCCCAATTAATTGGGCCGCTTCTTGATCATTCTCATCGATCTAAACCAATAAAGGGGCAGGTGCCTTGATGGCTGGGCGTGTCCTAGGAGGCCATTGGCCTTGCTTTGTTTGTGTCTTCTGGTTGGGGTAGTGGCGCCGGGCTGTCTGGTACACTATCGGCTACCTGAGCACTAGTCCTTTGTTTTGCGGAGATGGGCCGTCAATATGTAAATCGACCCAGAGTTTCGGTTCCGTCTGCTGACTGTCTTCCAATATACATTCAGGCTCTGTGCCTGCTTGTTGCTTTGTATTGTCCATTTTCCCCTATAGACTCTGTGAGTGTCCATTTTATATACTGGAAGTGGCCATCCCAGATGGCTACACCATAACAGAATAACCCGTCCTCATCTTTTTGGTCACTAAGGGCAATTTATCATGGCCAATCCACCTAACCTGCATGTCTTTGAACTGTGGGAGGAAACTGGAGCACCCATAGGAAACCCACGCAGACACGGGGAGAACGTGCAGACTCCAGACTCACAGACAGTGACCCAGAAGGGAATCAAACCTGGGACCCTGGTGCTGTGAAGCCACAGTGCTATCCTCTGTGCTACCGTGCTGCCTATGTATTCTGAACCTGGCCAATACTTTGAAGAGGAGTGTGTTGAATGTTTTTGTTTTAACATGACTTTGAGGGATTGCGCAATGACATCACGAGAAGGAAGTGTGCCATGCAACCCAGTTTGGTTTCACTTTTGCTTTTAGCAGAACAAACACATGTGCACACAGCTCTGCAGCTGTGATTTCTTCAATTCCTATGCTTCAGTATAAATGTTTCCATGTGCTGAGTCTCAATAAATGAAGCCAAAACATAATTGCAATATTCCTTCAGAGCTACTGGTATCTTTATGTCATTATGCAAACACAGCAGTTCTTGTTCTGGTTGAACCGTTTGCAATCTGTAAATTATGTAATATTTTTCAAATTTCTTACATTTCACAGGATTTCTAATTCATGCACATATTAATGTGAGGCTGTTGTTTATGGGTCATTGCACCCCCCCCCCCCCCCCACCCACCCCCACCCCCCCCACACACACACACACAATCCCACCTCAACTGAAAAGTAAATTAGGTGTCTGTCCACAAATAAGTCATTTTATGCTCGACAGACCATTATTTGACTTCGGGTGAGACCGTCACCTATCTGCACCCGCCCCCCCTTTTCCAATATAGAGAGGAAGTTGCACCTTAAGGAGTTGCCGGCCAATCGCATTTGCTGACTGCTCTGTCATGGCACCAGCTTTGAGCTGGGGCTTCTGTTGGGATTACAATTAGCCCCTGAAGGAGAGGACATTATGAAGTAGAGTATCAAGTAAATTCAAGTTTCTGGCGAGGACTGGTGGGCAGACAGCAGCAGGGGGGTTCAGGCACATTGGGTTTGGGAGAACTGGTTTGGGAGGTTTAAATCGGGGTATGACGGGGTATGGCGCAAGTGACCCCAAAGCAAGTTCTACACCTTCCCCGACAACAGCAGTAAAAACTGTTGGGCTATCCCCTTGGTATGGACATCACCTTGCCACAGGTAAAGCAGCAATCTTTTCTATCAATCGAGGTGGGACGAGGCACCTAAGTGGCCATTAATTGACCAGCCTCAGTAGACCCAAGTGTGGGCTGGCTGCCCATGCCTCCACTATTCTCCATAAAATGAGAGACTGCCTGGGAGCAGGCATGAAGGTGTCTGACAGGCCACACTCTGCATTTCACCAACACCCCCCCACCTTGAAACATGAGAAAAGGGCTGTAAAATCCAGCCCATGCGATTGTTTTTCAGGGCGAGAGGGATATTATGATTGGGCATTTGCCAATCATTTCATTATCTCTTTATATTCATATGTATGTTTTCACAGGAATTGATGCAATCTCCTACCATTCCGTTCTCTTGCACAGTCGGTTAGCACGTGTGATCTGAAGCAGCAACAACTCTCCATTGAGGCTGTGACTCACTGCAATGCCAGCCGCTCAGCTCGATTTGTATTAATCCAGAAAGGGATAAAACAATGCAGGGTGCATCCTTTGAATGAGACATTAAATCAAGGCCTCGTCTATCCTCTCACTTGGTTGTAAAAGTTTCTCTGGGATGATTCAGAAGAGCAGTGGAAATTATCACTGAGTCCTGGCCAATATTTATCTCTCAACCAATATAATGAAAGCAAATTAGCAGCTCATTATCAGATTTCTGTTTGACGGGCCTGGTTGTGAGCAGATATTCAGCCACTCTTCCTACATTCCAGCACTAATGGCATTTCAAAGGTATCTATCAGAAAGAGCTTTGTGATGTCCTGAGGTCATTTGCAAGGCAATTTGGCAGTATTCTGATATAACATTGGTCGTAATTCGGTATGCTTCAGGCAATCGATACAAGCGGTCTGCCACATTTATGTACAGGGTCCTGGAAGCAGTGAAAATAGCCATTCTTGAGCTTTAGTGAATTAATTGCTGAAACATATAATTTCTACTCGGTATGGTTGAAAACTTTGAGTTGATTTAATGAGTAAGTCCGGTTCTGTTATGCTACGGAGAGGTGACTCACCAAGGTTTTTTTTTATTGTTACTGCTTTACTGCTCATGCTTGATCCACTCTCAGTAAATTTCTGTCTGTGCTATTATTATATAAGCATTGACTAAAGGATTGCAGATTGTGTCATCTTGACCTCATTTAAAATAGCAGTGATTGGACGCAGTCTGCCAAGACCTCTACTGAAGCTATAATGAGGATTTTTAACTTCCCACAATGACAGGGTGGTCTCCTCTTGAGTACAATACTCAGATTGTGATAATAACTGTCTATTTCGGACATAATTTATTGGTACAGCCCCTATATATTGCATTCCTTACAGTAAAATAGGCTCTTAAAATGCCTTCTACAATTGCATGATGGGAAATTGTCATTTATTCTTTTGGCACTGCAAGAAATGCATTGGAAATAAGCCAATCAAACCAACAGTGTTGATTTCTATTAGATGTACATGACTGAACACATCCACATGATAGTAACAATTAACATGCTTCACTGGTCTATTAAGCAACATCATAATCTAATCAAGATAGCTCACGCACAGGCAATATGCATCAAACACCATATGTGACCATCAAGATGTCTTTGCGCATGTGACACAGCGCTGGCGATTAATCGCTCAAAGGCACAGTCTCACATATGGGCTGGACCTTACCATATTTTTCCAAGTGTCGCTTCCGGTGAGAAAACCGGTGAGAATCCCCTGACACTGATGGCAAGAAAACTCGCCGAATATTAAACCTCTTCAACAAAATGTTTTTCCCCACGCGATTCAGGCCGTGCTCGTGGCAGCTTGCCAATGATTCGCACATCCCGGATCAACTTAATCTCTGAAATCAGTGGGGCGCTCCTTTTAAACACCTCCCCAGCACTTGTCCCAAGTCCAGTCAGGGGATGGCTGCCTCAGAATACAGCAGCAAGATTTTCAGGGGAACCCTCAACGAACTCCTGGATGGTGTGGAGCAGAGGCGTGACATCATCGACCCGGGTTTCCGCAGACGTCCGTCAATCAAGGTCACCTCCCCCCCGCCTGGGAGATAGTGGTCGCAGTAGTGAGTGCCAGCTCACTGCATAAGAGGATGGGGAAGAAGATGAATGAGCTCCATTGCGCAGCCAGGGTAAGTCTGCTTCCTGATGCATAGCGCTGCACCCCTTCACACACCCTTCACACCTTCATGGTGATCTCGCATCTAGCCACCCCATGGATTCCCAACATTTTTCATGACGTCTTCCCCCTCACCCCATTCCCCATGTTCCCTCCAGTAGATAATCTGCTTCTCATATCCTTGCTCCCACTCACATCCCACACATGTCATAATTCATCACTATTTTTCCTGGCAGATCTACGGCCTACACTCTCCCCATCTGTCTCATTGCAGGACAAAACTGAGCACAACCAGGCATAGCCTGTGGAAGTCATGCCTGATCTGAAATGTCTAATGCCCTTTGAGAAAGCATTTGAGCTGGCAAGCGATGAACTAGACTGCATCTACGTAGAGAGCGAAGTGGAGGCGGCAAACAAAAGTGCGAACTATCAAGTCATGCAACCATGCTACAAGCCTCACATGAGGTAACTTTCTCACATTATTTATCCTCTATGGTGCATTAATGCAATCTCACTTCCCTTGCAAGCCAATCAGTGGACCAGCCCTGACCATCCTTGTGCCCTCTGGGCACCACAGACATAAGCAGCTCTGAGGAAGACATCTTGGAGACCAGCATCGCGGACGTGTCACAGCTGTCACCCATACCCTCCACCAGTGGAGATACTCAAACATCTGGCTCGCTGACTAGTGAGCACCTCACACCTGAAGATCCACAACAGGCAGAGGAAGGAACCTCTAAGGGAACCAGCGCTCGGAGGGATGATGGAGACCAGGACTCAGTTGAGCCCCAGGCTGATGATGTTCCTTTGGGCCTGGTCATCCCAGAGCTGCTGGAACTGCAACAGCAGAGTCATGAGCATCCGGAAGGAATGGCAGCATTGTTCCTCGGACTGCAAGGCCGACTGGAGGAGCCCAATTGCCTTCAGTCCCAGGAGATGGTGCTGTCACTCAGATGCAACGAGGCCAACACTGTGAGGGTTGGCATCTGCAGTGCAGACCTTGATGCGGGATGTCCAGTCCATGGTTCAGGTCTTGACCTCCATGGCTGATGGCATGAGTTCCATGGTGCAGGGCTTCAAGTGCATGGTGCAGACACCGGTGGGAATCCACGAGAGTGAGCACCAGAGAATGGCGGGGCTCCTCGATCTCATTCTAGCTGCTCCTCTAACCCATGGAGGGGCCCCTGGGCACCCGAGGAGAAGAGGATCTGCAGGAGCCCAGCTTGGGGCCTTCCACCCAGCAGACCCTGTGGGTATCTAGCCCATTTGACACCCCCACTCTAGAGGCGATATACCTCCATCGCTGTACACTGAGGACGACAGCACTGCAACATCCATGCTGCACAAAAGTAGGCCCAGACCCTCAAGGTCCAGGGCCCCGAGGGGATGCCCACTAAGGTCATCTCAGACAACAGGGCATGAATGGCAGCAAGCCACCTTGATCTCAGCTGTGGATGGGAATACACCTGCTCATAGCAGGAGGGTGATAAAGAGTAAGAAACGATAAGTGCCGAGTAGGCATGAGTGATCCGAGGCACCAGTAGAGAATAGTCACCATTGAAAATGAAATGAATGAAAAATGAAAATTGCTTATTGTCACAAGTAGACTTCAAACAAAGTTACTGTGAAAAGCCCCTAGTCGCCACATTCCAGTGCCTGTTCGGGGAGGCTGGTACGGGAATTGAACCGTGCTGCTGGCCTGCCTTGGTGTGCTTTAAAAGCCAGCTCTTTAGCCCTGTGCTAAACCAGCCCCAGTAATATCACTCAAGTATTAAACATCACTTTGTTGACCCATACAGACCCTCCACACTCATTTCATGGTTCATACTCCGCAAACCCTCCGAACATACTCTGTACTTCATCCCTGTGGAGTGAGAGAATCACAGCATGTTGTTTCTCCCATTACCCACACTGACGATATAGTAAAGACACGCTATCCATAGAAGATAACACCAGCCGCCCCAACCCACACAACATCAATGCCCTGGGCCATCATGTCTGGCATTCTTCTTTAGTGATAAGGAGGCCAAGGGCTGACAAAGTTTGACAGCCTGCCCACCTCCTACGTAAAGTGAGGAAAATCCCCAGGACCCCTGACCTCGGAGTGGGAAGCAGTCGCTGAGATTTGTCATCCAGCACCTTTAAACCCAATGATAAGCCTGAACGTTGTCAGGACAGGTTCAGCTCTCTGTCAGGCAGGAGCCAGACATATCGCTGAGGATGAGAGGAGAATCCCTCTGTCCGCAACGCAAGTCATCATCATTCTCCTGCAGCGTGCAGCCAATGGCTTTAGCACCCTGCCCATGAATGTAGGAAACATCACGAGGACTTCTCACCGGCACCTCATTAGTGAGTTGATGTCAAACCCCAAGGTGGGAGAACTCTTCACTCCCTAACCTAGGTTATCCACAAGCCGAGATCATCATAGAATCATAGAACTTACAGTGCAGAAGGAGGCCATTAGGCCTATCGGGTCGGCACCAGCCCTTGGAAAGAGCACCCTACTTAAGCCTGCACCTCCACCCTATCCCCATAACCCAGTAACCCCAGATGTAATGAGGGCATCCCCAGAACTTAGCCCTATATCAGTCCTGACTATCGCCCAAGGTCTTTCCTCCTCCTCTTCTGTGTATTGACCCTCGCTGCCCTCCTCCTCATTTGAGGAGATGTGGCTCTCCTCCAGCTCCTCGTGATCCAACTGCTCTCCCTACTACAGTTCCAGCTTGTGCAGAGCACAGCAGACCACTGTGATCTGGGACACCCTCTGGGGGCTATATTGGAAGGCTCCCCCCGCCTGGTCCAGGCCCTGGTATTTTATCTTCAGCAGTCCAATTGTCTGCTCTTCCGGCACGCACGTTGTCACATGTGTCTCGTTGTAGCAAGTCTCAGTGGCAGTTTATGGGCCCTGCACTCGTTTCATCATCCACCTCCTGAGGGGGAACCTTTGTTCGCCTTGGAACCACTGCTCCAGCCACTGCTCTCCTGCAAAGACGGCTGGTATCTACAGGTGGTGCAAGTTGTAATTACCATGGATGCTCCCTGGGAAATGGGCACACACTTGCATGATACACATCGCATGGTCACAGGCGAGCTGGACATTGAGGAAGTGGTATCTCTTGAGATTCCTAAATGGTGCCCCATGCCATTACAGAGACCGCAGAACCACTGGATGCAGTCGATGACACACTGCACATGAACAATTCCTCAGCGGTTACGTCATCACTAGCCCAGTAACGTAGACACAGCCAAAAGACCCCTTTACACCTCGAGGCTCACAGCCATGATGCGCCACTAAGGTCTGTGGCGACTTCACCCACTGAGATGCCGAGACTGAACCTCCAACCACCCCCCCGGCCCTCAACGCCAAGTTGAACCTGGCAGGGTCTCCTGTTCCGCTCTTCACTCTGCAATTGGCACCCTGGAGGGTAATGGCAACTTGGGTGCTTACCTTCGATATCCTCTTTGGAGGTGAGGTCACCAGGTTCTTGTTTTCATACAGCTGTTGTAAATCGCGCCAGCGTGACGTCAAGCTGACGTCAAGACCGATGAGTATTCAGTGAGTGGGGAAGTTCCAGAGGGAGGGCTCACTAATGATATTATAATGTATTAAAATAAGGTCCCCAGCCTTCCGTGGCGGGCTTCTCATCACGTCAACAGCGAGGAGCCTGGATAATCAGAAATTGCAATCTCGCCATGAGTATGGCAACTGGACGGCAGAGTAGCACAGTGGTTGGAACTGTTGCTTCACAGCGCCAGGGAAATGGGTTTGATTCCTGGCTTGGGTCACTGTCTGTGCGGAGTCTGCACGTTCTCCCCTTGTCTGCGTGGGCTTCTTCCAGGTGCTCCAGTTTCCTCCCACAAGTCCTGAAAGTTGTGCTTGTTAGGTGAATTGGACATTCTCAATTCTCCCTCAGTGTACCCGAACAGGCACCGGAATGTAGCGTCTTGGGGATTTTCACAGTATTGCAGTGTTAATCTAAGCCTACTGAATAATAATAATCGTTATTGTCACAATTAGGCTTTCATTGCAATGATGTTACTGTGAAAAGCCCCTGGTCACCATATTCCAGCGCCTGTTCGGGTACACAGAGGGAGGATTCAGAATGTCCAAATTACCTAACAGCACGTCTTTCAGGACTAGTGGGAGGAAACCGGAGCATCCAAAGGAAACCCACGCAGACACGGAGGGAACGTGCAGATTTCACACAGACAGAGACCCAGACGGGAATCAAACCTGGGACCCTGCCACTGTGAAGCCAAAGTGCTACCGTGCTGCCCTTGTGACACGAATAAAGATTATTATTATTTTCTGATTGTCTCCTAATTTTCTGCTCGCATTGCCATTCTCATTGACAGCTCACGGGGGCTCCAAATTGCCTCGTTGACTTCTTAAATGTAGTTCTGCATGTCAGAAGGTTGTCCGGTTGCGGAATATGCGTTACTTACAGTCTTGACCCTGCCACAGCATATACAAACTGATACATAGAGTGGGATTCCCTGGTCCCCCAACCGTGCCATTCACTGGCAGCGGGATTCTATCTTCCCAATGCTGGTCAATGGGATTTCCCATTGGAACCACCCCAAGCTGCCCTGAATCCAGTGGGAAAAGTGAATCCCAACGACTGGAGACATCCGACCATAATTCCAATGCTGACCAGGACCAGTGGCTCATCAACGGCCTGACTTCAAAGAAGTGATTTGTCTGAAAGATCTGCCTTTAAGAGAAAATGCAAAGAAAATCAGCAGACACTTATCTGAATAATCTCCGTGAGAACTGATTCAATTCTCCTGTGATATTTGGACTAGCTTCAACAACATGCTGTAACTGCTTCTGCCTGTACACGACCTTATCAGTGATTAAGTTAGTTTGGTGTCTACTTGCCCCCAATTTCCCAAGGTCAATATATTTGATTAATTATCAGGAGCTTTGACCTTGCACTCAGATTTGGTCTGATGGAGGCTGTGTAAAACCTGACCAGTCGTTCAAATTTCTGAACTGCTCTCTCATTTATCTCGAAAGTTTTAAATTACTGTTGCTCTAAATGTGCCAGATCTCATGTGGCATTTGGAAATGTTCTAATGCATCAGTATGTGGGGAGGGGAAATTTTCCTCCACATGACCAGTTTTAATTGCTTGAAAGTATTGAAGAGGAGCTTTCCATGGTATTCTTGCCCCTGTATTGGTTCAGAGTATTTTTTTAAATTTTTCCAATCAAGGGACAATACTAGCGTGACCAATCCACCTCCCCTGCACATCTTTGGGTTGTGGGGTGAGACCGACGCTGGTAGTGAGAACCACACGAGTATTTTTTGATATGCTTCCAGGATATTATGATTGAGAAATTGAGTGAGTTTGCTTCAATTCCTTTGCAGCTACAAATGGGCCTGAAGCTTCAAAACCTTGTTCACCCCACACACACAGGTTTGGGGTGAATCATGCTGGATAACATTTGGTGTAGGTGTTAGCACATATGCAGTGAACATCTACCTGAAATATGCAGTGCAGACTTAGAAACAAATGGGCGCAATTCTCCGCACTCATGACGGTGCGGAGAATAGCGGGGGTCGTAAATTTTTACGGCCAGGCTAGTCTGACGCCCTCCCGCTATTCTCCCCCCCCCCCCCCACGCCCGACTCCCGACACGAATCGCTGCCGCCGTTTTTTTACGGCGAGCAGCGATTCTCAGCTGGCCGATGGGCCGAAGTCCAAGCCCTTTACGGCCGTTTTTACAAACGGCAAACACACCTGGTCTGGCCGTTCGTAAAAACGGCCGTAAAGTTCGGATCTTGGCAACCATGGCACCGATTGGCACGGCAGTACCACGGCCGTGCCAAGGGTGCCATGGGCCCGCGATCGTTGGGCACCGATCGCGGGCAGCGGGTCCAATTCCCGTGCACTCTTTGTCCTTCCGCCACCCCGCTGTATCCATTCGCGGGGCGGCTGAGGGGCATCCCGGCCCGCGCATGCGCGGGTTTCGCGCAAATGCGCGGTGACGTCATGTGATACATCAGCCGTCGCAAACTCTGGCAAGCGGGTTTAACGAAATTCGTTAAGCCCACGATGCCGGAGTTCACGGCCGCGGCATGCTAGCCCCGACCGGGGACCAGAATCGGTTCCCGGTCGGGGAGGGGGGAGGCTGGCGTCAAACCCGCCCGTTTTTGACGCCAGCCTTACGATTTCTCCCTGTTTGGGAGAATCGCGCCCATAGAATGTACAGTGCAGAAGGAGGCCATTCGGCCCATCGAGTCTGCACCGGCTCTTGGAAAGAGCACCCTTCCCAAGCCCACACCTCCACCCTATCCCCAGAACCCGGTAACCCCACCCAACACTAAGGGCAATTTTGGACACTCCGGGCAATTTAGCATGGCCAAGCCACCTAACCTGCACATCTTTGGACTGTGGGAGAAAACCGGAGCACCTGGAGGAAACCCACGCACACACGGGGAGAACGTGCAGACTCCGCACAGACAGTGACCCAAGTCAGGAATCGAACCTGGAACCCTGGAGCTGTGAAGTAATTGTGCCAACCACTATGCTACCGTGCGGCCCCCAACTAGTTACATTCGTCAGTGTCCGGTGGTTCAGTCTTTTCATAACCTCTCACAGCTGAACAGAAGTTCAGTACAGGAAGGACATCCCACCTGCTCTATTTAAATGGACCATTAATTGCTTACAGGTTAGTTGCTGCTTGATTTTTCTTTCTAGTTGCTGCTTTGATTTTGTAAGTGTGTGATGGTTTCCTTTCCATCGTTGTTTAACATTGCTGACCTTTGCAGCAGGTGGTGTGGCAGGTGCTGAATTCACTTTTGGTGACTTCAAAGCTTCTGCACAAAACATTTGCTTCCAGACATAAGCGTATTAATTGACATTCCCCTTGGAATGCAGCAAGACTGGGAGACTGAATAGTAGTCATGTAGAGCAGGAAAAGCTGCTGAAAAAGGAAGGAGAAATAAAGGGAGATAGGCTCTTAGCAGACAGCCATCATTAGCAGGCAGCACGGTAGAATTGTGGATAGCATAATTGCTTCACAGCTCCAGGGTCCCAGGTTCGATTCCAGCTTGAGTCACTGTCTGTGCGGAGTCTGCACATCCTCCCCGTGTGTGCGTGGGTTTCCTCCGGGTGCTCCGGTTTCCTCCCACAGGCCAAATATGTGCAGGTTAGGTGGATTGGCCGTGCTAAATTGCCCTTAGTGTCCAAAATTGCCCTTAGTGTTGGTTGGGGTTATGGGGATAGGGTGGAGTTATTGACCTTGGGTAGGGTGCTCTTTCCAAGAGCCGGTGCAGACTCGATGGGCCGAATGGCCTCCTTCTGCACTGTAAATTCTATGATTCTATGATTTCCCAGGATGCTCATCGGGCAATTTTCCGACCTGGATCTCAGCGAGGAATGTTATGTGTGAGTGACTGAGTTTCAGTGAGGACTTCCTCACCAAACCATTGAGCAGTAAGGCATTTTATTCAATGAAAGCCGACTGTACTTCCTTCTCTCTTAACAGGCGGAGCAAACACTTTGCTTCTTGAGGAGTACAGGCTTTGATATGGTGCACGGCGCAAAAGACAGCATGCAATTGCTTTGGGGGCATCGCATTTCAACTCTACACTATAACAGAGGAACCAAAGATTCCCTCAACATCCAGTTGGTAAGTGACTATCCTCATTGAATCATGCAGGTCAATCTCTGGGATCCTGGACCGGTCATGATGCCTTTGCTCTGTGGCAAATCGCTTTCCCAGCAATATTTCAGCCGCCACGACAAACCAAAAGGTGGCAACTGGGCAATAAAAGCTGCCTGTTGATGATAATCGAGCATGAAACCTGCACACATCCGTACAGTGCGCATACAAAGAAACACCATGTGATAGAACAGACCACTGATGTGGCTCTGGAGGAATGTAGCAGTATTCTGTAGCCACCAAAGTTGGCCATTCCCTCAATACAAAATGGAGGAACGCAAAGCTTGCAGGGTAAAATGGACAAAGTTTGCAGCACAAGCAGGCTGCAACAAGCCACTGTGTATTCTGTCTGCTAAGAGAGCAGACAGCACCGAAACGAACATTCCGCATACTAATGAGGTAAACTCCGGGACAGTTAGCATAGTAATGGAACGATCCCAGGGACAAAGGACACAAATAGGGAAGTGATTGCAACATTGTATGGGAAGCCAGACACCCCGGCACCAGCAGGGTTCGAAGACAAAGCACCTGAAGGCCCGCCCAGTAGCCGAGGGACAGCCTCAGTATTGGGGGGATTCAAACAAATCGATTGGGAAGAGACCCAAATGATCCCCAGCAGAGAGAGGGTCCGCCCAAAAGGGTGTGAAACCCTGGGACCTATAAAAGACAGGTCCCAAACTCAGTTCATTCTTCTTGACCAGCCCTCCTCTCTTGACCAGCCCTCTCGACCAGCCTTTACCGAAGAAGACCTTGACCGAGAAAGAGGAGAGGTTCGGACAGCAGCCGCCAGCAAGTAAGTGTCTAACAACGATCGCTACCAGAGATAGACACTCCTGACCCCTTTTAACCCGTACCAACCTGAAGTCTGCGGACCCAGTGCAGAGCAAAAGGCTATTGTCCCCTGATCCAGCAGTTCCTTATTCAGATAAGTATTGGTCTATTTAGTGGTAGGAATAGTTTAGTCATCTTAGTGTGTGCATGAGTAGTTTATAATTGTATTATAATAAACTCATTTGTTTGAACTTACTAATTGGTGTCTGGTTTTATTGCTTTGAACTTGACCTTGAAACTTGTGGCAGTATCTTAACGATGCCTGGCGACTCCAGAGCTAAGGAACGAAACAGAGCCAAATTGAGTGTTAAGCACACTCACCCAGAACAAGCAACATTTAGTGGCGACATCCGATGGGACTCGATTAGAAGTGGTCCCCCCCCACTCCGAGAGAACCCAGAAATTTGAATCTGAAATCCAATTGGAAAAAGGAAAAACCACAAGTGTTCAAGTAGTTCAAACCAATAATCATAATTCGTAACTAACAGGGTTGTAAGGTTAAACCAAGAGATTTTTGTTGTGGCAAACTGTTGGGAGTTTTATAAGTCGGAACATAGCGAAAGCCGTACCCGTATTTTATAGCATTGCCTTATTATCCCTCGTTCCAAATTTAAGAGAGCATAGGAGAAAAAGAAATGGCCATGCAGGCACTGGAACGCCTCATGAACCCAGAGCAGTTTGTGGTCGCAGCGACCAACAGCAGCAGAGTAGGTCAGTGTCCCGTATGGGAGCTGGAACTCAGGAAGTACCTCAAAGGGAAAGGATGGCCCCTTTGGAGTGAGTTTTGTGTGAATGAGGAGACAGGTCCCGGGAGTATAGGACATACTTGGTGGGAGAACCTATTTCAAATTCATAAAAAGAGATTAGGTAAAGCACGTAAGCCGATGGCAATTGTGTCCTGCTTGGCACAATTGCGAGGCACAGAGGAGGTCGTCAGGATGCTCCGAGCAGAGTTCGAGGAGAAGAGCCAAATGAGCAAAGTGGATGTCAGGGACATCGAAAAGGAGAATCTAGGTTTAAGGCAACGACTGGTAGATAAGGATAGAGAGGTGGATGATGCAAAGAGGGCACATCAGTCTTGTCTAGCCCATCTGAGCAGTTCTCAGGTTCAATATGAAAAGGCCTATCAAGATGTGCAGCGTGCAGTCTTGATAAGAGAAGAGTCAGAAAAACAGGTAGAGACACTGAAGAAGCAGTGTAGCGACCTAAAGGCAGCTTTAAGGGCACTCCATGCTGCCACCACTGAGCAAAGGCAAAGCACAGTGGACCACGCGAAATGTAGGAAGCAGATTGCGCAGCTGCAATCTCTGCTTTCTGTGCAGAATGGGTGCCAAGAGACATTTGGGACACAGTTAGATGAAGAAAATGCCCCAGATTGGCAGGAGTTGACTGAAATGTGCAGCGCGATGTTCAGGGAACATGTGCGCCAATAGCGCAACAGAAAAGGAAAGCGCCCCAACCCCCCACAGATCAGATAGCACCCGCACCAATTAACCCAGTCACCACCCAAAGAAAAGCAACCGCAGAAGGCGCACCCGAGGTCACATACACCACCCCTTAACTGTAACACAACTAAGGGACATGTGTGAGAAAATCACCCTGTTCCTCCCCACTGCAGACCCCCACCAATTTTTCGCAAGAGTGAAACAGCAGGCGACCATGTAAGGCCTGGATGAGCGAGAACAGGTAAAGCTCACGGTTTTGAGTTTAGACTCATCAGTAGTAGCAGCCCGCCCCGACCCACAGAACGTTGGAGAAGGCACCCTCGAAGAGATTCAAACAGCTATTTTAGACGCGATAGGGTACAACAGAGGAGACCCAGTCGAAGGCCTAAATAAGTGTAGGCAGAAAAGAACTGAGCACCCCACAGCATTCGCAGGAAGGCTGTGGATCCACTTCACTGCAGTTTATGGTGATTTAGACCGCGCACATTTAACCCGAGATAATATGGTTAAATGGACCGCACCATAATCTCCCACGCCACAGATGCAGGACAGAATGTCTGCTCCAATTATGACCCCTCAGAAGAGGCCCATAATGAAAAATGGGTATTGAAAAGATTGTCCCGAGCTTGGGAGCAATCTGTCCAAGTCAAGATAAAAGTACAGAACCCCGAAGAAGCTCAGGCTGCAGCAGATATTCAGGCAGTGAGAGCGCACCAAAACCCCGCATGGGTAAATGAGGGAAAGAACAGCCCCCCACAGAAGTCACAAGAATGTTATAACTGCGGACAGTTAGGGCATTTTGCTAGGGAATGCAATGGCCCGCAGAAATCTCAGAGAGGCCAGCAGACAGGCACTCTGAACAAGAACAAAGCTGAGCCAATCCATAGTATAGGGACACAGTCAGGACAGACCAATGTGGATGGAATGGACGGACGGTATTCGGGCTCCCCCACTTGGGTCTGTGACACCCTCTGGGACACATCCGGAAGACCGGTGGTCACGGCGAAAATTCGGGGAAAGCCTATAGAATTACCGTGGGACACAGGAGGTTCCCGCACTACCATTAATTCCTCCACTACACCACAGGCAGACACGTGGCCCACTATAGCTTTAATAACCCTCAGCGGCTTTACAGGTCACTCACAGCAGGGACACATTACAGCCCCTGTACCCAACCAACTAGGGAATATCTTGACTTCATGAATGCCCACAGCCTGTCGTTCGATCCAGTAAATCAGTGTGTCTGGCGAATGGCGAAATCAGACAGAGCACCCGCAACTCTCACAGTAGGAGAGTATGCGAATAGGATTAGCGCAGTAGGCGACTATTGTTTTGACCCGACCACGCTTAGCATGGACAAACAGGTTAGGGCAGTTTTGAATAAACACAGGACAGCACAGTCACCGGCATGACTGCGGCAGAATGACTGGACAAGTTCAAATTACAGGACCTGACCCGAGACCACAGAGACAGTACAGATTTCCCCTAGAAGCAGAGGGAGAAATTGGAAAAGTTACAGAGAGCTTATTAGAGCAGGGTGTACTTAGGACAGTAGCCTCGACTAATAATGCCCCTATTTGGCAAGTGAGGAAGCCCGACGGATCATGGCGTCTGACCATTGATTATCGGGAACTCAACAAAGTTACCCCAGCAGTAGCCCCCATGGTAGCAACAAGTCCCGAGACCATGCTCAAGCAGCGACTCCACTCCAAATATTTCACGGTATTGGACATTAGCAACGGCTTTTGGTCAATCCCATTGGCAAAGACGTGCCAGTACAAATTTGCCTTCACATTTAAAGGACAGCAGTATACGTGGACATGCCTCCCACAAGGTTTCCACAATTCCCCCTCCATTTTCCACCGACAGCTGGCAAATGGACTAGCAAAATTTTCCCGACCCGAATGTCTGGTACAGTATGTGGACGACCTATTACTGCAGACAGACACCAAGGCAGAGCACATCACGCTTCTGTCCAAACTCCTGGAACTATTGCAAGACAATGGATGTAAAGCTAACCCCAGAAAGGCCCAAATATTGGAGAATCAAGTGATGTATTTGGGTACAGTTATCACACACGGCAAACGCGAGATCGAGTTCAAAAGAATTGACTCGATCGTCAAATTGCCCCTTCCCCAAAATGTTTCAGCCCTCCGGTCATTTTTAGGACTGGCTGGGTATTGTCGGAACCATATCGATGGTTTTGCGACCAAGGCAGCCCCACTTTCAGACCTCCTTAAGAAAGGACCCCCTTGGGAATGGCTTCCGCAGCATACAGAGGCTGTGGAAGAGTTAAAGAAAGCCCTTAGTGCAGCACCCGCGCTACAAGTCCCAGACCAACTCTCCCCCTATGCAATAGAGGTAGCTAGCACCGATCTGACCCTCTTGGCCGTGCTCCTACAGGAACGGCACGAGCAGCTACAACCAGTGGCTTATGCCTCACGACTGTTAGACCCCGTGGAGCAAGGTTTTTCAGCCTGCGAAAGGCATCTGCTCGCGGTATTCTGGGCAGTACAATATTTTTCCTACATTACCGGACTCAACCCCATCACCATTCTGACCGAACACACCCCCACACAGTTACTTTTAGACGGTCGACTGAAGGACAGTTCAGTGAGCCAGGTAAGAGCAGCTAGGTGGACACTTCTGTTACAAGGACGGGACATAACAGTTAAATGAACCAAGACACACACATTTTTAGCGGACAACCTACAGTACCCAGGACAACCCCATGATTGCGAAATAGTAGCACCCCTCCACAACACAGGACCCTTCATTGCTAAGACTCCCCCCAGGAAGATAGGGAATTCAAGCCAGAGCCCCCAGCCCACGGACACGTGTGCATCCCTACGGATTTATGTGGACGGTTCATCCACAGGTTTAGATGTCGAACGCATTACAGGATGCGGTATTTATGTAGAAGATGCGCAGGGACGCGCACTAGAGGAGATAGCACTAAAGTTACCTGGTCACTTAAGCGCGCAGGCAGCAGAGCTCGCGGCCATTGCATACATAGTGGACCACCCAGATTCGTTCCCCCGCCCTACAGATATATACTCGGACAGTTTATATGTCTGTAACAGCTTCACAGATTTTCTACCCCTGTGGAGGACAACAGGTTTTGTCTCCGCGGACAGGAAGCTCCTTCCATCAGCCCCATTGCTCCGCCATATCCTAGAGAAGGCAAAGGATAGGGGGCGAAATTCTCCGCCCCCCACGACGGGTGGGAGAATAGCGGGAGGGCCTTCCCGACATTATTGCCGCCCTCCCGCTATTCTCCCCCCCCCTCGCCGAAGTCCCGACCCGAATCGCTGCCGCCGTTTGTTTACGGCCGGCAGCGATTCTCAGCTGTTAGATGGGCCGAAGTCCCAGCCCTTTCCGCCGTTTTTACGAACGGCAAACACACCTGGTCTTGCCGTTCGTAAAAACGGCGTCACAAACTCGCTATTAATAACCATGGCACCGATTGGCACGGCCGTACCACGGCCGTGCCAAGGGTGCCATGGGCCCGCGATCGGTGGGCACCGATCGCGGGTAGCGGGCCCGATGCCCGCGCACTACTTGTCCTTCCGCCGCCCCGCAGTATCCATTCGCGGGGCGGCTGAGGGGCAACCCGGCCCGCGCATGCGCGGGTTTCGCTCAAAAACGCGATGACGTCACCCGCGCATGCGCGGGTTGGATTCTTCCAAACTGCGCATGCGCGGCTGACGTCATATGACGCGTCAGCCGGCGCTAACTCCGGCAAGCGGGCTTAACGATTTTCGTTAAGCCCGTTTTGCCGGAGCCTACGGCGTCGGGCTGCTAGCCCCGACCGGGGACCAGAATCGGTCCCCGGTCGGGAAGGGGCGCGCTGCCGTAAAACCCGCCCGGGTTTTACGGCAGCTTTACGATTTCTCCCGTTTTGGGAGAATTGCGCCCAGGATGTATGGCATTATTAAGGTTAGAAGCCACCATCGGTCATCCCCCCCGGAAATGTGAAAGCCGACGCACTGGCAGGTTCCAGGCGAGGTCACTTTTGGACACTCCCAGCTAGCGCCCCCGTGAGTTCAGTTCAGGTCTCACAGACTGACATAGAATATTTAGTACAGGCACAGAGGCAGGACGAAAATCTCCGGGAGATTTTAAAAGGAAACTTTGTGGCCCAGTACGACAAATTCAAACACGCTTTGACCACACATGAGGGTGTGATTATAAAAGACCAGAACTTCTCGGAGCACAAACAGTGGAGATTATTAAAGCTGGGCAAAATGTAAGTAATGTCATCTCCTTACAGTCCTACAGAAGGGGTCATAAAATGTTGTTGCAAGATGGTTCTAACCTGATCATAAGATTTAAAAACTGCTTCCTCAGGGCATTTGGATTATAGCTGTCACTATCCTTGTAACATCAAATTCTTATTATCTGTGTTTATCATTTTTATTTTTCTGCATGGTCTACCTCAATTATGGTACCATATCCAAATTATCTGATATTTAAATGCTGGACTTTGATGTTTGAATAAAACATTTGCAGAAGTTTGCAAAGGTTCATGCAACACATTTATTAACAAACATAATTTTATAAATACCAAACTTTGAAACCAGTTAACAGTTACTTTAATGGTTAACTTTATCAGCTGAACAATGACATTTTGTTCAATAACTACCTCAACGTTTACACATTTGTTATAATAAAATATAGTTTCACCCTTAAATACAACAGTCAATAAAATATATTTTTCCACACATTCTTTTTATTTGTAAATGGGAAGGGAGAGATTAGGGAAGACGCGGGAAGGGGAGGAGAGAGAGGGAGGGAGTGAGATGAGGAGGGAGAGAGGGTTTTGACATATAAGTTGTTAATTTTACAAGCACAATGTCTGAACGCAGCAGCTGCCAGGTGATCTCAAATGGCCCTTGCATCATCTGGGGTATGGTCTTCTACTTCTGCACCAGGAGGTATGCCTATATCAGGCTCCATATTACCTTCCTCCAGCTCATCCATTTCTGGTGGCAAGTCATCTTCTGGGCAAATGCTCAGTCCAAGATGAATGGCAAAGTTGTAGAATGCACAAACACTACAACAATCTTTGTGACTATCTCCGGTGCATACTGTAACATGCCCCCTGACCTGTCCAGACATCAAAAACATGATTTCAAAACACCAGTTGGCCTCTCCACTCCCTGACATGTTGCTACACGTGCACAGTTGTATTGTTCCTGTGCTACATTGTTGGCCCTCCGGAATGGTGTCATAAGCCATGTGCTCAATGACTAATCGCCCAGTAACTATCGTTTAACTCCTGGTGGTGTAGTCATCCTTGTCCACCCTGTAACCGAGATAGGTTACCACTCTGACATGGAAAGCACACTTACTGTACTTCAACCTGGACTCCATATGGGAAAAACAATGGTGCGCTTCCTGTAGGTTTGCCATATGTTCCTTCTCTGAGGACCTCGTAATAAGTACATGGGAGGCGGGTGTACTCAAACACTCCCCGATGGTTGCAAACTTTCTGGACTCTGGGTTGAGCTCTGCCTGTCCAGCTTCATGAAGTGGCATCCCCCAGCCAATTTGGCAACTGAATCCTCAACCTGGGGCACCAGGTACTGGTCCAGACGTGAAACACTGTTCATGGTGAGCTTGAAATCACCGCAGAGCTGGATAGTTTTATCTGGTTTAATCACCGGCACGACAGGCATGGCCCATTCTGTAAACTGAACAGAACGCATGGCCCCCAGATCCTGCAAGCGACAAAGCTCCAAGTCGACTTTCGGAAGTAGAGCATGAGGGACAGGGTCCGCCTTGAAGTGTTGGGGCCGCGCAGCGGGATCCATGTAGATATGGGCCTTAGCTCCCTTTATCCTGTTTAGACCCTCCACATCATAGAGATTCCCGGTGCCCATCCGGAAAACATGTTGCCAGTTGAAACGGAGGATGTTTAACCAGTTTTTCCCCAACAAGTTTGGACCCGGCCCCCACACAATAACCGGAGGAAAGCTGACCAACTGCTGCCCATGTGTTACTGTAGTCACAGTGGTCCCCCACCAGGGACTGGTTTAGCACAGGGCTAAAGAGCTGGCTTTTAAAGCAAACCAAGGCAGGCCAGCAGCACGGTTCAATTCCCGTACCAGCCTCCCCGAACAGGCGTTGGAATGTGGCGACTCAGGGCTTTTCACAGTAACTTCATTTCAAGCCTACTTGTGACAATAAGCAATTTTTTTCACCTTCAAAAATTCCCCCGTTGAAGTTACCAACCTTGCTTAGGTGTCACGCAATGCCATTAGCATGATCCCTGTACGAAGCCGCCGAACTGTGCGGAGATCAACAATGGACATGAAGGCCCCAGTGTCCATTTTTATTGGCAGCGGATGGCCATTGACCTGCAAGGTGATCTGGATTGGTGCAACTCTCGGAGCCAAGACACAGCTTAATTGCATTAAACAGTTGTCCTCATCCAGGGGGTCAACGTGCAAGGCCCTGGTTCGCGGCAACCTCGGTGGGTGTCATGTACAGCATTACTGCACCAAAGCAGAGTTTTATCTGATGCAGACTGGTACTGCACCAACCCAGAGGGGGGGCTGCCGGTCCTGTGGCCCCTCACCGCCACAGAGAAGATGGTTTGGGACCTGGTTGATGGGCCCGGAGAGTGGTCGGTCGGCAAGGCAGAGGTCAGCATCGGAGAACCAAGTGAACACCGGTTGACTGCGCTGTCCGTGAGGCACATGTGGCAACCCCCACTAGCCTCCCACCACCATCCGACACCCCCATCATTCCAATCCCCCCACCTCCCCAAACCCACAACCCTTACCCGCAACCTAACAATGCGTTTTTGTTGTGCAGGATCACCCGGCAAAGAGGCGGGGCCACCTGGCCCCCCTGCCTCCGGTCGCAACCTCAAGGCTCATCTGACAATGAGGTGGGATCTGCTGGTGACATGAGCTCCAAGTGGCAATCCCTTGATGCCCGAAGGGGCAGCAGGGTAGCATGGTGGTTAGCATAAATGCTTCACAGCTCCAGGGTCCCAGGTTCGATTCCCGGCTGGGTCACTGTCTGTGTGGAGTCTGCACGTCCTCCCCCTGTGTGCGTGGGTTTCCTCCGGGTGCTCCGGTTTCCTCCCACAGTCCAAAGATGTGCGGGTTAGGTGGATTGGCCATGCTAAATTGCCCGTAGTGTCCTAATAAAAAGTAAGGTTAAGGGGGGGGTTGTTGGGCTATGTGTATAGGGTGGATATGTGGGTTTGAGTAGGGTGATCATGGCTCAGCACAACATTGAGGGCCGAAGGGCCTGTTCTGTGCTGTACTGTTCTATGACGTCGGCTTTCCGGCACTGCTGTCCCCGGCATCCTCCAGCACTCCAGAGATACTCATCTCGGTTGGGCATGTTAGCAAAGATACTTCTGGAGCACTATCTTGTGCACATCCGGTGAAGGTAGGAACCCCCAGGGAGACAGATGGCTGGAGGGCGGCCTGACACCAGGGACTAGCTGCTGTCCAGACAATTCGAGTGCTTCTGGAAAGGCTGGTCCCATCAATATTGGAGATGCAGCCGCAGAGTCTGGGGCCTCAGGAGGGGGTTTCAGCAAACATCCAGTATCAGCAGGTGTAGTTGGAGGCTTCCAACCGCCTGGAGGGGCAGGAGGTGGTGTTGACCATGTGTGCCACCCAGGCCAATACCGCACAGGTGGCATCTATGGTGGAGGCTTGTGGGTCCAACAGTATTGGCCATGGATCCGATGTCCAGGGTCTGTGGCACACTGTGCAGGCGACAGCTGAAGCACAGGACAGGGCGGCCCCGTCACAAGCAGCTATGTACTAGGGCCTCCTGGACATTACTGCGGCGCTCCAGAGCGTGGCCCAGTCACAACGGGCCAAGGCTGCTGGCAGCGAGAGATTTGACCTTGCGCTGGCTGACCTGAACCAGACACAGAGAATCCTGGCACCGTCATTGGGCAAAGTGGATGATGATGTGAGGGGTCTCTTGCGGGTTGTAGCTGTGCAGAGTGTCCCATGCGGAGCTCGGGCTGAGTTTTTTAAGTCGTTACGCTGAAGTTAGTGTTTCATTTCCAATTAACTCTTTCAGAGTAACTATTAGGATAAAATTGTCAGAACCATTGAACGTTACTGATTGAAATTGCTTTGTCAGCTGTTCCCAACCCAGTGCAATTATCCAGGGCAGGGTAGCCCTTCTGGACAATTTCCAGGTAAACCCTTACCTGCGAACATCCAAGAGGGAATCCTGATGCATCATTGGGACACCCCACAAAATCCAAAGCCGGGGAGCCAGGAAGTTATGGCCCATTCTGAGAAGGGGAACTACATATCACAGACATGTGGTGTGGCTCTATAGTGGAAACCTTATGGGTGTAAGTTAATTAATATCTTTTCAGCTGCATAGTATCCACATACCAGCACTGTGAGAAACTATGGGCGTGAGCCAATGGCCTCGCTGCATCGGAGAAGCAGCTCGACGTGGCACAGTATAGCCAATGAAAGCTGGAAAACCCCCTTCCTGGGATCTACCCAGTCCACCATGCCTCGCGAGATCCAACGCAATTTCGCAAGACATTGCGATGTGTATCCCGTCCATTGTGGGCAGAACACTTTTTGGAAAATCTGCATATTCGAGCGAGATAGCTGGCCTCAATGTGCAGATTCCGAAGGTACCTGAGGCTTTGGGATTCATCCCCTTTGCCTCGAAGACCTTGGGTGAGCACCATCCAGCACTGGTCCACACAAACAGGGACCAGACTGATGTGTTGGGTATGCTGGGTCCATGTGGACTGCATTTGATGCAGTGTAGAGAGAGACAGGCTTCCAACACTTGATGAGATGCAACACAATTTTATTTAACATCTGAACTATATTACATGCTTAACAGTGGGTTGACACTATGCTGACTTGACTGGAGATCTGAGGCTAGCCTGACCAGACTAACTGACTACTACATGGTGTTTGTACTAGCTGCTGCTCACGAGCTCTGACTGTCTCAGAGGCTGGATCCCGAGAGAGCGGGAAAACTAGTGCCCTCTGGCTTTATAGTGGTTGTGTCCTGTCTGGTGATTGGCTGCTGTGTTCTGTGTGCTCACTGGTCATCCTGCGTGTCAATCACTGCCTGTCTGCACTCCGTCATATACATGGATGTATATTACGACATCTCCCCCATAAAAAAAAATGTGTTCAGGTAATAAATAATGAGGTGGGCATGCGTGAAGATGTGTACAGGTACTTGACTATATACAGAACATGCTAACTTATATAAATGGGAAGGTGTATAGTGCAGATAGAGGGCAGATAAAACATGAGAAAAAAACAATATGTACAGATGTCAAAACAATGAGATAACAAGGTAATGCAACTGTCAGTATAAATTCAGTCTCTGTGGCGGGCGACGAATTCTGGTTGACTGCCTCAAGGGTGGGTCAGGGGCCTCCTGCACCAGGACGGACGGGACTGCCTCCAATGCAGTGGTCGCAGAGGTCAGTAGAATCTCTGGTAGATCGGTGGCCTCGTGGCAGGGCGCGTCCTGAGGAAGCAGTGTGCGAGGCGGGACGTCACAGTCGGGTGGCGGGCGTGTCAGGGAAGCTCTGTCGGGTCCTATGATTTCAAATCGCAGCGTCGCTTTCAATGACCTATTGGACACCGCAAGCTGGCATGAGCCACTGGTAGCAATGGCATTGCCATTGTAGTCGAGGAGCTGGAAGGCTGGTGGAAGAATGCTTGGTCTGACACGGACGGAGTCGAGGTCAGATTTTGAAATGAGGTTTGCTGAAGCACTGGTGTCCAGCTTGAAATGGATGCGAGCCTTGTTAACAGTAAGGGTAGCACACCACTCGTCGTCCGGATCAGCGCTCAAGATTGGGAGGTGTTTCATCATCGTTGAGAGAGGCAGCGCATGGTTAGTGATGATGCCCACCCGGAATGGGGATTTGAGGCACTCAGTGTAAGGATCTGGTGGGCTGTCGGGGTCGGAGTCTGTCACGGCCTGCTGTACCGAACGGACACTCCTGCACTGTGGCTGGGATCGCTATGTGCTGGGCTGTGGAGCAAATCTGCAAAGGGCTGCGTAGTGGCCAAGCTTGCCACACTGGAAACAGCATTGTGATTTTGCCAGACATTGCTGCTTTAAACGGGCGGAGCCAAAATTCGGACACGTCATGACGCCGACGTCAGCATGTTCTGTGCGCCAACGCGCATGCGCAGTGCGGTCGAATGATGTGCGCACCGGCGCAGGCTGGTCGTCGGTCTCGCCGTCTCCTCGGTCGTGATGCGCATGCACTAGAGCCCGGGAAAAGTGCGCAAAATGGCCACTCTCATCAAGACTCAGGCCTTGCATTTGCTTGGTGGCCTGCACCCGTTCTGATCATGGGGGTTTCGCCTTGCCATTTTTGTCGCCCTGATGTGGGAGTAACGGTTGTTAGCGTGCTCGTGGAGAACGCACGTTTCGATGGTGATGGCAAGGGTGAGCTGCTTAACTTTCAGGAGCTGTTGGCGAAGGGAATCGGAATGGACCCTGAAAACGATCTGATCCCGGATCATGGAATCAGTTGTCGAGTCATAGTTGCATGACTACACGAGGATGCGGAGATGGGTTAAAAAGGACTGAAAAGGTTCATCCTTACCCTGAAGCCTCTGCTGGAAAATGTATCGTTCAAAGCTCTCATTCATCTCAATGTTGCAGTGGCTGTCGAACTTCAGCAGGACTGTTTTAAACTTTGTCTTGTCTTCACTTCAGCATATGTAAGGGAGTTATAGATGTGGATAGCATGGTCACCGGCTGTAGAAAGGAAAAGTGCGATCTTCCTGGCATCTGATGCGGCCTCGAGGTTGGTGTCTTCAAGATAGAGCTGGAACATCTGTTTGAAAATCTTCCAGTGCACGGCGAGGTTGCCGGCGATGCGGAGCTGCGGAGGAGGGCGAATGCTGTCCATGTTACCAGATGGCTGATCACTGGTCAACGCAGATTATCTCAAGGTGAGTCCGTCAATTCTCAACATCCATACCTGGTACCATGATGTGTTGGGTATGCTGGGTCTATGTGGACTGCGTTTGATGCAGTGTAGAGAGAGAGACAGGCTTCCAAAACTTGATGAGATGCAACACGATTTTATTTAACATCTAAACTATATTACATGCTTAACTGTGGGTTGACACTATATTTACTTGACTGGAGACCTGAGGCTAGCCTGACCAGACTAACTGACTACTACATGGTGTTTGTACTCGCTGCTGCTCACGAGCTCTGACTGTCTCAGAGGCTGGATCCCAAGAGAGCGGGAAAACTGTTGCCCTCTGGCTTTATAGTGGTCGTGTCCTGTCTGGTGATTGGCTGCTGTGTTCTGTGTGCTCACTGGTCATCCTGTGTGTCAATCACTGCCTGTCTGCACTCCATCATATACATGGATGCATATTATGACACAGACGGAATGGCATTGGTGGTGGTCTTGCAGGGGAGTGGACGCCCCGAGCTGCATGTCCTTTGGGCAGAGTGATGTCCTGGCACTGTTGGTGCCACCTGGACACCCTGGGAGTGCCATCCTGGTACATTGACAGTGCATCCTGGATGCTAGCCTGGCACTGCCCAGGTGGCACTTCCAGCTGGCAACAGTGGTGCCAAGCTGGCATTTGATGCATGCGATCGGGCTGAGAGTGCTCGCCGTGGTTTCTTTGGGGGACGGGGTGGGCATGGGTTTTTTGGGGGGCCGGGACCCTCCCGGGGTCTGAAGCCTAATCTCTGTGCACTTATAAGCTTTTATTTACAGAAATATACATTACAAACCTGCACTATCCCAGCAATGATGGTTTCAATTTGCTCCGATATATAGACGAACTGATGAATCCCCAATTAATGTCCTCCTCTTGAATATAATTAAACAGTTAATGTGCAATTAACATTTGGTTCCTCCTGCTCCCATCATGGAATTATCAGGTCAAACGCCGGAAATGTAACTGACATATGCGATGTCTTTCAAATAAAGGTGTCATGGGGCTCCGTTGCCACTAGTCATGGAAAAGGTGAACGTTGAGAGATTAGAATCTGATTCAAATGTGAGGCTGCATCAGCAAAAAGGTATTTTAATGGGTTCTGTTGATGACCCTTTCACCTTCAGAATATGATTGTTCTTTTCCAATGACACAGATTGGAAGGAGGGTGTGCATAGTCAGCATGAGGAGTTGGAAATTAAGAAGCAGGACCTCAAAGGTGATAATTTCTACATTGACACTTGAGCCACGTGCAAATTGGCTTTGGACAAATGAGATTAGGGAAATGAATGCGTGGCTCAAAGACTGTTGTGAGAGAAGTGAGTATTGTTTATGGGGCACTGGGACCAGTACTGCGGACAGTGGGATTTGTATTGTTGGGACAGCCTACAACTGAACTGTGCTGGGTCTGAAATTCTAGCCAGTTGCATAACTAGGGAAGTAGAGAGAGTTTTAACTGAATAGTGGGGGTAAGAGATCAAATTTAGGAAGATGTGGTATTTCAAAGCGTAGAGACGAGGCAGGAGGGAAAGGGAAATGATAAACCATCTGTGTACAGGAAGGGACAGGGAGTACAAATCTAAGAATAAATCAGCAGAAAAGGCTAGATGCTATAAAAATAAACAAAGGACATCTGTGTATAAATACAAGTCGCATTCGAAACAGATAAACTGATAGCGCAAATAGAAATGAATAAGTATGATCTGAAAGCCGTTACAGAGACATAGGACACGATTCTCCAGCCTCGTTGTGAACCAAGGCCAGTGAATAGTGGGAGAGGCCGAAAATGGGAACCGCGCTGGGCGCCAAACAGTTTGCACTGCAACCAGCCCACTCCCATAAACAAAATGGGGATCTCGCCGTAGTGTGGCGAGAAACCAATTATCGCCACTTAAACCCTATTTCCATACAATTAACAGGAGCCACCCCACATCCAACAGCCTCCCGTGATTCAGCGGCCTCCCCAGCAAGTGGTCATGTTGGCACCAATTAGCACTCCTTTGCAAAAACGTGAACCTGGTGGAAGGGCTCCTGTGGGGAGTCGAGGAGGTGAATAGCCATCTGTGCTCACAGGCAAAGAGCCCAGGGACACTAGACTTGCCATCCCAGTGCTTGGCAGGGGGTGGGGGAACCCTCAGCTGGGTGGGGGGGGGCACCCTCTGAAGGGGTGGACTGCCATGAGAATGGGGGATAATGGGGAGGGGGAATGGGTGGCGCTGAGGGGCAATCGCGCATGGCATCAATATGTCTTGATCATGTGTACCCATTCCGGGGGCATCCGTAGCCCCTGCCTGTCTACCCCACTGACCACCCATAATCCCTACCGACTGCGAAGCCCTCTGGGCATGTGGCTGAAGGCTATTCTTAATGGGAAATTGGCAATCGTGGTTAAATGGGCACTTCACACAACTCAAGTGGATTCCCGTGGATGGGTGGGCAATGTAGTATATAGCATGTGGGAGTCATTGCCCAGCAACCCAATCAAACCTTGATGCATGGACACTGTGCTTAAATATCACACTCAGCAGCCAACATCCAAACACCCAGGATATGGGACACAACTCTGGGGACATGTCCATGGCTGGAGGGTGTAGGAGTGCTACAGGAAGGGGGAGATGCCTGGAGAGATGGGCCAAGGATTCGGAGGTCACACCGCATTGTGGAAGAAAGTGACAGGCGTCATATTGGTTATGGTCAAGGACGTTTATTGTGTTTTACAATTCCCCACTCTCCTGATGGTGCCGCTTCCTCCCCACCCCTCTCCTCAACCCCTACCTAACCCCCTGCCCCCTCCCCCGGTGCCTTCAGTGATCCTCGATGTGCTTTGCCTTCCTCGCTCTACTGCTACATCTAGTTGTCTCCCCAGGATGCACATTGGAGGTGGAGGCAACCAGCTGCTTACCTCATCCCGTGGTCTTCGATGCCCCTGGCAGGCGTCCTCTGGGGTCAGAGGGTCCCGGCGCACATGTCGGCGGCACAATCACAGCCGAGCCGCTCTGTTCCAGGGTGCTGACTGAGAGATGCGCGCTCATCAGAGGGGTGGAACTCGGGGGAGCTGGCGGCCACCGTCTCCACTATATAGGATGGGTCCGGGTTGCCAGCCAGTGCCCCCTCCTCCTGGTTGGTGCACGTATGGTCCTGGGGTTCACCTTGGGATGGAGAGGCAGCCCTGGCTACCCCTGCATCGTCTGGCTCTGCCAGCTCTGGCGGCTCCCCAATGTTTGCACTATCGTGTCGATGCCCTCAGCGATGCTCCTCAGTGACTGGGACATGCTCAGCAGTGCCTCGGCAATGCCCACCTGTGACTGGGACAAGCTACGCAGCATCTCGGCCATTCCCATCTGAGAGTGGGACATTTCCCACAGAACCTCATCAAGGCCAGCCTGGTGCTGAGTGACATCCCCCAGTGAGTCAGACATTCTGCAAAGACCCTCAGCCATAGCTATCAACGACTGCGTGATGCCTTGGACACCTCCACCAATGGTGCCGACATCATGCCCCAGGCTCCCCACTGCGGTCAGCATGCTAGCCATGTTGGCCCGGTGCCACGCATTGCCAGCGACAACTCCTGCACCCGTAGCCTCTGGGTCTCCTCCAATCCGCTAGGGATTTGCTGGAGTGTTGCATCCCTCTGAATGACCTGACCGCATCCTAACATCTCCATCAGCTCTGGGAATACCTCTTCCAGAGGCTCAACATCAGGTTGAGACTCAGCTGGGTCCTGGGTTCCAGCAGACGTCTGACAGCTGCACCTGATGTACATCAGCTGCAGTGTAGTGCTCAACAGATTGTGCCCCAAAATCCTGACCTCTAACATTTCCCTCCGAGGTGCATGCATCTGCGCTGGTAGAGGGTGGGGTTAGCAGCTATGATGCCTCCATCATGTCTTCCTCGGAGCTCACCTCCGAGGTGGTCCCTTGGGAGGCTGGAGAGGGGGCCACCCAGGATGGGCTGGCATCGTTAGCTGGAGGACCTGCGGGAGAATGGACATGTGGTTAGTGGGAGGGATGGGACCGTCACTATGGCAATAACAACTCACGTTTGACAGGTCCTCTGGGTGGAGCCCAGTTTTTCCTCACCTCTGCGGCATCCGCCAACCTCCATGTGGGTGACTGCCCTCTCCTCTGCCACCCCAGTCATCTCGAAGGAGGTGAGGATTGTTAAGTCCAGCACCGCTCCGCCAGTCTGAGTCATCTCTCGATGATTATGGGAGAGCTTTTCATGATGATACACAGGAAGGCTTGGGGGAGCGGAAGGGAGGGCTGTGGATCACATGGACAATTGAGGGGGTGGATATCTCAGAAGAGGGGGGATCGTGAGGAAGGGGACGTTGGTGTCTCCTCACTCGTGCTACCCGGTGCAGGTCGTTGACCTTTTTTCGGTACTGGAGGCTATTCTTCTTGGTCACACTTCTGGAGCTTACAGCCACTGCCACCTCATCAAGACAGCACTGGCTGCCTGTGGCCAAACCTCTGGGACCCTCGTTGGGGAAAAGGACATACCTCCTGGCCTCCACTGCGTCTAGGAACCTGCCCAGGTCTGAATCCTCGAATCCTGGGGCCGGTGTCCTGGGCGCCATTGTGCAAGCTGACTGGGGTTAGTTGCTCAAGTGCTGCTAGACCTTGTTAGCAGGGGGCTGGTGAGCGCGGTGTCTGAAAATCAGCTGGTGAGCCTTCATTTGTGGAACAAAGCCCGTGGGGCCTCGTTAAGTGGACTAATTAATGTTGAATAGCGTTCCTGGCTTAACTAAACCGAGCACCGGGAAGCTCACGGTAGTTCATTTTCGCGACCAAGCTTTCCAAAAAATTCCACCCAAGATGTTTTCATAACCCCCAAGAGACCCATGGGGACAGCCCGATCGATCTCCCAGTGACGCTGATGAAATACGAGGTCCCCCACTGAGGGGCGGATGCCCAAAAGCGGGACTCGTTTATTTCCAATATAAAAGCTGGCACGGAAGGGCGCCAGCATCTTTAGATAGTCCCGGCTGGGGCTGGGGGTGCTATTTGCCGCTGTGCTTTCTTACTGTGAGGAGGCAATAAACTACTTCAACTTACCTTTTCGGAACTCGTCATTAATTACCATATGGTGACAGGATGAAATAGATTGGGACCTGAATATTCATGGGTATGTGACATTTAGGAAGGACAGGAAATTAAGAAAAGGTGAAGGGATGGTTCTGTTAATGATTTAGAGTGGGATGACCTGAGTTCAGGAAATCAGGATGTAGAAGCCATTTGGGTTGAAATGAGACATGATAAGGCAAGAAGTCGGCAGCATGGTAGCATTGTGGTTAGCACAAATGCTTCACAGCTCCAGGGTCCCAGGTTCGAATCCCGGCTTAGGTCACTGTCTGTGTGGAGTCTGCACGTTCTCCCCGTGTGTGCGTGGGTTTCCTCCGGGTGCTCCGGTTTCCTCCCACAGTCCAAAGATGCGCAGGTTATGTGAATTGGCCAGGCTAAATTGCCCTCAGGGTCCAAATTGCCCTTCGTGTTAGGTGGGGTTACTGGGTTATGGGGATAGGGTGGAGGTATGGGCTTGGGTAGGGTGCTCTTTCCAAGAGCTGGTGCAGACTCGATGGGCCGAATGGCCTCCTTCTGCACTGTAAATTCTATGAAGTCACTTGTGAAAGTGGATTCCGGCTCCCTAATTGTAACTACATGGTAGGAAGAGAGCATAAAAGAGAAAATAATGGGAGCGTGTCAGAAAGGTAGAGCGATAACCGTGGGGGATTTTAATCGACATTTAGATTGGAAACATCAGATGGGCAAAAGTAGCGTAGATCAGGAGTTGATAAAGTATTATCGGGACAGTTTCTCAGAACAGCACATTCTGGAGCGAAACAGAGGGCAGGCTATGTTGGACTTGGTATTGTGCAATGAGATAGAATTAGTTGATAACCTCAAAATAGAGGAACCACGAGATAGCAGCGATCATAATATGACTGAATTTTACATTCAGTTTGAGAGAGAGAGGAGAGTATGACACGGACGAGTGCTTTAAACTTAAATAAGCACAATTATGAGGACATGAAAGCAGAGCTAGCTAAAGTGAACTGGCAATTGTGTTCAAGGGATAGATAAATAGAGATATTTCAGAATAAACAGCATAGATTCAATCTGATGTGAAATTAAATTCCAAGGGACGGGTCCATCATCTGTGGTTAATTAAAAAAGTTAAGGACAATATTAACCTGAAAGAAAAAAGTTTATGGGTGGGAGTCTCCATGCCCTCGCCGGGTTGGAGAATCCCCGGGGGGCTGCGCGAATCCCGCCACGCCACTCCGACGCCAGGATGCGATTCTCCGAGGCGGAAAAAAATGGGGGCACACGCATGGCGCCCCGTCGCACGGAGAATCGCGGCAAGTGGTCGGAACGGCGATTCTCCGGTGTCCCAGCGAATGTCGCAACGGCGCCGTTCTAATCTGCTCTAAAAAGCGTCAACCAGACGTGCTGGCTGGCGCTGTGGGAGGAAGCATGGGGAGGCCCATGACGGGAGGGGGTCGGCGGTGTTGGGGGAGACCCCGGGGGGGGGGGGAGCAGCACGGCCGTGGCTGCGGGCGGTGTGGGGGAGGCCCCCCGGAGAGGGGGGGCTGGTTCCACACAGACGCTGCCGTGGGGGGGGGGGTTGGTGAAGGAGCGGTGGGGGTGACTATGACTGCGGGCGGCCACGGCCCGTCATAGCAGGGCAGATCCAATGGCTCAGACGTCATGAATCCGGAAAAGTGGATGACGACCCAAACCGTTTGCTGTCACGTGTCAGGCGTCCCGCCGTCCTGACGTGTGCCAGACCCCCCATGCCCCCCCTCCCCACCCAGCTCGCAGCACCCACCAGTGGGTAGGTCCAGGTTGGCACACACATCAGCCCCCGGTGACAGCAGTGCCACCAGACGGTGGCCCTGGCAGGGGGGACGGCCGACAGGTGTCAGGGTACCGAGGGGGTGAGGGGGATGCGTGCTGGCAACTGGGTCCGACCATGTAGCACATGGCACCTGGTTGTTGAGGGGGTATGCCAATTATAAAACCCTGTCTATATCCACCCCCTGCAGATCGTATAATGTTTAGTCATCTTCCAGTGCCGTTGGCCATCGTGGCGGGGGCCGCTGCCCTGCTTGAGGTCCAGTGGGAGCTGGAGCAGGGGCATGACAGGGAGGTGGCGGAGCCTGATGTAACACAGCAGGCCGCAGTGGGGCATGTACAAGCTGCCCAGGCCGTAGGGCCACACACCCGAGAGGCACAAGAGGAGAATCACGACGTGAGGGAGGCACAGCATGAGGATACCGAGGAGGAGGAGGGTGTGCCACGGCCATGGAGGTGTCCGATGAGGCTCCGTGTTTACCGGCGCCGCATGTCCTTCGAGGACTTCCCAAATAGGGCATGCAGGAGGAGACTCCAGATGAGCCGGGAGACCATTGCCCACATCTGCCAACTTATGGCACACCTGGCATCACGTGGGACTGCCCTCTCTGTCGCCCTCAACTTCTTCGCGATGGGGTCGTACCAGTCGTCGAGTGGGGACCTGTCTGGCATCTCACAGCCCTCGGTTCACAGGTACATCCGGGCTGTCACCGACGCCCTGTACAACATCGCGGACCGGTACATACAGTTCCCTGTCGACCGCGCCAATCAGGTTGCCCGCGCTTTAGGGTTCGCCACCGTTGCTCGGATACCCATGGTCCAGGAGGCAATCGATGGAGTGCACATCGTCATGCGGCCCACATCGGATGAAAGGGCCATGTGCATGAGCAGGAAGGGTACGTACTCAATGAACTTGACCATAGGATGACAATCCTGCACGTCTGCGCCAGGTACCCTGGCAGTGTGAATAATTCCTCTGTACTGAGGCCACAGACCGGCACGGAGCGCTTTAACTATTCTGTGCCCTGCACCCGTGTCAACTTACTCAGTGTCTACCTTTCTGGCCTTACGGGCCCTATGACTACGTCATGGTGTTCCCCCAGACAGCACAGCAGAACTGGAGGCGAACTCCTGTGACCCCCCCCCCCCCCCCTCCCCCCCCCTGTGACTAAGGTCCCCTTCGGCAGCCGTTTCCTGGGGCGGCCCAGCCTGGATGGGTCAGGCTGCACCTGGGTGATTGGGATGGCGTGGTGCCACCCTGTTCTGCCCGCTGCCCACGAGATGCGCCAGGGATGGTGAGAGTCTGAGGTGGCGCGGAATTCCGGCACCTCCCCTGCAGGGGCCGCATCACCTCCTCCTCCCTCGGGGTGCCTGGTGACCCCCGGGCCTCTCCATGGGATGGAGGTGCGACCGGTTCCAGCACTCGGGGCACCGCCGTCACGTGGCGCTGCCAGTCCTGGAGGCCCGCGCTGGTTTCGACCAGGATCTGAACATTTCCAGCCATGGAGCTCAGGGGGTTGGCCATCCCTGTCTGGCTCTGTGCAACATCGTCCATCACCCAGGCAATGGCTCTGATGCTCTCAGCAATGGCCTCTTGAGACCAGGCCAGGTTGTTGAGCGCCTCTGCAATGTTCAGCTGGCTCTGGTTCATGGCTGCCTCTGCGAGGGCAGCCCTGTCCAGGGCCGTGGAGGCCTCGTGCACAGATAGCCCCAGACCTTGCAAACTCAGACCCATGCCCGACACTGTCGCCACCATTGCCTCCACAGCGGATGTCACCTGTGCGGTGTTGGCCTGGGTGGCACTCATGACCGGCACCATTTCCTGCTCCTGGACGCGGATGCACTCATGCACTGGCGACTGCAGGTGCTGGAAACCAGCCATCACCCCCTTCTCATGTCCCTGGGTTCCTGACTGCATCGGGTCTATGGGTGGGTGAGGGAATTCCAGACACCCGGGACCTGTCTGGGCGGCAGCTGTTTGCCGGGGCTGGGTTGCCCTCCGACCGTCCGGCCCCTCGGCTGCTCCTACCTTCACCTGCTGTTCCGGAGCAGCTGTGTGGTGCGCACCAGTTAGTGTCCCAGAAGCCTCATCACTAAAATGGCCAACCGAGGCGAGAGTTTCTGCGATGGCGGAGGGTGTAAGAGACAGCTGTGATGCAACCTTAGTGTCTTCATCGGACCTGTGGTTGGGGGTCCCCTGGGGTGCGGTATCCTGTCTGTCCGTCCCCTCCGTGTTGGTGTCGTGTTCTGTTCTTTCATGTCTGTCTGTCCCTGTGTGCTGGTGTCCTGTGTAGTCGTGTTGTGTCTGTCTGCCCCCTGTGTGCTGGTGTCCTGTGTAGTCGTGTTGTGTCTGTCTGTCTTCTGTGTGCTACTGCCCTGGATATTGGTCTCGTCACTCGACTGGGCCAGAGGGCTGTTGTTGGAGCTGCCCTCCCTCTCGTTCCTGGAGTCCCTGTGGGCTGCCCGCCCAGGCGCTTGCCAGGGCAGTGAAAGCCTGATGTGTCCAGTCGACCTACGTGGCTGCCCACCCAGGCATTTGCTGTGGACGGTGTCTGCCAGGTGGGCCGGGTCTATCGCCGCGTAGCCCTGCAAGACACAAGACACCATCATGGTTAGGCAGGTGGACGGGGGTGTGGGTCGCAGCCAGGGGTGCAGGGACAGGGATGAGGGGAAAGGGCTGAGGGGAGAGTGCTGAGGGGAAAATAGGGCTGAGGGGAGAGGACTGAGGGGAGAGTGCTGAGGGGAAAATAGGGCTGAGGGGAGAGGGCTGAGGGGAGAGTGCTGAGGGGAAAATAGGGCTGAGGGGAGAGGACTGAGGGGAGAGTGCTGAGGGGAAAATAGGGCTGAGGGGAGAGTTCTGAGGGGAGAGGACTGAGGGGAGAGTTTTGAGGGGAGAGTGCTGAGGGGAAAATGCCGAGGGGAGAGTGCTGAGGGGAAAGGGGTGAGGGGAGAGTGCTGAGGGGAGAGTGCTGAGGGGAAATGAGCCAGGTAGGGGGCAATCTCACTTGGTGGTGCGCCCCGATCTCGGCATGGGCAATTTCCCGGTCCTCGGGTGCACCAAATATGTCCACTGCCCTCTGCTCGTGCACGTTGAGGGGCCGCAAGTCAGCTTCATCCCCTCCGGTTTGGGCATGCTCTCTTTTGGTTATGGGCCCTCTTCTCCTGGCAGGGGTGGGGGGGGGGGGGGGGGGGGGGGGGTTGTCACACAAATAACAGTAATGTTAGGTGGTCCAATGCATGCAGCCCGGCAGTTGGGTCTATGTTGTCATGGGTGGACAGAGCACATGGCCAACATGGCTAGCATGGGTGGGTGCAGCCATGTGGGTCACAGCTGTGGTTGTACCATCCCCCTGGGAGGGGGTGGGTGTTACATGTGTGGGGGTAGGGGCATTGGTGCCATAGTCACGTTGCTGGGTACTCACCCTGGCTGCCCTGAGTAGGTCGGTGATCTTTTTACAATACTTCTCGCCAGTCCTTGGTTTCACCGTGATGGCGCTGACGGCCACACTAACCTTCCTCCACAGACGCCTGGCCACGTTGGCTGGGACCCTCTGGCCGGGTCCAGGGTACAAACACCCCCTCCTCTCCTCGAGGGCATCCAGGAGTGTCTCCGGGTCATGGTACGTAAACTAGGGCGTTACTCGGTGTGGCGCCATCTTGCTGCGTCAGCGGTCTGTGTGCTCGTGTCGCTTTATGTGCTCCGCGGCGATTGCATGGCGCCGCATCTCTAACGCTGATCTGTAGCCACCTCCCCGCACTTCCCGCGGTGCCTGTGCTAGCCCCCGTGTGGACAGGAGAATCAGGCCCCAAAACGACCGTTGACTCCGGCGTGCAACACCGTCATTTTGACGCCGGTGTCAGCACTTAGCCCATGTATTGGAGAATCCCGCCCGATATTTTCACAAAGACAAGCGGCGCATCAGAAAATTGGTAAGAGTATAAAGAACATCAAAGAATGACAAAATGATTGATAAGGAGGGAAAAACTAGAGCACAAGAGAAAGCGAGCCAGTAATTTAAAGATGGATAGTCAGTGTTTTTACAGATATTTAAATAAGAAAATATTTAACAAAGTGAGCATTGGTTCCATACAATGTGTGCCTGGGGAAGTGATGATGGAAAGTAAGGCTCGGGCAGATGAATTAAACATCTATTATGCATCAGTCTTCACTATAGAGGACACAAGTAACATCCCACAGATAGCTGTAAATCAGGAAATAAAAGTGAGCGAGGAACTGAGGAAAATTACATTCAGCAGGGAAGTGCTATTGAATAAATTATTCGGCCTGCAGACTGACAAATCCTTGGGTCAGGATGGACTTAATCCTATGGTCTGGAAAGAAGTGGCTAATGAGATGTTGATGCATTTTCTAAAATTTCCTAGATTCGGAGAAGGTTCCATAATATTGAAAGATAGCAAATGTAACTCCATTATTCAAGAAAGGAGGGAGACAGAAAGCAGAAAACTAAGGCCAGTTAGCCTAACATCTGTCATTGGGAAAATGCGAGACCCCATTATTGAAGACATTACAGCAGGGCATTTGGAAAATTAAAGGCAATCAGGCAGAGTCAGCATGATTTTATGCACGGGAAATCATGTTCAACCAATTTATTGGAGTTCTTTGAGGAAGTAACCTTTGATGTGATGAAAGGGAACCGATGGATGTTTTGTTCTTAGATTTCCAGAAGTCATTTGATAAGATGCTGCATCAAAGGTTATTGCAGAAGGTTCATAATGTAGGGAGTAACATATTGGTAACATATTGGCAGGCTGAAAGGAAACAGAGTTGGCATAAATGGGTCTTTTTCTGGTTGGCAGCATGTGACGAGTGATGTGCCACAGGGATCAGTGCTGGTACATCAACGTTACACAATTCATGTAAATTATTTGGTTGAAGGGACTGAAGGTGTGGTTGCTAAAATTTGCTGACGTCAAAAAGGTAGGTAGGAAAGTGAATTGTGAAGAGGACAGAAGGAGGCTAAATAGGGACATAGATATGTTAAGTGAGTGGGCCCAAATCTGGTAAATGGAGTTTAATGCGGGAAAATGTGAAATTGTCCATTTTAGCAGGAAGAATAAAAAATAAGCTTATTATCTAAATGGCAGCCATGACGTGGCGATGCCAGAGTTGGACTGGGGTGGGCACAGTAAGAAGTCTTACAACACCAGGTTAAAGTCCAACAAGTTTGTTTGGAGTCACTAGCTTTTGGAGCGCAGCTCCTTCATCAGGTGACTATCTAAATGGTGAGAGATTGCAGAAACCTGAGGTGTAGAGGAATCTGGGTGTCCTTGTGCAGTGTTTTTCAAACGTTTTTGTCCGGGACCCATTTTTACCAACTGGCCATCCTTCATGATCCATAGCAGCCGGCCTTCGCAACCCATGGCAGACAATCTTCGCAACCCATGGCAGCCAACCTTCACGACCCACACCGGCCGACCTTTGCGACCTTAATAGGCCAATCTTCGCAACCCACCATTTTCACTTACCTGTAATATGACAGGTGAGCCTGCTTGGTCCTCGCGATCTCACTTGCTTTGTTATTCAATGTTACATTTCTGATAATGACTTCAGCTGATGATTTAAGATCTCACTGCATCCGTTGAAAAAAATCAAGAGGTTTGTCCTCAAACTCGTCATGTTTAGTTTTCAAATGTCTTTGAAGTTTTGAGGGTTTTTAACTTTCATTTACCAGTACATCTCTGCATATAAACTTTGAATCCTGATTTGTAGTGGTATAACTCATAATCCATACCTCAAATAATCATCTTTCTGCTGCTTTGTTCCTGTTTTCAGCTTCACCAGAGGCCTGGTAATTCACACCAGCACTGCTGGCAGCTGCAAAATGGAGGAAACGCTCTCACGCACCCAGAACACGTGACCTACTCTCTGCCTCCGCTCCAGGCAGGAGGACTCCAGCAATTAAAAAATAAATCTGCTCCTGGGTCAGAGCACTGACATCTGGAGGATGCGTTCTGCTCTTCACGCATATACAAAATGGTTGGCATTTTGAAAGCTGGTCGCGACTGGCATTTTTAAAAGCCGGTCGCTTCATTGAGCACTTCTAACTGCATTCGGGAATGCCGCAACGCATGGCCCCACGACTCCCGACACCCGCCCACGCCCACCCGCGTGTCGCGACCCTGGGTTTGAAAATTACTGTCCTCGTGCATGAATCACAAAAGTCTAGTGTACAGGTCTAGAAGTAATTAGGAAAGCTAATAGAATGTTATTGTTTAGTATGAGGGGAATTGATTACAAAAGTGGGAACATTATGCTTCAGCCGTACAGGGCATTGGTGAGATCGCAGCTGGAGTATTGTGCCTCCTTATTTTAAAAAAGTTGTGAATACCTATAAACAGTTCAGAGAAGGTTTATTAGACGAGTACCAGGAATAGGTGGGTTGCCCTCTGAGGAAATAGTGGAAAGATTAAGTTTGTATCCACTAGTGAATAGAAGGGTGAGAGGCAACGTGATCAAGTCCTTTAAGTTCCTGAGGTGTACTGACAGGGTGGATGTGGAGAGGGTGCTTCTCTTGTCGGAGAATCTAGAACTAGGGGCTACTATTGAAAAATAATTGGTTGCTCATTTTAGACCGAGATGAGAAGTTTTTTCTCTCTGAGGGTCGTGAGTCTCTGGAACTCTCTTTCTGAAAAGGCAGTGGAAGCAGAATCTTTGAATATTTTGAAGGCAGAGCTAGATAGTGTGGTATTATCAGAACTATCAGCATTACAAGAGTTAATGTAGTGTTGAGAGTAGCCACTAGAAGGAGCTGCAGGTACAACTATATCAAGCAGTGATGCTAGACCTTCGGGCAGGAATGTATGCAGCAGACACCTATTGAAGGCCATAAGAGCAGATAGTGTGAGTAAGATTAAATTATAGTTTATACCAGGACTGAGATTAGCAGTAGATGAGTGTAGTTAGATTTATTGATCAGTTGTGTATTCTTAAGGACTATGTGTCGAATCCCAGTTTAATAGTGTAAATAAAATCACAGCTTTGTTTAAGTTAAAAGCTATTCTGTGGTCTTTGTGAATACTATGCCAACCATCCTGAAATAAGCAACACAAGGAACACCACAGATAGATTATTGGTTAACCAGGGGCTGAAATGTTATCAGGGTCGACTCAAATGTAGGGTTTCAATCACATCATGATCTTCTTGCATGGTGGAGCAGGCTCGAGGGGTTGAGTGAGCTACTGCTCCTAATTCGTAAGTTTGTGTGATCACTACAAACCAAAGCCCAATGATATTGTATGTAATTGAAGAGCCTCCTACATTATGTGATAGCACTTATACATATTTGTTCTGATCACCTGGCCACATTACTGATGTTCGCACTTTCGCCCTGAAAAAATCCAGATGCATCACAGTTGAGGGTGACCAGTGATCTTTCCTTCAATTGATAAGAAGCTATTCAGCTCTCTTGCGATTGTCCTTTGATCCAAATGGAGAATTATAATTTGTTCCCTTGGGGGCAACACATTCTCGTCAAATATTACTCCTCCGTGAGTCTTCTGGTACACTTGCTTCTATCCCTCCCAACATTTGGTGAGATGGGATGTAGATGCTGTATGTGGAGTCATACTCTTGGCTTTTAATTTTCACCTCCTTGTCCTCCTTGCCGGGCAATACGAGGCAATTCCACAAAGGAAAGTTGTACTTTATTAAAAAATTATATTGATTGGCATTTTCAACTTTAACAGTATAACAGTTTAATGTGTAATGTACATGGTATTTACAAAGTAGCAGCTCAAGTGTGTCGGATATTTACTAGCCGGTTTGTGTCCGATGTTCAACAGTTTTTACAAGCAGTCACCCCTCCCTCCCCCCAGCCCCCCTTTCCCCTTCCTCTGTTGGAAGTTTTTTTTTCCCCCCGCTTTGTTTTCTTAATTTTATATTGTTGGGGCGGGAGGGCGGGGGGGGGGGGGGGGGTGGGGGGCGTCTGAGTGGCCCTTCCTGTCCTCCACTTCCTCTCCATACTTTGCTTTGTGCCGTCTTTGGGATCCATTCCCGCCCCACCCCCCCTCTGCCCCAGTCTCTTCTAAGCGTCATAGACACATAGGGCTGGATTCTCCGACCCCCCACCCACCCCGGCCAAGTCGGAGAATCCCCAGGGGGCAGCGTGAATCCTGACCCGCCGCTCTCATGCCGGCTGCCGTGTTCTCCGGCTCTGGTTTTCAGGCGGGGATCACGCCGCGCCGGTTGGGGGCCGTTGGCAGCGTCCCCCCCCCCCCCCCCCAACCCCCACCCCGGCATTTCTCTGGGCCTCGATGGGCCCAGCGGCCGTCGGTTCCTGACCAGTCCCGCCGGCGTGAAATGGACATGGTCCATCATGGCGGGACCTAGCTTGTAGGCCGGCTACTGAAGTTCTCGGGAGGGGCGGGGGGGTTGTGGGGGAGATCCGGCCCCGGGGCGGGGGCCTCCACGGTGGCCTGGGCCCACCGATCTGTGAGCGGGCCTGTGCCGTGGGGGCACTCCTTCCTTCCGTGCTGGCCTCTGTCGGACTCCGCCATGGCCGGCGTGGAGTAGAACTCCCCTGCACATGCGCTGGAACACGCCAGCCGGTCTTCGCATGCGTGGAACCACACAGGCGACTCTGCGCATGTGCCAACTCGCCCTTCAGCGCCAGTTGGCGTGGTGCCAACCCCTCCGATGCCGGCCTAGCCCCCAGAAGTGTGGAGGATTCCACAACTTCCGATTGCCCCGATGCTGGAATGGTTTGCGCCATTCTTGGCGCCGGCGTCGGGCCATCCCGCCAATTGCGGGAGAATCCCACCTATCGGAGCAGGAGGAGGCCTTTTGGCCATTCTAGCCTGCTCCGCCATTTATCACGATTATGGCTGATCATCCAACTCAATAGCCTAATCCTGCTTTCTCCCCATAGCCTTTGATCCCATTCTCCCCAAGTGCTATATCTAGCCGCCTCTTGAATATATTCAATGATTTAGCATCAAATACTTTCTGTGGTAATGAATTCCACAGGCTTACCACTCTTTGGATGAAGAAATGTCTCTTCAACTCTGTCCAAAATGGTTTACCATGAATCCTCAGACTGTGATCCCTGGTTTTGAACGCACCCATCACTACATCTACCCTGTCTAGTCCTGTTAGAATTTTCTAAGTCTCTTTGAGATCCCCCTCATTCTTCTGAACTCCAGTGAGAACAATCCTCACCTCGTCAATCTTTCCTCATATAACAGTTCCACCATCCCTGGAATCAGTCTGGTAAACCTTCCCTGCACTCCCTTGAGAGGAAGAACATCCTTTCTCAGAAAAGGAGACCAAAACTGCACACAACATTCAAGGTGAGGCCTCGCCAAGGCCCTGTATAATTGCAGCAGCACATCTCTACTTCTGTACTCAAAACCTCTCGCAATGAAGGCCAACATACCATTAGCCTTCTTTACAGCCTACTACACCTGCATGCTTACCTTCAGCGACTGGTGCACAAGGACACCCAGGTCCCACTGCACACTTCCCTCTCTCAATTTACAACTGTTTAGGTAGTAATCTGCCTTCCTGTTTTTGCTTCCAACGTGAATAACCTCACACTTATCAAAATTATACTGCACATGCCATTGATTTGCCTACTCGCCCAACCTGTCTGGGTCATGCTACAGGATTGCTGTATCCTCGTCACAGTTCACCCTCCCACCCAATTTGGTATCATCTGCAAACTTTGAGATGTTACATCTTGTTCCCTCATCTACATCATTAATATATCCCTGTGGCACCCCACTAGTTACTGCCTGCCAATTTGAAAAGGACCCATTAGTTCCTACTCTTTGTTTCCTCTCTGCCAACCAGTTTTCTATCCATCTCAACACACTTCCCCCGATCCCATGCGCTTTGATTTTGCACAATAATCTCTTCTGCGGAACTATGTCAAACGCCTTCTGAAAGTCCAAATATACATCGACTGGCTACCTCTTGTCAACTCTACTGGTTACATCTTCAAAGAATTCCAACAGCTTTGTCAAGCATGATTTCCCCTTCATAAATCCATGCTGTCTCTGACTGATCCTGCCACTGCTTTCTAAATGTTCCGCTATAAAGTCCTTCATGATGGATTCAGGAATTTTCCCCACTACCGATGTTAGGCTTACTGGTCTATAATTCCCTCATGTCCTCCCTTGTCTTTCTCTCTCTCTCTTTCGCCCGCTCTTCCTAATCGGTATTTGCCTCAAATAGGTCTTGGAACAGGCTGAAGAATGGCCCTCATGCTTTTTGGAAACCCTTGGATGGTGTACTTGATCGTCTTCAGGTGGAGAAATTCTGTCAGGTGTGCCAGCCAGTCTGCAGCTCTCGTTGGTGCTGCTGATCGATAGCCAAGTAGGATTCTCCGATGTGCGATTAGGGATGCAAAAGCCAGGGCGTCGGCCTCTTCCTCATATGAAGGACTGGCTGGTCCAATACCCCGAAGACTGCCAATCCCGGGCATGGCTCCACCCTCACCCCCACAACCCTGGACATCGCCTCGAAGAAGGCTGTCCAGAACCCGACAAGTCCAGGGCATGCCCAGAACATGTGGGCATGGTTGGCCGGGCCTCCTTGGCACCGTTCACTTTTGTCCTCCACCTCTGGGAAGAAGCTGCTCATTCAGTTCTTGTCAGGTGGGCTCTATGCACCTCTTTAAACTGTACAAGGCTTAGTCCAGCGCAGGAGGAGATGGAGTAGGCCCTACTCAGTGCTTCTCTCCAGAGTACCCAACCCACTTCTGTCCCCAATTCGTCCTCCCATTTCCATCTAATTTCATCCAGTAGTAGTCTTGCCCTGTCTAGTAACCATCCATATATATTCCCACAGTTCCCCTTCCCCCTTCCTTATTGTTCATGTTTATTAGCTTCTCAAGGAGAGTGTCTCTTGGGCCCTGGGTACCTTGCCGTCTCCTTACAGAGAAAATGATTAATTTGGAGGTGCCTCAGCTCCTGCCACATCGGTTGGTTCAGGTCCTCAGTTAGTTTATCTAAGGTCGCGGGTCCATCCCGGTCTGCATGGTGAATGCTGCCTTGGCTGAGTGACAGTGCTTCTTGGAGTTGGATGGAACTGGGAGTATGAGAAACTGGCAGCTGAGGTGACAAGGGAGAGAAGTCAGTGGTAAGTCTCCAGTGGCAGAGTCAGAGAACTGCTACATTTGAATCTATCTGGTAAGTAGTGGTGAGTAGTAACTAATTTTCTTTTCTTTTCATTTACTTATTTTTTTGGGGGGGCATTACAGTCATATAAGTTAACCTAAGGGTTAAAACATGGCAGAAGATCCCAGATCTGTGTCATGCTCCTCTTGTGCGATGTGGGGGTTCAGGGACATGTCCACTTTCCCTGGCTCCTTCATGTGCAAGAAGTGTGTACAGCTGCAGCTCCTGTTGGACCGCCTGACGGCTCTGGCATTGTGGTTGGACACACTTTGGAGCATCCACGATGCTGAGGACGTTGTGGATAGCACGATTAGTGATTTTGTCACACTGCCGATAAAGAGCACTGAGGGAGATAGGGAATGAGTGACCAACAGGCAGAAGGAAGGCAGTGCAGGGTTCCCTGTGGTATCTCCCTCCAAGACAGGTATACCGTTTTGGATACCATTGGGGGAGATGGCTCACCAGGCAGCAGTAGCGAGGTTTATGGCACTTTGGCTGGCTGTAGCCACCTGGGGTGGCCACATCCCGATTACAAAATGGACACTTTGCAAAGAATGAAGGGAAAAATGGACAATGCTGAGAAAGCAAGCCGGTTTGTCTGTTGATTGGAGTTGTAGCTCCCAGACAAGACCGATACTGCAAAGCCATCAACATACTAATGAGCCATCTCCAGGACAAAAGGGAAACATTTAGGTAAACGATACTAAAGCAGACACACCCGCGCCAGAGGAGACTAGAACAAAGCAGGCCAACGGCCACCTAGGGCCCGCCCAGCAATCAGGGCAGCCACCCCTTTATTGGAGGAAATTGATACCAATGATCAGGATACGGTCCAATTCATTGGGACCAAGTTCAAGGACCACCCAAAAGTGCGTGAAGCCCCCTTTGGGTATAAGAAGAAGCCCCCAACAGAGAATTGTTCTTCTTGGCCTTGGCTCTCAGTGGCAAGAGGCCTGCCTAGCAGCTGCACCATAAAAAGTAAGTCCAAAGTCAACGCACGCTATGAGATAGACACTCCTAGCTACTATTCCGTACCAGTTCGACCCCAGCAGCCTCAGAACCGGACAACGGCCATTGTTCCTCTGACTGAGTGGGCACCCGAAACTGAGTATAGGCTTTAGTAGTAGTGATAGTTTAGTTGGTAGAAGTTTATGCATGAGCATATTTGACTGGTGTATCGAGTCTTTGATCAGTATTCGGTTTTGAACCTTGTGGCGGTATCGAAGGATACCTGGCGACTCTTGAGCAAACGTAATTGGAATTAAGGAAGGCAACCATATTAACCGCAATAAATAGAGCCAATTAAAGAGAGAACAACGAGAAACATGGCTCTGCTGTGCAGGAGGGCAGGAAAAAGAGTGGTAGAGCTATAGTGATAGGGGATTCGATTGTGAGGGGAGTAGACAGGCGTTTCTGCGGATGCAAAATAGACTCCAGGAAGTTATATTGCCTCCCGGGTGCAAGGGTCCTGGATGTCTCAAAGTGACTGCAGGGCATTCTAAAGGGGAGGATGAACAGCCAGCTGTCGTGGTGCATAAAGGCACCAATGATATAGGTAAAAAAAACAGGATGAGGTCCTACATGTTGAATTTAGAGAGTTAAGAGCTAAACTAAAAACTAAAAAGTACCTCAAAGGTGGTAAACTCAGGATTGCCATGTGCTAGTCAGAGTAGGAATTACAGGATAGACTGCATGAATGCGTGGCTTGAGAGATGTTGCAGGAGGGAGGGATTCATATTTTGGGACATTGGAAGCAGTTCTGGGAGAGGTGGGACTTTTACAAATTGGACAGTCTACAACTGGGTAGGACTGGAACCAATGTCCTCGGACGGGGGGGGTTGTTGTTTGCTAGCACTGTTGGGGAGGGTTTAAACTAATGGGGCAGGGGGATGGGAACCAATGCAGGAAGTCAGAGGGTAGTAAATAGGGGACAGAAACGAAAGCCAGAAAGGAGAAAAGTGGAAGACAGAGAACCAGATTGAAGTGCATTTATTTCAATGCAAGAGGCCTAATGAGCAAGGCAGATGAACTCTGGGCATGGATAGGTACATGGGACTGGGATACTATAGCTATTACTGAGACATGGCTAAAGGAGGGGGAGGACTGACAACTCAATGTTCTGGGGTACAGATGCTACAGGAAAGATGGACCAAGAGATAGGAGGGGAGGAGGTTGCGGATTTGATTAGGGACAACATCACAGCAGCACAGAGAGAAGACATATCCAAGAGTTCGCTCACTGAGTCTATATGGGTAGAACTAAAAAATAAGAAGGGTGAGATCACTTTGATCGGACTGTACTAAAGGCCCCCAAATATTCAGCGGGAAATCAAGAAGCAAATATGTAAGGAGATTACAGATGGCTGCCGGAAAAATAGGGTGGTAATAGTAGGGGACTTTAACTTTCTCAATATTAATTGAGACAGCCATAGCACTAGGGGTTTGGATGGAGAGAAATTTGTCGAGTGCATTCAGGAAGAATTCTTCATTCAATATGTGGATGGCCCGAGTAGAGAGGGGGCAAAACTTGATCTCCTCTTGGGGAATAAGGAAGGATAGGTGACGGAAGTGTTAGTGAGCGATCACTTTGGGACCTGTGACCATAAATCCATTAGTTTTAAGATAGTTATCGAGTGCCAGCACTGTGGTGTAGTGGATAGCACTGCTGCCTCACAGAAGCAAGGTCCCAGGTTCCATCCAGGCTCTGGGTCACTGTCCGTGTGGAGTTTTCACATTCTTCCCGTATTTGCATGGGTTTCGCCCTCACAACCCAAAGATGTGCAGGGCAGGTGGATTGGCCATGCTAAATTGCCCCTTAATTGGAAAAATTAATTGGGTATTCTAAATTTATTTTTTAAAAAGATGGCTATGGAGAATGATAGCTCTGGCCCAAAAGTAAAAATTGAAATGTGGGGCAAGGCCAATTGCATGGTATTAGGAGGGAACTTTCAAAGGTTGATGGGGGAGCCTGTTTACAGGCAAGGGGACAGCTGGTAAGTGGGAGTCTTTCAAAAGGGTGTTATCTAGGGTTCAGGGTGAGCACATTCCTCTTAGAGTGAAGGGTAAGGGTAGTAGAAGTAGGGAACCCTGGATGACTCAGGATATTCAGACCATGGTCAAAAGGAATAATCATAGAATTTACAGTGCAGAAGGAGGCCATTCGGCCCATCAAGTCTGCACTGGCTCTTGGAAATATCATCCTACCCAAGGTCAACACCTCCACCCTATCCCCATAACCCAGAAACGCCACCCAATACTAAGGGCAATTTTGGACACTAAGGGCAATTTATCATGGCCAATCCACCTAACCGGCACATATTTGGACTGTGGGAGGAAACCGGAGCACCCGGAGGAAGCCCACACACACGCGGGGAGGATGTGCAGACTCCGCACAGACAGTGACCCAAGCCGGAATCGAACCTGGGACCCTGGAGCTGTGAAGCAATTGTGCTATCCACAATGCTACCATGCTGCCCCTAATAAGGAGGCAAATGACAGGCATAGGCAGCTGGGATCAACTGGATCTTTAAAGAGTATAGGGCTTGTTGGAGTAGAGTTAAGAGAGAAATCAGGAGGGCAAAAAGGGGACATGAAATTGTCTTGGCAGATAAGGCAAAGGAAAATACAAAGAGCTATTACAGATACAGAATTTCCACATTAACTTCATTGCAATGTTAATGTAAGCCTACATGTGACAATAAAGATTATTATTACAGAAAGGGGAAAAGAGTGACTCGGAAGAGGGTAGGACTTCTTAAGGATAAACAAGGTCATCTATGTGCGGATCCACAAGGGATGGGAGAGGTCCTAAATTAATATTTCTCGTCAGTATTTACCATTCAGAAAAGCGCAAATGTTAGGAAAATTGGGGAAATAAAAAGTGATATCGTGAGAAGTGTAAATATTATAGAGAAGGAGGTGTTGGAGGTATTAAAGCGGATCAAGGTAGATAAATTCCCGGGATCTGATTAAATATATCCCAGGACACTTTGGGAGGCTAGCGAGGAAATTGCCGGCCCCCCATTTGAATCATTGACAGCCACAGGAGCGGTGCTGAAGATTGGAGGGTGTTGTGCCCTTGTTTGAGAAGGGCTGTAGGGATAAGCCTGGGAACTGCAGATTGTTAGCCTTACTTCTGCAGTGGGTAAGTTGTTAGAAGGTATTCCAAGGGACAGGATCTGCAGGCATTTAGACAGGCAAGAGCTAAATAGGGAAAGTCAGCATGGCTTTGTAAGGGGTAAGTCATGTCTCGCAAATTTGATTGAGTTTTTTGAAGATGTAACTACGAAGGTAGATGAGGGCAATGCAATCGACGTTGTCTACATGGCAAGGCCTTTGACATGGTACCACATGGTAGGTTGTTGCAAAAGAATAAATCCCACAGAATCCAGGGCGAGGTAGCCAATTGGATACAAAATTGGCTTGGCGACTGAAGCCAAACGGTGATTGTTTTTAAAACTGGAGGCCTGTGACTAGCAGTGTGCCTCAGGGATCGGTGCTGGGTCCACTGTTATTTGTGATATATATGAATGATTTGGACGAGAATGTCGGAGGCATGGTTAGTAAGTTTGCAGATGACACCAACATTGGTGGCATAGTGGATAGTGAAGAAGATTATATAAGGTTGCAACAGGATCTTAACTAATTGGGCCAGTGGGCCGATGAATGGCAAATGGATTTTAATTTGGATAAATGTGAAGTGATGCATTTGCTAGGTCAAATCAGGGCATGATTTACTCAGTTAATGGTACGGAGTTGGGGAGAGTTACAGAACAAAGAGATCTAGGAATACAGGTTCATAGCTCCTTGAAGTTGGAGTCGCAGGTGGACAGAGTGGTGAAGAAGGCATTCAGCATGCTAGGTTTTATTGGTCAGAATATTGAATACAGGAGTTGGGACATCTTGTTGAAGTTGCACAAGACATTGGTAAGACCACACATGGAATACTGTGTTCAGTTCTGGTCACCCTATTATAGGAAGGATATTGTTAAACTAGAAAGAATGCAGAAGAGATTTACGAGGATGCTCCCAGGACTTGATGATCTGAGTTATGAGGAAAGACTGGATAGGCTGGGACTTTTTTCCCTAGAGCATAGGAGGCTTAGGGGTGATCTCATAGAGGTCTATTAAATAATGAGGAGCATAGATAAGGTAGATAGTCAACATATTTTCCCAAAGGTAGAGGAGTCTAAAACTAGAGGGCATAGGTTTAAGGTGAGGGGGGGAGATAAAAAAGAGACCAGAAGGGAAATTTCTTCACATAGAGGGTGAAGGCATCTGGAATCCTCTGGGCTTCCAGAGGATTGATAGAGGCGGGTACGATTTTGTCTTTTAAAATACAGTTAGAAAGTTACATGGGCAGGGTGGGTACAGAGGGATATGGGCCAAATGCGGGCAAGTGGGGCTAGCTTAGTGGTAGAAACTGGACCGCATGGACAATCTGGGCTGAAGGGCCAGTTTCCATGCTGTAAACATCTGTGACTCTATGTCCCCTATGTAGAGGTACCTAACCACCAATGTCCCCTGTCCTGTCTCCAATTTGTGCTTGCCGCAGATGGGGGGCATGGAGGACATCTTGGTTAGGCCGAAACGTTGCCTCGTTTGATTCCACATCTTCAATATGGCTACCACCACTGGGCTGGATGTGTATTTGATGGGGGGGATGGGAGCGCTGCCGTGGTGAGTGTTCGGAGGGTCGTTCCCTTTTACAAGAGCCAATCACGAAAGTTGTACTTTAATGGTTCATAAACAGCTTTCTGAGGAGGAATGTTAAATAGTGAGTTTTCTGTAAGGCCACAAAGGAGTCCACACTGAGTAGTTCAAAGAAACTTAGTTTATTTGCAATTACTGTTATACACATCACATGGTAGATCCCAACTGCGTCTCCCTTGTCGGTGCTAACTGATCGACTTTATCAATCATACAACTAGATGGGGAAATTCGTATTCGACAAAGTTCACATGGAAGTTAATTGTTCCGCCTCGTAAGATACTTGTGGGTTATAACAGAGTTATGATCGAGCTGTCTGATTAAATAAGAAGTACTTTTTAAAATTTAAGGCAAGAAAACTATATGCAACAGAGCTATACTCAATAACAGCAGAACAAAACATTGTGTGCGGACGATAATTTATGTTGCAAGCCCCAGGAGCAACTTTCAATATTTACTGTATCCAGGCAACAAGCAACACACATTTTTCCATCCAAAACTCCAGGAGGAGTACGAAGTATTGTTACTATTATTTGTGTGGCGCTAATGTTACTTGCCATTTTTCAGCCCAAGGCTGGATAATGTCTCGGTCTTGTTGCATTTAGACATGGACTGCTTCAGTAGCTGAGGAATCATGAATGGTGCTGAATATTGTGCAACGATCAGTGAACATCCCCACTTCTGATCCTATGACATGAGGAAGGTCATTGATAAAGCAGCTGAAGATGGTTGGACCTCAGACCCTCCCCTGAGAAATAATTTCCTGGGGTTGAGATACTGACCTCCAACAACCACAAACATCTTCCTTTCTGTTAGGTATGACTCCAACCAACGGGGAGTTTTTTTTCCCCCTGATTCCCATTGACTCCAGTTTAGCTAGGACTCCTTGATGCCACACTTGGTCAAATGTAGCCTTGATTTTAAGGGCAGCCATTCTCACCTCATCTCTGGAGTTCAGCTCTTTTGTCCATGTTTGAACTGAGGTCTATGACTGGAAAAAAGACAGAAAGAGTTTGAATTTATTTTGCGTCTTTCAGTCCCAAAACTGTGCTGTCACTTTTGTCATATAGCAGTCAATTTAGGAATGGCCAAGGCCCGACAAACAGCAATGAGATTAATTGCCAGATAACCTATTTTTAGTGGCTCAGGGATAAATATTAGCTGAGATACCAGTAAAACTCTCCTGCTTGTCTTTGAATTTCTATCTACCAAAGATGCCAAACATTTGTCTAATATTGCATCAAAAGACAGAAGCCCCGCTATGCCGCAATCTTTCAGTACTGCAATGGCGTGTTAGCTAGATTAGATTTGCAATTCCCTGGAGCTCGACTTGAACCTTCCATCTTCTGATTCAAAGGTAGGAGTGCAAGGAACGACATTTTGAGCTGGGTCTTTATTACTGCACAACATTGCACTGTTTTGCCCTGCTTTCTAGTCGATTTCTACCTTTCCCACCTCTGGCATGGCAAGAGCATAAAATCCAGATCCTATCGATGAAATGAAAAAGACCCCCAGAGCAGCAAAGCCATAACAAAAGGCCTTTAAGCATGTGTATGCTTTCCACTGTCATTTATTGAAATAATTGTTACTGGTACCCAGCAGGCTCAACATCATAGCAAAGTTTTGCCTTTTATTAGATCTTCAGCTTTAGGTACAGAATTATTTTCACCTGAGCGTCATACATCTTGCTGTCTGATGATGAATTTTATTTTATTTCTCCCCTCGCAGGCAAACATAAATGTTCCTCCAGGTACTGCAGGAGAGAAAATATGAAATGGTAGGAATAATAAATGGAAAGAATCCCCTCAAGTGTTGCAGGCTCATTTGTGCACGGGATTTGTGCATTCATAGTATGAAAGATGGTAATTGGACCAAAGCATTAAACTATTTACACAGCCGACAATAATTGGTGCAGTTTTGTGCAGCCAAACCTCAGCAGAAGTCAGGAGAGGCCTTGCTGCCTTATGGTTTCTTGGCTGCCAAACAGCTGCAGTTCAGGATCACTCATAATATCAGGCACTTTCGCAAGTGTAGAAAAGGTCATTTTGTTTCTCGCATAGTAAGACACGCATTAAACACTGCAGTTTCCAGCATTCAACCTTTCACCAGTTCCTACTTTTATGATTTTTCACATTGCGGATGGAAATAGTGGGATTATAAACAACCCTGCAGTTTTCCATTCTCCGCACAGACAGAGGTTTTATTTATTCTGTGCACTGGTGTCAAGTTGTAAAATCTCATTTATTTCGATTTATTACTCGAGTATTTCCAAATTCTCCTTCAGTTACCCTCCAGAGAAGCAACTTGTTGCATTACACAAAAATATAACTCTAGCTGTTCACCTTCTTAATTCCAAACACATGACTCAATCATGCACTGCCAATCTCATCTGGCTGATGTGTTCTAACGTCAAGGAAATAAATAATCTTCAATCCAGAATCTTCCTTCACATAATAGCAACTTTTGTGATTAGATTATTGGAGCAAGCCATTAAATATATAATGGTGCTGACAGGTGAAAGGGAAAGCTAGTTATTTCTAAAAATTATTTATCCAATCCCGGTTAGTGTCTTTTATACGTTTATTTAGTCAAGAGATGACATTGAAAATAAACTGATGAAATTAACCTTTTGCTGGAACGTAATCAAAAATATTTCAGTTTCTGGTGTCTTCAGTGTTGCTGCCCTATGTCTTCAGCTCAAATTCTGAACCAAGGAACTGTCCGATAGTCCTCATAAAATGATAGTTTTTTTGTCTAACACACAAATTAGGAGTTGTCTTAACAGCATATAAGAATGATTCCTTCCACTTACATTTTTGTATAAAGATAACAGGTGTTTTCATGGTGAGTGCCAATCAGAGGCCATCTGTCTATTTGTGCCTGTCGCACAAACAAAGGACAGATGGGAGAGGTGAGCAAATAAGCATTGGACTGAAAGAACAACATTTTGTCACAACAATCTTCATAGCTCTTCTTTTGGACATCATTGATTATTTCTTCTCACCAAATGAAGGATTGCAGTGCTGAAGATTGGCAAATGTTTACACTTTATTCAAGATTTTTTAGCTTGTTTAAGTTACAAACAGATCATACACATGAATGGAGACCAATTTTTAATACTCTGCATTTCAAGACTCTGAAAAGGGCAGAATTGTTGATGTGGTGAGATACTTTACCTCCCATTATTCAGGTACTAAGTCACTCATCCGACTGGAATTGAGGAAGGATTATGGAGATGTGCAACTGATCCCTCAAGCCAGGCTGCAGTGGGTTAGTCCAACACACAACACATTGTCAAATGCCTCAGACCGGTCATACATGTATTCTAATAGCTCTGAAAGGGGAGGAAAGAGGATCTGCAATAACTGAAAAATGGAAGGATAGGTTAACATTATTGTGAGAGCCATCAGAGGTTCTGGCAAAAAGGCACGACCGAAAATGTCGTCTCTATCTCTTGTTCGCAACCTTCTGTTTTTTTGAATTCCATAAAAATGTACCCGTCTATCATTTGGATTCCTTGTGGTGTTGTCAGTGTAATTTAAATGACGTACTACTTGTGAAGACGTGAAATGACGTGAAGAATCACTATGGCATGAGGTACAATATTATATTGCTGGCAATGTTCGATTGAATTGGATTTGGTTTATTGTCATGTGTTCCGAGGTACAGTGAAAAGTATTGGGCGAGATTCTCTGTCGGCAGGATGCTCTGTTTTTCAGACAGCCCGGAGGGTTTCCCGACGGCGTGGAGATGCCCCACAATGGGAAACCCCATTGATCGGCCGGCTTAACGGTGCATCCCGCCGGCGGGGTGAGGCAGAAATGTGGGGCGGCGGGATGGAGCATTCCGCCCATTGTTCTGCGTAAAGTCCAGACAGATCATTCCATACATGACAAAAACATAGGACATACATAAATACACAATATAAATACATAGGCACTGGCATCGGGTGAAGCAAACGGAATGTAGCACCACTCAGTTTAGAAGATGTATGAAGAGATCAGTTCAGTCCATAAGAGGGTCATTCAGGAATCTGGTAACAGCGGGAAAAAGCTGTTTTTGAACTTGTTAGTGCGTGTTCTCAGACCTTTTTTGTATCCTGCCCGATGGAAGAAGTTGGAAGATAGAATAACCTGAGTGGGAGGGGTCTTTGATTATGCTGCCCACGATATAGATAGCCTGCAAAATCATTTTGGTAGATCCAATTCAGGTGGGAGCTATAAAATAAATGGCAGAACCATCAGGAGCATAGACACACAGAGAGTCCAGGTCCACAGATCCTTAAAAGTAGCAGTACAGGTGATATGGTGACAGAGAAAGCATGTGGCATGCTTGCCTTCATCGGACGGGGTATCGAGTACAAAATCTTGAAAATTATGTTACAGTTATATAGAACGTTGGTTCATAGAATTTCATAGAATTTACAGTGCAGAAGGAGGCCATTCAGCCCATCGAGTCTGCACCGGCTCTTGGAAAGAGCACCCTACCCAAGCCCATACCTCCACCCTATCCCCATAACCCAGTAACCCCACCTAACACTAAGGGCAATTTGGACCCTAAGGGCAATTTACCCTGGCCAATCCACCTAACGTGCACATCTTTGGACTGTCGGAGGAAACCGGAGCACCCGGAGGAAACCCATGCACACACGGGGAGAACGTGCAGACTCCACACAGACAGTGACCCAAGCCGGGAATCGAACCTGGGACCCTGGAGCTGTGAAACATTTGTGCTAACCACTATGCTACCGTGCTGCCCAACCCGAACGTCGTTCGGCCACGTTTGGAATACTGTGTCCCAATTCTGGTCACCACACTACCAGAGGAACGAGGAGGCTTTGGAGAGAGTACAGAAAAGGTTTACCAGGATGTTGCCTGGAATGGAGAGCACTTAGCTATGAGGAGAGATTGAATAAACTGTGATTGTTCTCCCTAGAGAGACGGAGGCTGAGGGGCAACCTGGTAGACATTTATAAAATTATTAGGGGTATAGATAGGATGAACAGTTGGAGGCTTTTTCCCAGTGTGGAAATGACAATTACAAGGTGGCACAAGTTCAAGGTGAAGGGGGGAGTGGTTCAGTGGAGATGTGCGGGGAAGTTTTTTTGCAGAGGGTGGTGGTGGCCTGGAATGCACTACCAAGTAAGGTGATTGAGGCAGATATGTTAGCGAGCTTTAAGACTTATCTGGATAGGCACATGAACAGACCGGTATAGAAGGATACAGACGGTTACTCCAGATAGGCGCATGATCGGCGCAGGCTTGGAGGGCCGAAGGGCCTGTTCCTGTATTGTTCTTTGTTCTTTGTTCATTTTTCTTTCCCAAGGCATCAGGAGATATAGACAGAGTCAATGAACAGGAGGCGGGCTCGTGTTATGGACTGGGCTGCGTTCATAATTCTTTGTCGTTTCTTATGGTCTTGGGCCGAGCAGTTGCCATACCAGGCTCTGATGCAGCCAGATAAAATGCTTTCTCTGGTGTATCTGTAAAAAAAAATCGGTAAGAGTCAATGTGGACATGCCGAAGTTCCTTAGTTTCCTGAGTTATTATAGACACTGTTGTGCTTTCTTGATGGTAGCGCTGACATGGGTGGACCAGGGCAGATTGTTGGTGATGTGCGCACCTAGGAATTTGAAATTGTCAACCATTTCCACCTGGGCACCATTGATGCAGATAGGACTGTGTACGATAATTTGCTTCCTGAAGTCAGCTCCTTAGTTTTGCTGACATTGAGGGAGAGATTGTTGTCATTATACCATGCCAATAGGTTCTCTATTTCCCTCCTGTACTCTGACTCATCGTCGTTCGAGATCCGAACCACAATGGCCATGCTATCAGCAACCTGAAGCCAAATTTTGCCTCACAGTCATGTGTGTACAGGGAATATAGTAGAGTGCTAAGTACGCAGTCTTGTGGGGCCCCGACTATCGTGGAGGAGGTGTTGTTGTTTATCCTTACTGATTGTGGTCTGTGGGTCAGGAAGTTGAGGAGCCAATTGCAGAAAGAGGAGCCAGGTCCTAGGTTTTGGAATTTTGATATGAGCTTGGCTAGGATTATGGTGTTGAATGCGGAGTTGTAGTCAATGAATAGGAGTCTGACGTAGAATTCCTTGTTGTTGAGATGCTCCAGGGATGAGAATAGGGCTAGGGAGATGGCGTCTGCTGTGGACCTGTTGTGGCAGTAATCGAATTGCAGCGGAACAAGCATTCTGGGAGTATATAGTTGATACGTCTCATGACCAAGCTCTTGATGAGTGACCAAGATCTCAAAATCGTTTCAGTTTGAATTGTTGCTTGGTCAGGGAACTTTGCCAATTCGAATCCAGAGCCATAGGTCACTTTGCAAATTGGAATATGCTTTGTTAATTGTAAACCATGATTTGGAAGCACTCAGCATTTTAAAGTTGTTTTGTATCAAGAAGAAAGCTGAGGTTTGACATCTGTATGTGTGGAGGCACTATGTTTAATGTATCAGTCAAAGGTCTCCTAGTTCATCAGAGTGTTTGGCTACAGCCGGACATGTACCTTGTTGACATATCTATAGGAACACACTATGAAAAGAAGAATAGGTGGCGCAAATTTATATCAGGCACAATTGTTGTTCCATTCAATCTCATTTAACAGCAAAAATCACATTTACTTGCCATTTTGTGTTTTTTTTTCTGGGGCCCAGCATTTGTTCCCCATCTCTAATTTCCCTTGAACTAAATGACTTGTTAAGCTATTTCAGAGGGAAGATAAGGGTCAACCACATTGCCGTGGGTCTGGAGTCACATGTAGGCCAGGCCAGGTAAGACCATAACCATAAGACCATAAGACACAGAAGCAAAATTAGGCCACTCAGCCCATCGCGTCTGCTCTGCCATTCAATCATGGATGATATTTTTCTCATCCCCATTCTTCTGCCTTCTCCCCATAAACCCTGGTCCCCTTATTAATCAAGAACCTATCTATCTCTGTCTTAAAGACACTCAATGATTTGGCCTCCACAGCCTTCTGAGACAAAGAGTTCCACAGATTCACCACCCTCTGGCTGAAGAAATTCCTCCTCATCTCTGTTTTAAAGGATCGTCCCTTTAGTCTGAGATTGTATCCTCTGCTTCTAGTTTTTCCTACAAGTGGAAACATCCTCTCCACGTCCACTTTATCCAGGCCTCGCAGTATCCTGAAGTTTCAATACGATCCCCCTTCATCCTTCTAAACAACCGTTTAGAAGCAACTGTTCCTCATATGACAAACTCTTCATTCCAAGGATCATTCTTGTGAACCTCCTTTGGACCCTCTCCAAGGCCAGCTCATCCTTCCTTAGATAAGGGGCCCACAAGTGCTCAAAATATTCCAAATGGGGTCTGACCGGAGCCTTATAGAGCCTCAGAAGTACACCCCGAGAATACAATCCCTTGTATTCTAGCTCCATTGACATGAATGCTAACATTGCATTTGCCTTCCTAACTGGCGACTGAATCAAATCGTGAACAAAGACTCCCAAGTCCCTTTGTGCTTCTGATTTCCGAAGCATTTTCCCATCTAGAAAATAGTCTATGCGTATGTTCCTCCTTCCAAGGTGCATAACCTCACACTTTTCCACATGGTGTTTCATCTGCCACTTCTTTGCCCACACTCCTAGCCTGTCCAAATCCTTCTGCAGCCCCCTTGCTTCCTCAATACTACCTGTCCCTCTACAAATCTTTGTATCATCTGGAAACTTAGCAACAATGCCTTCAGTTCCTTCTTCCAGATTATTGATGTATATTGTGAAAAGCTGAGGTCCCAGCACAGACCCCTGAGGAACTGTCACCGGCTAGTCACCGGCTGCCATCCTGAAAAAGATCCCTTTATCCCCACTCTCTGCCTTGTGCCAGTCAGCCAATCCTCTATCCATGCTAGGATCTTACCTTTAACACCATGGGTTCTTAATTTATTTAACATTATGTTAAGGTGCGGCACCTTGTCAAAAGCCTTCTGCAACAGTAAGGACAGCAGATTTCTTTCCCTCGAGGACATTAGTGAACCAGTTGGCTTTTTACATCCATGATGGTTTAATTGTCATTCGCCTTACTGAGCCTAGCTTTATATTCCAGATTTATTCATTGAATTTAAATTCCACCAACTGTTATCGTGGGGCTTCAACCGGTATCCCAAAAATATTCACCTGGCATCAGGATTACTAATCCACGAACATTACCACTGTGCTACCATCTCCCATAGATGGTGATTTACAATATATTTCTGTGCATTGTTTTTAGCGCCATATCACATTGAAAAACCTCAAAGTGCTTGCTTTAATGAATTATTAATAAAAAGAATTACTACTTTTTCAAAACAGAATCAGCACTCCAAGGAACTGGACATATTTATCTTTTTACAAATTACATTTTTGTGCATTTCAGACTGAGAGAGATATTGGAAAATAAAAAACACTGGGCTAAAAATTGGCCCACATGGTATTTGGATGTTGTGGGGGGGGAGATTCACAATTGGCGATCTGCCAATACCCATTACCAAGGAACATAGAACAGTACAGCACAGAACAGGCCCTTCGGCCCTCAATGTTGTGCCGAGCCATGATCACCCTACTCAAACCCACGTATCCACCCTATACCCGTAACCCAACAACCTCCCCCTTAACCTTTTATTAGGACACTACGGGCAATTTAGCATGGCCAATCCACCTAACCCGCACATCTTTGGACTGTTAAATGTAGTCTGTCCCTCTTAAAGGGATAATGCGCTAGTGCAGAGGAGCTGGTGCTGGCTGCATGCACTCACAAATGAATATGTGAGGCCTGCAAATTGAGGGCCTGAGAAGAGAGAGGTCGCCTAGGTTTATATGGATGGAGTGGTGCAAATCTTAGTGGAGATCGGACAAAAGGGACATGTCAAGTTTCTGGTGGAGGTATCCATAGAATTCCTGCAGTTCAGGATGAGGCCATTCAGCCCATCAAACCTGCACTGACCCTCCAAAACAGCACTGTAACTAGGCCCACTCACCAGCCCTATGACCGTAACCCACACATTGATCAAGGGCAATTTACCCAACCTGACATGTTTGGAGCAATCTAGCATGGCCAATCCACCTAACTTGCACATCTTTGGTGGGGGCTGGTAAGAAGACCCTCAAAGAACATCCCCAAAAGCGATTGGGATCAGGTGGCCTAGAAAGTCAATTCCTGGAATCTGGCCTCAAGGACCTGGCCACAGTACCACAAGAAGTGTTATGTTCTCAGATGGATTAGTAAATGCATTTGTACAGAAATATCCTACCCAGCACATGACCAACTTCTTACATCTCTCAAAGTACCACGTCATCTCTGACCCAGCGGCACTCCTCGGCTCTCTGGACTAAGGTCTAACATCCAAGATATTCCATCTCACCATCACACATGTTCCAATGGTGCCAGCCTCACCCTCAGCTTCTTCTGCTTCCATGTTCCTTCAGCCAGTTAGCCATGACAGACATATCATCCAAACACAGCGCAACACCAACAACTAGCATTCCACCCTCTCTCTTGCAGGACAAGGTAGCACACAATAGAAAGAGAGAAGACTAGAATTGCTAGGGGACAAGGATGCCTGCAGCTGTTGAGTCTTTCTGGGGAAATGGCCTTCATGCCTTTCAGCATCATGGGACTGGCTAAGACTGAGCCTGTAACTTCCAACATCGCTGAGAACATTCTGAATGGGGGTACTTTCCTGACTTATGTCCCTTCTCAACTCCAATAGCACCCCCATTCTGATATCTGGCATGATTAATAGGCTATAGGTGGTGTGACCATTAACCTCAAGCCTTCCCCTTGAGCCAATCTTCCTCTATTTTCTTTCCTGCTCTCAGATACCCGGAAACTGACATTTTAAAGTCACAACAGCCCAAGGAGGAGTAGGAGAGAGGAATACCACAGCACTGATGAAGAGGCTCCCATCACTCAAACTCAAACTCACAACCATCATCCCAGACACTGGCATTGTCATCGAGGTACAGGGTAGACGAGAGTTAGGATGTACATCTTATGAGCCACAGTATACAAGTGAACTGCAATCAAGTCAGAGGGAAGGATAATTTTGATGCCAGCACACTGGAGGAGAGGACGATTAGTGACAGCAGTGTGTGCCATCTAGAAGATGCATAGCCAGAACTTACCAAGGCTTGTTCGACAGCACCTTACAAACCTCTGCCCTCTAACATCTTGGATGAATAAGGGCAGCAGATGCATGTGAACACCACCTCCTGCGCGTTCCCTTCCAAGCCACACACAGGGGGCCAGCAAGAGCGGTTCACGCCACTCCGGCATCCTTACCGCCGCGCCAACCATGTGCAGTTGGGGCAGCTCAATCCTGCTCATGTGCAGTTGGGCCTCGCCATCCTGCGCATGCGCGGGGAACTTCTTACGTGCGCCCGACGCAATATGGCATGGGTGTTCAGGGACCGGCCGCGGCGGAATGTCGGCCCGGCGGGGGAGAGGCTGGCCCACTGATTGGTGGGCCCCGATCGCAGGCCAGACCCCTTTGGAGACCCCCCCCCGGTGAAGGAGCCCCCTTCCTCCCCCCCACAGGCCGCCCCCGAGTGTTCCCGCAGAGCTCTCGCCGGCAGCGACCAGGGGTGGATGGCGCTGGCGGGACCCTGGTGTATCGGAGCAGCCGCTCGGCCCATCCGGGCCGGAGAATCGCCGCTCACCGTTTGCGACGATTCACTGTGCAGCCCGGCGCGATTTGCGCGGCGCTGGTTTCGAGGGTGTGGGAGAATCGTGTGCGGGGGTCGGGGTGGCGTTGCGTTGATTCGCATGGTGCCCTGGCGATTCTCCCACCCGGCAGGGGAGGGGGGGAATACCGCCCCATATTGCCGTACTTCACTGTCGCTGGGTCAAAATCCTGGAACTTTCTTCTAAACAGTACTGGGGTGTACCTGCAGCACATGGACTGTAGCAGTTCAATACGCAGCTCACCACCACTTTCTCAAAGGCTGTTATGGATGGGAAATAAATGGTGGCCTTGCCAGCGAAGCCCAGATCCCGAGAACTATTAACTATAAAAAAATTGCCACCTTCCTCTCAAGAGCAAATCAGGGATGAACAATAAATGGGCAGGGCAGCTCGGTAGCATAGTGGGAAGCACTGTTACTTCACAGCTCCAGGGTTCCAGGTTCAATTCCTGGCTTGGGTCACTGTCTGTGTGGAGTCTGCACGTTCTCCCTGTGTCTGCGTGGGTTTCTTCCGGGTACTCTAGTTTCCTGCCACAAGTCCCAAAATACGTTCTTTTAGGTAATTTGGAAATTCTGAATTCTCTCTCTGTGTACCCAAACAGGCACCGGAATGTGGCGACGAGGGGCTTTTCAAAGTAACCTCATTGCAGTGTTAATGTAAGCCGACTTATGACAATAATGATTATTATTATTAAATGTCATGAAGCAAGATAGTCAAATACCGGCAAACTAGAGAGGTTTTGGGCTCTGTTTCCATGGCCATTTTCAGCTGAGGTTACCCAAACTCTGCCACAGAGTGAAGACTTTCGTCCTTCTGCACAATATCAGATCTTGGTGTTAGAAATGAAGAACCACAACTGAACCCATTCATGATAATAATAATAATCTTTATTCATGTCACAAGAAGGCTTACATTAACACTGCAATGAAGTTACTGTGAAAATCCCCTAGTCGCCACATTCCGCCGCCTGTTCGGCTACACAGGGGAAGAATTCAATTTCTGGATACTGCTTATATTGGATAAAATTAGGGCAGCACGGTGGCGCAATGATTCGCATTGCTGTCTAACAGCGACAAAGTCCCAGGTTCGATCCCGGCTCTGGGTCACTGTCCGTGTGGAGTTTGCACATTCTCCCCGTGTTTGTGGAGGTTTCGCCCCGACAACCCTTTAATTGGAAAAATTAATTGGGTACTCTAAATTTATGGATAAAATAACAGGGGGAAGTTATTGCATTGATACAGTGATGTAAACATAGGACTGAGGGTGACATTGGAAATGGCTATTGCACTTAAGTGTATGATGTGACCCCTGTATTAGACATAGACATAGAATTTACAGTGCAGAAGGGGGCCATTCAGCCCATCAAGTCTGCACCGGCTCTTTTAAAGAGCACCATACCCAAGCCCACACCTCCACTCTATCCCCATAACCCAGTAACTCCACCCAACATTAAGGGCAATTTTGAACACTAAGGACAATTTAGTATAGCCAATCCACCTAACCTGCACATCTTTGGACTGTGGGAGGAAATAAGAGCACCCGGAACGCACACACAGGGAGAACGTGCAGATTCCGCACAGTCAGTGAACCAAGCCGGGAATCGAACCTGGGACCCTGGAGCTGTGAAGCAATTGTGCTAACCACCATGCTACCGTGCTGCCCTTATAAATACTTATGCCCTTATAAATGCCCTTATTAAATACTTATAAATCACCTTTGGTGTGTGTAAAGAAAAGAAAAGGAAACTGAAGGTACAGGGAGAAGGAAGGAAAAAAGAAAAGCCAGAAAGAAAGAAGACTTGCATTGATGACCTCAGGGCATTCCAAATTGTTTAACGCTTAATTGGAAAGGTGGTGTCTCCAGGTGTGCAGCATACTTTCAGTGGAGCACTGGAGCTTCTCTGAGATCAAGCAGTTCAAGCCACAACACTCCTGGACCGGACTTTAGCCCTCCATGCCAATCCCCCCACCCCACTTTGGCTGGGCATGTTTGAAGTGGATGGGGGGAGGGGAGCCACATAAAACAATTGCGGTTGGCTAGCCCACTGCCTTTCTGCTCACCCCCGGCCCAGTTCCATAGTACTGTAGGTTGAGAATCATTAACGGACAATTGACCTTGTTAACTAGCCAATTAACTTGGATATTCTGCTGCCCATGATATCATACGGTTAATGTGAGCAGCTACACTAGAGTGGGGGCCTTCTTCTTTACCATCTGGGGGGAAAATTGGGAAGGAAACAGGTTGCATCTTTTGGAGGTGTGAGGGAGGAGGGTAGATGCCCAAATGATATCCCCTGCTTTGTGCCTCCCCACCTGACCTCCAAAACCCATCTCCACCCCACTTACTACAACCCTCCCCCCACACCTAATATTCCCGATCACTTGCTGCCTTCAAAACTCAGATCACCTGAACCTTGGATCCATTGTTCTTCTTCGCGAGTCAGTTGGCAGTCCCCAGCAGTGCTCAGTACTGAGGTCTGGTGCTGTTTTGACTGCTAGAGCTGCTAACCAATGAGATTGAGGGTGAGCCTGCCTCCCACTGAGGGGCAGAAGGCCCACTCTTGCTCGTCAAGGCTGTCAGCAGCCTGTTATTGCTGCGGCGGGGGGGGGGGGGGGGGGGGGGGAGGCAAACCTTTGTTCAAGTCAGTCGGTGTGGAACAGACTTTTGTAACGTGGGGACAAATTTCTCCCCCCCCCATAACATTCAGCCCTCTAACTCAGAAATGAGAGCTTGCTACCAACTGAGCCATGGCATACAATGGCATGGATACAGGATTTCCGCAGTGTTACTGATTTCCGTCTTTGCTTCGCTCTGCCACTGGAAATGAAGCAGCACTGACTATCAAATGAAAACATGAGTGTCTTTATCGGGGATTAAAAAAAAGTCAGATTTCAACTGTGAAATTGGATTTGAGTACTGTATGCGAAATGTATAGTTTTGTGAGGCTTGGATTAGAAGGCTATGATAGACTGTCAGTCGTGCAGTTAAGTGATAAATTAGGATTTATGGAGAGTGTAGTTGAGTGTTCTCAACACCTACAGATAAACACAAATGACTGAGCAGTATTCCAGACTTATCTCCCTCAGTGATGAGCCATTGTGCCAGGTGCTTACATTTAAGTCTTTTTTATGAATTAACAAAGTTATAGAACATAGAACATAGAACGATACAGCGCAGTACAGGCCCTTCGGCCCTCGATGTTGCACCGACATGGAAAAAAAAACTAAAGGCCATCTAACCTACACTATGCCCTTATCATCCATATGCTTATCCAATAAATTTTTAAATGCCCTCAATGTTGGCGAGTTCACTACTGTTGCAGGTAGGGCATTCCACGGCCTCACCACTCTTTGCGTAAAAAACCCACCTCTGACCTCTGTCCTATATCTATTACCCCTCAATTTAAGGCTATGTCCCCTCGTGCTAGCCACCTCCATCCGCGGGAGAAGGCTCTCGCTGTCCACCCTATCTAACCCTCTGATCATTTTGTATGCCTCTATTAAGTCACCTCTTAACCTTCTTCTCTCTAACGAAAACAACCTCAAGTCCATCAGCCTTTCCTCATAAGATTTTCCCTCCATACCAGGCAACATCCTGGTAAATCTCCTCTGCACCCGTTCCAAAGCTTCCACGTCCTTCCTATAATGAGGCGACCAGAACTGTACGCAATACTCCAAATGCGGCCGTACCAGAGTTTGGTACAGCTGCATCATGACCTCATGGCTCCGGAACTCAATCCCTCTACCAATAAAGGCCAACACACCATAGGCCTTCTTCACAACCCTATCAACCTGGGTGGCAACTTTCAGGGATCTATGTACATGGACACCGAGATCCCTCTGCTCATCCACACTACCAAGAATTTTACCATTAGCCAAATATTCCGCATTCCTGTTATTCTTTCCAAAGTGAATCACCTCACACTTCTCCACATTAAACTCCATTTGCCACCTCTCAACCCAGCTCTGCAGCTTATCTATGTCCCTCTGTAACCTGCAACATCCTTCCGCACTGTCTACAACTCCACCGACTTTAGTGTCGTCTGCAAATTTACTCACCCATCCTTCTGCGCCCTCCTCTAGGTCATTTATAAAAATGACAAACAGCAACGGCCCCAGAACAGATCCTTGTGGTACGCCACTCGTAACTGAACTCCATTCTGAACATTTCCCATCAACTACCACTCTCTTATGGGCAAACTAGTCCTGTAATTTCCTACAGAGTTAAGCCCATTCCATCAGCACATACCTTCCATTTAGCTATGGCTAGTGTGTGGAAGTAGACGATTTTATCTGATCGGTTTCTTCTGAGTTAAAAGGATCAGTAACACAAAAGGATGCTGACAAATGTATGACGATGCTTGATCATTTTTGTTTCAATAGAGGTTATATGTGGAAAATGAAGCCCAAATACTTCAAGCTCATGGAATTGGGTAGATTTCCTGAGGGACAGGACTTCAACCTGCCACAATTTGTATTCCTGATTCCAGGAGATCTTCTGACCTCGGAATTGCTCTGTCCCACGGGCTGGGATTCCCTAAGAATGTACCAGGAAAGGCAGAGTTGAGATTTGATGATCAGATCTCGAAGCTCATCCTCTGACACCCCCACCCCACAAGGTCAGCGCACAAGGTTCCCTTCAAGGGCATCATGGTACTTCGTAACGGTGACGCCATTATTTTATTTCAGTTCATGGGAATAGTTACTTTCAGAATCTGTTCAATTTGATGAAATGAAATGAAAAAATGAAATGAAAATCGCTTATTGTCACAAGTAGGCTTCAAATGAAGTTACTGTGAAAAGCCCCAAGTCGCCACATCCCGGTGCCTGTTCGGGGAGGCTGGTGCGGGAATTGAACCATGCTGCTGGCCTGCCTTGGTCTGCTTTCAAAGCCAGCGATTGAGCCCTGTGCTAAACAGCCCCTATTATTGTCATATTATTGTCATATTATTGTCATATTATTGTCATATTATTGCCATTGCCCCTGTTATTGTATGATTGTCAACTTATTAATAACAAAATTAATTCTAGAATGTTGCAGCAAATGTTACTTAGCTCCATTAAATCTGTACTCTCTCCAGCCGAACTACCTAGACTGTCCTACCTTCCTGCTCACTCCTGAATTGTATGCACAAATTACATGCTTTTCTCGAATAATAATAATCTTTATTATTGTCACAAGTAGGCTTACATTAACACTGCAATAAATTCACTGTGAAAAGCCCCTAGTTGCCACACGACAGCACCTGTCCGGGTACACAGACGGGGAATTCAGAATGTCCAATTCACCTAACAAGCACGTCTTTCGGGATATGTGGGAGGAAACCCACGCAGACACGGGGAGAACGTGCAGATACAACACAGACAGTGACCCAAGCCGGGAATCGAACTGGGGATCCTGCTACCCACTGTGCTACCATGCCGCCCCATGATAAATCTTGAGAAGAACTGAAAAGAATGGTTGTACTGTGGCCCTTGGAAAGAGCACCCCACTTAAGCCCATGCCTCCGCCCTATCCCTGTAACCCCATAACCCAGTAACCCCACCCAACCTTTATTTTTGGGACACTAAGGGCAATTTATCATGGCCAATCCACCTAACCTGCACATCTTTGGACTGTGGGAGGAAACTGGAGCACCGGAGGAAACCCACGCATACACGGGGAGAACGTGCAGACTCTGCACAGATAGTGACCCAAGCCGGGAATTGAACCTGGGGCCGTGACGCAACTGTGCTAACCACTGTGCTGTCATGCTGCCCAAGTGATTGAGGTGGGGAGGGGGGTGCATTTTAGCGATAGTGACCACAACATGGTACAATATAAGTTTGCTATGGACAAAGAAATAGACAAGTTACAAAAAAAGCTTTTAGCTTGGGTCAGGTGGATTTTAGTCAAATCAGGGAGGATCTGGCCAAGGTAGACTGGGAAGAGTTAATTTTGGGGAAGTCTACAGAAGATCCGTGGGGGAATTCAAAAAGGAAATCGGGAATGTACAGGCCCAATATGTTCCCTCGAAGGTGATAGGAAGGAATAACAAGTCCAGAGATCCATGGATGACCAGAGACATTCAGGATACGATGAGAAGGAGAAGAGTGGCTAATAGCAATTACAAGGGAAGCAAATTAATGGAGGCATTAGTGGAGTACAGAGATAGTCTGCATAGCATTGTCAGAGGGAGGTCATGTCTAACAATTCTGATTTAATTTTTTGAGGAGGTGACCAGCTGTGTAGATGAGGGTAATGCAGTTCATATAGTTCATACGATTTCAGCAAAGCCTTTGAGAAGGTCTCACATGGGAGACTTATAAAAAAGGCAAATGCACACAGGATATAGGGTAACTTGACAAGGTGGATTCAAAATTGGTTTCGTTACAGGAGACAGAGTGATGACAGATGGCTACTTTAGTGACTGGAAACCAGTGTCCAGTAATGTGTCACAGGTATCTGTGCTGGGTCCCCTAGTATTCGGCATTTATATAAACAATATAGATGACTATGTGGAGGGTAGAGGCAGTAAGTTTGCAGATGACACAAAGACTGTGTCTTGAGTTACAGGAAGATATCGGGCAATGGGCAAATGGGCAAATAAGTAGCAGATGGAACTTAACCCTGAAAAGTGTGAGGCGATATACTTCAGAATGACAAATTTGACAAGAAAGTATTCAATGAATGCCATGACACTGGGAAGATCAGAAAAACAAAGGGACCTCGCCGTGTTTGTCCATAGATCACTGAAGGCGGACGGGCAGGTTAATAGGGTGGTGAAAAAGGCAGACATTTGCCTTTATAAATCAAGGTATAGATTACAAAAGCAGGGAGGTCATGTTACAATTGTATAAAACACTGGCGAGGCCACAGCTGGAGTACTCTGTAATTCTTGTCGCCACATTACAGGAAGGATGTGATTGCACCAGAGAGGGTGCAGAGGCTGGATGTTGCCTGAGATGGAACATTTAAGTTATGAAGAGAGATTGGATAGGCTTGGGTTGTTTTCACTGGAGCACAGAAGACTAAGGTGCGACCTGATCGAGATGTACATGATTATGAGCGGCATGGACACGTTGAATATTGAGCAGCTGTTCCCCTTAGTTGAGTGACTCACCAGGGGACACAAATTCAAGGTGAAGGACAGGAGGTTCAGGGGAGATGTGAGGAAAAACGTTTTTACCCAGAGGGTGATGATGGTCTGGAATGCACTACCTGAGAGGATGGGAGAGGCAGGTTGCCTCACATCCTTTAAAAAGTAAATAGATGAACACTTGGCATGTCATAACATTAAAGGCTATGGGTCAAGTGCTGGCAAATGGGATTAGGTAGTTAGGTCAGGTATTTTTCATGTGTTCCTGCAGACTCAATGGGCTGAAGGGCCCCATCTGCACTGTATTTTTTGTGATACTGTGAAAAGATTATGTATTAAAATGCTGCCTGGTTGCTTCGCTTTGCAACAGACTTTGCGAGGAAAAAAAAGTGAGCGGAAACTCTTGAGAAAATGAACACTTCGCACAACAGTTAGAACGTTGGGCACAACATGCAGCAGAATTGGCGTTCAATAACATTCAAAAAGGAAACCCTATCCCATCATTGTCCACAAACTGAAAAATTTGCAACTTCCTTTGAAGTGACATGTCCCTATAAACACACACAGATATCACATGTAACTCAATCCCTTTAATTGCTGGAAGTCACAAAAAGACTGAGAGAAAAGAATCTGAAAACTTACCCAATTACTGAAAGCAAGACGAGATGTCCATTGAAAGATGAGAATTTATCTTAATCAGGCAAAAGCTATTAGATTAGACTTGAGTACAGTCGCAGTTACTGAGAGGTATTTGAATGTAAACAGAAGTTGAAAGTGATTCATATGTTCCTGCAGTTAAACAAAAACACACCAAATGAAGACTTGGGGCCTGGAAGGCAAAATTGAACTCCATTGTAATTGAAACCTTTAAATGCCCACTAGCTCACTCACAAGAGAGATGTCAGCCAGATAGTTGAATGCCACAGAACCGTACTTGAGGGATGGATGCCAGATTTTGGAATGTGGTCGGGATTTTCTTGCACTTCCCTCCAGAGGGATATTTCAGTCCCACCAAAGGTGATCTCCCACAACAGGTTCCCCCGTGGCGAAGCAGGCAAACCACGCAAAACACCGCAGACATTGGCGACGCCAGAAGACCATGCCGGCAGCCAATAGTGAGCCGCCCCCGCTGCTGGAAAGCCCACCACAGGGGGGTGGGGAGGGGGTGGAATCACGTCCCACATGTGGCCCTTGAGATGAAAATAGGCTAAGACCGGGGGCGGGATTCACCGTCGGCCAATGCTGGAATCGGGAAAAGTAAATGGGTGGAAAATCAATTCCGAAATTGTGGCGGGTGCTGGTTTCACGCCAAATCACAATTCTTTGTCACCTCGACAACGGCGTCATTGCGGTCTGGAACACACATCCAGTACACAACATTGGCATATCATTCGCGGGCCTGACCAAGTACTCTCCGGGGCCTCCGCAATTTTCCGCCTCCACTGGGGCAAATTCACGACAACAAGATTCACTTGTGCTTTTAAAAGTTCTGAAATTGGTGCCGTGGCTGATGAGAGAGAAGGTAGGCCTCGGAAAGCCACAAGCATGGGCTGCCGGTCCTGACACTGGCCGGGCTGGCTGGGGTGGGGCAAGGAGGGCAGGGGGCTCTGCCAGGATTAAGGGGGAGGGGGTGCTAACAGGGGAATGGGCCATGTGGTCAGGGTAATGCCAAATGGGACTGGGGCGGGGCTCAGGCATGGACCACCATTGCTGCAGCCTACAAGGCAGCCACCTTGCTGCGCACCCCACTAACCATCCACCTTTGTCCCTGTTCTGTAGAGTAACAATGGCCATAAAGGCCCCACTGCCCTCGTACCTCAGCCCCCAATCTTCACCCCCATCCTGCGCCACACTACACACCCACCCCCTCCCGCCACCCATAGGCATCAGGTGACCCACTCAAAGACATTGGGCTAAATAGCTGGCTTGCAAAGCAGACCAAGGCCAGCAGCGCGGGTTCAATTGTCATACCAGCCTCCCCGAACAGGTGCCTGAATGTGGCGACTAGGGGCTTTTCACAGTAACTTCATTTGAAACCTACTTGTGACAAGCGAGTTTCATTTCATTCATTTCAGTAGCTCCTAAGCGGGCGCCGGGTGGAGGTCACGGAGGATATAGTTTGCAAGGGCAGTACCAGCTGACAGTACCCTAGCAGAGGGAATGGGCGCCAGAGCCAGAGGCCCCTACGGTGACGGGTATCGACGGGGCTGTAGGTATGGGGATGGGGGACATGCGGGAGCAGGGTCAGAATTGCCAATTGGGGGCATGTAGCCCATTGGACCTGTGTGGGCATGGCGGTACACACCATGCTAACACTCCCTGCAGACAATGAATATTGGAACACAACCAACAATGGTGGCCTTCCTCCTAGTCGCCGCAGCCTTGGGGGATGCCCTGCGTCTGTACGGGCTAGAGCTGCTCAAGGGGGAGGAAGCTGCAGTAGCAGAGCTACAGAGGAACAGGAGGCAGCTGCCTACGGTGGAGAGCCGGCCACCCAACAGGCCGAGGAGGAGGAGCCGCATGAGGCCTTGTGTGTACCGGCAACGCCTGTCAATCGAGGGCCTGCCGGACCTGGCATGCTGATGCGCGATCAATAACTACTGAAATGAGGATGTAGTCCGAATTGAAGGCTTTAATCAACAAGATGTTTCCCCAGCAGCTCGAGTACAGAAAGAGGCCGGCTGCTGGGAAACACAGGTTCTTATACCCCGCTTCACTGGGCGGAGCAACCTTTCGTTCTGACCAATGAAATGCCAACACTTGGGCCAATGAGCAGTGAGCCTTCTCCACCAATGGTAGCTCACACTCCCAGGTACCGTAGTACCTCTAGGCATACTACCACACATGCCGTCGAAGATTTCAGCTGAGCAGGGAGACAGCGCGACATATCTGCCAAATCATGGCGCACCTGGCACAGTGGAGGGATGGGGCAGGACACCCGCTTCCGGTGGCAGCCAAGGTGACTGTCACCCTGAACCCTTATGCCACAGGCTCCTTCCAGGCAATGAGTGGGCAATGTCCGGGATCTCACAGAACTCGCTGCACAGGTTCATCCACACCATCGCAGTGGCCCTATATGTGCAGGCGGCGGAGTTCAACCAATTGCAGGAGCAGGAGGTGGTGCTGCCAATGCATGCCACCCAGGCCAACACCATGTGGGTGGTGTCCATGGCGGGGGCATATCCAAGGCCTGGAGCAATGAGTGCAGGCACTGGCAGAGGCCCCGTGTACTGGTTTGCCACCTCACAGATAGCCATGTGCCGGAGCCACCTGGAAATTGCAGCGGCGCTCCTGAGTGTGGCCCAGTCACAGCAGGCCATGGCTGGAAACATTGGCAGCATTGCCCAGGCACTGGCCGACATGGCACAGACACAGAAGGAGGTGGCTCTGTCCCAGAGGGAAATGATGTAGTCACTGACTGATGTGACACAGACCCAAAAGGAGGTGACACAATTGCAGCGCGGTGTGGCGCAATACCAGATGGAGATGGTCCACTTCCTGTGCTCCATGGCTCCATGGCCGTAAGGATGCGGACCCTGGTCGAGATCAGAGCTGGCTTCAGGACTGGCACTGGTGGTGGGGGAGTCTCAGGGGATAGGACCCCCACACCCCCATCCCATGGCGTAGCCGGGGGCCATCGAGCACACCCAGGGAGGAGCAGGTGACGGGGCCTGTGCCGGTGACTCCCGCAGGGGAGGTGTTGGAACACTGCAGCACCTCAGACTCCTCCTCCCCCCCCCCCCCCCCCCAGCACCTCCTGTCCCTGGTGCATCGGGTGGGCAGCAGGGAAAATGGGGAGGCACCACGCCCCCAGTGAAACCCGAGCAGCAGCTGGGTCATCCAGGCCTGGCCGCCCGTGAAGACGCCCGCCAATGGGGACCCAGTTCACAGGGTAGGAATCACAGCAGGCTGCCTCCACTTCTGCTGTACGGTCTGTGGATCCACCTAGATGTAGCTTTAGGGCCTGTAAGGCCAGGAAGTTATTCGCTAGTTATGTTGGCATGGGTGCAGGGCACAGTTCAGTTATAGGGGCCAGGGCACATATCTGTATATATTAGTTCACATTAAACACTTGTTGCCACCGTTACAACCTGTCTCGTTGCTCTATCAGATGGATGTGAGGGATGGGATGGTCTGGGCTTGCCAAGGTGGATGGGGATGAATGGGCGGACCTTGGGGGGAGGGATGAATGGGAAGACCCTGTGGGTGGCTCGGGCTCCCCATTCCACTGCCTCCCTGATGCTCCCCACCAACGCCACCGAGGGATCAGATGAAACCATGTGATGGAATGGCTAGCTCGCATGCAGGGAATACCCAGGTGGACGGTGGACATGCTACCGCGGACAGGAGTCAAACATTGGCATATGATGGAGAGCACCAGAGCTCATCGCAAATCAGGTTGTCATCATCCTCCATCCCATGGGCCAGATCCAATGATATTGCAAACTGTCATGAGAATGTCACTTTCAGAAATGTTTGTCTGCTCATGTTACTGTAGTGATGTCAGAGTGTGGGTGGAGCTGAGCTCTGGCTCTGCTTTTTAGTTTCACTTTGAGAAAAGCTTGGGTGTGTCTGTGTTTTTTTTTCAGTGTTGGAGCTGCAGTTCCAGCCACAGAATGTGTAATATTGTACTCTCTGCCATGTAAAGACTATCTCTTGATCATTTGGTGAATTCAGAGTGATATCTGTTCTCAGTAGTGAATTTAAATCTTATGTGCTTCTGTTAAAAGGTTTCTTTTATGTCTTATGGATGTTAAAAGGCAAGTTTAAGGATTAGTTAATGTTGTATTCTTTGGTGGGTTATATTTGAATTGATGGTTGCCAAGATGTTCACTGTATGTTTTAAAAGGTTTAACCTGAGTTCATAGAATAAACATTGTTTCGATTTTTAAAATACTTTCGATTTCTGCTGTACCATACCTGTAGAGTGGGCCGTGTGCTCCCCATACCACAATCTATTAAAAGTTGTGGGTCAGGTGAACTCCATGATACACTTTGGGGTTCTCTAAACCCTGGCCCATAACAAATTGGGGGCTCGAGGGAGATAAAAGTCTATCTATTGGATTGACTTAGTGAACGTAAAGACAGTGAGGGGTGATCATATTGTGGTTGCTTTTCAGGTGTGGTAGCCTAGTTTAAGTAGGGAGTGTGTTGTGGACAATAGTTCTTTCAGAGGCTCTGAAGTTTTCGGTGGTGGAGACAGTCACACGCAGTACCTTACGGACAGAGACTAAAATCAGACTGTTAGATTAGGGAAAAACATTGCAGTTAACATTACCTGACACAATGCGAAAAGGTGAGGTAATTATGCCGGTGGCAGAGCATTTAAAATTGCCTGACTTACAGTTTGACTCATTGGAAATGGCACAAAATTTAGTTACAGATCATGCAACTTGAACATGAAAAAGACTTAAAGCAGCTTGAATACGAAAGAGAGAGAGAGAGGTAAAAGAAAGAGAGAGAGGGGAAAAAGAAAGAGAGAGAAAGTTTGAACTTCGGAAAATGGCCATGAAACATGACAGTCAGTTAAAATTGGCGGATTTAAAGGGAAATGTACAGTTTCAGGATAGTGATGAGGATAAAGAGAAAGAGCGTCATAGTCAAAGGTTTGGTGGGGATCTATTTAAATATGTCCAAGCATCGCCAAGATTGCCGAGAAGGAGGTAGAAGCCTTTTTCATTTCATTTGAGAAGGTGGCTAAATAAATGAAGTGGCCACAGGACATATGGGCATTACTGATTCAAACAAAACTGGTAGATAGTGCTAGTGAAGTGTTTGCATCATTACCAGAGGAGGTATCTGGGACGTTTGAGGAGGTGAAAAAATCCATCTTAGGTGCATAAAAACTAGTGCCTGAAGCCTACAGACTAAGGTTTAGAAATTTAAGAAAAGAATGTGGTCAAACATACATGGAGTTTGAAAGGCTCAGAGTAATTTTGATAGGTGGCTAAGGGCTGTGAAAATAGACCAAACGTATGAAGCTCTGAGAGAAATTATACTTTTGGAGGAGTTAAAAATTCAGTTCCTACTGTAGTGAGATCTCATGTGGAAGAGCGGAGGGTTAAAACTGCAAGATTAACAGCAGAAATGGCAGATGATTATGAATTAATCCATCAATCAAAGTTTAGATTCCAACATCAGTTTCAGCCTGTGAGGGATAGAAACTGGGGACATGAGAAATACTCAAGTGGTAGAGGCAAAGGTGATCTGATGGGAGATAATGAGGAGAGTGTACCTCAGATTAAAAAGAAATCCAGGAGTGTGGAAAAGAAATGAAAAGTTTCAAATGTTTTCACTGTAATAAACTAGGCCATGTGAAGCCACACTGTTGGTGATTGAAGAAAAGCACTGGGAAGGCTGAGGTGGTAAAACAGGATAAGACAGTGGGGTTTGTTAAAGTGGTAAAAGAAAGCCCAAGTGAAGCGAAGGAGGTGCATAAGATTGTACAGCCTGATCAAGAGGTGATTGATAAGAAGGTGCCAGATCTCTTTAAAGTGTGTGGGTAAAGTTTATTCATGTGTAGCAGGAGGAGCAGGTAAAGAAGTCACAATTTTAAGAGGTACGGAAGCTAGTCAATTCTTCATGGTAAGAGATGGGGAGTTATGTAGTCTGGGAAGAATATTTCCAGAAAAGGTGGTAATATGTGGAATTCAGGGTGAGAGGAGTAGTGTTCCATTATACAAGGTAAGGTTGGAAAGTCCAGTGAAGAGTGGTGAAGTGGTAGTGGGAGTAATAGAGAAGCAATCTTGTCTAGGAATACAGTTTATCTTGGGTAATGATAAAGCTGGATCGCAGGTGGGAGTGATGCCTACTGTGGTTGATAAGCCAGTGGAAAATCAGACAACTGAAATGTTGAAGGACGAATATCCTGGGTGTTTTGTTATGCTCTTGACATAGCATAAGCCCATTGGTCGTGTCCTATCTTACTGACCTATTGGTTGAATGTCTGTGTGTCATGTCTCTGGTGCTCCCTCAAGTGTCTAGCTAGTCTACGTGTATTTACATGAACCCCTTGTGAATTTACAATGATGCAGATCACCACACTGGGATTGTTCCTGATTGTGTAGTAACAAGGTTGCAAAGTTAGAGGTTCAGACAAGAGGAGAAATCAAAGAGTGAAGATGAAGTTGAAGTGCATAAAGATGTAGTTACATTTTGTCAATCATGTCACACATGTCAAGTGATTATGGAAACCTCAAGCAGTGATAAAAACAGTGTCCTTAATACCCATTCCAGCATTTGAGGGACCTCAAAACCCTGGCCCATATTAAGTCCCCATCCTGTAGTGCAGTATTTATGTTTCACGGAGGGAGTTACAAGTGGGGGGTGGCCGGCTTGAAGAGGGGGGGGGGACGGTGGCTAGTCAGTGAACCTAGAGGTGATCAGATCATCCTGTGCGCGTTCACCCTGGTGCACACGTCGTGCAGATTCCAGTGCCTGCCTGGGCTCAATGTCCTTCTCACCCTCTCCCTCCCCTGCATTGGATGAGGAATGTGGTTGCTCCTCTTCCTCCAGCCCCTCGCTATGCGATGTTGTGGAGGGCGCAGCAGGCCGCCACAGTGTGGGCGGCGACCCTTTCAGCATCATACTGGAGGACCCTCCTACAACGGTCCAGGCACCTGAACCGCATCTTCAGGGTGGACAAAGCACCACTCAAACACGGACCTGATCGCTGTATGCGCATCGTTGTATCGGGTCTCCACGTCGGTTCGTGGCCTCGGATAGTTGTCATGAGCCACGACCGCAATGGATAATCTGTGTCGCCCAGGAGCCGGAACATGTCAGGAATCATTGAATGTGCCAGAATGAAGATGTTGTGCACATTGCCCAGGCACAGACGTGTATGCTGTCCACCTGATGGTCACTTATCAATTGCATGTTCATCGAGTGGACCCCTTTTGGTTTATGTACAGCAAACTGTTATCCGCAGGTGCCCGTAGGGGGCAGGCATCCCATCAATCAACCCCTGGCCCGAGGCATCCCATTGATGGCGGCGAACCGTGCTGCCCGGGAATCCTGGTGGGCTCAGTCCACATTGAAATGGATGTATTGAGGCACCTGGGCATATTGGGCCTCCGTGATGGCATGGATGCACTTGTGCACCGAGCTTTGTGAGATCCCGGACAGGTCCCCACTCGGTGCCTGGAAGGACATCGTGGCATAAAGTTTCACGGCGACCATCACCTTGATGTCCACCGGGAGCGGGTGTCCTCCTCTATACCCCCGCGGTGCCATGATCTGACAGATATGTTGCAACGTCTCCCTGCTCAGACGGAGTTTTTGAGAGCATGTCCGGTCCGGCAGGTCCCCGAATGACAGGCGCTGTGGTACACATGAGGTCTCATGCGGAACCTCCTTGGCACCTCCTCCTCAGCCTGTTGGGCAGCCGGCTTTTCATCCCGAGCAGCTGCCACCTGCCCTCTGCTGCTGCAGCGTCCTCCTCCTCCTCGAGCAGCGCCAACTTGTACAGCGGGAGGACATCCCCCAAGGTCTGCGGTGATTAGCAGGAAGGTCACCATTGCTGGTTGCAGCATAGTAGCACAGTGGCTAACACTGTTGCTTCACAGTGCCAGGATCCCAGGTTCGATTCCTGGCTTGGATCACTGTCTATTCGGAGTCTGTACTTTCTCGCTGTGTCTGCGTTTCTTTCCTCCGAGTGCTCCGGTTTCGTCCCATAAGTCCCACGGGGACGAGGTGGAGATGGTTAGCAGTTTCAAATTCCTAGGGGTGCACATCACCAAAAATCTGTCCTGGTCCAGTCACGTTGATGCTATCACCAAGAAAGCACAACAGCGCCTATACTTCCTCAGGAAACTAAGGAAATTCGGCATGTCCACATTAACCCTTACCAACTTTTACAGATGTATTATAGAAAGCATCCTATCGGGCTGCATCACAGCCTGGTATGGCATCTGCTCGGCCCAGGACCACAAGGAACTTCAGAGAGTCGTGAATACCGCCCAGTCCATCACACAAACCTGCCTCCCATCCATGAACTCCATCTACACCTCCGCTGCCGAGGGAAAGCGGGCATCATAATCAAGGATTCCTCCCACCCGGCTTACTCACTTTTCCAACTTCTTCCATCGGGCAGGAGATACAGAAGTCTGAGAACGCGCACGAACAGACTCAAAAGCAGCTTCTTCCCCACTGTCACCAGACTCCTAAATGACCCTCTTATTGACTGACCTCATTAACACTACACCCTGTATGCTTCATCCAATGCCAATGCTTATGTAGTTACATTGTATATCTTGTGTTGCCCTATTATGTATTTTCATGTATTTTCTTGTATTTTGTTTAATTCCCTTTTCTTCCATGTACTGAATGATCTGTTGAGCTGCTTGCAGAAAAATACTTTTCACTGTACCTCGGTACACGTGACAATAAACAAATCCAATCCAATCCAATCCAATCTAAGTCCCGAAAGATGTGCTGTTAGGTGAATTGGGCATTCTGAATTCTCCCTAAGTGTACCCAACCAGGCGCAATACTGGGGCGACTAGGGGATTTTCACAGTAACTTCATTACAGTATTAATGTAAGCCTACTTGTAACAATAATAAAGAATATTATTATTCAATACCAATATCCATTGTCGGCAGAGTGTGAAAGACCGACGTGTTAGCATGGTGTGTACCCCCGTGCCCAACTAGATCCACCAGGCTACATGGTGACCCAGGTTGGTCCGGCTGGATCCGCCCCCTGCATGTCCCCCTTCCCCTTCCTCCACCCTCCACATCCCCGCACCCCTTTCCCCGTCGCGGTGGCTGACACCTTCTGGCCTCTGGTCCTTGCGCCCATCCCTGATGCCAGGGGTATGTTGGCTGGCACTGCCCCACCAGGGTTAGGCACCGTGTCCCCCGTAGGGGCTTCTGTGGGTGTTTCCCTGAGTGTGCCCCTGGCAGGTGGTGGCTGAGTTGGGGGGCTGTGCCCATATGGTCAGTGTCACTCTGCAGAACCAGGGTTCAAGGTGGGTGGTGAGTGGGTGCGCAGAAAAATGGCTACCATGCAGGCCGCAGTAATGGCGGTCCGTGACTGGACACCACCTCAATCCCGTGGAGATTCACCCCGGCCACTTGGCCTGTTCCTCCATCACACCCCACCCCCGGCCGTGGCAGCCCGGCCACTGTCCGGCCCAGCAGCCCACGGTCCTACCTCCTCTCTCCCTCAGCAGCCACCATGCCGGTCTCACTAATTTTAAAAGCACATGTGAACCGAGCCATCGGGAACTCGGCCCATCAGAGGCGGAGAATACTGGGTCGGACCCACTAATGACAAGCAAACGATGGTTACTGTACGTGCATTCCGGAACGCATTTACGCTGCTGTTGAGGCGATGGAGAATCGCGATTTGGCGTCAAATTAGCGTCCGCTGCAATTTTGGCGTCGAAACAGATTCTTCTCCCAATCGCATTTCCTGATTTCGGCATCGGCCGACTGAGAATCCCGCCCAGTGTATCAACAATCTTTCTTCCTTCGGCGATTCCAGAGTGGTACAAACTCCCAAAGGAAATAGTCACAGCCCCAACACCTGAAATCTTTAAGACCAATCATTAGATTATTCCCAATTAAGAGTTTTCATTATCGGGACTACCATATCAGCAGGTCGTGCTAGTGCTACACACGTAAATGTTGACTGAATACAGGTATTAGTCTGTGATGCCAACAGAGCCAAAAAAGAAGCAGCAGAATTTCATCTGAACCATAATATTTAGACAAACCCTGTTATTTAATCAGCCAGCATCTTCTTGTGTCAATGCCTCCCTACATTTTTAAAATCCAGACGTCAGGAAAGGAGAGGAATAGAAGTGATCTCGCTCTTTTACTCCATGGTGTAAAACACAAATGGATAATCAGATTATTTAATATGATTTTCATTACTGGGTTGCATCTCCAGAGAACAAAATCAAGTTTACAATAAACGTGGGTGATCCATTAAGCTATTCATAATTGCAATAGATTAATGCTAACTTTAAACAATCAAAGTAAATCAATTCTAAATCCAACAGTCTTGCAGAAGTGCTCCAATTGTACAATCTTTGTAACCTATTCCAGTCAAAAACCCTTTGAAATCTCTGTGCTCCTCCTATTTTGTCCTCTCGTGCACCCTGCCTTTCTTTAATTGTTCTGCCTCTGGCTGAGCTCCAATCTCCAGACATTCCCATACAAAATCTTCACCTCCACTTTGATCTTTTCCTTGAAGACATTCTTTAAAACAATCAATTGGTCGCCTGTCTTCATATCTCCTCATGTGTTTAGGTGTCAGGTTTGTTTGATAATACTTCTCTGATGTGCCTTAGGATGTGTGTTAGGTTAACACAGTTTGTTGTTGTTTGGTATGGACCAAGATAAGAGGCCATATTCTCAAGTGATTGAACTATTCATCATTCCTACTTTCTGACTGCACAATGTTCAGCACCATTTCTGATTCCTCAGATAATGAAGCAGTCCATGTACAAATGCAAGAAGACCGAGACAATATCCATTCTTGAAGTGGCAAGTTACATTCACATCACACAAGTGCCAGGAAATCAGCATCTCAAACAAATGAGACTCTAATCATAACCCCTTAACATTCAATGGCATTACCATCACTGAATCCCCACTATCATCCTTGGGGTTATCATTGACCAGAAACTGAACTGGACTAGCTATATAAATACTATGGCTACAAAAGCAAGTCAGAGGCTAGAAGTCCTGTGGCAAGTATCTCACCTCCTGACAGCACGGTAGCATAGTGCTTAGCACAGTTGCTTCACAGCTCCAGGGTCCCGGGTTCAATTCACAGCTTGGGTCACCATCTGTGTGGATCTGCACGTTCTCCCCGTGGGTTTCCACCGGGTGGTCCGGTTTCCTCCCAAAGATGTGTAGGTTAGGTGGATTAGCCATGCTAAATTGGGTTATGGGGATAGGGTGGGGTGTGGGCTTGGATAGGGTGCTCTTTCTAAGAGCCGGTGCAGACTCGATGGGCTGAATGGCCTCCTTCTGCTCTGTAAATTCTATGAATCTATGGAATGAATCTATGACTCTCCAAAGCCTGTCCACCATCTACAAGGCACAAATCAAGAGTGTGATGGAATTGCAGTTATCATGAGGGATTTTAATCTACATGTCAATTGGCTTAACCAGGTCGGTCAAGGCAACCTTGAGGAGGAGTTTATAGAATATATCCGCGATAGTTTCCAAGAACAGTATGTAATGGAACCTATGAGGGAACAAGTGGTCCTAGATCTTGTCCTGTGTAATGAGACAGGATTGATTCATGATCTCATAGTTAGGGATCCTCTCAGAAGGATTGATCACAATATGGTGGAATTTAAAATACAGAAGGAGGGTGAGAAGGCAAAATCAAACACAAGTGTTTTGTGCTTAAACAAAGGAGATTACAATGGGATGAGAGAAGAACTAGCTAAGGTAGACTGGGAGCAAAGACTTTATGGTGGAACAGTTGAGGAACAGTGGATAACCTTCCAAGCGATTTTTCACAGTGCTCAGCAAAGATTTATACCAACAAAAAGGAAGGATGGTAGAAAGAGGGAAAATCGACCATGGATATCTAAGGAAATAAGGGAGAGTACCAAATTGAAGGAAAAAGCATACAAAGTGGCAAAGATTAGTGGGAGACTAGAGGACTGGGAAATCTTTAAGAGGCAACAGAAAGCTACTAAAAAAGCTATAAAGAAGAGTAAGATAGATTATGAGTAAACTTGCTCAGAATATAAAAACAAACAGTAAACGTTTCTACAAATATACAAAACAAAAAAGAGTGGCTGAGGTAAATATTGGTCCTTTAGAGGATGAGAAGGGAGTTTTAATAATGGGAGATGAGGAAATGGCTGAGGAACTGAACAGGATTTTGGGGTCGGTCTTCACAATGAAAGACACAAATAACATGCCAGTGACTGATAGAAATGAGGCTATGACAGGTGAGGACCTTGAGAGGATTGTTATCACTAAGGAGGAAGTGATGGGCATGCTAATAGGGCTAAAGGTAGACAAGTCTCCTGGCCCTGATGGAATGCATCCCAGAGTGCTAAAAGAGATGGTTAGGGAAATTGCAAATGCGCTAGTGATAATTTACCAACATTCACTAGACTCTGGGGTGGTCCCGGTGGATTGGAAATTAGCAAACGTGACACCACTGTTTAAAAAAGGAGGTAGACAGAGAGTGGGTAATTATAGGCCAGTGAGCTTAACTTCGGTAGTAGGGAAGATGCTGGAATCTATCATCAAGGAAGAAATAGCGAGGCATCTGGATAGAAATTGTCCCATTGGGCAGACGCAGCATGGGTTCATAAGGAGCAGGTCGTGCCTAACTAATTTAGTGGAATTTTTTGAGGACATTACCAGTGCAGTAGATAATGGGGAGCCAATGGATGTGGTATATCTGGATTTCCAGAAAGCCTTTGACAAGGTGCCACACAAACGGTTTCTGCATAAGATAAAGATGCATGGCATCAAGGGTAAAGTAGTAGCATGGATAGAGGATTGGTTAATTAATAGAAAGCAAAAAGTGGGGATTAATGGGTGTTACTCTGGTTGGCAATCAGTAGCTAGTGGTGTCCCTCAGGGATCCGTGTTGGGCCCACAATTGTTCACAATTTACATAGATGATTTGGAGTTGGGGACCAAGGGCAATGTGTCCAAGTTTGCAGATGACACTAAGATGAGTGGTAAAGCAAAAAGTGCAGAGGATACTGGAAGTCTGGAGAGGGATTTGTATAGGTTAAGTGAATGGGCTCGGGTCTGGCAGATGGAACACAATGTTGACAAATGTGAGGTTATCCATTTTGGTAGGAATAACAGCAAACGCGGTTATTATTTAAATGATAACATATTAAAGCATGCTGCTATGCAGAGAGACCTGGGTGTGCTAGTGCATGAGTCAGAGAAAGTTGGTTTACAGGTGCAACAGGTGATTAAGAATGCAAATGGAATGTTGTCCTTCATTGCTAGAGGGATGGAGTTTAAGACTAGGGAGGTTATGCTGCAATTGTATAAGGTGTTAGTGAGGCCACACCTGGAGTATTGTGTTCAGTTTTTGTCTCCTTACTTTAGAAAGGACGTACTGGCACTGGAGGGTGTGCAGAGGAGATTTACGAGGTTAATCCCAGAGCTGAAGGGGTTGGATTCCGAGGAGAGGTTGAGTAGACTGGGACTGTACTCGTTGGAATTGAGAAGGATGAGGGGGGATCTTATAGAAACATTTAAAATTATGAAGGGAATAGATAGGATTGATACGGGCAGGTTGTTCCCACTGGCAGGTGAAAGCAGAACTAGGGGGCATAGCCTCAAAATAAGGGGAAGTAGATTTAGGACTGAGTTGAGGAGGAACTTCTTCACCCAAAGGGTTGTGAATCAATGGAATTCCTTGCTCAGTGAAGCCGTTGAGGCTCCTCCATTAAATGTTTTTAAGGTGAAAATAGATAGTTTTTTGAAGAATAAAGGGATTAAGGGTTATGGTGCTCGGGCCAGAAAGTGGAGCTGAGTCCACAAAAGATCAGCCATGATCTAATTGAATGGTGGAGCAGGCTCGAGGGGCCAGATGGCCTACTCCTGCTCCTAGTTCTTATGTTCTTATGTTCTCTCCACTTGCTGGATGAGTGAAGCTGCAACAACACTCAAGATGCTCGCCACCATCAAGGACAAAGCAGCCTGCGCAATTGGTACTCCTTCCACAAACATTCACTCCCTCCACCACCGATGAACAGTAGCATCCATGTGTACCATCTACAAGATGCGCTGCAGGAACTCACCAAGGCTCCTTAGGCAGACCCACAAACACGACCATCTAGAAGGACAAGGACAGCAAACTCATGGGAACAATACCACCTGGAAATTCCCCTCCAAGTCACTCACCATCCTGACTTGGACATATGTCGCCATTCCTTAGTATCGTTGTGTCAAAATCCTGGAACTCCCTCACAGCAATGTGAGTGTACCTACACCTGAGGGACAGTTCACAAAGGTAGCTCAACACCACCATCTCAAGGGCAATTAGGGATGGGCAATAAATGATAGCCTAGTCAGCGATACCCAAATCCTTTAAATGAATAAAATGAAATTCCGTATTCCTCTGTATCACATAACCCTTAACATGAGGAAACACTAGAGAACAGAACATAAGGAATATTCCAAAGCCAGCAATGAACTTGTTAGTCAAACATATAACATTTAGTGGCATTTTCTGGTCCAGCACATGGCAGACATTGACATTGGAGGAGCAGGTAAATTTGGGAAGCATCCATTGGAAGCAGAGAGATAATAGAGGGTGGGAAACAGCCACAATTCCAATGCATTGAAAAGCCTGAATTAATCCCTACAGGAAAGTTAGCTCAACATTTGTCAACTCCAAAATACTTAATCGAATCTGAAGAATGCAAGTTGGTGTCATTTATCAAAATTGATCATTACCAATGGTCCCACGTAAGAGTGTCAAATGACAATATAACAATACCTCCAGTGAAACATTATCAAATTTTACTTTCCAAATGTAAAATATCTTCCAATAATTTATAGTAAACTTCAAGCTTTCCTGCTGACCATGAGTTTAGAATCACATAAATTCATATCCAGGTGTTTTATTGGGTTTTTGAACATAGTATAATTACAGTTATGTACAGAGATTAATATATATATATATTTGGAAGAGAAAAAAGAAATAAAAATAAACTGGTAGGCTTTGTGCACTAGCTCAACAACAGCAACTCTGTACAGTAAGCAATATTATGTTTAACAAATAAGTAGGCACCTGTTTGTGTTGGGGTGGGGGGGGGGGGGGGAACTGGGGAGGTACATATACATTTGGGTGCCGGAGAAACAATTACAATAGTTATGTCCAATACAGAGAGGGTAATACAAGAATGGATCTGGTGTTGGTGTTGTTACTTGCTTTTTCCGGAAGGTTTTCGCTGCCTTTGTCGTAGGTCGTTCACCTCCGCTTCGGCCATTCGTCCCGTCTTTCACCCGTATTTTCCTTGCTCTCTGTTGCTGCATTTGCCGAGTTTGTTGTTGTTTCCCGTACTCTCCTCCTGGCTTTCATTCCCTTGCCTCACCTCCCTCTCTGGTTCCCCTCTGTTGTTCCCTGTCTTCTCCCTGTTCCCTCTTCCCCCCCACCCCCGCCTTCTGTCACCCTTCCCCCTTCATCCCCCCTTCCTTTCTCCTGTGGTTTGCCTTTCTTTTCTCTTAGGTTGAGCAGTTCCCCCCCCGCCCCTCCCCCGGGTCTATCCCTCCCTCTCACGCCTTGGCTACTTTCCCCTGATTCTTGGCTACTTGGCTATTCTTCTGCTTGTTCGTTGGCCACAAACAGAGGCATGGGCTTTCGCCCCTGCAGATAATGGTATTGGAAGTCAATGAGAAATGGTGGTCTTCCTGCTAGTTGCCACAGCCCAGGGGGATGCCCTGTGGCTGTATGAGCTGGTGCTGCCCTAGGAGGAGGAAGAAGCTGCAGCTCGAACCCTGCCCACCAGGATGCCCGAGAAGCAGGGTTCGCCGCCATAGACGGTATGCCCCGGGTCTAGGGGGTGATAGACAGGATGCATGTCGCCCTATGAGCACCTGCAGATGACAGGCCACTCTACACAAACCGAAAAGGGGTTCCACTCAAGGAAGGTACAGCTGATTTGTGACCATGAGCTGCGCGTCATGCACATCTGCGCCTGATACCTGGGTAGCCTGAGTGATGCCGTCATTCTGGCGAACTCGACAATTCCTGTAATCTTCAAAACACCCCCCGCCAGCTGGGAGGTTGGTGACAGGGGTTTCCCCCTGTGGTCGTGGCTGATGACTCTTATTTGTAGGCCACAGATCGACGTGGACACCCACTACAATGATGCCCACACAGCGACCTGGTCCATGATCGAGTGCTGCTTTGGCCTCCTGAAGATGCAGTTAAGGTGCCTGGACCACTCTGGATGGGCCCTCTGGTGTGACGCTGAGATGGTCGCCCACATCATGACGACCTGCTGCATCTCCACAACCTGCCGCTGCACCAAGCTCTAAATGGCTCCCAGCACTTCCCTGTGCTCTAACTTCCTGGAGCCTGCTAACAGTTTCCATGGTTTCTTTGTGAGCTGCAAACCACATGAGGTCCAAACTGCCACCAAATCTCCTCTCCAGCCACTGAAACCGGAGAACGATCTTAAACTCCATTCATCTCTATGGCAGAGTAGCCTTTCTGAATTCAATGAATTCTTTTAAACTAATTTTAGCTCTAAATACAAACCAAAACATCATTCAACTGCACTTCTTTGCAAGTAGCGTGGATATCATGTCTCCAGGTAAGTAAGCCCACCTGCTATTTTATGGCTCCATCTCGTCTACTCTAACTCAGTTAAACAAACATGGGTAACCTTCTGAACTGCCATTTAATTTTAGATGTTCTGGCAATCTCTAAATACCAGCTTTTGATTACCTCACCTTCATGACAAAAATCTTCACAGAACAAAACAAAAGCATGAACATGAACCATGAACTGGAGACATCCTTAAAATGGCCTGAGGCATCAATCAGTACATGGTTGAACTGGTTTCCTCCAACTTCTGTGCTCTTCCAGGTGGATTCATCAGATATGTCCTCACCAATACTCACTACTTGTATTCACTTGTGAACTTTTACTCCCCAGGTAAGAGCCAACCAAATTGTCAATTGGGACTTATCTCTGCCGAGATGCATGATAAGCACCTGTCCCATGAGTAACAAGCAGCTCATTTGAGGAAATGTCGTCCAGAGGGTTGTTCTTTGCATGATGCCACTGGAGGAAAATAAAAGACAGATATGACTTAGTCATGGAAATGTAAGAAATTACTATTTAGCATGATTAAGGCCATTGTATTTTACCAGAAATCAAGTTTGTATGAAATAGGGGTCACCATGCTACAGTGAACGTGAAGTTTCTCCATCTCATATGATCAGGGTTGATGATACCCATTAATCTACATTGCCTCCTCACATGGTGCAAACTGTGCCGGACCTCCAATGCTCTCCACCTTAATTTTGTTTCATGTTCCCTTGTCATGAAAAGGCTCACAATACGGGCGGAATTCTCCGCAAGGCCCGACACCGTCGTGAAAACCGGAGAGGTTCACGACGGCGTCGGAAGTCTCTCCCGGCCCCCTATTCTCCCCTCCACGGGGGGATAGGAGGGCCGTACCGGGAAACTTGGCTGCCGGGCCTTGACTCTGGCTTCAAGGCCCGGCGCGCCAAGAATGACGCTGCGGCGGCGCCTAATGACATCAGCCGCGCATGCGCGGGTTGGGCAGCTCAAACCTGCGCATGCGCGGTTTCCGTCTTTCCCTTCAGCCGCCCGGCAAGACGTGACGGCTTGATCTGTGGAACCGGAATCTTGATCATCTTGCCTGGTATTGTTGCTGGTTGTCACTGTTTGCTGAGTTGTAACTAAATGGATTTAAACGGTCACTCCTGTGTATCATGTTTTGTTATGCTCTTGACGTAGCATAAGCTGCTTCCTTGATGTGCACTCTGACAAAGGAAGGTTCAGACTTGGACATAGCTTTAACACGTTTATTAAGTGATTAACAATTCTCCTACTTGGATTCGACTCTACTGTTAATCCTTCTATAGCTACTCGGACTGACGAACCAGTCTGCTGCAGTCCACGTGATGGGTGTGATGTTCAATCAACCCTGTGTCTGTACTCATTGAGTGTCTCCACTGGAAAGAGAGAGATCATGTGTGCTGTGTCCTTTTTATATGGGTTGGTGTAATGCCCTCCTGTGGTGGTGTCATCTCTGCGTGTATTGTGAATGCCCATTGGTCGTGTCCTATCTTACTAACCTATTGGTTGAATGTCTGTGTGTCATGTCTCTGGTGCTCCCTCTAGTGTCTAGCTAGTCTATATCTTTTTACATTAACCCCTTGTGTATTTACAGTGTTGCATATCACCACAATATCCAATAGAACGTATTCCCCTCGCTTTCTTCTGTAAAACGTTTACAGTATGAGTTTTAATTTGATTTAAAATTGAGATATTAAACATGTTTGATTATGGCTCAAAGTGAGAAATTAGCCAGAGCTCTTATGTTAAAAAAGCCACAGGGACCAATAAAGCAATCTGTTCTTAAAAGCTCACCTTGTTGACCTATTCTGCTGAAGAATTGAAGCTTGTACTAAGTTAATGCATATTTTTATGTTATAATGCCATAAGAAAGGAAAGAGAAAAGTGGATTTTGTTGGGTCATAGACTCCGATTAACCGAGAGGTCAATAGATGTAAGGTAACACTTTTTAAAAAGTCATCTGATTTTTAAGTGCTAATTGAACAAAGCTCTGTTAGATCAAACATGGAGTATTATTAGGAACACAAGAACAGGAGCAAATCATTTCGCCCCTTGAGACTTCAATCATTCAATTGAATCATGGCTAATTTAAATGTTAAATGTAACTAATACCCGCCACGCTCAATATCTTTACCTAATAAAAGTCTATTAATCAGTGTTCAAATTTTCAAATTTTTGGGGAGCAAGTTCTAGATTTCTACTATTCATAGAAAAACGTGCTTTCGGTCCTTATTCACTAGAAGACACTTTGCTCTAATTTTGTGATTAAGTTTTCTTCTTATGTATTCTGTCATCAGAGGAAATAGTTGCTCTCTATCATAGAACATACAGTGCAGAAGGAGGCCATTCAGCCCATTGAGTCTGCAACGACCCACTTAAGCCCTCACTTCCACCCTGTACCCATAACCCAATAACCCTTCCTAACCACTTTGGTCACTGAGGGCAATTTACCACGGCCAATCCACCTAACCTGCATGTCTTTGGACGATGGGAGGAAACCGGAGCACCTGTCTATTCTATCAATTCTTTTCTTATAAACCCATAATATTTTAAAATTAAATTTTATCAAATAACTCATATAACAAGAAAATACAACATAAATCATTATTTATTATTCGCCTTCATATCTCAATTCCTGGTCACATTGTTCTTCAGTTTTATACAAGATCTGAAAATCAAACTTTCCATCTTTTAGACTGGCTGCATCATACTCCTGGATTGGATTGGATTTGTTTATTGTCACATGTACCGAGGTACAGTGAAAAGTATTTTTCTGCAAGCAGCTCAACAGATCATTCAGTACATGGGAAGAAACGGGAATTAAACAGAATTCAAGAAAATACATGAGAATACATAATAGGGCAACACAAGATATATGTGACTACATAAGCATTGGCATCGGTTGAAACATACAGGGTGTAGTGTTAATGAGGTCAGTACATAAGAGGGTCATTTAGGAGTCTGGTGACAGTGGGGAAGAAGTTGTTTTTGAGTCTGTTCGTGCGTGTTCTCAGACTTCTGAATCTCCTGCCCGATGGAAGAAGTTGGAAAAGTGAGTAAGCCGGGTGGGAGGGATCCTTGATTATGCTGCCCGCTTTCCCCCGGCAGCGGGAGGTGTAGATGGAATCAATGGATGGGAGGCAGGTTCGTGTGATGGACTGGGCGGTATTCACGACTCTCTGACGTTCCTTGCGGTCCTGGGCCGAGCAGTTGCCATACCAGGCTGTGATGCAGCCCGATAGGATGCTCTCTATAGTGCATCTGTAAAAGTTGGTAAGGGTTAATGTGGACATGCCGAATTTCCTTAGTTTCCTGAGGAAGCATAGGCGCTGTTGTGCTTTCTTGGTGATAGCGTCGACGTGAGTGGACCAGGATAGATTTTTGGTAATGTGCACCCCAAGGAATTTGAAACTGCTCACCATCTCCACCTCGGCTCCGTTGATGCTGACAGGGGTGTGTACAGTACTTTGCTTCCTGAAGTCGATTACCAGCTCTTTAGTTTTGCTGGCATTGAGGGAGAGATTGTTGTCGTTACACCACTCCACTAGGTTCTCTATCTCCCTCCTGTATTCGGACTCATCGTTATTCGAGATCCGGCCCACTATGGTCGTATCGTCAGCAAACTTGTAGATGGAGTTGGAACTAAGTTTTGCCATGCAGTCGTGTGTGTACAGGGAGTAGAGTAGGGGGCTAAGTACACAGCCTTGCGGGGCACCAGTATTGAGGATTATTGTGGAGGAGGTGTTGGTGTTCATTCTTACTGACTGTGGTCTGTTGGTCAGAAAGTCAAGGATCCAGTTGCAGAGTGGAGAGCCAAGTCCTAGGTTTTGGAGCTTTGATATGAGCTTGGCTGGGATTATGGTGTTGAAGGCGGAGCTGTAGTCAATAAATAGGAGTCTGATGTAGGAGTCCTTATTTTCGAGATGCTGTAGGGATGAGTGTAGGGCCAGGGAAATGGCGTCTGATGTGGACCGGTTGCGACGGTATGCGAATTGAAGTGGGTCAAGGCGTTCCGGGAGTATGGAGGTGATGCGATTCTTGATCAGCCTCTCGAAGCACTTCATTACAACTGACGTCAGGGCCACCGGGCGGTAGTCATTGAGGCACGTTGCCTGGTTCTTCTTTGGTACCGGTATGATGGTGGTCTTCTTGAAGCAGGTGGGGACTTCGGAGTGGAGTAGGGATAGGTTAAAGATGTCTGTGAATACCTCTGCCAGCTGGTATGCGCAGGCTCTGAGTGCATGACCAGGGATCCCGTCCGGGCCCTTCGCCTTCCGTGGGTTCACTTTCAGGAAGGCCGATCTGACTTCGGAAACTGTGATGGTGGGTATGGGTGAATTATAGGTTGCTGGGGCACTCGACAGCGGATTGTTGGTTACCTGCTCAAACCGAGCATAGAATGCATTAAGTTCATCGGGGAGGGGTGCGCTGCTGCCAGAGATACTGCTCAGCTTCGCTTTGTAGCCCCTTATGTTGTTTAGTCCTTGCCACAACCGCTGAGAGTCTGTCTGTGACTCTAGCTTAGTTTGATATTCTCTCTTGGCATCTCGGATGGCTTTGCGGAGGTCGTACCTGGATTTCTTGTATAGGACAGGGTCGTCTGCCTTGAACGCCTCAGATCTGTCCTTCAGTAGGGAGTCAATCTTGCGGTTGAGCCATGGTTTCCGGTTGGGGAACGTACGTACTGCTTTCTTTGGCACGCAGTCGTCCACACATTTGCTGATGAAGTCTGTGACGGTGGTGACATACTCATTTAAGTTAGTCGCTGAGTTCTTAAATATGGACCAGTCCACTGTCTCTAAGCAGTCACGTAAGAGCTCTTCTGTCTCCTCGGACCAGCACTGCACAACCTTCTTAGCTGGATTCTCCCACTTGAGTTTCTGCTTGTAAGCCGGGAGAAGGAGCACAGTCTTATGGTCTGATTTCCCAAAGTGCGGTCGGGGGATGGAACGGTAGGCGCCCTTGATTTTTGAGTAGCAATGGTCAAGAGTGTTGTCGCCCCTGGTGGGACAGGAGATGTGCTGGTGGAATTTTGGCAGTACACTCTTGAGGTTGGCTTTGTTGAAGTCTCTGGCCACAATGAACAAGGCCTCCGGGTGTTCTGTTTCATAGTTGTTTATGACTGTGTACAGTTCATCCAGCGCCTTCCTCACTTCTGCCTGGGGTGGGATGTAGACTGCTGTGATAATGGCTGAAGTGAACTCACGTGGAAGATAGTATGGGCGGCAATTTACGGTCAAGTATTCCAGGTCTGGAGAGCAGTAGGTCGCCAGGGTCACCACATCCAAGCACCAGGAGGAGTTGATGAGGAGGCAAACCCCTCCACCCTTCGCTTTACCTGAAGATGCCGTGCGGTCCGCCCGGTGAATAGAGAAACCTTCAGGTTATATGGCACAGACGGTGAGGCGGGGGTGAGCCACGTCTCTGTGAAACAGAGCTCACAGTAGTCTCTTACTTCCCTCTGAGAGGTAAGTCTGGCGTTAAGTTCATCCAGCTTGTTTTCAATCGCTTGGACGTTTGCCAGGAGTATGCTGGGGAGAGGGGTCTTGAAACCGCGTTCCTTCAGTCTAATCTGCAGACCGCTGCGTTTCCCTCGCTTTCTCGGTCGACGGCTGCTGCTGGATGACCCTGGGATCCGATGGGAGACGTCCGCCCTTGTGGAAGGTAGGTGGTTGCGTCTGGCAGGGTCCAGGGCACTGGCGGGGTCCAGGGCGCTAGCGAGGTCCAGGGCGCTGTTTACATTTCCGGGGTTGCGTCTGGCAGGGCCCCGGGCGCTGGTTGAGGTAGAGGGGTTGCTGGGGGGGTGGGTTTGCGATCCGGATGGGTCCCGGCGTTCTGCGGGCGCGGGGATACCTTGCAGCGTGTTCGGGTCCTCGCGGGCGGTCTCCGTTGTTTCTGGGGTCCTGGGTCGTGGGCAGGGGCTTCCTGGGGCAGATTGGGCTAGGTCCCATGGTCTGTTCCCTTCCTGGGCGCTCCTGGGGTCGGATCTTGAAGTCGGCACGGTGGGGCCTCCATGTGGATTTTTCTTTCTTCCATCACCAGGCAGGTCGGGTTGCTGGGCGGGCCTCTCCGGGTCGGGTCACTGGGCGGGTCTCTCGGGGTCGCGTTGAGCCGTGTCTTGCCGTCGGGGGTCGGGTCGGGAGCTCCGGGGACAAGGCCGGGTGATCCGGGGGCTGGCGTCGGTTTGCTAGGCCGGGTTTGGAGCTCCGAGGCCCTGGTCGGCTCCAAATTGAGGTCGGGGCTTCACTTCCGGTTTGGGCCCGATCTTCTTCCAGGTCACGGAGGTCAGGTCGGGTTGGGTCAAAAGGTCTCCAAGGGGCTCGGAGGATCTTCAAGCCTGCAAGAGAAGATAAAAGAGAGAGGTTAGTAATAATGTTAGCTTTAGAATTAAGTTTTAAAAGGTTAGAACGAGTATAAATAAACTTAAAAGTGGATCTGTTGGGGAGAGCTTGCAGAGAGTCGCCTCGCTCCGGCGCCATCATTTGCTTGGAGAGATGCTTGCATGAAGAGATGGAGTAATCCTACCAGTGAACAAAACAATTCTTCCAGTAACTGGGGACAATAGTACCTGATGTTCCAACTCACTACTGACAACAGCAGAGGGATATTCCTTGTTGTGAACTATGAATTGCATCAATATTCCAGATTGGTATTTCATGTAATAATATCCTTGCTTTAATACTCGCCACGGATGCTGAAAAGGTGTTCAATGGAAATTCTTCCTGCAACATTTTCAGAAACCGAATTACAATCCTGTATTCACACTCCAAATCCAGAATAGAACATAGAACACACAGTGCAAAAGGAGGCCATTCGACCCATCGAGTCTGCACCGACCCACTTAAGCCCTCACTTCCACCCTATCCCATAACCCAATAACCCCTCCTAACCTTTTTAGACACTAAGGGCAATTTAACATGCCTAATCCACCTAACCTGCACGTCTTTGGACTGTGAGAGGAAACCGGAGCACCCGGAGGAAACCCACACAGACACGGGGAGAATGTGCAGACTCCGCACAGACAGTGACACAGCTGGGAATCGAACTTGGGACCCTGGCGCTGTGAAGCCACAGTGCTAACCACTATGCTACCATGCTGCCCAATACCCTACTCTCATTCCACTGGGGGAGGCAGAATGATACGCTCACTATTTCCCTCAATGCGTTGACCATAACACCTCTATCAGAGTGAATCTAGTCAAAATGCAGCATTGTAGGCTGAGTATAAATCTTCCTGTGCACTGATACTGACAATTACATGTCACATCACCTGCCACCGCATTCAGCAGCATTCCAAAGCATGAAATAATTTGGGTGAGCTGAGGTTGCAAACTCAACTACTGCAAAACACTGGCCATATCACTACACAACATGCCCCCCTGCACAATACTGCGTTGAAGGATAAAACTTGAAGCAAGTTGTGTCCATTAGCAGAAGAAAACAGAGCCGAAAGCCCAAAGGAATCGAGGAAAGATGAGCCCTTGGTTCATTCAGACTCTAACATCATGCGTGTGGGACAAGGTTCCTCATGAAAATCAGACTTTATAATCACACGAGAACCTACAAATGAATCATTGGCCATCTTCATCATTTACACAAAAGCAAAATAATCTGGATGCTGGAAAATTGAAAGAAAAGCAGAAAATGCTCAAAGTACTCAGCAGGTCAGGCAGCATCTGTGGGGAGAGATCTGGACCCGATTCCCATCTCCCCACGGCATGTTTCTTTGTGGCGGGATTGTCCGGTCCCCTACTGTCAATGGGATTTCCCACTGACTCCACCGCTCAGTGCCAGGAAACAAGCAACAGGGGTGTACTGTCGGCAGGGCCAGAAGATCCCGCCGACGTGAACAAAAGGAAGGTCTCGCCCAGAATCTCTGCCTCCATTTTTCCTTGCAGGCTATGGTTTTAGTCCCATTTTCCCCATTGGGAACACTTGGACGTTGTTCATCATTCTGCCATTTAAACATAATCTAGGCACATCTTTTGTTTATTTGCTTATCCTACTTTGGCCTTGCACCACCAACTCTTCAGTCAATTAATCTGTCCTGCCTTCCGCCCAATCAGAAATCTTTCCCTTTGCTCCTTTTTCCATCATTTTACCTTTAACTTTCTCCAAACCAATCACATCTCTAACTTTTCCCAGTGATCACAACTCCACCCAGAACCCTTGACTATCTAACTCTGCCTTTAGTACATTCAATGACTCAGCCTCCACTGCTATCTGGGGAAGAGAATTCCACCATCGCAACCCTCCAAGAGAAAAAATATATCCCCGTTTCCAACTAAAAATGATGCGATTCAACAGAAACATTTTAAAGTGACATTTTGGGTGCGTTTGGCGGGGAGTTACTTGATGGCCGCATTGTCGAGATCACAGCCCGTATTCAACGGTACTTAGTGCCACAAATGAGCCCCCACGATATTCTCGCCAATACTGGCTGTCTCGCCATTTGATTCACTGGACACATGCCTCAGCTTCTCGCTGCGAACACGAGGGTGCTGCTTTTAAGTGCTCCATCACCACTCACTCCCAGTCACCGCAGGAGAAGATAGAGCATAATAAACATGGAAAGTGCCGGGACAGGAGGTGGAATGCCAGAGATCGGAGTCCTCAACCCCTATGAGGGACAGGATCCTGGAGATTGTGGGGTTGACCGAGGATAGAGCAGTCACTGATAGCGAAGTTGGCCTGCACCACACAGGTGCGGATCCACTGCCCCTTCACCCAGTTGACCTGTCCCAAGAGAATAGTTCAGGTAAGATAAAATGATCTTTCCCAAAGAGACCACGGGTGGGAGTGTCCTCCATCCATAGGGGCGGGCCATACCGGTGCGAACCACTCTGGCGTCTGGCCGCCCGGGAGGTGCGGAACCCTCCGCACCTTCAGGGGCTGGGCCGGCACCGGCGGGGTTGGCGCTGCACCAGTCGGCACGGAAGGGCTTGGCGCCGCACTGGCCGGCGCGGATTGGCGCGTGCGCGGGAGCCCCAGCATGTGCTGGCATCATCCCAGCGCATGCGCGGGGGGATTCTTCTCCACGCCAGCCAAGGCGGAGGTTGACAGCAGCTGGTGCGGAGGGAAAGAGTGCCCCCATGGCACAGGCCCGCCTGCGGATCGGTGGGCCCCGATGGCGGGCCAGGCCACTGTGGGGGCACCCTCCGGGGTCAGATACCCCGCGCACCCCCGAGGACTCCGCCCGCAGCGCCAGATCCTGCCGGTACGGACCTGGTTTGATTTACACCAGCGGGACCGGCCGAAAACGGGCGGCCGCTCAGCCCATCGCGGGGGGGAGAATCGCCGGGGGGGCTGCTGCCTTCGGCCAGCGACCGGCATGGCGCGATTCCTGCCCCCGCCAACACCCTGGCGCCGGAGAATATGGCAGCCGTGTCGGGGCGGGATTCACGGCCCCCCCCCCCCCCCCCCCCCCCGGCGATGCTCCGACCCGGCGGGGGGTCGGAGAATCCCGACCCACATCTCCATCGTCTCACAGGATCTCCATCTGATGAGGTTGGCCATCCGGAGTCAAACCCCGCCCCCCCCACCACAACACCCCCCCCCCCCCCACCCCACCCCCCAACACCCAAGAGACCTCCGAGGAGACCCAGTTACGAGATGTCACAATTTTCACCCGTGTTTCCACCACAGCAGAGACACATACTTCGGTGGGCAAAATTAGGGGACAGGCTTCTGGGGCACAATCTGGTGAGCATAGTTGCTGATGCCTGTGGCACTGGTCAGTCAACCGGGCTTCCCGGCTCCAGGCCCTCCAGAGGTTGTCCGCCAAGGGCATGAAAGGTCAAAGGATGCGGAGAGCAGCAGGCTGCCTCAATCTCTGATGTGCATTCTTGGGACGCACCGAGACAGAGTACTAGACCACAAAAGATGAAAGTGACGAGCACTCGGTTGGCACTGGCGCGTTCACTGTCTGTGGTTAGGGGGAATGGAAATGTTAAATGTTCACTATGAAAACATGTTACACCTGATACATGTGAAGCCTCTATCATGTTAATCTTCACAGCTTGCCTTCCTGTACCCCCCATTCCCTGATGCCCACCTTTCCCCCCGTCACCCTTCCCTCCCATCCATCCACCACAGTGGCCCAAGATCAAAAGTCTCCGATGTAAAGCCCATTCAGAGGATCGATGTGAGAGTGCTGTCAGCAGAAAGACAGGAGTCAGACTTTAGCAGAAACTGAGGAGCTTTTTTCAAAACGAGTTATCATCACTCTCCTGCCCTGTATATTATCCTCCCGGGGTTCATGCTCCAGCCCTTCCTGGACTGCCTCCCCCTCCTCCTCCAGCAAGTCACCCTGCTGCTGTGTCAGTTTGTGGAGGGCACAGCAGACCACCACAAAGCAGGATACCCTCGAGTGGGTGTATTTCAGGGCACCATGAGAGCGGTCCAGGCATTAGAATCGCATTTTCAACAGTCCAATGCCTCACTCAATGACAGCATGGGTGGCAACTTGGGCCCTATTATAATGGGTCTCCACACCGGTCTCAGGCCTCCGCATCAGCGTCATCAGCCATGATCTCAGCAGGTACCCAGAGCCATTGAGCTGCATGCTGGAAAATGGATATGGCTACTCGCCTCCTCATTTCTACTCAGTAACCAGTGCAGCAACTTCACGTTTTTGAAAAAGAGTACTAAACTGCGCCTGCATGATTTCTCACTGGAGAGTCGAGTAATTCCCAGGAGGCCGCTGTATTCGATTTCAATTTTGCTAATGAGATTGAAATTAATGCAAATGAGGGTTAATGATATGCTCGTCATTTTTGGGCATGATCTGGAACTCTTTATCTGGAGGGGGCCGCGTGAATCACAAATTGGTTTGTGCCTGGTGCAAATCTCAATTTTGGCCTTTCCCGCTATTTGCCCAGCGCATCCAGATCATCGTTGTGTGCAATGTGGTGGTTAAATCATGCCCCTTATCTTTCCGTTATATCGCCTAATTCTACAATTGGAAACATCCTCCTGGTATCAACCTTTCAAGTGCCTTCAAATTCCTGTACGTTTCAATAAGATCGTCTCTCATTCTTCCAAACTCCAATAGGTGCAGGCCTGATCAATTGTTCTTCGTAGGATCAGCCTTCCACCCTTGGTATGGGTCAAGTGAACCCTCTGTGAACTGCTGCTGAAGCAATTATATACTTTTCAATAAAGGAGACCAAAACTGTACAAAATACTCCAGATGTGGTCTCACCAAGGCCCTGGAGAGCTGCAATAACACTTGCCTACTTTTATATTCCATTCTCCTTGATTCTCAAACTTGTTTTGCCTTTTAACAGCAGTCAGTTTGATTGCTGAAATTAATGTTACATCTGTGTAGGCCGAATTAGATCGCCATGACACGGCTACAGAAGACTTCATGTGGCAGAAGCACAGGAGGCTGATCCCTGATTCCTGGGCAGAGCACAAGTACTGCATGGGCGGGATTCTCTGGTTCTCCAGCCGCCTATTTCTTGGCGGCACACCGTTCATTGGCAGCAGTATTCTTTACTCCCGCCACTTGTCAATGGGATTTCCCATCTAACTGCTACTGGGACACATTGCTGATGCTGTAAGGCTTTTTCTAATTCTGGAGTTTATTCCAGAAATGTCCCTTCAGGGACTCTAGACTTAAAAGAAATCAAACTTTAGACCAGCTGAAAGATAAAGTAATAAAATGTGCATGCACAGGAAGATTGAACCAAGATTAAGATCAACAAGCAGTTCCAGTGGAAATCAGATTTCATATCCTTGAAAGGAGGAGATTGAGCATTGGTTGATGGAACAGTAAGATTTGAAGATAGCGATCAATAAATAAGATTTGATCCAATAAACGGAATAAATACAAGCATCTTGAACCTGGAATCATAAATCCGTTTGAAGGCAAAATTCTATTTTTTAACTTTGTGATAGGTGATGTATAGAAATTTTTAGGTTGGCCGATGAATTTATCTCATTCCTAGAGATTGGAAACATTTGTTTTATTTCTTCGTGGTAGGTAACAACAAGTCATCCCATCGTAAAAATATTTGGTGGGAAAGCTTTTCTCCGAGTGGAAACATACAGAAATCTTTTATCTCTTTCTTTGACAGAGACACTTCGGCCAAATTAAATGAAATATAGATTAGTTAAAACCAATCACAGCTGTAAAAAGGACAACACTTTAAAGATAGTAATCTCTTTAAAAGTTCAGGTATCGGGATGGGAAAGCCATTCTAAAATCAATTCAACCTGTCCTCTGAAACCTATTCTATTCGCTTGCTTTGTAAAATCGCTATTTTATTCTATTTTAAACTGTGCAGTCCTTTTGTACTGTGTATCTCGATTTGAAGAAATTACTACGAGCTGACATTGTATTTTGAGTTCAATAATCATTATTTGCAAAAGACAATCATTCTGATTAGCTTGCTGAAGGGCTAGTCAGAACATCCTAAATTCTATACTTGTGTGAAAATTGAAGCTTACCAATAGACATGAGAAACTGACAAAATAAAAGTGGCAAATTGCCTTCAACCCATGAAGCCAGTCTTGAATCTCTTTTATTTGGTATATGGTACAGCGTTACAGGTATATGAATAGACACAGAGATCCTACATAAGGCCATGATGAGGTCAGGTCTAAGTGGCCCTAATAGATCTAAAACTAAGGGAGGGGTTTTCTGTCCTCCCCTCGGCATGTTTTTCGGCGGCAGAGGCAGCTCGCCACTGACCGGTGGCGGGATCTTCTGGTCCCGCTGATGCCAATGGCATTTTGCCTTATTGGCTGGTCACGCCACTGGGCAACCTGACTTAGGGTGTCACCATCGATGGGACCAGAGGATCCTGCTGGTGGTAAGGGCTGGAAAATTCAGCCCCCAATGCCAGTGAGCTTGATAGCACTTTCATCGACACCTTCCATCGCGTTACTGATGATCGTGAATTGGCTGTGTTTTATCCTCGTTTCTCTATACAGGACATATCTCACACTTTTTCACATTACCAGTTAGATGTCGGAGTTTTCGCTCGAATGCAGCAGCTTGGCTAGAGGCACGGAAAGTTCCAGAGCATAAACCTGCAGTACTATTGTCGGAATATTGTCAGGGCCCATAGCAGTATCCAGCACCTTAAGCCATTTCTTGATATAACATGGTGTGAATCGAATTGACTGAAGACTGACATCTGTGATGCAGGGGACCACCGGAGGAGGCGGAGATGGACCATCCACTCAGCACTTCGGGCTGAAGATTGTTGCAGGAGCTTCAGCCTTGTTTTTTGCACTGATGTGCTTGGCTCGCTCATCATTGAGAATGGGGATGTTTGTGGAACCTCCTCCTGAGATGTCAGTCGACTTCCCCGGACCCAGTTGGAAGTGATTCTGCCAATGTCTCTAACCTACTTAGCTTACCACCTACTTTCCAGCAAAATAAACCAGAGGCCTTCCTTTAATCTTTGACAGTCACATCACCTGGACCTGTTGTTCGGCAGATTTCAAAACAGGTCACGTGACTTCTTTTATTTTGTCTGAAATTAAAGACACAGTCCCAAAATAGAACAATCTTACAAAACTTTGCATTTGAAACATTAGTCAAACTCGAAGACAAACGACTTCCGGTGGCAGCGATGCCTGAGTGAGCTGCACATTCGGTGGGCTCTCACTCCGGCGGGGCTTTGGAGCTGATTCCCCGCGATAGCGGGACCTCGGGGGTGGCAAAAAGGCTGCCGGGAAAGGGCTGGAGAGTGGGCTGACAGCGATGGAAATGTGGGTGGCCAGCAGGTAGGGGAAGAGAGAGAGAGAGAGACGGAGTCAAGGAGCAGAGGAAACGAACCTGGAAAGTAAGATGGCGGACCCACGGACCTCCCTTCCTCCAGGAGAAGAAAATAAGTTTTGGAGTTGCTGAAGCAGGACAACTTGGACCCACTTCAGAGGCCCAGAAGGTAAAATTTAAGGAGCTGGGCGAAGGAAAGCGGCAGCGAAGGCGCTGAGGAGTGGGCTGCGGCACATGGAACAGCGAGAGTCCAGAAGGCAGAAAAAGAAGGAGAAAAAGGGACAGAGACAAGGACCTGAAGAAACTTACTTGGGACCTAAGATGGCGGACACACGGACCCTGGACTCAGCAATCCAGCAGGCGCTGGATAACATGCTCCAGGTAATGAAGTCCAGTTTTGAAGCGCTGAAGCGGGACAGCTTGGACCCAATCCAGAAAGCGGTGGATCAGCTGAACCAGAGGCTGGACGTGCAGGATGTTAAAGTTAAGGAGCTGGGAGAGGCGGTGGAGGAGCAGGCGTATGTGCAGACGGTTGCAGCGCTAGAAGTTGACGGCCTGAAAGAGCGGCAGAGAAGACTGCTGGACAGAGTGGAGGAGCTGGAGAATAGAGTCCGCAGGAATAATCTGAGGATGGTCGGCCTCCCGGAGGGGGCTGAGGGAGCTGATGCTGCAGCGTTTGTAGCAGACCTGCTGAAGCAGCTGATGGGGGCCGAAGCCTTTCCGCGACTGCCGGAGCTGGAGGGGGCACACAGAGTGCAGGCAAGGCAGGGGCAGCCGGGCGGACCCCCCCGCCCGATGGTGATTAGGTTCCACAGGTTCGTGGACAAGGAGCGGGTGCTGCAGTGGGCAAAGAGCGCCAGGAGCAGCACGTGGATCAACAGTGTTCTCCGCATTTATCAGGACCTAAGCCAGGAGGTGGCTCGGCGGCGAGCAGCCTTTACGAATGTCAAGGAGGTGCTGTTCAAGAAGCACGTGAACTTTGGTCTGCTGTTCCCAGCTCGTCTATGGGTCACGCACCAGGGTCAACACCACTACCTCTCCGAGCCTGAAGAAGCGATGGATTTTGTGAGAGACCTGGGGCTGGTCCTGAAAGGAGGCCCCAAGGACGCAAATTAGGGCCCAAGGATTACTGTGGGAAGGAACGCCGAATGTGCCCGGACTGCTGCTCAACGGTTTGCTGGGCCAAAGGGGCCAAGCGGAACATTTGGGACTCTTTCCTTTGTTCATGGACATTAGTTTGGGGAGTTAAACCGCCCCCCCCCCTTCCTCCTTTTTTGTTTTTTTTTGTTGTGGTCTCTCTTGTTTCTTATGGGGATTTTTTGTTTTTTGGGTTTATTTTTGTGCTTTTCCTCTTTTTTCTGTTTTTGTTTTCCTGTTTGGGCTGGTCTGTACTTTTTGTGCAGCTCGCAGAAGACACTGGAGCCGGGGTGCCCCAGTGGGTGGGAGAGGGGGATGGGGCGCCAGGGAGTGGGGAGGAGGACGGGGAAACAATGGGACTGAGACAGGAAGGCGCCGGAGTGTTGAGTCACCGGGCTAGCAGATTGGCTAGTCAAGGGAGTCAGGTGGGGGGGGGGGGGGAAGTTACAGCCAGTAGATGGCAGGGGTGGGGGTATCGGGGGATGGGGTTGGGGGGGGGGGGTTGTTCTGCTGACGGGGGAGGGACTTGAAAAAGGCACTGGAAAGGAGGTCGAGGGTGGAGGCAGCCAGAGGGCGGGCCAGGAATGGCGCGACGCACGGGCCGGGGGCCGGCCCGAGAAAGGCTATGGCTGACCGGCGGGGTGGGGGAGGTGGGATGTGCCCCCCGACCAGGCTGATCACCTGGAACGTCAAGGGACTGAATGGGCCGGTTAAGAGGGCGCGGGTCTTCGCGCACTTGCGGGCCCTGAGAGCGGACGTAATTATGTTGCAGGAGACACATCTGAAAGTGTCTGACCAGACCAGGCTAAGGAAGGGCTGGATTAGCCAGGTCTTCCACTCGGACATGGACTCGAAGTCCAGAGGGGTGGCAATCATGATCAACAAGCGCGTGCAATTTGAGGCAGAGGGCATATCCGTAGACAGGGGGGGCAGATACCTGATGGTACGGGGCAGACTGGAGGGGGGAAGAGTGGTGCTGGTGAAAATATATGCCCCGAACTGGGATGACGTGGACTTCATTAAAAGAGTGCTGGGGAAGATCCCGGACCTGGATTCTCGCAGGCTAATAATGGGAGGGGACTTTAACATGGTCCTTGACCCGACTTTGGATCGGTCGTGTCCCAGAACAGGTAGACTCTCAGCAATGGCAAGGGAGCTGAAAGGGTTTATGGAGCAAATGGGGGCAGTGGACCCCTGGAGAGAGGGACAGCCAACAGGAAGGGGCTACTCGTTTTACTCGCACGTCCATAAAGTATATTCCAGGATAGATTTCTTTGTACTAAGCAGGGACTGTATGGGGGAGGTAAAGAACACGGAATACTCAGCAATTACCATTTCAGACCATGCCCCGCATTGGGTGGACCTGCAGTTCGGGGGAGCGAGCTATCAACGCCCGCAATGGAGGCTAGATGTGGGACTGCTGTCGGAGGAGGGGATCTGCGAGAGGCTTCGGAGATGTATGCAGAATTACCTGCAGGTGAATGACACGGGGGAGGTCTCAGCGGCGACCCTGTGGGAGGCGCTAAAGGCAGTAATGCGGGGGGGAGCTGATTTCAATTGGGGCCCACAGAGCCAAGACAGACCGGGCAGAGATGGATAGATTGGTCAGGGAAATGGGTCGGATAGATGAAGAGCACGCAGAGTCCCCGGGGGAGGTTTTACTCAGGGAGAGGCAGAGACTACAGGCGGAACTGGGGGCTCTATCCACGAGCAGGGCCGTGGAACAGTTTAGGAAGGCGAGGGGAGTGGTGTACGAGCATGGGGAAAAGGCTAGCAGACTGTTAGCGCAGCAACTCAGGAGGAGGGAGGCGGCCTGGGAAATAGGTAGAGTAAGAAATGGGGGGGAGGAGACCCGGCAGAATTGAATAAGGTATTCCGGGACTTCTATCGTAAGCTGTATACTTCGGAGCCGCCGGAAGAACCGGAGGGGATGAAAAGGTTTCTGGACGGGTTAACATTCCCAACAGTAGGTGGGGGGCGAGTGGAAGAGCTGGGGGCCCCGATTAGAGTAGAGGAGGTATTGGGGGGCCTTAAGGCCATGCAGTCGGGGAAGTCCCCGGGGCCGGATGGATACCCAGTAGAGTTTTATAGGAAGTTCTCTGAGCTGGTGGGCCCGGTCTTGGCGAGGGTTTTTAATGAGGCAAGGGACAGAGGGACCCTGCCGCCGACAATGACACAAGCCACCATATCACTGATGTTGAAGCGGGGTAAAGACCCGGAGGCGTGCGGGTCCTACAGGCCAATCTCCCTGATTAATGTAGACGCCAAGCTCCTGGCAAAGGTACTGGCGGGTAGAATGGAGGACTGTGTACCAGAGGTGATTGGGGAGGATCAAACGGGGTTTGTGAAAGGTAGGCAGTTGGCGGCCAACCTGAGAAGATTACTTAATGTGATAATGATGCCCCCAGTGAGTAGGGAGGTGGAGGTAGTGGTGGCAATGGACGCCGAGAAGGCCTTTGACTGGGTGGAGTGGGACGATCTATGGGAGGTGCTCGGACGGTTTGGGTTCGGGGAGGGATTGGTGGATTGGATCAAACTATTATATCAGGCCCCGAGGGCCAGCGTCAGGACCAACAGAGAAGTGTCGGAGTATTTTAGGTTGTACCGAGGGACCAGACAGGGCTGCCCGCTCTCCCCGCTGCTGTTTGCGCTGGCCATAGAGCCGCTGGCGATTGCGCTGAGAGCCGCAGAGGGTTGGAAGGGGATGGTGAGGGGCGGGGTTGAACATAGGGTCTCTCTTTACGCAGACGACCTGCTCCTGTACGTGTCGGACCCAGTGGCCGGGATGGGAACTATACTGGGAATGCTGAGGAAGTTCGGCCAGTTCTCAGGATACAAATTAAATACGGTCAAGAGTGAAATGTTTGTGGTCCAGGCAAGGGGCCAGGAGAACAGATTGAGAGGGCTACCAGTTAGGCTGGTTGAGGAAAATTTCCGGTATTTGGGAATCCAGGTGGCACGAGACTGGGGCAGGCTGCATAAGTTAAATTTGGCCAGGGTGGTGGAGCAAATGAAGGGAGAGTTTCGGAGATGGGATGCACTCCCGCTGTCGCTGGCAGGGATGGTGCAGACGGTAAAGATGACAATCCTCCCTCGATTTTTGTTTATTTTTCAGTGCCTCCCGATCTTTATCCCACAGTCCTTCTTCAAAAGAGTTAACGGGCTGATCATGAGCTTTGTCTGGGCGGGAAAATCCCCGCGGGTGAAGAAGGCAATGTTGGATAGGAACCGAAGCGAGGGAGGGCTGGCTTTGCCGAGTCTGATCAATTATTACTGGGCGGCCAACATCGCTATGATAAGGAAGTGGATGGTGGGTCCGGGGTCTATTTGGGAGCGGGTGGAGGCGGCTTCGTGCAGGGGCTCCAGCTTGGAAGCCCTGGTCACGGCTCCTCTACCGCTGCTGCCGGCCAAGTACACCACCAGCCCGGTAGTGGTGGCAACCCTGCGGATATGGGGCCAGTGGAGGAGGCATGTGGGGGAGATGGGGGCGTCTGTCTGGGCGCCAATCTGCGACAATCATCGGTTTGCCCCCGGGAGTATGGATGGGGGGTTCCGAGTATGGCGGCGGGCAGGGGCGGGAAGGGTGGGTGATATGTTCCTGGAAGGCAGCTTTGCGGGTTTGAGGAGCTTGGAGGAGAAATTTGGGTTGGTAAGGGGAAATGATTTTAGATACCTACAGTTGCGGGACTTTGTTCGTAGACAGGTCCCATCTTTCCCATGCCTCCCGCCAATGGGGATCCTCGACAGAATAGTCTCTAGGAGGGAAGAAGGGGAGGGTAGAGTCTCGGGTATATATAAGGTGCTCATGAGGGAGGAAGGGTCCCAGACAGAGGAACTGAAACTTAAATGGGAGGAGGAGCTAGGCGGGGAAATGGAGGATGGGCTGTGGGCAGAGGCCCTGAGTAGGGTAAATTCGACCGCGACATGTGCTAGGCTCGGGCTGATTCAATTTAAGGTTGTTCACCGGGCCCATATGACGGTGGCTCGGATGAGCAAATTCTTCGGGATAGAGGACAAATGCGCTAGGTGCGTGGGAGGACCAGCGACCCACGTGCACATGTTTTGGGCATGCCCTAAGCTGAGGGGGTACTGGGAGGGATTTGCGGGGGTCATGTCCCGGGTGCTAAAAACAAGGGTGGTGATGAGTCCAGGGGTGGCAATTTTTGGGGTTTCGGAGGACCCGGGGGTCCAGGGGGAGAAAGAGGCCGATGTTTTGGCCTTTGCTTCCCTGATAGCCCGGCGACGAATACTATTGGCGTGGAGGGACTCAAAGCCCCCGAAGACTGAGTTGTGGCTTGCGGGCATGTCGAGTTTCCTGGGTATGGAGAAAATTAAGTTCGCCTTGAGGGGATCTGTGCAGGGGTTCGCCCGGAGGTGGCAACCATTTATTGACTTCTTTGCGGGAGAGTGAGCGTCAGCAGGGGGGGGGGTAGAGTAGAGTAGGAGGGAAAATATGGCGGGTAGTACCGGTGGGAGAGGAGCGGGCTTGTGCAATATGTTATGATTGAAGTATTGAAAGTACATGGATGTTTGCACATTTTTGCCTTTATGCTTTCTTTCTGATGATGTCCGTAACTGTTTATAAAGCCAAAAACTACCTCAATAAAATTGTTTATTAAAAAAAAACTCGAAGACAAACTATTTTATTCAACCTGAAAATCCTCCAGACGTTTTCAGATAGTTAAATGATCTGATTATTTTTAAACCTAACATCAAATTTAATTTTGATGAACTACCTTGCCACATGCCTTACCTTTACATCAGTCAATCAGTTTCAAATTGTTTTTTTATTTGATTTGCAACAGTTTTATGTATTATATTGGCAGTTGTCTGAACACGTTCAATTATGCTGGCAAAACCTATCAGAGTAATCCAGATAATACGCATTGAAATACTAATATCTGCTTGACATCTGGGTTTGGCTCTCCAGCTTTATCCTATGTGTGAGTTCCAATGGTTGGTGATACTGGAGTTCCTTAAAATTCTTCATTGGCTTTCTCTGGACTGTGACAAAATCATTGGGCATGACCTTGTGATGAGAGACATAAACACATACACACAGACACCCAAACGGACACACACAGCACACACATAAACACACATGCATGCCCATAAGCACACATGCACGCACAAATGCACAGATACACATGCACACATATTAAACTACTATGGACATAATTCAAAGGAAAATTTCTGAATGTCATTTTGGGCCTATTTGGTGGGGTATTTCGCAATGGCCACGTTGGCGAGATTGTGGCCCATATTCAACGGCACTTAGTTCCGAAAATGAGCCCCCAAGAGCTATGTGCCATTATTGGCTGTCTCGCATCTGATTCGCCAGACGTGTGCCTCTGCAGCTCGCCGCCAACAAGGGGGAGCTTCTTTTAAATGCTCCCACACCACTCGCTCCCGGTCAACATACAAGCATGGCAGCCCATCAACCTGTTCCTCGCTTTGGCAATGCTGATCTGGCCAGGCTTCTCGACGCTGTGGATGAGAGGCGGATCATCCTGTTCCACCAAGGGAGTCGGAGGACCAGCAGCAGGGTCAGTAATGTCACCTGGGAGACAGTGGCAGCAGCTGTCAATTCGGGAAGCATGACCAGAGTGCCGAGATGTCCATTGTGATGATTAATGTTCCTGGTTCAACTGTTCCTCACCACACAAGACCTTCAACCGACTTTATACACCAGATACATCGATGACATTTTTTTCCTTTGGACCCACGGCGAAGAATCACTGAAACCTTTCAGTGGAGACATACCCTGCCAGTCGGGGAACACTTCAGCAGTCAAGGGCATTCAGCCTCTGATCTCAGCGTAAGCATTCTCCAAGGCAGCCTTCAGGACGCGCGACAATGCAGAATTGCCGAGCAGAAACCTATAGCCAAGTTCCGCACACATGAGTGCAGCCTCAACCGGGACCTGGGCTTCATGTCACATTACATTCACCCCCCACCATCTGGCCTGGGCTTGCGAAATTCTACCAACTGTCCTGGCTTGAGACAATTCACACCTCTTTAACCTAGGGTTACCCCTATCTCTGGATCTGTAAAGACTTGATTACCTGCAAATGCTCACATTCTAAGCATTGTCTGGCATCTTAGAATTTGTATATATATATGTTTCTAGAACATACCTCTTCATTCACCTGAGGAAGGAGCTGTGCTCCGAAAGCTCGTGTTTAAAACAAACCTGTTGGATTTTAACCTAGTGTTGTAAGACTTCTTACTGTGCTCTCTATTTAAGGCAGGATAAAAATGCATTAGAAGCAGTTCAGGGAAGGTTTAGAAGGCTAATACCAGGAATGGGTGGGTTGTTTTATGTGGAAAGACTGGAGAAGTTAGGTCCACATCCACCGGAGTTTAGAAATGTAAGAGGTGACTTGATTGAAACATTGAAAATCCTGAGGGGTATTGACAGGTTGCATTTGGACAGGATGATTCCTCTTGTGGGAGAATCTAGAACTAAGGTTCACTGTTCAAAAATAAGTGGTTGCTCATTTAAAAAAAATGTTTTTGAAAAATATTTAATTGAGGCATTTATATATTTACACATCAAACACAACCATAAAACAAAAGAAGTCAACAGGCTGCAAATAATCACACCAACTAAATACATAACACTCCACAATCCCGCCTCTCGCTCCCCAGCTCCCCACCTCCTTTTTTGCTCAATTCAGATGGAGATTAGTAAAACAAAAATTCTCTCAGAGGGTCCCGAGTCTCTGGAACTCTTCCTTAATAACAGTGGAAGCAGAGTCTTTGAATATTTTTAAGACAGAGAGAGATAGACTCTTGATTAAAAAGGAGGCGAAGGTTATCAGGAGTAGATAGGAATGTGGGTTGAAGTTATGGTCAGATCAACTATAATCTTACTGAATAGCAGGAGTAGGCCGAGTGGCCTACTCCTGCTCTTAATTCGTATGTACGTATATCCCATCAGTGCTGGCATATTTCCTGCAATTGAGGCCCACATCATAGAACATAGAACATAGAACGATACAGCGCAGTACAGGCCCTTCGGCCCTCAATGTTGCACCGACATGGAAAAAAAACTAAAGGCCATCTAACCTACACTATGCCCTTATCATCCATATGCTTATCCAATAAACTTTTAAATGCCCTCAATGTTGGCGAGTTCACTACTGTTGCAGGTAGGGCATTCCACGGCCTCACCACTCTTTGCGTAAAAAACCCACCTCTGACCTCTGTCCTATATCTATTACCCTTCAATTTAAGGCTATGTCCCCTCGTGATAGCCACCTCCATCCGCGGGAGAAGGCTCTCGCTGTCCACCCTATCTAACCCTCTGATCATTTTGTATGCCTCTATTAGGTCACCTCTTAACCTTCTTCTCTCTAACGAAAACAACCTCAAGTCCATCAGCCTTTCCTCATAAGATTTTCCCTCCATACCAGGCAACATCCTGGTAAATCTCCTCTGCACCCGTTCCAAAGCTTCTAAGTCCTTCCTATAATGGGGCGACCAGAACTGTACGCAATACTCCAAATGCGGCCGTACTAGAGTTTTGTACAACTGCAACATGACCTCATGGCTCCGGAACTCAATCCCTCTACCAATAAAGGCCATCACACCATAGGCCTTCTTCACAACCCTATCAACCTGGGTGGCAACTTTCAGGGATCTATGTACATGGACACCGAGATCCCTCTGCTCATCCACACTACCAAGAATTTTACCATTAGCCAAATATTCCGCATTCCTGTTATTCATTCCAAAGTGAATCACCTCACACTTCTCCACATTAAACTCCATTTGCCACCTCTCAGCCCAGCTCTGCAGCTTATCTATGTCCATCTGTAACCTGCAACATCCTTCCGCACTGTCTACAACTCCACCGACTTTAGTGTCGTCTGCAAATTTACTTACCCATCCTTCTGCTCCCTCCTCTAGGTCATTTATAAATATGACAAACAGCAACGGCCCCAGAACAGATCCTTGTGGTACGCCACTCGTAACTGAACTCCATTCTGAACATTTCCCATCAACCACCACTCTCTGTCTTCTTTCAACTAGCCAATTTCTGATCCACATCTCTAAATCACCCTCAATCCCCAGCCTCCGTATTTTCTGCAATAGCCGACCGTGGGGAACCTTATCAAACGCTTTACTGAAATCCATATACACCACATCAACTGCTTTACCCTCGTCCACCTGTTCAGTCACCTTCTCAAAGAACTCGATAAGGTTTGTGAGGCATGACCTACCCTTCACAAAACCATGCTGACTATCCCTAATCATATTATTCCTATCTAGATGATTATAAATCGTATCTTTTATAATCCTCTCCAAGACTTTACCCACCACAGATGTTAGGCTCACCGGCCTATAGTTACCGGGGTTATCTCTACTCCCCTTCTTGAACAAAGGGACCACATTTGCTATCCTCCAGTCCTCTGGCACTATTCCTGTAGCCAATGATGACCTAAAAATCAAAGCCAAAGGCTCAGCAATCTCTTCCCTGGCTTCCCAGAGAATCCTAGGATAAATCCCATCAGGCCCCGGGGACTTATCTATTTTCACCTTGTCCAGAATTGCCAACACTTCCTCCCTACTCACCTCAATGCCATCTATTCTAATAGCCTGGGTCTCAGCATTCTCCTCCACAATATTATCTTTTTCCTGAGTGAATACTGACAAAAAGTATTCATTTAGTATCTCGCTTATCTCCTCAGCCTCCACACACAACTTCCCACCACTGTCCTTGACTGGCCCTACTCTTACCCTAGTCATTCTTTTATTCCTGACATACCTATAGAAAGCTTTTGGGTTTTCCTTGATCCTACCTGCCAAAGACTTCTCATGTCCCCTCCTTGCTCGTCTTAGCTCTCTCTTTAGATCCTTCCTCGCTTCCCTGTAACTATCAAGCGCCCCAACTGAAACTTCACGCCTCATCTTCACATAGGCCTCCTTTTTCCTCTTAACAAGAGATTCCACTTCTTTGGTAAACCACGGTTCCCTCGCTCTACCCTTTCCTCCCTGTCTGACTGGTACGTACTGATCAAGAACACGCAATAGCTGTCCCTTGAACAAGCTCCACATATCCAGTGTGCCCAACCCTTGCAGCCTACTTCTCCAACCTACACATCCTAAGTCATGTCTAATGGCATCATAATTGCCCTTCCCCCAGCTATAACTCTTGCCCTGCGGGGTATACTTATCCCTTTCCATCACTAATGTAAAGGTCACCGAATTGTGGTCACTGTCTCCAAAGTGTTCACTTACCTCCAGATCTAACACCTGGCCTGGTTCATTACCAGGTTCATGTGCCCCTAAAAGATTTGCAGAGAGAGAGTTGACACAATGCAACTACCGAACTATCCAACTACAAAACATGTTAGTTTGTTTTTAGTGAGGAATAGGAAGCCTGCACCAATACTTTATGCTTTTCTTTCAACAGCTGGGACAAGTCGGATGTAGCTATTGATGGTGAGTTTTAAGATTCCGTTTATATATTAAATACTTGGTACATTTTGAAGGAGTAAAATTAAGATTACGGCTGGTCAGAAACAACTCACAGAGGAAATCCGGCCGTGAGAAATCCTGGGTACCAGTCAAAGCAGACTTCTGATTTGTTTTTATTGCATGAATGAAAGGTAAGTTTTACTGGCTCCAGATGTAATTTCAGAACAACTTTACAACATCAATAAAGTTTACTAAAATGGCCTTTGAAAAAATTGGCGCCAGGAGCATCTGTCTTATCATGAGAGAACGTAAGGGCTAATTCCTCAATTTAATGGGACCAAAGTGGGTATCACAATCATAATGCTGAATTTTATGCAGGGGGCTGTGGACTTTCCCCCTCCAAAGTAAAGCTCATGGGGACAACTGCCTCCATATAGTCAGCTCACCCTGGTGGTATTGTGGTTAGTTTGTGGGAATGTCTACTGTTCAGGCATACGGAGCCCATCGGAGCACCCACACCCCACCCCAACCCAGCAAGTCATGCCTAGCCCCACTGAAGCCTAGACTTACCCATAAGTCTGGTCTCCATTGCTCCTCTTATTCAGGGAAGCCTGCAGTACTAACAGTGACCACTGCTCTCAGAGGTAGAATCCTGTCTCCGGTGGGAACAAAAGGCCGACATCAAGCCCTACAGCTGCAAATTATTGCAGGCTGAGCTGTCTATATGGAGGCAGACTTGCTCCTGACCTTTACTTTTGGAGGGGGAGAAGTGATAGTCTCCTGCATAATATTCAGCCTTATGATTGTGATACCCACTTTGGTACCATTAAATTGAGGAATCGCCCCTTACGTTCTCTCATGATAAGACAGATTCTCCTGAGTGGTGATTTATTATAAAGGTCATTTTAGTAAACTTTACTGATGTTATTAAGTTGTTCTGAAATTACATTTGGAACCAGTAAAACTTACCTTTCATTGATGCATTAAAAAAAATCAGAAGTCTGCTTTGACGGGTACCCAGCATTTTCCACTGCCAGAATTCCTCTGTGAGATGTTTCTGACCAGATTTAATCTTATTTTTTTTTTCCATAAAATGTACCAAGGATTTATTATATAAACAGAATCTTAAAACTCACCATCAATAGCTACATCCAACTCGACCCAGCTGTTGAAAGAAAAGCATAAAGTATTGGTGCAGTCTTCCTATCCCTCACTAAAACCAAACTAACATGTTTCTAGTTGGATGCCTCAATAGTTGCAATGTGTCAACTCTCTCTCTGTTAATCCTTTAGGGGTGGCACGGTGGCAGAGTGATTAGCATTGCTGCCTCCCCATGCCTGCGTGGGTTTCACCCCACAACCCAAAGATGTGCCGGTTAGGTGGATTGGCCACAATAAATTGCCCCTTAATTGGAGAAAAAATAATTGGGTACTCTAAATTTATTTTTAAAAAAGCATTGCTGCCACACACCTCCATGGAACCACGTTCAATTCCAGCCTTGGGTGTCTATCTGTGTGGAGTTTGCATGCTCTCCCCATGTCTGCGTGGGTTTCCTCCGGGTGCTCCAGTTTCCTGCCACAGTCCACAGATGTGCAGGTTAGGTGAGGTTATAGGATGGGCAGGTGGGAGGGTCTGGCACAGGTAGGGTGCTCTTTCGGAAGGTCGGTGCTGACTGTTATGGGCCAGGGTTTAGAGAACACCAAAGTATATCATGGAGTTCACCTGACCTACAACTGTTTATAGATTTTGGTTATGAGGAGCATAAGGACCTACTTTCTAGGTTGTGTTCAACAGAAGGCCTGAAGCACTTTAAATCAAAAACAAAGGGCGCGATTCTCCGACCCCCACGCCGGGTGGGAGAATTGTGGGACTGTCAGGCGAATCACGCCACGTCGCCCTGGTACCCCCACGCGATTCTCCCATCCCCCCAAAATGGCATGTCGCGTTTGCGACAGGCCGCTCGGAGAATCGTCACTCGCCGTTTCTAACGGCGGCCGCCGATTCTCCGGCCCGGATGGGCCGAGCGGCCTGCCAAACCCGACCGGTTCACGCCGGCGCCAACCACACCTGGTCGCTGCCGGCGTGAACATCGCGCGACCGCTGCATGTGAGGCCTGTGGGGGGGCGGAGGGAGGATCGAGCACCAGGGGCGTGCTCAGGAGGTGTCTGGCCCCCGATCGGTGCCCACCGATCGTCGGGCCGGCATCTCTAAAAGACGCACTCTTTTCCCTCTGCCGCCCCGCAAGATTAAGCCGCCATGTCTTGTGGGGCAGCGGAGGGGAAGACGGCAACCGCGCATGTGCGGGTGACGTCACTTAGACGCCGCCGGCCGCGTAATTTCTGGCCGCGCGGCTTTGACGCAAGTGTCAAGGCCCGGCGTGCAAAATTCACGCGCCACCGCTCCTAGCCCCCCCCGGGGGGGGGAGAGAATAGGGTGCGAGGAGCAGCCTCCGACGCCAGAGTGAAACACTCCGGGTTTCACTCCGGCGTCGGCTGTTTGTCTCCCTTTGGGAGAATTTCGCCCAAAGTTTATTCTACAAATTCAATTAATATTTTATAAACATACACAGTAAGCATTTTATCAACTACAAACATTAATACCTCATATAGCTACAGTACTCTATATTTAACCCTTAATAACTTCCCTTTACTGTTTTTACCCAAGTAACAACATCCATAAACCTAAACACCCTTTTCACAAAACAGTAGGTTTGAGCTCCTTACAGAAAACAGGTACTACTTTGAAGTTATAAAGTGATCTGGAGACACCTTTTTAAATTTGCAGAGAGACCAGAGAAGCCTTCTTTTGTCTGAATCCAGCTTCCAACTGTCTGAACCGAAAGTAAAACTCAGAGCCAACAACAGCTTCCAGCTCAAAATGAAAGTAAAAGCCAGAGCCACCACCCAGTTCCACCCACACAATGACATCACTGCAGCCATTTGAGAAGACAAACAGTTCTTAAAGGGACATTCCCACGACACAACTCAATGGGCTGAATGACCTCCTAATTGTAGAGATTCTATGACTGTTTCTTCATCCCACACTTCCAGAGTTTATCCCAACAGCTTAGTTTTAGAGTTGACTTCACATTGAATTTATATTACAGAAGTCAAGTGAATTAGAAAGCAGCCATCTGTAATTTACTATTTCCAGCTACACACACAAAGCCTTCATCAAAAGAGTTGGTGCAGCATTATGGTCCTTCCTATTAATTCCATTATCTCCCTTTTCTTTAAGTTTTGCTGTTATCATTTTGGATCGATGGGTGATTAATGGACATTTATCTTTTAGCCAAGCAGCAAAGAGAATGAGGAATTCAGAAGTACTAGTTTCTGCTAGTTTAAACAGGAACTAAAGATCTTTCAGCACCAGAGAAAGAGATGGGGTGGGACTCAGTTTGATTCATTGACTGGGGGACCAATGAATTGGCCCAAAAGGCCATACCCTGCCTTGTAACAGGTGATGAATTGATCCTATCCCAGTGGAATGGTTCTCAGAGACCTGCCGGATCAGTTGAGTTCTCGACACAGAAATACAAGGATCTGCTTTCTTTCCCTATCTGGCTGTGAGTGCTGTATTCCTGAATCTGCAGAGAATGTGAATGGATGAATGTACAAGGGAACCATAATAAGCTGCAAACAAAGATAAGGGATGGGATTCTCCATTGCCCTCCCCCAGTGCTCCGCCCCCGATCTGCAGAATTCCTGATGGTGCGGTTCACTCATGGTCTCAGTCGTGCATGAACCCAGCATGGCAGCTGTGGACTGTGTCCAGCGCCACCACAGTCGGGCGGGAGCTGTGCTGCTGGCTGGGGGGGGGTGAAGGGGGAGCCAAGAGGACACTATCTGGCAGGTTGGGTCCGCTCACAGCCGATGGCATGTTTTACGGCGCGATTGCTGCAGATCGTTGCCGTGCACATGTGCGGTCACGGACCCGGCCATTCGACGGCCGTTTATTTCATAGAGGCTAGGAGTTTGACGTGGATGGCTGCTGGCCCTTCACCAGGCGCAGGCGTAAAATGCCACAGATCTTCCAAATTTAGCCTCAAAATCAAAGAATCTGACCCCACAACTCTCCCTCTCTCACTTTCTGTCACTCTCTCCAGAAAGGCTGTGATTGCTGTATTTCTGAAACTACAGAGTTCTTAATGAATCTACAGTGAAACCTCGAACTGAAAGCAAAGTTTGAAGAGAAATAAGGTATTAAAAACACCATATTGGTATTGAAACAAAGGCTCTTTTTTCCTTTGAGCTGTGATTTTTTTATCCCTTTCTCCCCCTCTGTATATGGCTGTCGTGTGTGTGAGTGTGTGTATCAAGGGTGGGGCATCTGTTCCAATCGGGAGTTTGATCATAGTTAACCATTTGTATTGCTGCATATTACATTACAGTTCTTGTCATTAACAAAAAGTAATTGTGTTTACATTTACGAACCTAGTGACTGTAATTATTGGGCAGCGAAGGGCCAAAGGCTATTTTTCTGGAATTATTGATTCATTCAATTGTGTTGCAACTCCGGATAAAGGGGGGCTGGAATTCACCACGCACTAGCCCAGGGTGTCATACCAGGAGACAATAAATTGAGCCACTTAAACAGCTGTTTATGATATTGTCTATTATTATTATCTATTATTAATACTGCCTATTATTATATGGTACGATCAAGTTAAGAGTTTCTGCAGCGTAAAAGAGGAAATGAGAGCACTTAACTGCCTTTAATGTGGTTTAAGAGCTGTGAATCATAGCTAGATGTTTATAAACATTGTAGTTTGTTTCACAGCTGGATACTTGTGATCCATTCAAGCATGAAGGGAAATAATATCTACAGCAGTGAGACAGTATAGATCACTGAAGTTATCGCTTATCATTTAAATTCTTAAGACATGCTATAAACACAGCCTGGTCATGACAGGAATTAGTGGAATTAGCTCAAATTCAATTACAAATTAAACAATTAGAAATGCAGAAAAAGGAAAGAGAAAGTTTTTCAAAAGGAAATTGAAATAAGTAAACTTGATGTGGAAATGAAAAGATTAGCTCGGGAAAAAAGGGAAAAAGCGAGAGAGAGAGAGATACAAGTAGAGATATATGGAATTGGCTATTCGCTTCCTCACTTGTCCTCAGAAGCAATCGCGCCAGCTTCACGTTTATAAAAAGGAGTACTAAATAATGCCTGTGTGATTTTTTGCTGGGGAGTTGGGTAATTCCTGGAGGCCACTGCATTCGACTTCAATCTTATTAATCAAATTGAAATGAATGCAAATGAGCATTACTGACATTCTCGCCATTTTGGGGCAAGATCTGGAACTCACCATTGGGAGCGTGCCGGCTGAATTGCAAAATGGTTCATCCCTGGCACAAATCTCAATTTTGCCCTTTCCCACTATTCACCCAGCATGCTCCAATGTTCACAATGCGGAAGCACGGTGATTAAATCATGTCCGTTATTTGTGAGGGTGAGATTTACTCATGTGTACAAGGTGGAGTTGGTTAGGAGCTTAACATCTTAAGGGATACAGAAGCAAGACAATCTTTAATGGTTAGAGATAAGGAGATATGCAGTTTAGAATGAGTATTGCCAGAAAAAGTGGTAATATGTGGAATTCATGGTGAAGTGATGAGTATTCCAATATGTAATGTAAAGTTAGAGAGTCCGGTGAAAAATGGTGAAGTAGTGGTGGAAGTAATAGAGATATATAGAGCAGGATTCTTCATCCCGTCGCACCAATTTCAGGGTGGCACGCCTCCGGGATGTCTCGCCAGCTGGCTAATGGGGTTACCTATTGTGAACAGTCCCACGTCATTGAGAAACATCCGGCTTGCCGGTGCAACGGAGAATCCTGATAGCAGAGACCCAGCCCATAATTTCCAGGGATACAGTTTATCCTGGGTAACAATATAGCTGGATCACAGGTAGGAGTGATGCGTACTGTGGTTGAAAAGGCGGTGGAAAGTCAAATAAGTGAAGTATTGCAAAACGTATATCCTGGGTTGTTTCCAGATTGTGTGGGAACAAGATTACAAAGCTGTAGGTTAAGACAGGATGAGGAGAAATCAAGGAGTAAAGATAGGGAGGCTGAGGTTCAGTCATCAGAAACAATCTTTGACCAGATTGTTGATAATGAACAAGAGCGGGTGGAGGTTGAAGCTGATATTTTAATTTAGGAATGTTGGTAGAGTTACAACAGAAGGATTCAGAGATAAAACAATTGCATCAGAAAACCTACACAGGAATTGAATTTGAGTGTATACCGGAGTGTTAGTACATTAGAAATAATGAGAAAGTGAAGACCTTCACATATTCAGGCATGTGAGAAATGGGCTAAAGTTCATCAAGTTATATTACTGGTGGGTCATAGAAAGGAGGTGTTGAGGGTAGTGCATGAGGTTCCAATGGGCATTTAAGAGTAAGGAAAACTCAGGTGAAAATACAAAAACATTTTATTAGCCTGGACTTCATAAGGATGTAATTGGCTATTGTCGTATATGTCACACATGTCCTGGTAATATGCTCAAAAGCTATTTTGATGGGGAAGAAAAGCAAGAGGATGTGTTAGCAGTCATAACTCAGGGGGAAGAGATACATCCAGAGGATCCTGAATTCAACATTCCGCAAATTGAGTTGGACAATGAGGAAGTAATGAGCAATTGGGATTACCTGAGTTACCTTCCTGAGGAACATCAGTGTGACCTGAAAGAGCTATTACAATCACATAGAGATAGATGTATGAACAAGTTGGGAAGTCTGAAGATAATTACACATGATGTGGAGGTAGGAGGCCCTGTTCCAATTAAACTACACCCATATAGACTGAATGCACTCAATTTGGTACAGGTTCAAAAGGAGGTTGAAGAGCTAAAGATGCTCTACAGAAATGAACAGGAAGCAGAGGAGATGATTAAGAAGCTGTAAAGGAGAGTTCAAAGACTGGTTCTTGAATCACATGTTATCCGAGAAAGTTAAAAGAACCAAATTGTTTAGTTGATGAAGGTGATTGAGTTTGTTGTGTTAGGTACACTGGTATAACACTGGCTGCAACTGGATGCAGCTTAGATCAGAATAATACTCCAGACCTTGAAGTTAGTTCAATCAGGTTTATTGAACGGTAAGAAGTCTTAGAACACCAGGTTAAAGTCCAACATGTTTGTTTCCAGCACTAGCTTTCGGAGCACTGCTCCTTCCTCACCTGATCGGTATCTCCACATCAGGGGCGGGATTCTCCCCTACCTGGCGGGGCGGGGGGTCCCGGCGTAGTGGAGTAGCGCCAACCACTCCGGCGTCGGGCCTCCCCAAAGGTGCGGAGGGGGCTAGGCCTGCGCTGCAGTGGTTGGCGCCACGCCAAAACCAGCGCCAGTGGCCTTTGACGCCCGCTGCCCGGCTGCGGGGCTGGCCGAAAGGCCTTCGACGGTTTGCATGCACGCTGGGTGATTCTCTTCCGCCTCCACCATGGTGGAGGCTGTGGCGGCGGCGGAAGAAAAAGAGTGCCCCCATGGCACTGGCCCGCCCACCGATCGGTGGGCCCCGATCGCGGGCCTGGCCACTGTGGGGGCACCCCCCTTGGTCCAATTGCCCCGCGCCCCCCCCCCCCAGGACCCCGGGGCCCGCTCGCGCCGCCGATCCCGCCGCCACCAGAGGTGGTTCAAACCATGGCAGCAAGAGAGGCCTCGCAGCGACGGGACTTCGGCCAATCGCGGGTCGGAGAATCGCCGCAGGGGGCTCGCCGATCGGCGCGGAGGGCACGACGATCGGCGGGGCGTGATTCCTGCCCCCACCAATTCCCGGGTGGCGGAGAATTCCGGCCACAGCCTGGGGTCAGAGAATTTCGCCCCTGGTTTATTGAACTAATAGCACAGTTAGCACAGTTCTCTGTGAGTTCGACGCTGTTAACATAAGTGTGGTTACTCAGTCTGACTGAACCAGACTAGCTCTTAGCCACGTGGTTGACTGACTCTCTAGATGTTCATCAGTGGAAAGAGGCAGAAATTGACTTTTTGCTACTGAAGGAATCAGGCTGAGATGTGACTTACATATAGAATGCTAACATCTTTGGAGAAGAAATTTACAAGGGAAACCAATATCTCTGACTCCGATTTTACCAAAAGCATAACGGGCTACAAAGCAAAGCCAAGCAGTATCTCCGACAGCAGTGCACCCCTCCCCGATAATGCATTCTATGCTCAGTTCAAGCAGGTAATCAACAATCTGCTGTTGAGTGCCCCAGCAGCCCATAACTCACCCATATCCACCATCACAGCTTCCAAAGTCAGATCGGCCTTCCTGAAAGTGAGCCCTCGGAAGGCGACGGGCCTGGACGGGATCCCTGGTCGTGCACTCACAGCCTGTGCGGACCAGCTGGCAGAGATTTCGTGGACACCCTACTCCACTCAAAGTCCCCACCTGCTTCAAGAAGACCCCCATTATACCGGTGCCAAAGAAGAACCAGGCAATGTGCCCAATGACTACCATCCGGTGGCCCTGACTTAAGTCGTAATGAAGTGCTTCAAGAGGTTGATCATGAAGCGCATCACCTCCATACTCCCAGAACGCCTTGATCCACTGCAATTCACATACCGTTGCAACCGGTCCACAGCAGACACCATTTCCCTGGCCCTGCACTCATCCCTAGAGCATCACGACAACAAGGACTCCCACATCAGACTCCTATTTATTGACTACAGCGCCGCCTTCAATACCATAATCCCAGCCAAGCTCCTATCAAAGGTCCAAAACCTAGGACTTGGCTCCCCACTCTGCAACTGGATCCTCGATTTTCTGACCAACAGACTACAATCAGTAAGAATGAACAACAACACCTCCTCCACAATAGTTCTCAATACCGGGGCCCCGCAAGGCTGCATACTTAACCCACTATTCTACTCCCTGTACACACACGACTGCGTGGCAAAATTTGGTTCCAACTCCATCTGCAGGTTTGCTGACGATACGACCATAGTGGCCAGATCTCGAATAACGACAAGTCCGAATACAGGAGGGAGATAGAGAACCTAGTGGAGTGGTGCAGCGACAACAATCTCTCTCTCAATGCCAGAAAAACTAAAGAGCTGGTCATTGACTTCAGGAAGCAAAGTACTGTACACACCCCTGTCAGCATCAACGGGGCTGAGGTGGAGATGGTTAGCAGTTTCAAATTCCTGGGGTGCACATCTCCAAAAATCTGTCCTGGTCCACCCACATCGACACTACCACCAAGAAATCACAACAGTGCCTATACTTCCTCAGGAAACTAAGGAAATTCGGCATGTCCACATTAACCCTTACCAACTTTTACAGATACACCATAGAAAACATCCTATCTGGCTGCATCACAGCCTGGTATGGCAACGGCTCGGCCCAGGACCGCAAGAAACTTCAGAGAATCATGAATACCGCCCAGTCCATCACACGACGATGCCTCCCATCCGTTGACTCCATCTACACCTCCCGCTGTCTGGGGAAAGCGGGCAGCATAATCAAAGATCCCTCCCACCCTGCTCACTCACTCTTCCAACTTCTTCCATTAGGCAGGAGATACACAGAAGTCTGAGAACACGCAAGAACAGACTCAAAAACAGCTTCTTCCCTGCCATTACCGGACTCCTAAATGACTCTCTTATGGACTAACCTCATTAACACTACCTCTATGCTTCATCCGATGCCAGTGCTTATGAAGTAACATTGTATACCTTGTGTTGCCCTATTATGTATTTTCTTTTATTCCCTTTTCTTCCCATGTACTTAATGGTCTGTTGAGCTGCTCGTAGAAAAATACTTTTCACTGTACCTCGTACACGTGACAATAAACAAATCCAATCCAATCCAAGCATGTCTGGGAAATGTTAGCACATTCTGAAATGGTCAGACTCTGGTTCTAATTCATGAGTAAGAGTTAGTGATGAAGACAAAGATGTTGGAAATAAAGTTTAAGGAGGTAATAGCATGGCGTTGATGTTCGAAAATTTTTGGACCAGGAAACAACTTGAGAAAGAAAGTTAAAATGGACTATACCTGATGTTAAATTTGCATGTATGATTATGACATGATATGCATTTTATAATGGATTATTCATGATTAGTATATTAAGTTGAAAATACTTTGGAAAATTAAGCCAGTTTTTCATATTGCTGGTCCATTTTTGTTTTAAGGGGGAAGGTGTGGTCAATACAAGACATTTTCATATTTTAAAGTGTGCATTTAGTATTTTTGCTGTGATTACAAAGGGAGAGAATCATGGATTTTTGGGTGTTGGTTCTGGAACACCAGGCTGGACAGATTGGTTCTGAAGAAGTATCTGTCTCTCAAAAACATTCTCAAGATAAACAAGATAAACAATATCGGCAGCAGGCAATGGAGAATCCTGCCCATACTGCGGGATTCACCCTCGGCAGTATCGTCTGCCCCCGACAGCGCACCCACGCCCACGCATTTCCCGATGGCATGAGGTGGTCCACAATGGGAAACTCCACTGGCCAGCTGCGGGAATGGAGAATCCCACTGCCAGTGGGGGCGCAGTGCACCAGAAAATGGGGCTGGTGGTATAGGGAATCCTGCCCATAATAATTGGGGGTTCTTTTGCTGAGATTTAAAATGTATAATTCCTCATAAGGCTTGGGATTGTTGAATCTAAATACATTGAGTGTGAGGAACTGAACTGTTGCTTTCAGGTATTAATACTCTCACTTTAATAGGGCCTGACTGATAAAATGGCTCTTTCAAAGGTTAAGAGTTTCCTGGGTGTGGAAGAAATAATCCAGGTGGGTAACAAAAGGTGGTTCAGACAAAACTTTTGGAATTGGAGGCAAGTTGCAGTTGAATTTATCTGCAGGTGAGGAAAGTAGAGATAATTGAGGTGAACATCTACATTTGGAAGGGATGCCAGATACATATTCCAGGGCATGGCATGAATCAGTGGAATAAGCTCAAATTCAATTACAAATGAAACAATTAGAAATGCAGCAAAGCGAAAGAGAAAGAGGTTTTTTAAAAGGAAATTGAGGTGAGGAAACGTGTTGTGGAAATGGAAAGATTAGCAAAGAAAGAAAGGGAAAAGGAGAAAGAGAGAGAATATCAACTTAAAAGGTTGGAATTTAAGGCAGGAGTTGAGGAAAGTCAAGAGGGAGTTGAGAAAGTCAAGAGGGGGAGTAACCCTTCCCAGTCCAAACCCAAGTGGGGATATATTTAAATATGTTCAAGCACTGCCATGGTTTGACGAGAAACATGCAAAAACATTGGGCGAAATTCTCCCAAAACGGGAGAAATCGTCAAACTGCCGTAAAACCCGGGCGGGTTTTACGGCATCGCGCCCCTTCCCGACGGGGGACCGATTCTGGTCCCCCGTCGGGGCTAGCAGCCCGACGTCGGAGGCTCCGACAAGTCGGGCTTAACGAAAATCGTTAAGCCCGCTTGTCGGACTTAGCGCCGGCTGACGCGTCATATGACGTCAGCCGCGCATGCGCAGGTGGGAAGACTCCACCCGCGCATGCGCGGGTGACGTCATCGCGTTTTTGCACGAAACCCGCGCATGCGCGGTCCGGGTTGCCCCTCAGCCGCCCCGCGTATTGATACTGCGGGGCGGCGGAAGGACAAATAGTGCGCGGGCATCGGGCCCGCTGCCTGCGATCGGTGGGCACCGATCGCAGGCCCATGGCACCCTTGGCACGGCCGTGGTACTGCCGTGCCAATCGGTGCCATGGTTATTTTTTTCCAGGTGGTCACGACGTTTTTACGAACGGCAGGACCAGGTGTGTTTGCCGTTCGTAAAAAGGTCGTAAAGGGCTGGGGCTTCGGCCCTTCTAACAGCTGTGAATCGCTGCCGGCCGTAAAAAAACGGCGGCAGCGATTCGTGTCGGGATTTCGGCGGGGGGGGGGGAGAATAGCGGGAGGGCGTCAAAAAAGTCGGGAAGGCCCTCCCGCTATTCTCCCACCCGTCGTGGGGGGGGGGAGAATTTCGCCCATTTTTATTGTTTTCGAGAAAGTAGCTAAACAATTGAATTGCCCCAAATCATGTGGATATTGTTGTTTCAATCAAAATGAATAGGTCGAGCCAGTGAAGTGTTTGCATCATTGCCAGAGTAAGTATCTACGGATTATGATGAGGTGAGAAAAGCCAGAAGTGCATATGAGTTGGTGTCAGAAGCCTATAGACAGAGGTTTCGAAATGTAAGGTAAGAACCAAGTCAAAAGTACACAGAATTTGAAAGAAGCAAACAAAATAATTTTGATAGGTTGCTACGAGCATTAAATATAGACCGAACGCATGAAGTTCTGAGAGGAATGATTATTCTGGAGGAATTTGAAAAATTACTTCCTGCAGTAGTGAGACCTCGGGCGGAATTCTCCGACCCCCCCCCCGCAGGGTCGTGGAATCGCCCGGGGCCGGCGTAAATCTCGCCCCCGCCGTGGCCGGAATTTGTCTGCTACCCGGGAATCGGCGATTCTCCGGCCCGCGATGGGCTGAAGTCCCGCCACTGTCAAGTCTCTCCCGCCGACGTGGTTTAAACCGCCTCTGGTGCCAGCAGGAGCAGGTGGCGCGAGTGGGCCCCGGGGTCCTGGGGGGGGGGGGGGGGGGGCGCGGGGCGATCTGACCCCGGGGGGTGCCCCCATGGTGGCCTGGCCCGCGATCGGGGCCCACCAATCGGCGGGCGGGCCTGTGCCATGGGGGCATTCTTTTCCTTCTGCCACCTGCACGGCCTCCACCATGGCGGAGGCGGAAGAGACCCGCTCCACCGCGCATGCGCCGGGGTGACGTCAGCAGCCGCTGACGCTCCGGCGCATGCGCGGACTCACGCCGACCGGCGAAGGCCTTTCGGCCAGCCCTGACGCCGGTCGGCGTGGTGTCAAAGGCCGTTGCCGCCGGTTGGCGGAGCGGGAGCCACTCTGGCGCGGGCCTAGCCCCTAAAGGTGCAGAGAATTCCGCACCTTTAGGGTGGCCCGAAGCCGGAGTGGTTCTCGCCACTCCGGTATGCCGCCGGGACCCCCCACCCCACCGGGTAGGGGAGAATCCCAGCCCTCATGTGGAAGGGCATGATTGGCAGTAGAAATGGCAGCCAATTTAGAATTAATGCACAAATCAATGTTTGGTTTTCAATATCACCCTCAGTCTGGGAAGGAGAGAAACTGGGGAAATAAGCAAAAGTGATTAGAAATATTAGAGAGACTTTACCACAGGTTGAAAGGGAAATCCATGAGAGTGAAAGAGGGATAGGAAAACTGCGGGGCATTGGCAGGATCCTCCGCTTCGCACCCGCTCCCGCATGTTTCCCGACGGCGTGGGGTTGGCCACAATGGAAATCTCATTGGCCGGCTGCCGGAATGGAAGATCCTTCTGCCGGCGGGAGCATGCCGTGCCGGAGAGCGGGGTTGGTGGGATGGAGAATCCCACCCTAGATGTTTTAATTGTAATAAAGTTGGGCACACAGGGCACGATTCAGCTGACTCAAGTCCGCTGGGGTTCTTTTTGGCCTCGGGGAGTTTGTACCCGATGAGGCCGCACTTAGAAGGGAGTTCCTACTGGTGAGCTGCAGATTGTGGTGCATTTTGTCCGTCAGCCCAATCTTTCTTCCCTCCCTTTCAGGCCCCCTTGTGCTCTTTTGACCCATCCCTCACCTCCCCCAACCCGGGGGAGGCCCCCGAGAATCCCCCTCACCCCCTTACCTGGCAAGGCCCCACTGGATCCGGCATCTGGCAGCGCCAACTGACACCCGGGCATCGCCAGACTGGCACCATAGCAGTTCCTGTGACACCTTAGAAGTTCCAGGGTGGCACTCCAGGGTGCCCGGTTGGCAGTGCTATGGTAGCAGGCTGGAAGTGCCAAGGTGCCCAGATTCCTTGGAAAGTATCAGGATGCCACTCTGTCCTGTCTCTGGCCACCAGTGGGTCTCAAATGGCCTGGGAAAAACCGGCAAGTGCCACTATGACTGGTCCACATTTGTGTGGATCAGTACTAAACAGCGCCCTGGTGAAGGCTCCCAGGTGTTTCCAGTGAGTTCTGGTCATTGAATTAATCTGCTGTCCGGGTATTTAAATGAGCCCTACGTATCATTTAAATATTCAGATCTGGATCACGCCCAGTGAGGGAAGAGATCCAGTTTGCTTTGGAGAGAGAGAGTTGGTGAAACGTGCAAAGTTTCACTCCCGGGGTGGATTTGTGGCTTGCGCTCGATTCACCCGTTTGGCCCGGATCTACACCGGGCACAATAGGGTTACTGCATCGTGCCACAAAGCCGTAGAGCTTTAGACTTAAGAAAGGTACTGGGAAGATAGACTCTTCCTCATGAAGTAAAAAGTTGGGTTCTAGTCTAGTATCTCATAAAAAGATTGGGGGTTCTGGTCTGGACACCTAACAGCATTAACAAAATATTCAATACTCTGTAACTACACATTAAGCTTAGTAGTGTTGATTTTTATTCATTCAAGGGATGTTGCTTCATTGGCTAGGCCAGCATTTATTGGCCATCCCTATCGGCATAGCTATAAGCTGTACCAGTACAATGACGTGCAAACAGCTGAACAAGTACCGTGCAGGAATTGTTCTGGAATAAATAATGAAGGCAAGTAAATAAAAGTTAAAGCGACTGCACACAAAAAAATGGCCACCCACAATTAAATTTTAAAGGGATCATTGATGAATGCCCTGTTTGATCCTGAACTGAGCTTTCCTCCTCGCCTCAGCTACCACTGCCTAATTTCATGTCTACAATATTGTCTATTCTCTGCATCATTGAAACACGGGGTTGGATTTCTCATGTCTCTGTCAGGCATATCTTCAATCGAAGTGACATGTAAAATAGGGCACCAAAAATAAAGTGCTGGAAAATCTCAGCAGGTCTGGCAGTATCTGTAGGGAGATAAAAGAGCTAACGTTTTGACTCCAGGTGACCCTTTGTCAAGGCTAAAGACAGAGAAAGTGGGAAATATTTATACTATGGAGTGAAAGATGAGTCATTGCCACATAAACCTAGGGAAACGAGTTGCTAAGAGGCACAGTAACCACGAGGAAAGAGTGCTGGTTGCAATCCCCAGAGAGAACAAAAGGTGTGAAAGGCCAAACTGCAGAGAAACTAACATCAGATGGTAAACTGTGACAGATGTAGATGTAGGGGGAGGGGAAGGGGGAAGCAAAGGGGAGAAAGGGTAATGAAAGGTAGATAAGATGGGGTGTGAATATATATAAAGAAAGACAAGAGAGAGACAAATGTTTAAAAAACAGTTAAAATAAAATGGGATGTAAATAAATGGGTCTAGGCGGGGTAGAGTTGTTGATAAGTTGATGAAACTCTTGCGTTCCTTAACACCTGCAAGAAACAGGTAAAGTTTCTTGTTAAGGCGTTGAATGATGCGAAGGTTGAAATTAAACTGGTGACGGGGACAGCTTTGTGAGAGAGTAAGATGGTGCTGCTGGAGAGAGCTGTCGAGTGTCTTCATGTGGCAGCACATGGCACTGAGTGTGGCTTTCAGGATGCAGCAAGAGCAGAAGTTGGAAGAATGTTTTTTATCCTGGAGATATCTGCAATCCTGGAGGTTGCATGTAGGGTGGAATTTAAGTTGAAATCCCCGTGGCGTGAGTCGGAGACGAAGAGAGTCCCTGAGGAAGGAAATATGGCTGTGGAAGCGATGGCTGTGTAAAATAATGTGACTGCCCAGTCCAACTGCTTCCAACTCACACCCTATACCATGGTAAATGAAATGAAATGAAATCGCTTATTGTCACGAGTAGGCTTCAATGAAGTTACTGTGAAAGCCCCTAGTCGCCACATTCCGGCGCCTGACCGGGGAGGTAAATGAGCGGGCACTGAAATCTTGGCATGTGTAAATAAATTATTCAGGGTCAATTGAGCCTATGAACAAACTAACTGACCCCAATAATATGCCGAACATGCCATAATACAGCAGGTGTGAGCAAGTAAGCGGGAGCGAGAAGTCTGTTTTTCGTTAAACATTTTTGAAAGGCTGAGAAGGAAGGAGGAGGTTCTCCATTTGGGGGGAGGGGGTGCTTTTTGAACATGGGGCAGCTCCCTCTAAGAGAGTACCCCACTTCCTACCTACCCATCTGCTCGCTAAATCTTAAACTGGTTGATCCGTCCCTGCCAATACCCCCCACTTACCTCACTCTAGGATCTAGTGGCCCTTCTCCGCCGGACTTGTTGCAGTCTCGGGGCACCCATACCTAGCTCTTAGCGTTTCCGGAGCTGGCAACGTGAGACATCCTTCCCAGTGAGGGACCGAATGCCATTGTGAGCCGATTTATCCCACCCACAACATATTATGACTGCGGGGAGGATTGCACAGAGTGACTCAGCTTCCTGCCCACTTTTATTTTGCTAGGGGTCGGGGAGGGGAAGTGGGGGTGGTGTCTTGGGAGGGTGAACTCTCAACCTGAGCGTGGGTGGAGGGCTGGCAAATTGCAGCCTGCAATTTGATCACATCCAGACTCCGTGATTCGAATCTGCTCTTTTCTAATCTCAGGAGTTTGGTCCTTCAGCAAATTGCAACACATTGAAAACTCTGCTGCCCATGCACTATCCAATTCTGAGTCATGTTTCCCAATTACTTCTTTCCCTTTTCAGGTATTTATTCAATTCCCTTTTGAGACTTGCAGTAGAATATGGTTCCCGCACCAGTTACAGTAGACTTTGCTTCCTGCACCACCCTTACGTGCAGAGCAACTGCAAATCATAATAACACCCTGTATACAATAAATGTTCCCCATCTCCTTTCTGGTCATTTTTATTAAATTGCCTCCCAAGACTCTTGCCAATGGAAACAACCTCTCCTTGATTATTCCAGCCAACCAATTTTGAATATAACTAGTAAATGTCCCCTTAACTTTCTCTGGTCCAAGGAGAACAGCCCTCGCTTCTCCAGTGACTCCATAAAACTGAACTCTCTCAGTACCATCCTGGTAAATCTCTTTTGTACCTTTTCCGAGGCCTTTACATCCTTCCTAAATAGTGGTGCCCAGATTTGAACCCACTACTACAGCTTAGACCTAAACTGCGATTTATAAATGTTGAGCACTTGTAATTCTCTTCCCTCCTTCTCCAGAACTGAAAAGGGATAGAAATGTGATGAATTATATACTTGGAGAGGGGGATGGGGCAGAATGGAGAGTCAGTTATAGTTTGGATTTAACTGGAAAAGGTTGATGTCTGATTTTGGGCGCATTTAGCGGGGTGCTTCTCAGTGGCTGAAACGCCAAGAAATTTACACCCCCCCCCCCCGATATTCTCCCCCCACCTCAGGGAGTCCCCTGGAACACCCCCTCAGCTCCTTCCACTTGGTAAGACCCCGAGGTCCGATCCCTGGCATTTCCAACCCAACATTGTCAGGGTGCCCAGCTTTCATTGCCAGCGTGCCAGGCTGGAAATGGCAAGATACCCAGGTGCCAGAGGGAGTTCCAGGGTACCATCTTGCCCAGTCTCCAACCACCCGGGGGTCTCCATTGACCTGGGAAACCCACTCGGGTGCCATTACAACTGGTCCACATTTGTGGAAACCAGTCTGAAATGGCACCCTGATGAGATCTTCCAGGCCTGGCCATTATGGAGAATCCACAAACGCATATTTAAATGAGCCTATGGATTATTCAAATATGCTGATCTAGATCACAGGCATTGAGGATGAGATGCAGATTGTGACGTCTCATGAGACTCCGTTAAATCTCGCGAGGCATTTCAAGTGTTGCAAATCTCGCATGTAGCTTTTTGCAAGATTCAATGGACTAGTTCCTACACCAAGTCAGGCGCAACAAGGCAGTTCAATCACGGCAGGTGATTTTTTATAGTGATACAAAGGGCCTTTGATGCCAGAGTGGTTGGCGCCGGATTTCACGCCAGCGTGGGGACATAGCACCATTAGTGCAGAATCCCGCACATTGAGTCCAGCATTTTCTGATTTCCCATTTTGGATTTCCAGTATCTGCATGTATTTTGCTTTTATTTGTCAATACATTCTGTTTTGAAACACTGGCCATGAGCCATAAATATTACAAGGCTATGAGAAATGTTTAAAAATCTTTAACTTTGGCTGATTACATTTTTTTAACGGTTACTCAGGCATTACTCATCAATTCTACCTGAACTAATGAAATATATTTTTAAAATTAATTCCAGCACTTTCTGCCTCAGGCCTTCATTTACTTTCATTTCAATACATGGCCATCAAATGCTTATCAAATCATGTAAACTTCCCCATTGTTAAGGATGTTCCAGTCCATCTCTCTGAGGTAACTGTAGTTCTGCAAAGTTCTATTAAACATGGCACTAAAAATAAAAGAGAATTGTAGCGGAAGTGAACTCCTTATTAACATCCTGTTGGAAATCCAAATGCTCACCATATTCCATTGGACCGATGAAGAAAATTCTAAAAGTGCTGAAAAACAAATTGGGTCCAAGAATAGTGTGCATCAGTTCAAATATCAGCAATAAAACCTTTCCACAGAACTTTGCCAATCACTATGAAAAGGAAAATATGGGATGTACTTCAAACCAAATGGAAGAAAGAATGTGACTGAAGAAACAGACATGCTCAACGTTACCTCAGAATGGCTGGGGGTGGGGGGGGGGGGGGGTGCACTCTTGCTTCTCACCATGGTCTCCTGGAAAGAGTGCCACTAGAATAGGAGTGTGTGGGGGAACTTATCACTTTCTTCCGAGCCCTTTCATATTTCATTGGTTCTCACTGGCACCAGCTCCCATCTTGGCTCTAAGTTGTTCTTTTCAGCGGATGGCAAATACACTCCAGCAAACCATCTTGACAGGCCGAAATGAGGCCCAAGTAGCCCATGTGTCACCTCATTGATGAGTATGGATTTACCCATCCATCCTTGTGGAAGTCACAGGTGAGCATACAGTGGAAGCAGGAGCTGCGGCTCTCACGGGTAGCTCACGCCTCGCCACGAATGACTAAAGACTCACCAAATGTAAATAAATTTAAACAAGCAAAGATAGAAAAAGTGTAGGCTTCAAGATACCCACTCATTAGAACGTCCTTTCTCTCCTCCCAATGAGAGCATACACATTGTTCTTTGCACAATTTTATGATATATAAGATGGCCTATCTACGACTCATTTCCTTTACCTTTTTCAATCAGATCAAGAATATATCAATTTGCTAACAATGCCATTTATGCATGTGTGTAAATAGAATTAACAGTTTAACAGTTCATTGACATAACTGATTGTCTGACATCCAGTTACACAAGGGTATAAATTTGGCTCAGGATATAACACAAAATGGATGGCAGCAAATCAGGAGTCCATTCTGTCTCTTATCCAATGTTCTTTTCCATTGAAGTGAATTAATGGGTCTTGGTCTAGTGCTTGTTGACCTCTTTCTTTTGTCATTTCCCACATCAACTATTAAGTAATATAATATGATGAGAAATCCCCCGAATTAATTTTCAATTGCCCATTATTAACAGGATGCCACCAGTATGGTGTGAGCATGATGCAAGGAAGGGTGAGGTCAGGGTGGTGGAGGTGGGTAATGATGTGATGAAACCTGACAGATTACTGTTCAGAAAGGGGGGGATTTCCCCACTGCATTGGCCCCACCCCCTGTCAATTATATAATGAGGTCCCTGCCCTGAAAGGTTGGGAACTCAATTACCATACCTTAACATATAGTTAGCACGTCTCCCTGCTGTAGCATTCCGCCCCCCGTGCAGGCAGCGCTCCCCCCCCTCCCCTTCCACTGGCATGACGTCCTGTTGCCGCGATTCACAACAGGTTTTGCAAAATGATACGGACCGGTCCCGTTCGATGGCCGAATGGGTATACAGCTTCCAGGGGAAGAGGAAAATTCCTGGGCAGTACCCTGGCAGTGCAAGGGCACTAGCTCCTGGCCCTGCCCACTGGTACCTTCGGGGGCAGTGCCAAGGGGTAGTGCCGGAAACAGTACTTGGGATTTGCAATGGGTCGTGCCAGGGTTTATGCCCAGGCACTGCTGGTTGAGACCTTCCTTTGGGCAGGTCAATAGAGAGGGGGGTGCTCCATATGTACATGGGAAGGGTGGGGGGGAATCACTCTGTCCATGTGGGGGATCCTTTTTACTTTTATTAGATCGGGACGCCATGTAAAAATGACTCCCCAATCTCGTGAAGGCTTAAGTTACAGTCGGGGTGGGTGGCCTCATTCAGAGATGGCCTCACTAGTGCGACATCATGGGACCTACCTGCCTGCAGCATTTTTTTCAACTAAGTTTCAAAACATATTGTGGGTAAGGCTGGCAGTGGAGCTGGTGGGTAGTACACCAATTTTCCCACCTGCAATGACACAGAGTTAAAAAATCGAATAGAAAGGAATCATTTATCATAACCTTTATTCCCATATAGGAACAATCACATGAGCTCCGTCACATGGGACAAGAGTTGTGTAATACACAATCTGAGGTTTCTGGGAGCTAATGCCTGAGATGAAAGCTAGGGGCCAGGATTCTCCGAAATCCCGGCCAAGTGTTGATGGCAGCGTCAAAAACCGGCATGAGCGACTCCAACGTCAACGGGCTTCCAGCCCCAGGCATTCACCCCTTCCTCAGGGGCTAGTACGGTGCCGGACTGCTGCCTGCTGCTCCGCTGCTTGAAAGCCGGCGCACCACGCCGGCGTAGGTCCGCGCATGCGCGTGGGTTGCTGTCTCCGTGCCGACCCACAGGCAATATGGTGGAGCCCTACAGGGGTCCGGCGCAGAGGAACATAGGCCCCCCCCCTGGAATTAGCCCGCCCGCCGATCGATAGGCCGCAATCGCTGACCTGGCCACCATGGAGGCCGGCTGCAGAGTCGGATCCCCCCCACCCCCAACCAGGACAGTTCCACAGCCAGAACTCCGAGGTCCCGCTGGGTAGGACCATACATAATCCACGCCGGTGGGACTCAGCTGAACTCGGCGGGCAGTTGGCCCATCAAAGCACAGAGAATCGCTGGGGGAGGCGCTTTCAACGGCCACCAACCGGCGTGGCGGCGACCCCGTGGGCTCCAATTGCCGCCGCTTCTCCGGTCGGCGGAGAAACGGCGGCCCAGCAGCGGAGCGGCGTGGCGCGATTCTCACGTGTCCCCCCCCCCAACCCAGCAATTCTCCGACCCGACGCAGGATCACAGAATCCCAGCTAACATTTTGCCCATGTCGAATGCAGTAAGTGGAAGAGCGTTTGCGGCGGTGTGGGTAGGGGGGCTGTGTCGGCTGGGTGTAAAGTGATGGCACTGATATTCCAAGTGACCATATTGATCTTTAAAGACTTGGAGCAGTACTCCTTTTGAGTTCTGATCACACACTATCATCAGATCAAAAGTCTTGTTAACTCTTTTTATCTTCGAGTGGATATTCTGGGCGTGATTCATCTGAAAAACTTCTATGTCCGGTTTCAGGCGTGATTAGCGGGGCGTTTATCTGCGGCTATAGCAGCATTCAGCGGCACTTAGCATTTTGTTTTGGCCTCGGGATGTTTCTCTCCACTGAGGCCGCACTAAGAGGGATTTTCTGCTGGCGAGCTTCACCTCACAGATGGGGACGCCATTATGTCTGGCTGCCTCGACTTCTCAACCCCCCTCCCTCCCCCCTCTCCCTATCTTGCAGGATCCCTGCTTTCGATCCCCCTCCTCCCTCCACCATTTCCAATCCCTTCTTCCCCCCAACCTGGATAATTCTCTCAGGAACTGTCCCTCACCCATCCGCCGACCTGATAAGGCCCTTCGGTCAGATCCCTGACAATGTCAATGTGGCACCTGGGCACCCTGGCACTGCCTGCCTGGCACACAGGCAGTGCCCCTGCCAGCCTAGCAGTACCACCCATTCACCCTGATAGTGCCAGGGTGGCACTGGCTTTGTAGTACTGCCAGGTTGCCAGGCTGACTGTGCCAAGGTGCCGCAGTGCCTGGGCGAGTGCCAGGGTGCCACCCTGCCAATGGCCTGGGAGACCTCCCCTATTTGTGTGGACAGTCTTAAATGGCACCCTGGCAAGTTCTCTCAAGCACAGCCATTGAGTACCTGGCGCCGGGACAATCCGGCGAATCCAGCTAACGTAATTGGGTCATGCCCAATGAGGGCCAGATCCAGATTGTGATGTCTCACGAGATTCTGTTGGATCTCACGAGACATTTTGAGCATCTCAAGTGCGGTGGTGAGCAGCTCTGACCAATGCACACATTGTTAACCCTTTTCTTATTTAAGAATTGATAGAAACATTTACTCTCCATCTTTACATTACTCGCTAGTTTTCTCTCCCACTCTAATATTGCCCTCCTTATTAATCATTTTGTCATTCTTTGCTGTTCTTTATATGCTGTCCTCTCTTCTGACCTATCACCCATTATATGCTTTTTCCTCACGTATGATGCTGTCTTTAACTTTTTTCAGTTAACTACAGGTGGTGGGTCCTCCTTTTGAATTTTCCTTCCCCATTGAAGGGGGTCTATTCTGAAACATCTGCCACTGCATCTCTATTGACCTATCGCTTAGCCACATTTGCCAATTACTTTAGGTAGTACTGGTTTCATGCCCTCGTATTTGCCCTGACTTAAGTTTAAAGTATCAGTCTTCAATGCACTCTGCTGCCGGAGACTGGGGCAAGAGCTTCAAGGTGCATTGATTGATGATGGAGCAGTGTGCTCCAAATTCATCGAGACACCTCCATAGCCTGACTAGAAATTCAACAGCGTGAGAAAAGGAAGCCAAACAACAAAATATAAATCACTGTACATTTAGAAAGTAATTTACAGCCTACCGGACAGTGCAGGTTTCCAGGTTAAATAGGAAGGTGACAGTCAATGAATTACTACAGCAACTATGATTAACCAAGGTTTATTGTGGGTTATTCCTATCTGATCAAAAATGAAAAATAAATGGGACCACGTAGATCATTAGCAATTAATCTCTCCTCTATATCTTCTTGGATTTGAATCACTAGATTTATATCCTAATTGTTCACCTGGAGACATTTTGCATTCTGACAGATCTGGTGCGATACACTAGTGATATGAGTTCAGCAGTTGAAACAACTGATAATCCTTATCTATAGAGCTAAGTCTTCATATGCAGGGCATCCTTATTAAACAGTCAACAGTGCAACTTTCAAATTCCCAAGTACCGATAAACATTTCTGCGGGCTGGTTGAACCATAACTTCTGGTCGTGCACTTGACAAGTCATGATGAATGAAGCATGGCAAGCAGCATAAAGTAACAACAACCTACATTTATATAGCATGTTTAACATAGTAAAATGGCCCAAATCACTTCAAGGGAACATGTCAGACAAACTTTGACACTGTAACATCTGTGGACATACAAGAAGACGTGGTCAAAAACTTTGTCAAAACCTAATGTTGTAATCTGGCTTTAAGAGATGGGAGCATGACATCACTTGAAAGGAGGTTTATCATGCAATCCAGTTTGAGTTTCGCTTTTGATTTTGAGTAGAGAACACACACACACACACACACAGCTCTTCTGTTGGTGTCTTCAAGCTTTATAGTCATGTTCTCATAAATAAATGAACCCATAACCTGTTTATCCAATACCTTATGAATGAGTGGTGCCTCTCTGAATGATATGGAATTTCCATTATTTTGTGTTGTTACGAAGACAAAAGGAACTGATTTGGATGAGGTGAATTTGACCATAAATGTTGTTTATTTGTTCATGTGTTCTAAAGTTCAATAATTGGAACACTAATAATTTGGTTCTTCCAGAGATACTAATGTAAATACTTCTATCACTTTGCTATCTCATAACCATATTTTGATTTGCGTGATGCAGAAGGAGGTCTCATAACACAGTGGGTGGTGTTTCTGCCTCTAAGCCAGAAGATTTGGGTTTGAGTCCCACCCCAGGACTTTATGGCCAATGAAGGTGCATTCATAACGCGGTCAAACAGGTTGTGTGTGTGTAATGACCTCCAATTAGCATTATTGGTTGGCCAATTGGAGTATGAGATCCCTCAATGATAGCTCATTGAGGGGGCCCATATAAGCACCTGTGTAGGCTTTGTGATCCAGTCTGAAGTTGACTGGAATGCTGGCAGCACTGTTAGAGCTGCTCTTGTATATAGTTATAGGTAATAAATATTGGTGTGATGACGGGACTCCTGCCTCCTGTGGATTATTACAGTGGCGACGAGGTAAACAAAGAACTTTGCGGAGACATTTTGCATTCTGACAGATCTGGTGTGATACACTAGTGATATGAGTTCAGCAGTTGAAACAACAGCTGCCGCACTCGGAGGGTAAGCCATACTATTTCAAGAATGCCGTATTTTGGGAGGTTAGATGCATTCGACCCGACTATTGAGGACTGGTCCCAGTATGTGGAGAGAATGTGTTACTTCTTCCGGGCCAATGATATAACTACAGACGAAAGGAAACGGGTTATCCTGCTTTCGGCGTGCGGACCCTCAGCTTTCGCCATTATATGTAGTCTAACTTATCCCGATGCGCTGGACACAAAACCTTTCCAAGAATTAACGGAATTGGTGAAAGAGCACTACGACCCAAAACCACCCCACATTTTGCGTAGGTACAGATTCCACACAGCGAAGCGGGAAGACAGGGAGTCAGTCACGAATTTCTTGACCCGCCTGAGAAGGCTGGCGGAAAAATGTGAGTTCGGCCCGACCCTAAATGAAATGCTTCGGGACCGGTTAGTGTGTGGCATAAACAACCTCACAATACAGAAGCGCCTGTTGGCGGAAACGCAGCTAGACTGCAGGCACGCGTTACAGCTCGCACTATCCCTAGAAAAGGCAGCAAGTGGGGCGCAGGAACTACAGGGCACGCCAATGGAGGTAGATACCTGTGAGAGAGACTACCACAACGGGTCCAGCTACCAGATAGCTGCTCTCAGGAAAAGCCTGAGGAATAGAGGGCCAAAGAAAAACCCCAGAACTGCCCCCAAGTCTGCTACGATTAACTGGAGACAGAGGGAAGTACCGGCTGAGGCTCTCCCAACAGAGAAGGACCGTTTCTGGCACCAGACAGAGTGGGGTAACAGCGACAGAAACCCTAGAAGGAGGTGGCAAAAGAGGAATAGCAGGTGGGGACGCAGGGAAGTACACAACCTAGATGCCCCATCCTCCTCCGAAGGGGAACAATTATATAATATTGCGACGAAGAAAGCAGAACCTATTAAGATTACCCCATGGGTGAACGGTCGGCCGACAATAATGGAAATAGACACGGGGGCGGCCGTATCAGTAATGGGAGTGGCAGCATTTTAAAAAATCAAAGATGAACTCCAGCCACTAACCCTAACAAAAACATTGACGGAACTTAAAACCGACACGGGGAACCCCTGGAAGTTCTAGGCACGACTCATGTACCCATGGAATATGAGAAACAATTGCTCAGATTACTGTTGACGATAGTAGAGGGCTCCGGACCGAGCTTAATAGGACGGAACTGGCTGAAAGACCTAAAATTAGATTGGATGAAAATTTTCCAGAGTGGAAGCGGGCAGTTGAGTGGAGTACTCCAAAAATACCCGGAGGTGATCCAAGAAGGTTTGGGGGAAATTATAGGCGCCAAAGCAACTTTGCACGTAGACCCAGAAGCCCTTCCGAAATTTTGTAAGGCCAGGGCGGTACCTTTTGCATTAAGGAAGAAAGTAGATGATGAAATAGAAAGGTTACGGCGCGACGGCATTATCAGACCAGTACAGTTCTCGGAATGGGCAGCGCCGGTGGTACCAATTTTGAAGCCAGACGGCTCGATACGTCTCTGTGGAGATTTCAAACAAACGGTAAACAAATACGCACAGCTGGACAAATACCCGATCCCGAAAATATACGACCTATATGCCAAATTGGCAGGTGGGCTTTTGTTCACGAAACTGGACATGAGCCACGCCTACCTGCAGTTAAACCTGGACAAGGACTCCCAGAAGTTCGCTACGATCAACACCCTGAAGGGCCTTTTTCGTTATACTAGGCTACCTTTCGGAGTGTCATCAGCTTGCGCTATATTCCAGCGTACGATGGAAAATATTCTGCAGGGACTACCGCAGGTAGCGATTTATTTGGACGATGTCTTAATCACGGGTAGGACAAACAGGGAACAGTTAAGGAACCTGGAAGAAGTGCTCAGGCGTTTCGCAAAGGCAGGCGTACGGCTTAAAAGAGAAAAATGTGTTTTTCTGGCCCCACAAGTGACGTACCTGGGATATAAAGTAGACGAGCCGGGCTTACACCCATTAGAAGACAGAGTAAGGGCAATAAAAGAAGCCCCAGCTCCCACCACGGTCCAGGAGTTACGATCATTTCTAGGGTTGGTAACCTATTATGACAAATTTATTGAAAATAGGGCGTCCATCCTAGAACCCCTCCACCAGCTACTAAAAAAGGGGCAAGAATGGAAATGGTCCGCCCGCCAAAACCGAGCATTTAGGGACATTAAGGAACAGCTGTCATCCGAAAATGTCCTAGAGCATTATGACCCAAGGAAGGAGTTGGTGGTCACTTGTGATGCATCCCCATACGGGATAGGAGCCGTCTTAGCCCATAGAGGAAGGAATGGGGAAGAACGGCCAATAGCCCATGCTTCGAGGACCTTGGTGATGGCTGAGAGGAAGTACGCCCAAATCGAGAAGGAAGGACTGGCGGTGATATTTGCAGTAAAAAAAATTCACCAGTATCTGTACGGGCGGAAATTCACCATAGTGACGGACCATAAGCCATTATTAGGGTTATTAAAAGAAGACAAGTCAATACCCCCGATCGCATCAGCTAGAATCCAATGCTGGGCGTGCTACTGGCGGCGTATAGATACGTTCTGGAGCACAGACCGGGAACGCGAGTAGCACATGCAGATGCTTTGAGCAGACTTCCCCTCCCGGACACTCCGCCGTAAATACCAAAAGTAGAGGAGACAGTAATGACTCTAAATGTTTTGGACACCCTACCAGTGGATGCACAACATATTCGGTTGTGGATGCAAAAAGACCCAGATTTAGCCAAGATGAAGCATTTACTGCTAACAGGGAAACTGGAAAGACCAGGGGAGCCCCAGATGCACCCATACTGGAGCAGAAGGGATCAAATAATTGTTGAAGACGGCATCCTATTATGGGGAGCCCGGGTAATAGTCCCAGCTCAGGGCCGTCGGGCAATCTTAACCAAGTTACATCACGGACACCCAGGGGTGTCTAAAATGAAGATGCTAGCTTGAAGCTACGTTTGGTGGCCAGGATTGGACACAGACATAGCAGCCTTGGTACATCGGTGCCAGGAGTGCCAACAGGGGCAAAGAGTGCCACCAGCTGCGCCATTGCACCCGTGGGAATGGCCAGGCAGACTGTGGACCCGCCTGCATATTGACCACCCCGGCCCTTTCATGGGCTCAATGTTTTTGGTGATAGTGGACGCCCACTCTAAATGGTTGGACGTCCACCGGGTAAACACGGCAAGCACAGCATCGACAATCGAAAAGCTCAGTGCCTCGTTTGCAACACATGGACGTCCGGAGGTATTGGTGTCGGACAACGGAACAGCATTCACAAGTGGGGAATTTGGAAAATTCCTAAAAGAAAACAGGGTCCGCTATATCAAAACGGCCCCTTACCATCCAGCGTCCAACGGCCTGGCAGAGTGGGCGGTCCAGACACTAAAAGCGGGACTCAAGAAGCAGCCGGCAGCGTCAATGGACACAAAGCTCTCCCGCTGGCTGTTTGATTACAGGAGCACACTGCATTCCACAACAGGCATACCGCCAGCTGAACTCTTAACAGGAAGGCGGCTGCGAATGAGGCTGAATATCCTTTTCCCAAATTTAACGGGGAAAGTGGAGAAACAACAGGAGGCCCAACGCAGGGGGTATGATAATAGTCGGCAGCAGAGACATTTCCAGGTGGGGGCACCGGTTTGGGTCAAGAATTATGGGAATGGACCAGCGTGGGTCAAAGGCACGGTAGAGTCCCAAACAGGGCCCATATCCTATGAAGTTTCGATAGGAGGTAAGGTGCTGAAGAAACACCTAGACCAAATAAGGGCAGCGGAACCACACCTGGAGGCAGGCGAAGCAGTACCGCCTCAAGCTGGGGTAGCCGAGACGGAAAAGATACCCACACCCCAGCCCCGAGCAATTTCTCCAGACCCCATCATCCAGTCTTCAGAGTTGGAGATGGACATGTTCGACGATGCCGCCACGACACCTCTCCCCAAGGAGGAGGAAGATCAACTTCCAAGGAGGTCGTCAATAAAAAAACGGGCACATACAAGGTACACCCCGCCCACGTCGGAGAACGACCCGGCGGACGACACAGAGGTGACAGACCCGGACATGAGGAGCAGGAAGAAGCTCAGAGGAATGCCAGCTGGCAGGAATTCCTCGGACCTTGGGGGGGAGGGGTGTAATGACCTCCAATTAGCATTATTGGTTGGCCAATTGGAGTATGAGCTCCCTCAATGATAGCTCATTGAGGGGGCCCATATAAGCACCTGTAGGCTTTGTGATCCAGTCTTAAGTTGACTGGAATGCTAGCAGCACTGTTAGAGCTGCTCTTGTATATAGTTATAGGCAATAAATATTGGTGTGGTGACGGAACTCCTGTCTCCTGTGGATTATTAGTGTGTCAACCTGGAAATCCTTGCAACGTGCCAATGGCTGGTGGTAAGACCTAGAGACTCTTGATCAGCTGTGCTTGATGTGTAGTGATGCCTCTCAGGTTACAAGACCCTTGCGGCAGACTAGTCACTTGTTCTGGGAATTACTAGCTATGGAAAATGACAAAAGTCTGCCTTAGTGCAGCACTAGGTGCGGAAGAGAATGGGAAAATGTTGGAAAAGTAGGATAAAAGTAGGGGCTGCTTAGCACAGGGCGAAATCGCTGGCTTTGAAAGCAAACCCAGGCAGGCCAGCAGCACGGTTCAATTCCCGTATCAGTCTCCCCGAACAGGCGCTGGAATGTGGCGACTAGGGGCTTTTCACAGTAACTTCATTTGAAGCCTACTTGTGACAATAAGCGATTTTCATTTCATTTCATTTTCATAAACCCTGAAACCCAGTCCATTGCAATTATTGCAGAGTTGCACAGTATCACATGCTCCTTCGACAGCAGCTTCCAAACCCATGACCTCTACCATCTGAAAAGACAAGGGCAGTCGATGCATGGGGACATCATCGCCTGAAGGATTCTCTACAAACCACTCAAATGCTTTGCCCTCTTTCACTGTTCTGGAACTCCCTCTGTAACTGCAGTGGGGTGTACCTACATCGCATGGATTGCAAAGATTCAAGAAGGCAGCTCACCACCACTTTCTCACGGGCAATTAGGGATGGGCAACAAATCTGGCATAATCAGTGAATCCCACCTCCCGTGAAAGAATACAAAAAAAGTGCCAAGATCAGATGTCACCTGTTAAAAATAATTTCAAGGTATCTAGTTGATTGAACCTTGAAAGTTTACTCTGCTACGTTGCCTTTGAGAGAATTTATTGTAATGCTTGGAAGGACTCTGAAAACACAAAGTTGGGTTCTCTTCAATGAGCGACTCAGTTCTTGGTTCCTGAAAACTTCTCCGTCAGTTGTAAGTTACAAGTCAAAAGGCTGATGGGTACATTTGAAACAACACTAAGTCAAAAGGCTGATGGTTACATTTGAAACAACACTATCAGCTCAGCACCATTCAGGTTGCCTTGGTCAGTACCTCGTGAAATCAGTGCTCATACTGTTTCCAGTTTAACTATGCATATCTTCCTCCTTTAGGAATTAACCCAGTACCTCGGGATAGGGAGTCTGAGGGCTCGTTGAGTTTGCCAGGGCGATACAAAATCTTGTAATTATAGGTGGAAAGCTCGATCCTCCACCGCACGATTTTATCGTTTTTGATCTTTCCCCGCTGTGTGTTATTGAACATGAAGGCTACCGACCGTTGGTCAGTGAGGAGAGTGAATCTCCTGCCGGCCAGGTAATGCGTCCAATGCCGCACAGCTTCAACGATAGCTTGGGCTTCTTTTTCGACGGATGAGTGCCGAATTTCTGAGGCATGAAGGGTGCGGGAAAAGAATGCCACGGGTCTGCCTGCCTGATTGAGGGTGGCGGCTAGGGAGACGTCCGATTCACCGCTCTCTACTTGAAAGGGCAGTGTCTCGTCTACTGCATGCATGCCGGCCTTGACTATATCGGCTCTGATAAGGGCGAAGGCCTGTTGCGCCTCGGCGTCAGGGGAAAGTGGGTGGGCGGGTCTTGTCCGCATAATTTGGGACCCACTGGGCGTAGTAGGAGAAGAACCCCAGGCAGTGTTTGAGGGCCTTAGGGCAGTGAGGGAGGGGAAGCTCCATGAGGGGGCGCATGCGGTCAGGATCAGGGCCCAGAACTCCGTTCTGGACCACATAGCCAAGTATGGCTAAGCGAGTCGTGTTAAATATGCACTTCTCCTTGTTGTAGGTGAGGTTGAGGAGAGTGGCGGTGTGGAGAAAGTTGGCGAAGTTGGCATCGTGGTCCTGTTAGTCATGGCCGCAGATGGTGACGTTGTCTAGGTACGGGAAGGTGGCCCGCAAACCGTACCGGTCGACCATTCGGTCCATCTCCTTTTGGAAGACCGAGACCCCGTTAGTGACGCCGAAGGGAACCCTGAGGAAGTGATAGAGACGACCGTCCGCCTCGAAAGCGGTGGATGGATGGTCCGATTTACGAATGGGGAGCTGGTGGTCGGCGGATTTGAGGTCTACCATTGAGAAGACCCGGTACTGTGCTATCTGATTGACCATATCAGATATGCGTGGGAGGGGGTACGCGTCGAGCTGCGCGTACTGATTGATGGTCTGGCTGTAGTCCACGACCATTCTGTGTTTCTCCCCAGTTTTAACGACTACCACTTGGGCTCCCCAGGGGCTGTTGCTGGCCTCGATGATACCCTCCCGAAGCAGCCGCTGGACCTCGGACCTGATGAAGGCCTTGTCCTGGGTGCTGTACCGTCTGCTCCTGGTGGCGACGGGTTTGCAATCCGGGGTTAGATTGGCGAAGAGGGAAGGCGGATCGACCTTTAGGTTCGCGAGGCCGCACACAGTGAGGGGTGATAGGGGCCCACCGAATTTGAGGGTTAGGTTCTGGAGATTGCACTGGAAGTCCAGGCTGAGTAGCAGGGCAGCGCAGAGGTTAGGGAGGACGTAGAGGCGGAGCCGCTGAAGTCTACGCCCTGGACTGTGAGTGTGACCGTACAGTACCCCTGGATCGCGACGGAATGGGATGCGGAGGCCAGGGAAATTCTTTGATTGGCGGGGTGTACTGCGAGGGAGCAGCGCCTTACCATATCCGGGTGTATTGAGCTTTCGGTGCTCCCGAAGTCCAGCAAGCAGGAGGTCACGTGGCAGTTAATTTTCACACTGGTCGATGCGGTGGCCAAATTGTGCGGATGAGACTGGTCGATCGTTACTGAGGCAAGTCGTGGTCAGTCGTCGCTGAAGTCGGATGATGGGGAGCCTGGAGGGCCCAGGTCCTGGAATGCTGCCGGTGTCCATGACCCGTGCGGGAGACAAGATGGCGGCACCCATGGGTTGCACGTGGACTTGGGGGAGAGAAGATGGCAGCGCCCACTGGCCCCGCGTGGCCCGGGAGGTGAAGATGGCGGTGCCCCCTGGCCGCGCGTGGTCCTGGGAAATGCAGGCGGCGGCGCCCATTGTGTGTAGACTAGAGGGGTGGGGGCGATAGCGGCGACTGCGCGGGCCTGGCACACTGCGGCAAAGTGCCCCTTTTTACCACAAGCCTTGCAAAGGGCAGCGCGGGCCGGGCAGCGTTGGCGAGGGTGCTTCTGCTGGCCACAGAAGTAACATCGGGGAACCTTGGGATGCGCGGGCTGGCATGTGGCGCAGGCGTACTGGCTGGGTAAGGCCCCCGCTGGGGCGGGCGTCTGTGGGGTCGATGAGGGATAGGAGGGGTGGGCCGCGCGGCTGGCGGGGTAGGCCTGAATGTTACGTGATGGAGAGTGCTAGCTTCTTTGTCTCAGTTAGGTCGAGCGTGGCCCCTTCTAACAGTCTCTGGCGTATGAGGTCCGACCCTTTGGACTGTGGGAGGAAACCGGAGCACCCGGAGGAAACTCATGCAGACACGGGGAGAACGCGCAGATTCTGCACAGACAGTGACGCAGCCAGAAATCGAACCTGGGACCATGGAGCTGCGAAACAACTGTGCTAACTGATATGCTACCGTGCTGTTCGGTATGATGATTCCCTGACTACAGCGTGATAACCGTGCATGGAATTTCAGGCAAGTGAGGAAAAGAGTGAGTTAGGGCAGCTTTTCATCTCAGATTACTCCTCAAAACATCAGGTCCAAAGTCTAAAGCTTGTCTCTGACAGGTGATTACCTGCAAGTGCTTTTAAACCAGTCTTTAACCCCCATCAAGTGAGTGCAGTTCAAAACAACCAAACAGCTTGTTCCCCCTCAAGTACCATGCTGGTCAGCAGACTTGCTCCCAGTGCAAAGGTGAACTTGTGACCCTTCTTTAAAAAAAGCACTAGTGTCCAAATAATAATGTGCCCTTCCATATCTTAAAAGAAAAATACAATTCCAACAACACCTTGTCAGTAATAATTCCAAGTCGTGTTCTCCAACTGTGAATAGCTGATATAGCTTTGATGCTGGAGGACTCTGGTCTCAACAAATGCTGGCCAATCCAGACACACTCTTTCATTTCAGCAGAATAGCCAAACTCTATTGAGAAACCGAGTTTCATTTCACTGACACCAATTACACATGAAGCAAGAGTGAGATCTTCTAAAAGTATTCTTGTTCAATATTTAAAAAATCATTTCAAACAGACTTTTTTTTAGGTCCCTTATGAGCTGATTCCCACTTTATTGCTTTCAAGTTTTGTTCTGATTCCTTTTTGTCAAATATTTTGCAGGTCTAATTAATTGGAAGCAAATCTAATTAATAGATTTAATCTGCTTGCATTAGTTTTGTAACCTGATAGAGAAAAAGGCAAGCCACATGATCTCCGGGAATCTGGACATCACAGTTCGCAGTTAATTATTAAACTTGAACGTATAATCAATCTACATCCGCATATAAATATGATCCTGTCTTACTATTCAGACCTTCCAATACCCATCAGAAATCATTGGTTCTGCACCATTCTTTTACAAAAGATTAATGACTGCATGAACAAACTTCCCTAATTTAGTGTTGCCTGGGAGGCAGTGACTGCAGAACTGGTGTTTTGGTATGACAACACTGAAATACTCATATTGCAATTGTGAAAAGAAGTATGAGTTTTGCACGTAATGGCTGATGTACATCCATTTCACTTCATCAATAGAGAAAAACATTATTTAAGGAAAACAAATTTCAAAGACTAATGCCACTTCCATGCATACAAGTGAGAGGGACAGAAAACTCCTTTTGTCGGATAATTAAGCATTTTCACGAAGCTTGAAACTTGCCCGCAACTTCCTGTTCGTGGCAGGAGGCCACGGGCCACCGATTTTGAAGGAGAAATCTGCACACTTACCAAGGCTCCAATGATGCACCCAACCTTATTTTCATTTAGCCAGCCTGGGACCTCTGACGACCCGGTCTACGCAGGCTCCAGCGTGGAGCAGAGGAATGCAGCCCCATACCTTGATAATGAGGCCAGCTTGGGACCGCCCATTGAGGGCAGGATTTAAATAGCAGATTTAGAAAGAAAATAACAGGCAACTATTTCAAAATGTGTTTTCAAGGTATGTAGACCTTTTAAAAACAGGTTTTTGCTCTTTCTTTTCATAAGTTCATAAGATATTGCAGCAGAATTAAGCCATTGGGCCCATCGAGTCTGCTCTGCCATTCTACCATGGCTGATGGTAGGGATTCTCCCCTAACCGGCAGGGCGGGCCGTACCAGCGCCGAGGAGTGGCGTGAACGACTCCGGCGTGGGGCCGCCCGGAAGGTGCGGAATTCCGCACCCTCAGGGGCTAGGCTGGCGCCGGCAGGGTTGGCGCCACGCCAATCGGCACCGAAGGCCTTGGCGCTGTGCCAACTAGCGCCGAAGGGCCGGCCGCGTGAGTTGGTGCATGCGCGGGAGTGCCAGCGTGTGCTGGTGTGATCCCAGCACATGAGCAGGGGGGTTCTATTCTGCACCGGCCATGGCGCACCATTACAGCGGCTGGCTCGGGGGGAGAGAGTGCACCCACGGCACAGGCCCGCCCGCGGATCGGTGGGCCCAGATCACGGGCCAGGCCAACGTGGGGGCACCCTCCGGGGCCAGATTCCCCCTACGCCCCCCTGAAGATTCCACAGGCCGCCCGCAGAGCCAGGTCCCGCCGGTAAGGACCTTGTTTGATTTACGCCAGCGGGACTGGCCGAATACGGGAGGGGACTCGGCCCATCGCGAAGCTAAGGGTCGACCGGTACGACGCGATTCCCGCCCCCGCCGAAAAACCGGCGCCGGAGAATCTGGCGGCCAGCTTCAGGGCGGTGGGGTGGGATTCCCGCCGCCCCCCGGCGATTCTCCGGCCCGGTAGGGGGTTGGCTTGGTGAACTTATAGACAGTGACGGGTGATCATATTTGTATTTGCTTTTCAGGTGTTGTATTCAAGTGTAAATAGGGACCACGTTGTGGACAATGGCTCTTTCAGAGGCTCAGATTTTTTGGGGGGTGGAGAAGGTCACATGCCGTACTTACAAACAGAGACTAAAAAAAGGCTTTTAGATTTGGCAAAAGCATTGCAGTTAACATTGCCTGACAAAATACATAAAGAGGTAATCACAGTCAGAATAATTGGAAATGGCAGAAATTCAATTACAGATCAAGCAGCTTGAACATGAAAAAGAATTAAAGCAGCTTGAATTCGAAATGAGGGGAAAAGAAAGAATAGCCCTTGCAGAACAAAAAGTGAGAGAAAGGGAGGTACAGATCAGGGAAAAAGAAAACGAGATAGAGAAAAAAGAAAAAGAGAGTACCCTACCTATAATGTACAAACACCACACGGCCACCCAAGGTCTGAATTGAACATGGATTCCTGATGTTGTGAAGCAGCTGTGCTAATTAGTGTGCCACCATGTTAAATATGTTTCTGTCTTATTTATTTCAATTATCTTATTCATTTATAATTATCTCAATTAAATGTTGTGTTCTGATGTTTCAGTGAGACATTTGTAGAAGCTTGTAAAGTTTAATGTAAAACATTTATTAACAAATATAATTTTATAAATACAAAACTTTGGAACCAGAAAATGTTTGACTTAATGTTTAACTTTATCAGCTGAACAATGACATAAAACCGCCTCAACGTTTACAAATTTCTTGCAGTAAAATATATTTTCTCACTTAAACACTATGGTCCTATCGATTTGTAAAGGGGAGAGAGGGAAGGGGGGAAAGGGGAGTGAGGGAAAGGGAGGAGCGAGGGAAGAGGGGGAAGAGGAGGAGGGTTCTGACAATTGTTAATTGACAAGCTCAATGTCCAAAAACGGTAGCTGCTGAAGCATAGTGTCCTGGCACACATCTCCTCCGACATCATTTTGGAATGTCCTTTGGCAGTTCACTCTTACGAGCGGGTGATTTATTCACTTCAATACCTGTCAGACAGATAGTTCACATTTGCTCACAAGAGACTTGCATACACCAACTAAGGAATTAAACGTTGTTAAAGCATTTTAAGTGATCAGTGGGGCTTCTAAGGCTGAACATTACATCAGGGAAATTCATAAACAACTCATCTTAAAATACATAGCAAAGCCCAAATGTAATTTAGCTCTGAATCAGCTGGGAGGAATGGTGTGCTATCATTACTGTCCTTTAAGGAGTTAATAGCACCAGCATTGAGGCCATGATCATCTAAAACTAAATCCACTGGGGAGCCCATATGATTAGGATGCCAGAGTCCCGATTGCTAAAGCAAATCTTCTTTTCCCAGCTCAAGGAAGGATCCCGAACAAGAGGAGGACAAAAGAAGGTTTTCAAAGACACCTTGTAGGCTTACCTCAAGAAATCGAAGATAAATGTCAATGCTTGGGAGACCTTTACTCAGAAGAGACCTTCTTGGAGGAACACCCTGATTGAAGGATCACAATTCTTCAAGGACACCAGATGGCAAGAGGAGGCCCAGAAGAGGAGCCTAAGGAAGGAATACCTATGACGTAGCGTCCAAAGACTTTTGCCACTTTTGCAAGCTCCTGCCAAGAGAGTAATTGAAGATGTGGCTCTCGGATCATGCTCATCAGCCACGCAAGGACCCACAAGGCTCCCGTGCCCAGTAACAGGGCATATCTTAGGTGGACAATCATACCCGTTCGTGAGTGATCACCGCATTCTATCCAGTATAGTTCCTTCAATGGAATTAACATCCTAGTGACAAGCCAAAGTTTAAAAAAATCATTTTTCACCTTCTGTGACTTCAAACTCACTTTATACAGTAAAGTACCTTTTTAATGGAATAAACAAGCTCATGACAAACCAAAAATTTTTTTTAAATACTTTTTTCATTGTATTTGCATTTTAAACATGTTTATAAATGCTAAGCACTAATAATATAAAACTTTAACCTCACAGAAACATGTCTCTCAATGTCTCCTGCCTCTGCTTGACTGAAGAATTTCTGTGCAAATAAAATGGTGTAAAAAATCTCCATAATCTGGATTAATGGCCAAGGTTAGTACTGCAGTTGGACATTTCCTTCAGCAGCACAGAGCTTCAAGCTGTCAGAAAAAAATGGCTGGGAGTTTAAACGCTGCGGCTTTGGGTGCATGCCTGAACACCTGCGCTTCCAGGTCATCACAAGTGGATGTGCACGCACCAAGGCTTAAAGTCACGAACCCTCCAGGTAGTATGGGACCAATGTTTTCCAGGCAGCTCACACGCTGTGCTTACAATAAGGTCACTTAATGCGAGGATGCTATGTGTGTGCTGGAAGCATACAGAGTGTGTCGATTGTGATGTTAAACAGCATTTAACACTGATTTGATGTACAATCTGCAATTTTGGGCTGTGCCTATCTTATTCCCATGCAGATAATGACAGCAGACTCATTTGTGAATTTGGTGAGTTTTTACAACAATTGTCAATGGTTTCACGGTCATCATTGGACTTTCAATTCCAGATCTTTATTGAATTAAAATGTCATATTCTGCCATGGAGGGATTTGATCCCAGGCCCTCCGAGCATTACCTAGGGTCTGTCAGTTACTTGTCCAGTGAAAATATCACTTTGCCGCTGTCTTCCCATGTGCATCACGACCTCAATGATTGAAGCATGGCTGGTGAAAGTGCTGCTGCTTTTCAGAAGAGAGATTGCAGATGGCATTACAGGATGACCTCAAGCCACTCTGGGCCTGGGCATAGGTGGCAGCAGTCTTGGCTGACTGATGGAAAGCCAATAGCAAGGGTACTAGCGCAGTGACAGGCTTTTTCAGCCCCCAGCACTATCATTCTGAGAAAGGACAGCAGGTCGTGCTCCGAAGAGCCACTGCCTGTCCTCCAGGGCAGTACCTTAGCAATTGTGGTAATCTGCTGGGGCACAGAGTGCAACGCAGCTGTGAAAGTCTGCAAGACCCTTTGAGCACTGAGATCCACAACCATGGTGACAGCTGTCTGAGCCTGTAAGACAACAAGCTGTGTTTGTATGGCAACAAGTATGTATTTCAAGAAGTCCAAATCTTCACCGGAAGTTAAAAATAGTGTCAAGGTAACAAGTATAGTACAGACTCCAAAACAGGCAGAGGAAAATGGAAGAGCTGATATGAAAGCAAATTGCTGAGATCTGCAGAAGAAAAATGCAGGAGGGAGGGAGGAGAAAGAGGGAGGGAGGAGAAAGAGGGAGGGAGGAGAAAGAGGGAGGGAGGAGAAAGAGGGAGGGAGGAGAAAGTGGGAGGGAGGAGAAAGGGGGAGGGAGGAGAAAGAGGCCCAGGGGGTGGGGAGGCTGAATTAATCCAAATTCCTGCTTATTTTCTCAGACTCTTCAAAAGGTTGTTTCTCCCCAGGATTAGAAAAGGTGCCTTGATAATTCACAGCGCAGAACCCTTTCTGCACTGTGAATTATAAAGGCAGAACCCAGAAACTTTGCCAAAAGTTTTTCCCTCTCTCTCCGCGCGTTTTTCCTGTTGTTGTGAAACTGACCTGAAATCGCAGAGGCTGAAGCTGAAATAGACAAATACAGACACATCTCCCACCCCGGGATCCCAGCATTTCCCTCTGCATTCTAACCAGGCAATATTCCTGGGTTTAGGCAGATTGCAATATACTCACCAAAGCCCTGCTCTCAGCCAGAGGACAGACGGGACTCCCTCTCTCTGTCTCTCTCTCTCTGTCTGTCCCCACAATCTCCCTCTCTCTCTCTCTCTCTCTCTCTCAAACAAAGACAAGGCAGCTGGGAGGAAGGGGAGCCTTGAGGAAGATCTGTTGATGCCCCCATCCAATGGATGCCCGGGGCCAACGCACCGTCGCCCCCCCCCTCTGCACGCCGCTGCCGCCTACCCCAACCCCCTACCCCTACCCCCCTACCTCTACTCCCACCCCCCTACCCCTACCCCCTACCTCTACCCCTACCCCTACCCCCCACTCCTACACCCCCACCCCATCCCCCCACCCCACCCCTCTCCAATGCCGCTACCCCCCTGCCCCCACAAATGCAGTACTCTTCCCCCCCCCCCACAAACGCCGGTACTCTACTCTACCCCCCCCCAAATGCCGGTACTCCCCCCAAATGCCGGTACTTCCCCCCCCAAACGCCGGTACTCTCCCCCCCCCCCCCCCAACGCCGGTACTCTCCGCCCCCAACAACGCCAGTACTCTTTCCCCCCCCCCACAACGGCTGTACTCTACCCCCCCCCACACAAA